>NC_090278.1:5865817-6517575 GCF_040414725.1 Anabrus simplex | reverse complement strand
CATCTCATCAACCCCACCAAAACCCAATTCATAGTTCTTCCGAAATAATCCCGTCTCTGCCCTGCACGCCACAAAGTCCACATAAAATGTACAATACACCCTTTGTTGAAACTAACAGACTAACGTACCTAGGAATTAAATTTCAAAATAACCTGCAATGGAACCATCACCTAGATGACATCCACAGGAAAGCTATAAGCCGTTTTCGAGCACTCAGGTCCCTAACAGGTTTCACATGGGGACTTTAACCCACCCAGATAATTAACGTTTATAAGACTTTCATCCGACCCGAGTTAATAACCTACGCCTCCCTGACATGGATTACTGCCCACCCAACTGAGTACGTTAAACTCAACCGATATAGAAATAATATGAATCACCACCTTATCAATACACTATTTATTATTTATTATAAATAATAATAAACTCAACCGACTCGACCGACACGCCATATGTATAGCTCACCACCTACCTACAGACACACCCTCTGCCAATTTCACCCCCTACTATACCTTCCCAAAAATAACATCATACCTACATAAACTACGCCTCCAATATTTGACAAGAGGCACACTCCATAACAACCCTATAATTAAAGAAGCCCTACCACTGTCACCTCTAGCCACCGCAATTCTAAACGACAACCGCACTCCAGAAAATTCCCATATTTTCCCACCTTCCATCACCTAACTTCCACCACCTTCCCACTGTCACTGCCACAAAGTCTCAACAATCGCATATCATAATTGAAAGGATGCTCCTGACCACGGTGACACATCACCAGAATAGTGTACCGGCCGACTCAGGCACCAAAAGTGCTGTCACAGATAACAAGTGAAAGTGAAGTGAAGTGAAATCTCTAGTAATCCCAAAGATAGTGAAAAATTTCAGTGAATTTACCGTATGAGTGTTCAAATTGTATACGTGAAAATGAATAATATCACAATCACCAATATTATTACTAAAAGATTATTATTATTATTATTATTATTATTATTGCTTTTCAAAATATTATTATTATTATTATTATTATCATATTATGGCTATTAATCAAAATTATCACTACTACCCTGGACAGCAATAATAATATCTAAACGGACAACATAAACATTTGGTTAACATAATTATCATTATCATTATTAAATTACTGTTATTATTGTTACTATTTATTTACTAAAATATTTTATTTCCATCCTATGCAAAGATAAGAATTCAAAATATAAACCGCCACAAGACGAGACCAAACCATCAATGGACACACAGTTACTACTACCGCATTGTTGACAACACTGACTGACCCACTAGCACAGTGACCACCACGACTATGAATGACATTCCAAACAAACATGTGACTAGTAGTACTACTCAGATGTTTATAAACAAACAAATAACACCAAGACAAGACAGACCATACCCCGCAAGAGACGTACTAAGTAGTATAAACCACTGTATAAATAAATAGTAAATAATGTAACCTGTGAAATACAAAATGGATCATATTACCTAACACATATGTTACAATACAAAACAAAATGGACCTAAAAACTATAGCCAAGCAAGAGGCACCATGGAACAACAAATTTACCAATTAAAATTGTGTAAAATATATAAATTGTGCTTGATATGTAATTATTGTAAATTGATACATATGTAGTGTATACGATCAGCAAGAAGGACTTAAAGACTATAACCAAAGAAGAAGCTCAATGAAACAATTACCAAATGTAAATATATGTAAATATAAATGTACAAAGAAAGAATTCAATAAACGGGGTCTAGCGGGGAAGACTATGGGGGGGGGGGGGGTGCGGGTCCTCTCCGTGGGCTGGTTCCCCTTGGTGGTCCGGCGATCTCTGCGCCAAGTCAACAATAAATAACGACGTATGTACAACACATACAAGCACGTTTAAAGCCAAAGTATCAACAAATCAACAATCAAAGGCCAAAGAGCTACTAGTTTGTCAAAGGACAGGAATGAAATAACCTCAGCAGCAGCAGCAGCCTCCACGGTATGCACTAGCCTTGCGTCTTGGGTGGTGTGCTAAGTCCCAACTGACGAGCCTAACGTAGCACATGAGGGCGAAACGCAGGCAACCAGGAATGAGTTAGCTGGAAAATTTATAATGTCCAATAATGGACCATTATATTGGTATTATAAATTTACTCATTCAGGACAAATATTTTAGGTTCCCTATGGGAATCAACATCCACATCATTTGATGGCCAGGCAGGCATCAATTTTTGGAAATGAGACATAGCTCTCATAGTGCATTGGCACTGCTGGTGGCTTCAAGTAGCCTATGCAGTGGCCTCGGAATACGATCTATGCCAGTTTTTACTACGGCTAGGGCACACTCCAGTCTCCACTTCGAACCCTAGCCGTGACAACAAAGCATAATCAAGGCCTAGACACCAAACTGGAAGTCGGCCTCCCACCACCATGCCCAACTGCATCCTACCTGGCGTAGATCTTGCCTACACAGACGATGTTCTTTTCAGATACCTGAAAAATGAAGGAATCCCGATTATAAACCTCCGGAGAATACATCAGAACTACATGCCTACTGACCGGGTACTCCTCCAACTTTCTTCAGAACGAGCTGTCCAGACTGCAATAAGATATGGAATCTTCATCAACGCTAAGCCGCACTTCGCCGAGCCCTGCCCACCCCAACTGGAAAACGAGTTCGGACCGGACCCGGGAACCAAGCCACCTTGCCGGCCACCTCCAGTAAGGACACCCCCATACATCCCACCACCCCAGCCATCAACCCACCCCCTCACTACCCTAGTCACTACCATCACCACCACCATGGCTACTACTTCTGCCCGCAGCTGTCCCTACACCCCTACAACCACTACCACCATGGCCCACTCCTCCCCTATTATGATGTCCCCAGTCTCCCTACCCAACCCAACCTGACCAGAGACAGAAGAAGCAGCCCACAATACCACCATGAACACAGAAAAACCACCGTCACCGCCACCAGCTCCCGAGTCCGAGTCCGAGCCCAATAGAACAACCCAGCATCCACCAGCTCCAGAACTTCACACCAGCTGTGTCGTTAGAGGAGTGAATCCAGCCATCCCACCGGAACTAATAAACCAAGAACTTCAACGAGCAGGACTACAACCGAAGAAAGTAAGCAGAATCTACAACGCTACAGGACCCACCTACATGATAAGAGTCCAACTCCAGCTCCCCGAAGAAACCCACCGCCTGACCGAAAACGGAATCCAGCTCTTCGGGAAGCACCATCGGGTGGAAGCATCACGTTCCCCTCCGCAAAAACCCACCCACCCCAATCGCAACCCTTCCCAGAACCATACCCGTCTAGCTCCCTCTACCAACTCACACATCAACTCCCAGCTCCTTCTACTACTCCTAACCTCCCTAGCAAACATCACCTCCTTCTACCATCAAATCATCCCACTATTCCTCCCAAACAATCGAAACCTCATTAGAATTTAAGTCTATCTATGTAACCAGCCAATGTATGTAAACCGTAAAATAATTCCAATTAATGTATGTAACCACAAAGATATCAATAAAAAGCAAAAGAACGGATACTGCACCTTAGCCAAGAGGCCAATCCCTCACTTCAACAAATCCAAAGCCCCATCCTTTTAACATCAAACCTCTCCAAATCCCCGAGCCCCGCCAAATCTCCTGGCCAGAGAGAAGGTGTAACCTTCTAGGTGGCCCACCCCTTCCCTTCGGGAAGGGGAATGAAAACTTCCCCCTTGGTCCTTGGCCTCCACGGTATGCACTAGCCTTGCGTCTTGGGTGGTGTGCTAAGTCCCAACTGACGAGCCTAACTTAGCACACGAGGGCGAAACGCAGGCAACCAAGAATGAGTTAGTTGGAAAATTTATAATGTCCAATAACGGACCATTATATTGGTATTATAAATTTACTCATTCAGGACAAATATTTTAGGTTCCCTATGGGAATCAACATCCACATCATTTGATGGCCAGGCAGGCATCAATTTTTGGAAATGAGACATAGCTCTCATAGTGCATTGGCACTGCTGGTGGCTTCAAGTAGCCTATGCAGTGGCCTCCACGGCCTCCTCCAACTCTGTTGTTGTCCACGATTTTTTCGGCTGGGTGGCGCTCATCTCGCATTCTCAGTCGGCCCAAGAAGAATTCAAAGGGCAGACGCCTCGTAGGCTGTCGCCTCCCCTCACCATGGCAGATTGCTCCTTGCTCATCAAGAACGTGGATACTGTTCATACTCCCGCTGCTATTCGCCAGGACCTTGTCAACAACACTGTTCGGATTAACGTCATCTTCCGCCTGCAAGATGCCTTGTCTGGTCTACCTTCCCCGGATGTAGTGGCTTTTCTATCGGATGCCGAGGAAGCCGAAGCTCTTCGCGCCTCGGGCGTCCTCTGGATCTTCATTAAACAGCATACTACACTTACTCCGCCGGACCGTCTTTTGCATCAATTAGCCTCCGACCCTAACTTTCCTATCAAATTTGCATCCCCTTATGCTACTCCCCCCCCCCCCCCTGTCTCTCACCTTCCCGTTACTTCTCTTACTACCACTCTTCCTACTACTACCACCACTGTCGTCCCTTCTACCCGGACATCTGTTTCCTCATCTGTCACCTACAGTCACCCATCTCCTATCATGTCCACCCCTTCCACCACCATTTCTACACCCCTATCGTCTCCCCAGTTGCCCCCTCTCACGGATGCCCCTGACGCCTCTACATCGCCACGTCACCAGTTTTCAACACCGAGCTGCGTCATCCGTGGGATCGATCCTGTTGTCGCCGACAACTATATTCTCCGCGAACTGCAACTGGAGGGTGTTCCGGTTCGCAAGGTTTTCCGCATCTACAACAACGATGGTCCGACCTTCATGGTCCGCCTCCACCTCTCTTCCTTCGCCGACGTGGATCGTCTCCTCACCTCCGGAGTCCGCTTTCGCGGCCGAATCCATCGAGTGGAGCCCTCTCACTTCCCGCCGCGGCACGCCCAACCCCCCCGTTCTTCGCCACCCTCTCATGTCCGTTCTCCTCCTACCACCGCTTCGTCTCGCTCGCCGTGCGCTCCGCCACCCGCCCCACCTCTACACCAACCTCCAATTCCTACTCCCTACTTACCTGTTCCCCTGCCGCCTCTTCCAATATTGGACCTTCTCCGTCTACTGGCCACATCGGTCACTAATCTGTCTACCACTCTCTACTACTTCCTCTTACAATATTACCCTGTCCCTTCCTCTACATTTCCGCCATCCCCATTACCTCCAGCCGCTCAATATTTGTAAACTCTATTGTATGTCTGTGTAAATCTCTGTAACTACTCCTGTAATCTTTTGTCAACAGTCCTTTTCGAACTACGCGCCCGAGATACTTCTCCCTTCCCCCAATAAAGGTGAACCCAGTGGGGATCGGCCCCGGTTGGTGTGGTGCGGCTTCGGTCCTGTGGGTTCCCTTGCTGGTCGCGGTTTCCCTGCGCTGGACCTTTACAATTCCTTTTACGTATATACTACACATACACTCTATGCGCTTTCTTTACTGTATATTTTCCTCAACTGGCTGAAGAGCTGCTTAGTTCAGCTGGTGGCCCGCCTTCCCATCTGGGAAGGAGTGAACCAACCTTGTGATGATGATGATGGCCTCCACGGTATGCACTAGCCTTGCGTCTTGGGTGGTGTGCTAAGTCCCAACTGACGAGCCTAACTTAGCACACGAGAGCGAAACGCAGGCAACCAAGAATAAGTTAGCTGGAAAATTTATAATGTCCAATAACGGACCATTATATTGGTATTATAAATTTACTCATTCAGGACAAATATTTTAGGTTCCCTATGGGAATCAACATCCACATCATTTGATGGCCAGGCAGGCATCAATTTTTGGAAATGAGACATAGCTCTCATAGTGCATTGGCACTGCTGGTGGCTTCAAGTAGCCTATGCAGTGGCCTCCACGGTATGCACTAGCCTTGCGTCTTGGGTGGTGTGCTAAGTCCCAACTGACGAGCCTAACTTAGCACACGAGGGCGAAACGCAGGCAACCAAGAATGAGTTAGCTGGAAAATTTATAATGTCCAATAACGGACCATTATATTGGAAGAAGGTGTAGTCGGTAAAACTCTTCAAAAACTGATGTGATGATTTATTTCTCTTAGATGGTCAATACCGAGAGATTTTTTTAATATAGCACAATCTTCTTCTACCGCTCATCTCACAAATGTGAGATCGCGGATGCGAATTATGTAGCACAGGAAGATTTGGTCGTTTTATGACTGTATGCCCTTCGTGACGCCAACCTTACATGGAAGGCTGTAATCACCACTGCGTGTTCCTGTGGTAGTTGGTAGAGTAGTGCATTGTCTGAAAGTGAAGAGGAAAGTGTTGGGACAAACACAAACAGCCAGTCCCCGAGCCAGAAGAATTAATCAAACGTGATTAAAATCCCTCACCCAGCCAGGAATCAAACCTGGGACCCTCTAAACTGACGGCGTCAACACTAACCATTCAGCCAATGAGTCGGACATAATATAGCACAATATAAAATGTAAATAAAGTAATAAAATAATTTTTCAGGAAAATATTTGCTCGTAATAACGTGCATGTTTTGTTACAGAATGTTAATAATATAATTAATTTCGTGTGGCTATTTCTAGCCGAGTCCAGCCCTTGTAAGGCAGACCCTCCGATGAGGGCGGGCGGCATCTGCCATGTGTAGGGAACTGCGTGTTATTGTTGTGGAGGATAGTGTTGTGTGTGGTGTGTTAGTTGCAGGGATGTTGGGGACAGCACAAACACCCAGCCCCCGGGCCACTGGAATTAACCAATAAAGGTTAAAATCCCCAACCCGGCCGGGAATCGAACCCGGGACCCTGTGAACCGAAGGCCAGTACGCTGACCGTTCAAGCCAACGAGTCGGACGTTACAGAATGTTAAAAATTATTTTTCTTTCTTCTTAAACCATTTACCCTCCAGGGTTGGCATTTCCCTCGGACTCAGCGAGGGATCCCACCTCTACCACCTCAAGGGCAGTGTCCTGGAGCGTGAGACTTTTGGCCACGTGGAAACAACTGGGGAGGAGGCCCAGGCAACCTCTCCTGTTATGCTTGTGGGGGAAGAGAAGACTGGAAGGGATAGACAAGGAGCGGGGAAGGAAGCGGCCATGGCCTTAAGTTAGGTACTTTCCCGGCATTTGCCTGGAGGAGAAGTGGGAAACCACTTCAATCAGTTGACCTCTCGAGGCTAAGTGAACCCGCTCCAGCCCTCATACCACTTTTCAAACTTCGTGGTAGATTCGAGAATCAAACCCGGGCCTCCGGGGATGGCAGCTAATCACACTAATCACTGCACCACAGAAGCAGACTAAAAATTATTATACTTTATAGAATTCTGTAAGTTATAATCACAGAATAAAACAAATTTTATGATCAACAGAACTTTATTAGAGTTGTAATCTTCAAAATCATAATATATCATATTACATGCCGATCTCTTTTTTATTGGGTTGGACGGCGAAAGGGTGCCTTGTCCACAAATTTGTCATACATCTCGGAAAGCAGGTCTAGTGTGTGACCCAGAAGCAAGGCAACACAAATAAAGGGAGAGAGAGACAGACATTGAGAGTTGAGGGGTAAGGGAAAGGTTGTGCAAGTTACTAACACACATGTAGTGGCTGGTGTGTGATATCAGTGCTGCCATCTTTTGCCGTGCGATTGACAGTGGAACTGATCGTTCAGCCTTAATACCTTTCAGCAGATGATCCATAGAAAACTAAGAACAACAAAGGTGAAAGAGTACAGCTTTGTTTAACCCCTGTAAGTACCTTGAACCAAGAACTTATTCTATAATCAGTTCTCACTGCAGCACAACTGTCAACATAAATGCTGTTGATTGATTTTAATAATCTGCCCTCTGCCATAGAGGGGGCTCGCTTCAGGTGACGCAGCTGAAGCGAGCCCGCCGGTAGCGCACATCATGTGAAGTACGAACAGTTTTTATTTTTTATCTCCATTATGAAACAACAACTTTCTCGTATGTTCCGAGAGGTTCTGCCATCGGACAGAATTCTTTTCACCTTCGTGCATCTAAGCAGATCTCGTCTGGGAAACCCCTTGTTATCTAGTACATAGCTGCATAGCACAAGAACAACCTATGTAGCGCTTGACTATTGCTGGTGTGAGATGCTTTCAGCTCTCATAAGTTGTTTTGTTCGCATATAAATATATCTTGTGATTTATTGTTTTAATTCTACATGTAGCATTTCCTATTTGTTGTGAACATGTCCAAAAGAATTGTAGATCTTCCGAGTGATGATATACGGTGCATTTCCCCTCTTGTTCCTCTCACAGCCACACACATACACACTCAGTCAGCTGACAGCATAAGGGAAGGAGAAAATCATAGCGGGACTGGCTGGGAAGTAAGCATTTTCATTGTTCCTTAGACTCTTCACCACTGTATATTTGCACCTTGTACTTCCTCGTCTTTTAAACAAATTTTCGTTTCTTTCGTTACAGACTCTTCTCAAAACTTTGAAACAAAAATCAGCCTCAACTTCGGTTATTCTTTAGGAGTTTTCCCTGATCATCGTATTTTAAAATTTTACATTTTAAGTCTATCCTAAAGATATTAAAATTACTTACTTCTCCAGCTTTTGAAAAACGAAGATCCCTTATGTCAGATTTCTTGTCTCAAACTCGAACATTGACTTGCTGATGTTTTAACCCAACATGGCGAAGATGGTGGATGAGGCAACCCATTCTCTCTGGGGAAAATTAGAAGAGGAAACCACTGCCTTGTGGAAAAGGGGGATCTTCAAAGGCTAAGGGAGTAAACACCGAAAGAAAATCCTCAGACGCGTTAGGCTTAATAGGTCAGCATATGAGTAAATTTGTACTTGTTTCAACTATAATACAAGCCTCAGATGGAAGTTTAAAAATGGAAATGGAATTGACAAGTCTCTGGTTACAGTTGCACAGTATGATGGTAACGCTGATGTTTATGCAAGTGTTAGATCAGAGAACAAAACCCGATTTGGAACAATAAATATTTTAACAATGAATGGGAAGGAAAATGAATTGATTAACCTAATGGAGAGATGAACACTCAACATCTTGGGATAAAGTGAAGTAAAATGGAAAGGGAAAGGAATGAAGAAACTAAGAAAGGGGTGCACCTTGTACTGAATGGGTGACAGTTAAGAGAAAAGATGTGGATTGGGATTTATAGTGAATCAGAATGTTGAACCAATAGCTGAAGTTGAGTATGTGATTGAAAGAATTATAATAATGCACATACATGTAAACAAGGAACTACTGAAGATAGTACAGGTGTACGCTCCATAGACAGGATGTAGCGTGGAAGAAAAAGATTTCCTCAATGAACTGGAAACACATAGGTACTGTTGGAGATGGGATCATGATAATGGGAGATCTGAATTCCCATGTGGAAACTGAGAGAACGGGATATGAGAATGTTCTGAGCCCACATGGGTATGGCGATAGAAATGAAGATGGAGAGAAACTGTTGGACTTTTGTATCAGAAATAACCTGATAATAAAGAAGACATGGTTAATGAAGAGGAATAGCCATAAGGTTAGCTGATATAGTTGAGATGGAGAGTATGGAACACTTCATTGATTTTATAACAGACAGAGAATGGGGAAGATACGTCATGAATACGAAGATAATCCCCAGTGAAATTGTGGAAGGTGATCATAGATCATTAATTGTGGAATTAAAACAAGTAAAAATCCCTGAAATAGTACTGAAGAAGAAACCAAAGATCAGGATTTGGGAACTGGAGGAGGATGATAAAAGAATGGCATTCCAAGATTGTATAAAAAGGAAGTTGCCTAACATGGAAATACGAAGTGGAGAAGACGAGTGCGACAATTTAAGACAGACATTTGTGGAAGCAGCAATTAAGGTATGCGGGAAAACAAAAGCAAAGGTGGACAGACAAAATAAAAAAGAAATAAAAGAAAGGAACAAGGTGAAGAAATGGGTAAGGAAAAGCAAAAAATGTATCAGAGGGATGAGAATAAGATAGAAAGGTTACATGTGGAATACAAAAGATTGAAACTACAAGTAAAGAGGAATATCAAGGAAGAAAAGGAGAAATATTGGGGAGAGTTTATGAACAAAATTGAGCAAGATAGTTGAGGAAATCAGAAACTATTATACAGAGTAATTATATTGAAAAGAATAAATCAAGAAATAATCAAGGTACATGTATTAGAGAGAGAAGATGGATACATAGTACATGACAGAAAAGGTTTTCAGAAGGTGATGGCAAAATATTTTGCAAAACTTTGTAATGAGGATGACTGCTCGAAGGAAAGAGATAAGAAAATAGAAATACTAGATAGAGAAAAAGAAGAGAACCTGATAACATGGTTGGAACTTGAAAGGCCAGTGCAAACAATGACCAAAGGTAAAGCAAATGGAAAAGACAAATTCAATGCTGATATGATTAAAGGAGAATACAACACAAAAACACATATTTCGTTATTCATTGCTAAAGATGTATTATGGGAATGTAATAACAATGCCGTTAATCCAATGCCTCTATGTCCAACCATTCTCAAGTTATGTGCGGAAGTAGTAACTGGTCGTGACGTCACTGCGCTGTAGAGTCTACCTGGCAGCCTTGACGCTGGGAGTAAACTCGAGCAGTCTTTTCCCGCACTCCATCTGCTACTGCCGTGTTCTTCTGTTGCCAGTGTTAATGGGCTTATTTTTATTTATAATGGATGTAAATATCATTCGTCTGTATCAGTATGAGCCAGAACGAACGACGTTTACTGATGTCCATTCAGATAGCGATCTTGACATGGATATGCTAAACACTACAGGCCGTGCCGGCATGCGAATTTGGTGTAAATGTAATGAGTGTACCGTCATGGATACAGATGAAGAAAGTGTATGCTGTTGTGAATTAGACAATGTAAAAGCAGTGAAATCTGAGAAATTTATGTGTATAACAAGAAATCCCTTGTTTACAAGGCTTATTTTAGACCGTGAAGTATTGACAATGACAAGGCATAACATGAGCTTAAAAACAAAGAACATGGCAAGGAAACGTTTACTGACAGCTTTAAATCCATCAAATAGTACTTGGCATTTTATTTGTTACAAACAGTTCACTTCGTGGGTAAATTCATGGACTGCGATTGGTAAAAAGAACAGAGTTGTCATACCATCATGTGTTGTCAACACCATAAGGAACACATTTCTGGAACCCGATGGCACCTATTTGGGCTTCAAGCTGTAAATGAAAAAATGAAATTAAAACAGTAGAATTATGTAAGAGTTTCCTAAGCTTGTTTGTATGATAAATATAGATAATCTATTATTTTGACATGAAGTACGGTACCTCATTTATTGCTGCGAGTGAAATAGTGAGAAGTGTCGAGGTATTAGAACGATGATTTTAGGCAGTGACACATCCATTGCTTGATCTTCAGGTGAGGCTCTACTATAGTTAGTTTGCAAGAGATTTATTTTGTTCATTATTGCCTTCTTCCATCCATCGCTTGACGCTTTATATTTCTGTTTTATCACTCAGGTTCCTGTTGATTTTGAGTACTGAGTTTTGATACCAGCTTTCAATTTATTGATGTTCCAATTATAGTCCAATGCAGCAATCACTGACCTGAGCGTTAAGCCTCGGTACGAGAAATAAACTCTTTTAGGAGCGTATTTCAAATGAAGGTTGTGATAACTTTCTAGGCTTCCGGTGTGAATGTAGTGTTTTATATGTTCCACATCTTTTAAAAAAGACTTGTCTAAAACTATTTTCTTCAAGGCTTCATATGAACTTGAATTTCCTTTAATCCACATTTCTTTCTCTCTTCCTCCTCCGTTAATGTATCGTGCTCACAGGATTTCCATTCAGTTTTCTAACCACTTATGCTCATTTTTTACATGGTGCAAAATTGACGTAAATTTATCAATTAACACAGAACTGTTTCCATTACATGTTTGTGGTGCCCACCATAAATGATTATTTATACTGGCCTTCCACGCTTGAACTTCTGGATGATTTTTACCAAGAGCTTTCATCGTTTTCATTAGACTTTTTGATATGTGCCAAACATCAAATTCATGTTCAATATCAGGATACTGCGTTCTCAGTAAATACCTTACTCCTTTGTGTCTATCGGAAAGGAAGAGTTTTATATTACAATTTTCTTCCTGTACAATCTTCTTCATCGTGATTTCACACGCAGCCCTTTCAAGATCATCTTTCACCATCACTCTCTGAACAAGTTCCAAATGAGCTATGCGGCCTGTATTTATATCCATTAGTGAATATACTAAATATTTGGCTGAAAAGCCGGGAGAATCATACTGGCCATCTCCGGCTAACCAAATGGGTTTGGCACTCCTTTTCAAACAATCAATAACATTAGTCCTTTCTTAATCCCAAGCACCCTCCACTATCGGACCAGTCACTCTATGAATAATTCTATCATATACAGTTCGTGACATCATATGTAAGTTAATGGATTTGCAGAATGACCGAAAAGGTTCAAACAGAATGCCTGACAACAATAATGCTGATGATATTAGGACACCTGCTTCCGGTTTCTTTCCTTCCATAGGTTGAGAATACCAACGGACTTTATTACCACAATCGCAAAGTGATTTTACGCCCAACATAGTCCCTTTAATGTAATGTGAAATGTTTTTCACTTTACTTTTACAAATGTAACAAATTTCAAAGAGTGTGAGCAAACTTGTCCCCGCTACAAAGAAATATGAACCTGTAATATGTACATCGTCCTGAGTGTGTTCGTTATCAGTATCACTAATATAACTTTCACCGTCACTTTCATCTGGTTCATAGAAACTGTCATTCAACTGTTCTCCCATTACGTCACTGTTCAAGGCTGTGCCGGAAGTTGCAACATCGAAGTATTTTCTAGCTATTTCACTTCCTAACTCACACTGTATTTCTACACTACATTCGTGTCTGGTGAAATATTTTCTCTCATATCATTCTGAACGTCGTGTACATAATTATCGTTATCACTTCCGTTTAATACTGTGTCAACAAACTCCCTTTGTCTTTTAGCCTCATACCTTTCCGTCCTGCTCTTTTTAGTTTCTGAGGAGTACTCCCACAGTGTATTTTGTGAAGCAGCTTCCGTATGAATTAGCATTCTTGCCTGAGAAGTATCTCCATCTGTCGACGCCAGACATCTTATTGAAGGAACAGACCCTGGCTTCAATTTTGGACCTTGCAGCCTTTCCGTAGGCATCACCTTCATTTTCAAAAGTTGCGTTTCATCATAGTCTGTATTTTTGAAATGCACTAAGCACACAGTAGCTCCCTTACCAGGAGAAAAGTGTTTCCTCTTGCAAAATTGTACCCAGCTGCTAAACTTTCGAGGCGACTTACTTCGATTTGGAAACCTATGGAAATGTATTTCTTTCTCTCTACACTTTCGGTTTCTTCTCGTTGTGTTGTTACAGCCGTACATACTACAGGAAGGCATTTCGACAAACAGTCACTGCACTATTATAATAAACAACACTTCAAGTAAACAGAAGAGCGGCTGAGCACGTAGTGCAATAATCAACTGGATGGCTCGCTCAGCGCTTACAGCGCAGTGACGTCACAGCTACTCGTGTTTCCGTAGTTCACCGGCCTATGGAGCGGCGCACAGCAAAAGCAAATATATAGTTGAACACTGTCCGATACACTCTTTGATTCTGAGGCAACTTTATTTTTGTTGTGTTCTCCTTTAAGGCAGCAGGAAGCATTGGACTACAGTGGCTATACCGAGCCCTCAGTGCCATATGGAAGGATGAAAGGATACCTGAAGATTGGCAACAAGGAAGCATTGTACCATTGTTCAAAAAAAGGAAATAGGAAGAAATGTGAAACTTGTAGAGGTATAACCCTATTATCACAGGGCTAAAACTAATGGGGAAAGTCATGGACAGAAGACTGAGGGATATAATCGAAACACAGAGGAAGAACAATATGGCTTTAGACCGAATAGATCAACAATAGGCTTGATATTTAGTGTCGCTAATCTTAAGCATGATAGGTTAAAATGATAGTTTGATCTGTAGTGACTAGTTTGAATGTAGTACAGAAATATTTAAAATAGTTATATTTGAATCAGCCTTGTCAATTCCCTGATGAAGAGAATAGTTGAATTCCTGAAACATGTTTGGTTGAATAAATAATTTTCTTTTGTTAATAAGTGTATTGACAAGGCTGATTCAAATATAATTATTTTAAATATTTCTGATATTTACAGTGCGAACAATAATGGAAAAACATCTTTTTTTTTGCTAGTTGCTTTACGTCGCACCGACACAGATAGGTCTTATGGCGACGATAGGACAGGAAAGGGCTAGGAGTTGGAAGGAAGCGGCCGTGGCCTTAATTAAGGTACAGCCCCAGCATTTGCCTGGTGTGAAAATGGGAAACCACGGAAAACCATTTTCAGGGCTGCCGACAGTGGGGTTCGAACCTACTATCTCCCGAATACTGGATACTGCCCGCACTTAAGCGACTGCAGCTATCGAGCTCGGTGGAAAAACATCTGGAAAGAAACAAGGAAATCATCTTCGTCTTTTTGGATTTGGAAAAAGCTTATGATTCAGTTAAGAGAAAACATGTATGGGAATGCCTACTGAAAAGGAATGTACCAAAATCATTAATTAACAAGATAAAAATGTTGTATCATGAGAGTAAAAGTAGCGTACAAGTGGGGAGTGGTGACTCTGAAACATTTTTTATAAAAAAGAAGTCTCAAGCAAGGAAGTGCACTGTCACCATTATTGTTTATTATACTGATGGATGAAATCATAAAACGTGTAAAACAGAGTATCAGTAGTGATGAAGTGAATGCTTAGGTATTTGCAGATGATGTAGTGATTTGGGGAAAGGAAGAAAAGGAAGTACAAAAGAGACTGGACATTTGGAATGAAAATCTGAACGAGTTTGGAATGGTAATTAGTAAAAGGAAAACTGTAGTCATGCACTGTGGAAAAGAGAAAAAGAGAAGCTAAGTGAACATAGATGGAGAATAGTTAGAGAATGTAGAACAGTTTACACATCTGGGTAGCACTATTAATGGTAGTAATGAAATCAACCCTGAAATTAATAACAGACAAAGTAAAGGTACAACATTTTATCATCAAGTCAGAGAGTTTTTATGGGATGACAAAGTACCCAAGAGAACAAAATTAACATTATATAAACAGTATTTCATACCAATTGTAACATACGGACTAGAAACACTGGTAACTAGATAAGATAGTAAGATCCAAGCAATGAAATGAAATGGAATTTTTAAGAAGATCGGTTAAAAAGACAAGAGATAGAATCCAAAATATTAAAATCAGAGAAGAGCTAAATATAGAACTGTTAGTACATAACATACAGAAATCAATACTGAGATGGTTCGGACATGAAAAGAGAATGGGAAAGGAACGGGTAGCAGGAAGAGAATTGGAAAGAGAAGTTAAGGGAAAGAGACCAGTAGGAAGACCGAGAAGAAGGTGGATGGATGAGATCTGGAAGGACATTAGAGAAGCTGGACTGAATGTGGCGGAAGTAATGGAGCAGGAAAAGTGGAAGGACAGAAAGAAGTGGAGGAGGCTTGTTGACCACATCTGGGCAACTGGAATGGGACATTGATGATGATGATGAAGGAACATTTTATCCTATTATCATCATCATAAGTGTTTTTTATTTTGTTTATGCCAATTTTTTTTTATCTTTTTTAGCTGAAGATGTTTCACATTAGGAATGAAACCTGTACTTTTTTAAATAATGTAATTAGATTCTAAGCTGGATTTTGTTACATAACTACAAAGACTAGCAGTAAAAAACAAACAAGTATTGGAAGGCAAGATTCTCCATTCAACCTAACCTTAGTTGTGTTGATGCCAATACGGGACAAAAATGAGATTTATAAGTTGTATACGGGATATTCTTGAACTCGGTGAGGAAGATAGTTCAGTGATTCTAGTTTAGATAGTAATGGTGAAACGATCCCGCTATTAGATGCTACAAGCACGAGTGCTTCCGTCGGCGTAGCCCTACTGCCTAGATGCCAAGTGCAAGCTCTGATGAGAGCAGCAAGTCGGGAAGTGGGAGTGATTTGCCTCCTACTCCACGTAGAGCCTGGTTTCCAGCTGCATATCAAAGTGAAATTCAGGGCAAACTTTTAATGAAAACAGAACTGGATGAAATATTTGAGCATTTTCTTCTTCTTCTTCTTTGCAGATGGGTCACTTAGGACCACGCAGAATCAACATTTTTCGGCCTTCTTTTTTTGCCCAGTAGTTCTTCATCTTCAATGACTGTGCACGTCTCCGGTCCTCCGACCATGCCGATCGTGTGGGTTTCCTTTCTTGTTCCTCAAATTCCCGTGTTTGAATTATGTTTTGTATTTCCTTTCGATCTTGTAGATCTGGCAATCCTAATTCAGTGAGGTCCTTCTCCAATAATTTGTACCACTTTGGTCTAGTGGCCTTCTTTTGTAGAAATTTGTAAATTTGATATGAAAGTCTGTCAGGGATCATCTGTTCCAAATGCCCTGAAAATTGGATTTGTCGCATTCAAATTGCGTCTGTAATTTTGGAAATGTGCTTGCATATTTTGCTATAAGGTTTAGGGTAATGACTTCTGTTTATGATTCTTGGTCCTAAGATTTCTCTCATATTTTTCGTTCTTTCATTTAATCCCTTTTGTTGTAGGTTGAGAGTTTCCGCAGCGTAGAGTGCTTCTCGCTTAACTACTGTATCGTAATGTCGCATCTTATTGTTCCATGAAAGACATTGTTTATTGTAAACAGTTCTTGCTAGCTGGAAGGCAGTTTCCATCTTTTGAATATTTGAAGTTATGGATTTCCTTTCATTACAGTTTTCTGTAATCCATTCACCTATGTATTTGAATTCATTCGTACGATATTTGAAGTCCGATTTTTGCTGCTTATTCTCGTAGAATATCAAGTTGCTTTTGTGCATCTGGTACGTTTTTGGCTTTAAATGCCATATCATCACCAAAGGCTAGGCAGTCAATTTTTATACCTTTATTCGTAGGTCCTAAAGCCTCTGTGGCTCAGGTGGCAGCCTCTCACCACTGGGTTACTTGGTTCAAATCCCGGTCACTCCATGTGAGATTTGTGCTGGACAAAGCAGAGGCGGAATAGGTTTTTCTGCGAGTACTCCGGTTTTCCCTGTCACTTTTCATTCCAGCAACACTCTGCACTATAATTTCATTTCATTTGTCAGCCATTAATCATTGTCCCAGGGGAGTGCGACAGGCTTCGGGAGCTGGCACAATTCCTATCCTCGCTGCAAGATGGGGCTTCATTCATTCCATCCCTGACCCGGTCACTGACTGGAAAACAGGTTGTTGGTTTTCAATCATTTTCTTAGGTTCTAAATGGTGAGATGGTGCACATGTTTTTCTCCATTCTCTGACAACCTTTTCAAGAGCAGGGTTCCTACTAATAAAGACGAAATAAAACTTTTATTTGGGATCTTTTTTCTTCAAGTTATAATTCAAAAGCCGACATTATCCCATTATTTTTCATGTAATATATTGTTTGCTATGCCTGTGTTTTATGAGACTATGTCTGAGAAACATTTTTCCTTCTTCTGAAATTTTTACATTTCTCCAATAATGAGGTTTACGATCAGCAAGTATCCCTGAAACTCTACAAAGTGAAGGCAGTCTTAGACATTCTTGTAACAAAATTTTAAACCTCCTGTTTGCCAGATGATCCTCTATCTATTGACAAAAGTTTACTCCTTTGGTCGCTTGGGATGGAAAATGTACCCAAAGAAGAAAGCTCGTTTTGGGATGGAATCTTTTAAATTATGTGAGACCAAAACAGGATATGTGTGGAATATCCTGTGGTACACAGGCAAGGAAACTGAACTAGTAAATGAGGTTTGTGAGGTGAATATTTCTCAGTAGGCCTATGCCAAACCCTTGAAAGTTGTGTTTGCTCTAGTCACACCTCTTCTAAATAAGGGATACCTGATAGCTCCAGATAATTATTACAGTAGCCTGGAACTCTTCGACAATGAGTTTCAGACAGATGCTGTCCGAACTGTAAAATCCAACAGGAAGAATCTTCCGAGGGATGTCATGGGGGGAAAAAAACTGAAAAAAGTGGCTTTTGCCTATAAAAACAAGTTCAAACTTTGAAGTAGAAAGACAAGAGACATGTCTGCATGCTGAGTAGCATTCATGATGCAGAAATGCACAATGTTCTAAACAAAAAAGGAGAAACAAAAGAGAAGCTGTCTGAACCTTTTGCTGTAAAATCTGGAGTAAGACAAGGATGTCTGTTGTCGCCAATCTTGTTTATCATGACAATGTATTGTATGCTGAGAGAGGCAACGAACAGAAAGGGTGGCATTCAGTGGGGATTAAATAACCGATTGGAAGAACTGGATTATTCAGATGATCTCTGTCTTCTTGCAGAATGTTTTCCGGACATGGAAATCAAACTGAATGGCTTAAAAATAGAAGCTAAAGAAGTAGGCTTAAAGATTAATATCAAAACGGCTAAAGAAATGCACATAAATCATCATAACTATTGTAGCTTGACTCTAGATGGAATGGATGTAGAAAGTGTAGAGGAATTTTGCTACTTAAGAAGCATGGTAAGCCAGGATGGAGGTGCTTTTAGTGATGTGGTGAGCCGTTTAAATAAAGCCAAAGGAGCTTTTGTACAGTTACGACCAATATGGAGATCCCCTCACATTCATATAAAAACGAAGCTAAGGATATTCAACTCAAATGTTAAATCTGCGTTACTGTATGGAAGTGAGACCTGGAAAGTGACCAAAGACATTAACACAAGGTTACAGGCTTTTATAAACTGGTGTTTGAAGTACATTATGAGAATATAGTGGCCAAAGACCATCTCAAACAAAGACCTTTGGGAGGCCACAAGTCAAAGTCCCATACAGGAACAGATGATAAGAAAATGGAGATGGATTGGGCACACCCTGGAAAGACCACAAGAAAGTATCACAAGGCAGTCGCAGACAAGGCAGACTGAGGATTACCTGGAAGAGAACCATAGACAAGGAGATTGCTGGAGTTAACAAGACATGGAGGGAGGTGAAAGCATTGGCAGCAGATAGAACAAACTGGAGAAATTTCGTCAAGGCCCTATGTTCCACCTGGAATTAAAGGAAATAAGTCAAGTCAAAGAGAAGCCGGTCATATGTATTGAGTACAATGACTCAATGGGAGGGGTGGACTTATCGGACCCATGTATCGTGCCATACAGTACGGCTAGAAAAAGAATGAAGAAGTATTACCACAAGATTTTTAGACACCTACTGGACATAAAATTGTTCAATGCTTTTGTGATATACAAGAAACAAAGTGGCAAATTCACTAAGCTGGAGTTTCATATTCAAATAAAGCAGCATTGCCAATTCGATCAGCGAGACCCACACCCATTGATTTAGCAACTCAATTATCGGGAAGGCATTTTCCATAAATCACTCTACCCTCAAAATAAAGATTGCATGCAAATAAGAGATGAGATGTTTGCGTGGTGAAAGACCAGCTGCGGTACATTCAGTAGTGTTGTGTAGTATGAAATGTCACTTTGTACCCGCTCCATGCTTCAGGTTTTACCATACAGCTGAAGTATAAGCATTGCAAATATGCCAGTGTGTCTCAGGTTCTATGCTCGGGGAATTTGAGGAGCTCGTAATGTACACTCGGTGGCCACTGTTCAATCTGGGTGCTGGCAAATATCAGTGACCGACCATCCTGAAAGAGATTTTTCTATTTTTTTTCTCCAGTCATTTGTGATAAATATTGAGTGTAAATAAGTAATGTACACAGTATCGAACAGTGTAGTATAATTTTGTACAATGTGGTGACAAAATTGTGATGAATGAACTCATGGACTAATCGCTGCCCTTTACAATGGCAAGTTAAATTGCTTCGAAGGAGACGAGTTCACGCAGCTACATACTTACCTGCCATCGCATGTTGTTATTGTTCCGATAGGGCATACTTTGCCCTACCTGTGGTCTATGAAGCTCGGAAAATGTACGACGTAGCCAACCGGTCGCAGAACATCATCTCCTCACCCTCGGCCAACCGAGCACCATACCCAGTGCAACGGTACATACAGTCTTTTACAGGGTCAAATAAACAAATCAGTCCTTGGAAGCTATTAAGTATGCAACCTTACCACATCCTAGGCAACTGGCAGTTAAAAAAATTCTTATGTGGGATTCGAACCTCCTACCTCGAGCACTGTCTACTATCGCATATCTCCCTGCCCGCTTGCCATGTGAGCTACTGTGACACTTGACCCACGACGCCCACTTCCCAGCCTATACAGTACCGTGCTTCCGGTCTGTGCGTCTACCTCCTGTTTTAAAGTACATGTTCTGCGTATGTGTACTAATTTTACGGGCTCATTCGAGGTACCCATAATGAATTATTAGGGGCGCTCGCGATTCCTGCTGTCTCCTAGCCTGTAAACACACATCTCGTTATATTACCCTGGTTTAGGAAGAGGGACCGATGTCTTTCAGAATTGTAGTAAATGTGAAGGGATGCATAAAACTGAATCGCAAGGGGCTGGTGGACCATCCAATATAGTTCCAGAGAGGATCTCTCCTCTGATGGGTTAGGGACCACGGGTAGATTGTATAATCCTAGCCACCTGAGCACAAGGAGGGCCATGACTCAGAATATGTCCGAGATATCCATTCCCATTCCATAGCAACTGGGATCCCAACTCTCAGGACCACTTAATAGATCACTCAGCCGTTGCCCATGGTTCATGAACTACGATGTGACTACAGTAACCCACACCACGAATCACAGAATAGAGTAGCAGAGAAAATAATAACCATAATTACTATAAAAAAATTAATTCCGTGTGGTTAGGGGTACACGGCTGTGAGCTCGCATTCAGAAGGTATTAGGTTCGAATCCCACTATCATCAGCCCTGAAGATGGTTTTCCGTGGTTTCCCATTTTCACATCAGGCAAATGCTGAGGCTGTACCTTAATTAAGGCCATGGCTGCTTCCTTCCAACTTCTAGGCCTTTGCTATTCCATCGTCACCATAAGACCTATCTGTGTCGGTGTGATGTAAAGCCGCTAGGAAAAAAATATTAATTGGTATCAACTGAGGCATTGCATTTGCAAACAAAAATAAGTATGTAATAACAAGAATAGAGAAGCATAGAAAATAATATAACTATAATTACTATAAAAATATTAACTGGCATTACCTAAGGCATTGTATTTACATTTACAGACAGAAATAAGCATTTCATAACAGGAATAGAGTAGCACAGAAAATAATATAACTACAATTACTACAAAAATTAATTGGCATTAACTAAGGCATTGTATTTACATTTGCAGACAGAAATAAGTATGTAATAACAAGAATAGGGAAGCATAGAAAATAATATAATTACAATTACTACAAAAATGAATTGGCATTACCTAAGGCATTGTATTTACATTTACATACAGAAATAAGCATTTCATAACAGGAATAGAGTAGCATAGAAAATAATATAACTACAATTACTACAAAAAATTAACTGGCATTAACTAAGGCATTATATATATTTTTTATATTTGCAGAAAAAATTAGTAGGGTAATAGCACTATATATAACGAACGCCCTTTAAATATCGAACACTTCACACATCTCATTGCAAAATAAGGATATTGATAAGTTTACATGACATCTGAGATTTCTAAATTCACCCCTCCAAACATAGATTTATGTCAATCGAAGGGTTGAAGTCGTTACCGTGTTAGGGAGCGCGAAGAAGTCTCAGAACTTTGGTGTTGGCAGGATTTTGATGAGATCGTTGTATTGTTACTAAGGTGCAGTGTCCCTGTGATTATCTGGTTTTGCTGGCAAAACAGTGTCTTCAGAAGTTATCCTTTAAATAATAGATTGTATTAACATACATAAATGTTCATTAATTTCTTGTGTTGTGAGTTTTCACCCATCTTCATATTTATTTCTAAAATAAAATACTGTTCGATATTTGACTTAAATTTTATAATATCAAAAGGTCGTTCGATAATTGAGGTTCATTCAATACAAAAACTACCCTTGATATCGAACGCCAATGAAAATTAATAGGCTGTTTATGATTTTAATTTGTAGTACTGTTTTCTTTAGTGCTGAAGTCAGTATTTTGGTGCTCGTTACTGCTGAGCCGTATATCTGTAACATGAGAGGGCCTGACTTTGAACCCTCATCGGGTATAGTTAGATTTCTTTTTATGATGTCTTGTGTCTGTCTGATGTCGCACGCTGTTCTAATCACTTTATTTAACAATCCTGTCACTTTCCAAGGGTTTTCGTCGGCAAATCAAGTGGTGGCGACAAGAGGGGATGCCACTCGGCACTCTTTGGAAAAAATACATTTTTAATACATTTTAGCCATTTAAAACCAGAAAGCAGAAAATGATCGTTTTTGCAGTTCTTGCTTATTTTCCTTAACTAGCACTCAGAGCTTGACAATGGTCAAAATTAATATGCCCATCGGGGAAATGTCCCAAAAGCCAAAGTTTAAACCTGTTGGAAAAAATGAAACGGTGTCAGTATTCATTATCTGCCTTGACTGAAGCTGTCAAACACGTTAAGTCGGGTTTGATGTCCCAAAGGCAAGCATCTAAAGGCCGGTCTCCAGTGATTAACACCAACATGTTAAATTTAACATGTTACAATTGACATGTATATTGTGATTGTGTCTTCCAATTGACTTTGCATGTTAACTCAGAATGTTGAGGTTAAAACTTTTAACATGTTGGTATGTTTTTCCGCTCCAAGTGGAAAACATGTCAAGTCAATTCATTGTTCGTGAGATGTCGGCACACTTCGGCAACTTCCGTGCTGTTTCCATGCCAACAGATCGCCAAAACGATGCAAATGATGTGCTTCTCGTGAAGTAGGATTATAGTTACAACACTTCGCAACACTCGTTCTCTTTGTTATAAGCTACAAATACAGTACACGCACATGTGTCGTTCTCTCTGCACTATAATAAAATTTATAGTCAGAAATGGAGTGGAACAGGGGAGATTACTCTGGACTTAATTAATGATATAACAGAAAGGCCTTGTTTGTGGGATGTCTCATCAAAGTAATACAGAGATAAAGCGAAGAAAGACGACTGTTTCCAGGAACTCGAAATTATCTATAATCTATATAAGTGCATCAAAAAATAACTAGCGTCCCTCCGCTCCCAGTACAGTCGAGAATTGCAAAAAGTTCAGGAAATTCGGAAGTCGGGGATGAGAACGGACGAAGTTTATACTTCAAAGTGGTTTGCTTTTGAAGCAATGAGCAGGATGAGTGGAGGAAATGTGCCTAATAAAACTGCATTTCTAAATCATAACAAGAAGCAACAGTGGCAATAACAAAGGCCAAATTCTCTTCATTTGAGTCCATTGTCCTTGTTTGAAAATACTAGACACCACCTAAATGTATTACCATAAATTGATGTGATGAACTACCTGTATATAAACAAAGGAAGTCAAGTTTAACATGTTTATTAAGTGTTGACACAATGTTAAATGAAACAGTATTCAACATTTAACTTATTGATGGTGTCACCAATCAACATTTAACACTTTTCACACTTAACATGTTGTTGTTAGATGTCAATCAGTGGGGAGCAGCCTTAAATCATACCAAGTCCTTTTAACAATGTTAAACAACAAACTATCTGGATGTCAGAAGATTCAAACTGCCCTTGGCCAGAAGTCCCACCATCTTCTGCAACCAGCACGTGTATTTACACCTCTAAACAGAGCATGGGAAAATGCTCTTCAAGACAACAAAATACAAACACTTGATGCATCAGAAACCAAGGTAAATTTTGCACCCATGTTAAAGGAAGTTTGGGATGATGCTGTTGGGCCAGATATTGTAAAATGCACCTTTAGGAAGCGTGATCTCTATCCACTAGATCCCAATGCTGTGAACTACACAAAGTGTGTTGCAGATATTTTGGAAAGCCCAGTGGGAAGGCAACAGCAAGAGAGTGACAAGTCCGACTTAGTGTCAGCAGTCTAGATAAGTACGTAAGTTTTTCATTATGCACTGACTGACAGAGCAAATGCAACACCAAGGAGGAGTGGTTCGAAAGGGATGAAAGTTGGGGAAAAAACAGAGACGGCACGGACGAATAATTGATGTTTATTTCAAACCGATATGCAGGTTACACAATGCGCACAGCATCGACTCAGTAGGATGTAGGACCACCGCGAGCGGCGATGCACGCAGAAACACGTCGAGGTACAGAGTCAATAAGAGTGCGGATGGTGTCCTGAGGGATGGTTCTCCATTCTCTGTCAACCATTTGCCACAGTTGGTCGTCCGTACGAGGCTGGGGCAGAGTTTGCAAACGGCGTCCAATGAGATCCCATACGTGTTCGATTGGTGAGAGATCCGGAGAGTACGCTGGCCACGGAAGCATCTGTACACCTCGTAGAGCCTGTTGGGAGATGCGTGCAGTGTGTGGGCGGGCATTATCCTGCTGAAACAGAGCATTGGGCAGCCCCTGAAGGTACGGGAGTGCCACCGGCCGCAGCACATGCTGCACGTAGCGGTGGGCATTTAACGTGCCTTGAATACGCACTAGAGGTGACGTGAAATCATACACAATAGCGCCCCAAACCATGATGCCGCGTTGTCTAGCGGTAGGGCGCTCCACAGTTACTGCCGGATTTGACCTTTCTCCACGCCGACGCCACACTCGTCTGTGGTGACTATCACTGACAGAACAGAAGCGTGACTCATCGGAGAACACGACGTTCCACCATTCCCTCATCCAATTCGCTCTAGCCCGGCACCATGCCAGGCGTGCATGTCTATGCTGTGGAGTCAATGGTAGTCTTCTGAGCGGACGCCGGGAGTGCAGGCCTCCTTCAACCAATCGACGGGAAATTGTTCTGGTCGATATTGGAACAGCCAGGGTGTCTTGCACATGCTGAAGAATGGCGGTTGACGTGGCGTGCGGGGCTGCCACCTCTTGGCGGCGGATGCGCCGATCCTCGCGTGCTGACGTCACTCGGGCTGCGCCTGGACCCCTCGCACGTGCCACATGTCCCTGCGCCAACCATCTTCGCCACAGGCGCTGCACCGTGGACACATCCCTATGGGTATCGGCTGCGATTTGACGAAGCGACCAACCTGCCCTTCTCAGCCCGATCACCATACCCCTCGTAAAGTCGTCTGTCTGCTGGAAATGCCTCCGTTGACGGCGGCCTGGCATTCTTAGCTATACACATGTCCTGTGGCACACGACAACACGTTCTACAATGACTGTCGGCTGAGAAATCACGGTACGAAGTGGGCCATTCGCCAATGCCGTGTCCCATTTATCGTTCGCTACGTGCGCAGCACAGCGGCGCATTTCACATCATGAGCATACCTCAGTGACGTCAGTCTACCCTGCAATTGGCATAAAGTTCTGACCACTCCTTCTTGGTGTTGCATTTGCTCTGTCAGTCAGTGTATTAATACTTGTAAATTTATTTTTGTCATTACTGGTTCATGTTATCACTAAACTCTCTATCATTGACAAGTTTATGCAACGTAAACAATACTGTACATATATAAGCACGTTTTAAAGTGATTTGATAGAATCTGAGGATGTTCTTGTAGAACAAAACATGTCATTTTTTTGTATGATAATGAGTATTTTTACAGGTATGTTTATAGTGTTATAATTTATATTGTAATTGCTGTGTGTTTGACAGACTGAAAAGTTTTCATTACATTTAACCTCTAAAGAGAAAGAAGTCATAACAGTGCTTGGAAATTTCTGTCCCTACAGGCGTTGTGCCCTAACATTGATCATCTACAGCAATATATAACTTCAACAACTTATCAAAGATAGTGTACCGGAGCCATGGATCTACGAGAAAACTGAAAGTGGCTGGATGAAGGCCCCAAAATTTTGAACTACATTCAACATTTTAAGTCATGGCTAGATGAAGAGAAAATTAATTACACTTCCTGTTATTCTATTTCTTGATGACATAAGAGTTATTTTTTATCCCTTCAAGACGGTGAATATTGTCATGACCGTGGAATAATATTGTACTGTCTTGTACCTAACGCCATCCATCTTCTGCAACCAGCAGGTGTATTTACACCTCTAAACAGAGCATGGCGAAATGCTCTTCAAGATGAGAAAATACAAACTCTTGATGCATCAGAAACCAAGGTAAATTTTGCACCCATGTTAAAGAAAGTTTGGAATGATGCTGTTGGGCCAGATATTATGAAATGCACCTATCGCAAGTGTGATCTGTATCCACTAGATCACAACTCTGTGGACTACACAAAATGTGTTGCAGATATTTGGGAAACCTCAGTGGAAAGGCAACAGCAAGAGAGTGACGAAGGCAGACCTTCATCCCCTTCCATTTCCAATAAGAAGTTAAAGATCACCTGGAAGAAATCTTGCCTCCTGGTATTCTTGGTAAGTTCAATGACGTGATGCAGAAAAGCAGAATAGTGAACCAGATTTGTACGCTTATTGGAAAAGTGTTACAACTCGATACAATGAACACGCGAAACAATATTGGCTAATCAAAATGAAACTATGACAGACAGTTCATCAGAACAAGATGATGATGATGATTAGGGAGGAGATGATTTCACGTGGAATGATGAATGTTTAGAAGTGTATGTACCTTCTCCCAAGAAGGATCTTCCTGGTGCAGTCATTTTGAAGAGTGGAGCCAAAATTATTAAATGAGCATGAAATTGCTTCGGGACTTGCTTGCTCACCCACCTCAAGCAGTAGAATGGATTCCTTCACAGATTTTCTCGAAGTTCCTCGGAACTCATCAGTTTAGATTAAGGAAAATATACACGATATCTTCAAAGGACGGGAAGAATTGAAGAGAAAGAAAAGAAACAAGGATGACTAAAGACATGTTCCAGTCGTATTGGAAACATAGAGATAAGAAAATGATTTTTGTGTTTTTCATGTTATTTTAATATAGCCTCCTCTACTTTTGTAATTTATATTTAAGAATCATTCTATTTTGTTCATGTCATTACAACCATATAATGTCTAAAGGCTGCTCTCCACTGATTAACATTTAACAACAAAAACATGTTTCATTGAACATTGTGTCCACACTTATTACATGTTAAACTTGACTTTGGCGGGCTGAGTGGCTCAGACGTTGAAGCGTTGGCCTTCTGACCCCAACTTGGCAGGTTCGGTCCTGGCTCAGTCCGGTGGTATTTGAAGGTGCTAATATATGTCACCTCATGTTGGTAGATTTACTGGCATGTAAAAGAACTGCAGAACAAAATCCCAGCACCTTGGCGTCCCCGAAAACCGTAACAGTAGTTAGTAGGACGTAAATCAAATAACACTGTTATTCAACTTAACGTCTTTTGTTTATATACAGGTAGTTCATCATAGCAGTTTGTGGTAATACATTCAGGTGGTGACATGTATTTTCAAACAAGGACTATGGACTCAGATGAAGAGGATTTGGCCTTTCAAATTGCCACTGTTGCTTCTTACAAGATCCTGAGAAGCAAGGAAAGGAGAATGTGGGTACGACAACATCTCAATAAGAGGCACAATGTGGATGACATTCTGAATAAACTAAAAGTATTTTAAAACTTTCTGAGAATGTCAGAGCATGATTTTAATGTACTTTTGGAAAAAAATACTTCCTACCATTAGAAAGGAGGAGAGACAGTTACGGGCGGCTATTCCACCTCTCCTGCGTCTTGGGATAACTCTGCGTTTCTGCACAGTTTAAACTTCGTCCACTCCCATCCCCGATTTCCGACTTTTCTGAACTTTTTGCGAATCTCGACTGTATTGAGAGCAGAGGGAGGCTAGTTTTTTTTTTCAATGCACTCGCAGGAGCAATTCTAGATAATTTTGAGTTCCTGGAAACTGTCGGCTTTCCTTGCTTATGTCGGTATTTCTTCGATTAGACATTCCACAAAGAAGGCCTTTCTATTATATCTTTAATTATGTCCGGAATGATCTCTTTGCTCCACTCCGTTTCCGACTAAATTTTAGTATAGTGCAGACAGAACGACATACGTGCACGTATTGTAATTGTAGCTTGTAGCTATAATCCCACATTTTTTCAAGTGAAGCATGTAGTTTAAACTATCTGTTGGCATGGAAACAGCACGGAAGTTGCAGAAGCTGTGTCCACATCTCACGAACAACGAACTGACTTGACAAGTTTTCCACTTTGAGGAGAAAACACGCCAACATGTTAAAAGTGTTAACCTCAACATTCTGAGTTAACATGCAAAGTCAACTGGAAGACGAAATGACAACATACATGTCAATTCCAACATGTTCAATTTAATATGTTGGTGTTAAATGTTAATCAGTGGAGACCGGCCTTAAGGTAAAGTGATTTATAATAAATATATCTGTTTTGTATTTAAAACCTTGCCATTCAATATATAAAAATTATGTTTGATAAATAAGACCTCACTGATCAATATACAACCCAGACTATTGGATATATGGAGGAATACAACTGTTGCAATTAAGGGTGCCTTGAGCCTAAAACTTACACATTTTTAAAGTCTGAACAAGCTAGTTGCAAACAATGAATGTTCCGTTAAGGTTTTATAATTCCTTCAGGGGTCTGTTCTTCACAGGCAAAAAGTACTGATCAATAATTCATGGAGATAACCTTAAGTGTTCGATATATAGTGTCACAATGCTATGGAATAACAAGAATAGAGTAGCATAGAAAATAATATTACTATAATTACTATAATTATTACTATAATTACTATAATTACCTTAACTAAGGTATTATATTTACATTTGCAGACAAAAATAAGTATGCAATAAATAATAAAGTATCACAGAAAATATTATAACAGTTCTTTCCCTAGCTCTTCAGCTGTAACTTGCCACATCTGCTTTTTAATTTTCATCTCAAGTTTTCCCACAGTACCATGATATTTCTATCTATCAGCATCGTCGCCTGGTTCTCAATCCATTTGAATTCACTACTTTCTGCCCCAGCTGATGCCACAGTGGGTGGTGTGAAGATGATGAGTTCCTGCAATTCTGGACAATGAGCATTTAATTAGTAATTTCCTATTAAAAAACTAACAAATTTCATTTAATCACTTGACCTACACTTACTTGCATTAATATTCAGCCACTTGTTATATTTTGATGCTGAACATTAATTTATTAATAATATTATAAAAATAATAATTTATACTAATGGATGAATATAATGTTTTCAAGACACAATATTACAAATACAATTTCACTTTTGGAATATTGAATGAAAAATAAATAAATAAATAAATAAATAAATAAATAAATAAATACATTTTTATGAGAAGTACTAAATATGACAGTCACCTTTAATATTCAGCCACCCGTATATCACCTCTGAATAATACAAGTCAACTATTAGTACTTTTTAGCACCTCCTTTTCCGCTTATGACCTCTCGTAAACAATGTTGCATGTTGGCAATCAGTCCTTCGGTATCGCCAGCCTGGCTTTGCCATTCCTCTTCAATTCTTCTCTGAAGTTCATTCTTAGAATGAACAAGAATTCTGCAAACCCTGTCTTTGAGTTCTGCCCATAAATTTTCAATTGGGTTGAGATTTGGGCTTTGGGGTTGTGTGTCAATCACTTTGGGACAGTTGTACAAGAGCCAACTTTTCACAATAAAAGTTTTGTGCTTATCATCATTGTCCTGATAAAATTTAAAACTACCTCTGATGCCCAATTTATCAGCACTCTTATGGAGATGTTCCTTCAAGATGAGGAGATAGTCTTCTTTCTTCATAGTGCCATCAATCCTAGCCACTTCACCGACTCCACCTGAAGACACACAGACCTGGATCATGATGCTTCCTCCACAGTGTTTGACAGTAGGCCGCATGTTTATATTTTCCAATTCTGTATTTGGCTTCCGCCACACACATATACCTTGCCATCCAAGTCAAAGACATTGAATTTGCTTTCGTCGGCAAAAAAGACACTGTTCCACCAAGAATCATTTTTCCTGACGTAGTCTTTTGCAAACTGCAATCTCTTCTTTCGGTTGCTTCACTAATGAAGGGCTTCTTCCTCGCAGCTCTATCATTGTATCCTTGTCACCTTATGACTCTGTGTACTGTTTCAGGATGGACTTTCTTATCGCACTCCTGGAACAGTTTTGCTGCTCATTTAGAAGCACTAAGCCCAGGTTGTTTCTTAAACTGTTCTCGCTCAGTGAATTTCTTAGGCTGGCCTTGCTGAGGAAGTGATTCAAGCCTATCTTTCTTATCAAATCATCTTATTAGGTCCCCTATCGTGCTTCTTGGTACGTTTAAAAGCTTGCTTATTTGTCTCTGAGACATCCGCTTAGCATGATGGAATACAATAAATTGATGTTACTCGTACATGGTATTCTTTCCTTTCCGACCCATTTTACTGACGTTCTGCAGCAGCAGTTTGATACAGTGATTATGGAGAACTGCGCTTGAGTAAGCAGTCATGGTAGTGGTCAACACAAAGGGTGGCTGAATATTAAAGTGGCACATTCCGGTGACACATGGTATTAATTTTGAAATTATAGAAGACCACACATTAGTTTCTAACAATACATGTGGGACACTGCAACACATCCATCTATCAAACTTTCTCATCCTTATACCGTCAACAGGGGCTACATTGGCCCTAACGAGGCTACTTTGGCCCACAGGAAAATAAAAGTTATTTATTTTTATTGCATACATATACCACAACTTTTACACGTAGTACCTATCCTAAGCCATAAGTGGGAGCACCACTGAGGTTTTGTGATATTTGAAATGCTTCCATCATCATCTACCAGAGTGCAGTGCTACTGTTTACAAACAACCAGGAGGAAGTATGTTTTATGTTGACTTCCTACTTTGTTTTATAGACCAACTCACATAAGTAAGAGAAAATTGGTAAGTTGACAATTCAATCCTCTAAACCCTTAGTTATGTGCTGTGAAGATGATATTAATCAATCTTTTTCCGTTTATTAGGCCTACTCATTAAGACCTGACCATATAGTGGGCTTTGTCCTGGGCCAAAGTAGCCCCAAGTAACTCAGAAGCAATTTGAGCTTTGCTTAGGTCAATTTGCAAGTAATTTTAATTTCTTAATTTATTGCAGATGAAAGCAATATGGTTCGTGTATATCAAAGGAAGACTGGGGCACGGAATTGTGCCAATTATATGACAGAAGATCTAGAAAAACATTTTGAAGAAATTAGATCAGGCCGAAAGAGTCAGAGAACTGCTTCAAATCTCTACAGAATTCCTAGAAGCACCTTAAAAAACAAACTGAAAGGGAAATTTATGAAGCAACATGGTCATCCAACAGTATTTATTCCCGAGGAAGAGAAAATGTTTGTAAATCACATCACTAACATGGCTGAGTTTGGCTTCCCACTTGTGGAAAAAGATCTTAGATTTATTATTAAAGGCTATTTAGACAAGAAAGGTCTTGTCATCAAATGCTTCCCAAACAATATGCCTGGCTATGAATTTATCAAATCATTCCTTAGACGGCAAGCAGAACTTACCACAAGACTTTGCAGTAACATTAAACGTGTGAGAGCAGCAGTCGACAAGACCGTGATTAATTAATATTTTGATCACTTAAGAGGTTTCAGTGAAGGATGTGCCCCCAGAAAACACATGGAACTATGACAAGACCAATCTAAGTGACAATCCAGACACAGTGAATGTGATTTGCAAGAAGGGAGTGAAATATGTTGAGAAAATTATGAACAGCCCAAAAACTTCAACCTCTGTTATGCTTTGTGGCAACGCTGTCAGGGAACTGTTACCACCATATGTTGTTTATCGAGCTGAACAATTGTAGACATGGACGGAAGGTGGGCCTGCAGGATGTTGTTACAATCGATCAAAGCATGGATGGTTTGATGCTGCAACATTTGAGGATTGGTTTCGGACACTTCTGTTTCCATGACTGAAGAAACAAGGAGGAATTAGTGATTGGTGACAATTTGTCTTTGCACACTAATCCTGATGTATTGCAACTGTGTGAAGAAAACAACATTATTTGTATGTCTGCCTCCAAGATCCACCCACCTCACACAGCCACTCGATGTGGCATACTTCGCTCCCATGAAGAAAGCTTGGAGAAACATTTTGAGATAGTGCAAGGATTCACCAAATAGAAAGAAATATGAGACGCTGCCTAAAGATGTGTTCCCACTACTTTTGGAGAAGCTAATGTCAGAGATGGAGCAGAATGATAAGGGAAATAATTTGATATCTGGATTTAGTAAATGTGGAATATATCCCATTGATAGGAATTCTGTTCTGAATTCTCTACCAACTGAAGAAGTTTCAGTAGAGGGAGCCAGCGACGCTTTCTTACACCTGATCCAGAAGAGAAATTAGTGTAAGACACCAACAGAGAAGAGGAAACGCAGAAAACTAAATGTCCCACCAGGGAAGAGTATCTGTCCGATATTCTTGCAAGATTCATCTGCATTTTCTGTTACTAGTGCCTCTGTATCAAGTGAAGACCGTTCTCTGTCCAAAAAGAAGGGAAAGCCCAGAAAATTAATCGAAACTTCTGATTCATCAGACTCTGAATCTGCTGCCGATAACTTCAGTGTTAGACATTCGTCATCAGAGTTGCAGATCTCTGAAGATGAGCATTGTGAGAAGGAAGAGCCTCCTGATGTAAGACTGTTCCAAAATGTAGACCTGTCTGCTGTTCTGAAAGTGGGCAATTTTGTAACTGTCATTTATGACAAACAGGAATATCCCGGTTCGATCTTGACTCAGTCGAAGGTCCTACAGTTGATTGTATGATGATGATGACGATACTTGTTGTTTTAAGGGGCCTAACATCGAAGGTCATCGGCCCCGTTGATTGTATGGAGAAATCTAGAAAATGCAGGAAGTGGCCTCAAAAGAAAGATGTGATGGTATACTCCTGGTCGTTAGTTGTAAGAAAAATATATCCACTGAAACTAATTTCCAAGAGGGGATATTTTCAAGTGCCAGAGTTAGACAATTTTGTGTGATCTAGGTTCTAGAGCATTCTCGGTTCTTTTTTTGTTTAGATAGGTACTTTCATTCATTTTACTGATTTGTAACAGCCCTTTCTAAAGTACCGGTACCTACAGAATACAATATATGTCAACCTATGTCAGTGTTGAATTAAATCAAATTCTTAGTAGGCAAATTATTTCATGTTTTGTACAAATTTGTTCAGCTTAGTGTGTTCTTAAGAAATAAACGCAAATTTCTTAAAATAATGCGATGTTTGGTTGCTACATTACCTGAATTACTTATTATGAGAGGTTGCTTCGCCCCAAGATAATAGAAATTACCATCAATTATGGAAAAATTTACCTAGGACAATGTAGACCCAACTTGGTGCTACTTTGGCCCAGATTTTGAAAAAGTAAAATCTTACATCAATAAATGCTGTAGCAACTCCTAACGTGCTGTACGTGCTGAGTAGGTTCTTATCAACAAGGAAAACGTGTTTGTAAAATTATTAGAGCACTTTCGTTCAATATATGTCAATATTAAAAATAAAGTTGGAAAATATTGGGACAAAGTAGCTCCAGTTGACGGTACTGTACTTCTCTTCAGCGTATAATACAGGCAGTATTAATAAACGAGTCACCCTGACCGAATATTAATGCGAGTACTATCAGCATTATACTGATACTTCGTTTTACAGGGGTGAGGAGTAAGGAGGCAGCTACAACAGTTCCGGTAATACTGCCAACCAAATGGAAATTAAATCTGAATTGAATTGATAGTGTGATCGATCGATATGTATTTTCTAAACCGTTATTATCATAAGCCAACAGCTGTTTCACACACACACACACACACACACACACACACACACACACACACACACACACACACACACACACTGGAAAGAAATAGAAACATGTGCATTGTTTTAAAAGGAGCCCGCGTTCGTTGTCAAAACGTCACAGAGATGGCAGCACTATACGACAGATGGATTTTTAGCGCCAGCCACGAGAATGAGAACTGTTTTAGATACTTAAAATGGCGACGTTTTCCTTACGTGAACAGCGTGCAATCATTCGTTTTTTGAATTTGCGTGGTGTGACACCAATTGAAATTCATCGACAGTTGAAGGAGACATGTGGTGATGGAGTTATGGATGTGTCGAAGGTGCGTTCGTGGGTGTGACAGTTTAATGAAGGCAGAACATCGTGTGACAACAAGCCGAAACAACCTCGGGCTCACACAAGCCGGTCTGACGACATGATCGAGAAAGTGGAGAGAATTGTTTTGGGGGATCGCCGAATGACTGTTGAACAGATCGCCTCCAGTGGTTGGCATGTCCGTGGGTTCTGTGCACACAATCCTGCATGACGACCTGAAAATGCGGAAAAGTGTCATCCAGGTGGGTGCCACGAATGCTGACGGATGACCACAAGGCTGCCCGTGTGGCATGTTGCCAAGCAATGTTGACGCGCAACGACAGCATGAATGGGACTTTCTTTTCGTCGATTGTGACCATGGATGAGACGTGAATGCCATTTTTCAATCCAGAAACAAAGCGCCAGTCAGCTCAATGGAAGCACACAGATTCACCGCCACAAAAAAATTTTCGGGTAACCGCCAGTGCTGAAAAAATGGTGGTGCCCATGTTCTGGGACAGCGAGGGTGTAATCCTTACCCATTGCGTTCCAAAGGGCACTACGGTAACAGGTGCATCGTACGAAAATATTTTGAAGAACAAGTTCCTTCCTGCACTGCAACAAAAACGTCCGGGAAAGGCTGCACGTGTGCTGTTTCACCAAGACAACGCACCCGCACATCGAGCTAACGTTACACAAACGTTTCTTCGTGAAAACAACTTTGAAGTGATCCCTCATGCTCCCTACTCACCTGACCTGGCTCCTAGTGACTTTTGGCTTTTTCCAACAATGAAAGACACTCTCCGTGGCCGCACATTCACCAGCCGTGCTGCTATTGCCTCAGCGATATTCCAGCGGTCAAAACATACTCCTAAAGAAATTTTCGCCGCTGCCATGGAATCATGGCGTCGACGTTGTGGAAAATGTGTACGTCTGCAGGGTGATTACGTCGAGAAGTAACGCCAGTTTCATCGTTTTCGGGTGAGTAGTTAGTTAGAAAAAAAATCGGAGGTCTTAGAACTTGAATGCACCTTGTATATAACATTTCTCGATGTGGCTCATTTCTTTACATTTAGAATGAAGAGAAAATGACACACAACTAAACATGTATTTTGCAAAATATTTATAACTTTTGGCGGGATACCTACCGTACAAGATTAGAGCATCACATTCATTGTTCCCAGTTTGAATCCTCAGAAATATCACTTTCACAATCGTCACTGCTATATGCAATACTGTTCATTACAATCTCGTCCATGGCTATTTCCATGACACCGTCGTGCCTCCAGTACTCCTCTTCCAGTTCTTTCACCTTTCTACAATACCCCTCCCAATCTGCAGCAGAAACTGAATGGAATGCCTCGATGCTCAATTGTCCTAAGTTAGTTGCTGACATGCCTTCCGGAATACTATGCCGTTCAAATTCGTGTTTTAATTTTGCCCATGCCAATTCAATGGGGTTCAGATCAGAGTTGTGTGGGGGAAGACGAAGGACGACATGACCATTTTCAGCTGCCATGATGTCGACAGCATAAATTTTATTAGGAGGCCTGTTTTCCTCAACTAATCTATACAGGGCCTCTTTCCTTTGATTTACAAAGCAGAAAATGCCTCTCCTCCGTAGCCACTGGACCATCGTCACTCGTGTATCATACCTCGATGGTACTTCATCCACTTGTCGAGAATGATATGGTGCACTATTCATCACTATGACAGATGCAGGAGGCAAATTAGGGAGCACAGATGTTCCGAACCATTTCTCAAAATTATGGGAATTCATGTGGCCATAGTACTCGCCTTGGGTATTTCTGACTTCAAATATTAATTGTGCTTCTCTAATGAACCCTTTCTCGGATCCAACACTTGCAATGATTAGCCTTTTGGAAGAGACTCCCCATGCTGTAACACCCACAACATCTTTTTCTCCCTGCCAGCATTTTCCAGTTGTCATTTTATTGTCAACCCAGGATTCGTCCAAGTAAAATACTTCCTTGCCTTCTTCCCTAGCATGTTTAATTTTGACAAGGAATCGTGCCCGGCAATCAACGATGTCTGCCCGCTCCAGCAATAAAACATGATTGTTTTGGACCTTCTTCCATACAAAACCCATATGTTTCAAAACATTTCGGAGAGACGTTGGGCTCCACTTCCACTTAATTTCTTTTTCCAGCACAGGTATCAGTTTGTTCACGGTAGGCACTATTTTTTGGACGGCATAGAAGTCTTCGATGGTGTCCCTTACCACTCGTTTGTCAAAATCGGTAAGTTTTATCTTCCCTTGAGTTCTCTCCCTAAGAGAAAGAGGAGAACATCATATAAGACTTGCACATGAAAACCTACTATTCTCCATAATGATATTGATTAGAATAGAATAGTTAGACTGGCCTACCTCTTTTTACCAGGGGTGCTTGGAGATTCACCGGGGTGAGAGGCAGAAAATGCCTTAATCCTATGAATAGTCGAAACAGATTTTCCCGTGTACGCGGCAACTCGTTCAATAGACTTGCTGAGGGGGACGAGCAACTGTTTCTTCTCTTTCTCCAAATCACAGCACTCTGCAATGTGAGCTATTATCATTCTCCCGTCGCGGTGTATAGTCCTTGGTGGTGGTCTACGTGTAGGAGTTATAGGTTGTTCCTGTGATGTACTTTGCTTTTCCTCACTCATGTTTAAGCTTAACCTATATTTTGGCCTTACTGTACACTACCCGCGAAATTTTTAATGACACTTCGCTTTCCTTGGTATTCCGGGATTTGAGCTCGAAGAGGGAGCTACTATGGTTCCGGTGTATTTGGTTCCGGTTATACTGCCAACAGAATGGAAATTAAATCTGAATGGATTCGATAGTATGATCGATATTAATTTTATAAATCGTCGATTCCCTGTAGGAGTTCTAGGTTGTTTCTGTGATTAACATTGATTTTCCTCACTCATGTTCAAGCTTAACGCATATTTTGACTTTGCTGTGTAAATAATAACTATATTTAAAGTGTTGCAATTATACCGCCATATGTCTCACGGCGATGCATAATAAATTCAAACTTTTTTGTGGCACGAATCTCCACCGCCGTCTCGATCCTCTTATACTGCCTGCTCTATGCCACTAGTTTAACACACGAAGGCGCGACTATCAATATTTCTCCAAGTCGCCGTAAGAGTGCAGCAGTAGACGCACAATCTTGGCTGTCAGTGTGGGGTGTAGCACTGTGTTATTGGAGCATGAATGTGTGTGAAAACATGAGTTATTTCAGTTCCCTCTTAGCAGTGATAGTGTGCAGTTGAGTGGACAGTCGCTGTGACGAGGTAGCGTAGACGGTATTGAGTAGTGATTCTATGAGTGTAATTCGTACGTTATGGGGGAGCAAAGTGGTGGCGAGGAGTCTCCGGATCCTTCAACCCTCACAGTTGCTCGGGAAGAGACAGTTCAAATGGAACAGGATGAGGATGATAGTTTAAGTGAGAATCGTGGTACAGTGAGTAATTCGAATACAGCAAATGCGGCTGTGAATAATGAGACTGGTGCTTCGATTTCGAAGACTGAGTCGCAGGAACTTTACCCTGGTACTCATTATGGACCCCTTCATTATTTTTGTGGAGTCCACAGCAACAGGCAATGTCGGTAACATGCATCCTATGACCTTGGGTAGAATTTTCTATGAGAAAAATATTCCAGGAATAAAATCAGTGGCCCGTAAGGGACGAAATAGGGTACAAATAGAATTTGTATATGCCGTACAGACAAATTCATTTTTGAAACACCCTTTATTAGTTGAGCTTAAGCTCCGGGCATACATACCAAGCTCTAATGTATTGCGTGTAGGAGTTATCAGGAGAGTAGAGAAGACGTAAAATGAGGCTACTATATTAAAGCACTTAAAGTCTACTGCTGCTATAAAATCTGTACGGCGTTTGAACCGTAGAATTGTTAACGATCAGTATGTCCCCACTGGATCTATAAAAGTGGTTTTTCGTGCGCAGAAACTTCCACAGTATGTGTCATTATATCAGGTGAATTTAGAGATGGAGCCATATGTTTTTGCTCCCATCCTCTGTAAAAAAAAATGCCAACGGTACGGTCACGTTGATAAACATTGAAGAGCGACAAGTCCAAGGTGTGGGAAATGTGCATTGCACCATACTACGGCGTACTGTACGGAAACTTTCCTGCAATGCGTGCATTGTCGCGGCACCCATTCAACTGGACTTGTTGACTGTCCAGCTCACCAACAGCAAGTCCACATTAAAAAGATCATGAGCAATCAGAACTTATCGTACAAGGACGCTGTACAGAAAGTTCAACCTAGTGAATATAATGTAGTAGACAATTCCCAAAATTTTCCCCCTTTAACTGGGGAGGAGCACACTCCTACACAGTCGAATCCCCGTAAGAGAAAATTTACACAGGTAATTTTAAAATCACCGAGACCAGTACCAGCCCCAGGATATGATAAGGATGGTTATCATGATTTGGTTCGAGAGATTCCCCGTATGGAGATGGTAGCTTCAAGAGTTACACCTGTTTCCAATGGCGCAAGCCGGCTGATGGAGGCATCTTTGGACGAGCCTGTTGCCACGAGTAGCGCCTCAATGGCGCAACCGCTTTCGTCATTTCATAGGCAAAGAGAACATCTTCAAAGTGGTCTTTATCAATCTATTCAGCAATTGGTGCAATTATTGGGTGATTACCCCGCGTTAGCTCATAATGTATTCCAGTTAAGGGACAAGGTTTGCAGTTTCATTCAGAATCACTCAATGGAACGCTAGAAGTCTCATGAACAAACGTCATGAGCTATTTAAATTAATTCAGGAAACAGTACCTCACTTTTTAGCTATACAAGAAACTTGGTCTAATCTCGAGACTCGCATCGCGTATCCTAATTACAAAGTTTTACGTAATGATGGACCCGGTTACGGTGGGGTTGCCTTTTTGGTCCACTCGTCCGTGACATATAGCATTCATTCGAATATTCAGGCCATACCCCATACATATGTTATAGGATTATATTATATGCATATTTTACTTGTGAATATCTACTGTCCTCCTGAAGTTTCCATTAGTGAAAGACAATGGAACCAATTCTTTCAACAATTTACTACAGAACCATATGTTTTTATTTTTGGGGATTTTAATCTTCACCACACACTGTGGGGAGGAAATTTGGATACACTTCAAGGTACGCAGTTCCTTAATGCAGTAAATAACCATGCTCTTGCTATTTTGAATAATGGCTCTCCTACGCGTTTGACTGCGCCTTCTGCCCCTCCTAGCGCAGTAGATTTAACATTGTGTAAGCGAAGTATGGTGTCTATCACTACATGGCATACGTTGAGTGATACTTATTCCAGTGATCATTTCCCTATTGTTATTTCTTATGGTGTAGGCAGACCTATTTCTCCACCGCAGCACACATTTCAAACTAATATGATTCGATCTTTGAGGAGATTTAAACCGCAAATATATACCTCTTACATTGAGGATGCGTTACAAAAAATACCTGAAAATATTTTTTCATGTCAACCTTTACTACAGATTTTAACAGATTATGTTAATCTTCACCACCCCATCATTGTTTCACCCCCTTTATCTTCTAGGAGACCTGCGCATGTTAAGTGGTGGGATGAGGAATGTCATTTACTGATTCAAACCCGCAAAGTACTTTTTCGACAATATAGGCAGCACGCAACACCTGAAAATTATTTCCGGCTCAAACGACACATAGCACAAACTCGCAGAATTTTCCATCAAAAACGTCGTGTCGCTTGGAGGGAGTTTATATCGTCCTTCACGCGTCAGGTTCCAATTGCAGACTTGTGGAATGCCATCAGGGCAATCACAAGAGTTACGCAGCACTCCCCTGCCAAGACCATCCCAGGTCAGGTATTATCTGATTTTCTTGTTAGAGAGACGCCAGATTTTGTTGTACCACAGTATGCTCATTCACAAGACCCACAAGACGCACGTTTTTCCGTATTGCTACAACCCTGCGATTATCAGGAATTAGAGGCAGTTCTACAATCGTGCTCAAATTCATCTCCCGGTCCAGATAATGTAACATATCAAATGCTTAAATTATTACCTATTAGAGCAAAGAAGGCATTATTAAACAGGTATAATGATATTTTTCGCAATTATAGTACACCGGTTAGTTGGAATGAATTTTTTCTGATTCCCATTCTTAAAAATAAGCAGTTACCCACTGAGGTTAGTAATTATCGCGGTGTAGTACTCGGTTCGTGTCTCCGTAAAGTCTTTCTAAAGATCTTACTTCGAAGAATCATATGGGTATTAGAATACTATAACTTGACGCCTCGATATCAATATGCCTTTTTAAGGGACGCAGTACATCTGATGCATTTAATAGTTTTGTTATCGATTTGCTATTAGCTCGTCATAGAAAATATAGTACCATAGCGGTTTTCCTTGATATTCAATGGGCATATGATTCCGTACCTTTGAACATATTATGGGAAAAACTTGCAACTCTTAAGATTCCTGGGGGATTTATTATCATTCTCAGACAACTTCTGACATATCGAACACTCAGATTTAAATCGACACATTATACAATCCAACCCCGGCAGATAAGTAATGGGTTGCCACAGGGCGATATTCTGAGTGGTATTCTTTTCGCTCTTTTTATGAAAGATTTCGAAACGGTCATTCTCCGTCATGCTCGACTACAGGCGTATGCTGACGATTTTTTGCTTTATTATACGCATGCGAATTTACAGCTCTGTAGACAACATATTAGTTACACGCTTCATGAAGCTAGAACATGGTTAGAAGCCCATGGATTAAATCTTTACATAGCGAAATGTCGAGCGATGATATTTACACATCACCGAACCTATGACCGATCACCACTTTCCTTTGATCACTATGAAATCCCCGTGGTTAGTCACCATAAATATCTTGGGTTATTTATCGATCAGAAACTTACATGGAAACATCATTTTTTATATTTGCGTTCGAAAAGCGAACGGTATATTCAGGTAATACAAGCTGTAACCCGTAGGCAATGGGGGGCAGATCCAGTTGTGGTGCTATTCTTGTACAAAACCACTATTAGATCGATATTGGACTATGGATCACATATTTTTGACTTGGCATCGTATACTAACTTGAATACTCTTAACATTTGTCAATATAAAGCAATACGCTCCTGTATTGGAGCTTTAAAGTCCACACCTACCAATGCACTTTTAGTCGAATCCTGCGAAGCTCCCTTACATGTGCGTAGAAAAATACTTGCTACGCAATATTTAATTTAAAAAAATTCTCTAACAAGTCATCCTTTAATTCCGAAGTTACAGTTACTCTCGGAGTATTATTCCTTACGGAGTCAGGGTTTACGAAGATTGCCAGTTCTGTTTCATGCTTTTACTACATTGAAGTCGAAACAGTATATATTAATACACAGTGTTAATTTAATGCCCTATACCTTACCCTATCCGGTTTCTTATTATAAGCATCAAATAATATGGCCTATACGTAATGGTTCTACTAACGTTACTTGTTTACAGGTGACCGAGATTTGTCCTCTTAAAAGAGTGAAACTTTCCAATATTCCACGAAGCATAAACATTTTTACAGATGGAGCAAAGAACATTAATGGAGTTGGTCCGCTTACTATATACCTTCTCTAAATGTTAAAGAACAATATGGTTTGCCTAGTGATTGTTCGATTTTTACGGCGGAGCTATTCGCTATACAGCAGGCTTTCCTTTTTGTTCAGCGTCAGGGATATACGCGAGTAACGATCTATACGGATTCGCTGAGTGCATTACAATCTTTGGTCTCGTATGAGTTATCCTATAATTGGTATGTATACAATGTCAAGAGTCTCCTTTATATGCTTGACAACTTCGGTATTTACATAACTTTAGTATGGGTACCAGGACATGTGGGTATCGTAGGCAATGAAAAAGTAGATTGTCTTGCAAAACAAGCTTCTCGTCTTCCTGTTCCGAATACTAACAATATTGTTCCTGCTTCTGATTATGTAGTTGTTATCCGACAAGGTGGACGTCAAGAATGGCAAAATTACTGGCGACAGACTGCACGAGTCAAAGGTAACTTCTATTATCATTTACAACCAACACTTTTGGTTAAACCATGGTTTATACGAGGATCATATTCTAGACGACATATTATTAACATCATTCGGTTACGGTTTAATCATGCCCTTACTCCACAATATAGATCTCGTTTCCATTTAACGCAGGATACAAACTGTTCGTGTGGTACAAATATTATTAATGGCGACTCCAACCACATTTTATTTGAATGTTCTTTATATGCCAACCCCCGTAAAAAAACTTATGACTAATCTCAAGCGACTCAAGCAGGTCTTTCCAACCAGTGTTTCTTGTTTGCTCTGTAATCCTACAGTCGAGATTATTAGAGTGCTAAATTTGTTTCTAGATGAAGCCAATATCGTGTTATAATTTTGTCCGCAATATATGGTGAGATTTTCTCATGCATTTGATGGTTCCATTTGAGTGATTCCTCATATCATTAGTGTATTACTTGAGGGTGCTATTTCGGATTATCAGAGTGTGTGACACTTTAGAAGAAGTGTGATTGCAAGATTGGAAGTTTCCCGTATGAGAACAGTGTGCTCTAGCAAACTAGGGTTATTATGTGATATAGTGAAGAATAGTGTTTTGTGTTCTCTACTTGCAAGATCAAGCATAAATTATTGAACTGAAGTTTTCATTTATACTAGTGTTTTTACATGAGTAAGAGAATATTGACTGGGTGAAATGTCGTAGACACAGCCCATAAGCATCAGCAAGCAAGCAAGCAAGCAAGCATGAGTTATTTCGTATAATGAGTAAACGTGTCTGGTAACTTCCGTTCGTACATGAGATATTTTGTATAGAACTGTGAAATGAATTAATCATGTTATGCCTATAGATATTTCAAAAGTTATGTTAAGGTGTTGGTACTTGTTTCTTCCCGTTCATGAAAGGAATATTTTTCGTAGAACTGAAACTTCAGATTATTTCCCCGAAATATTCAACTCCTCTGTACCATTTTGCCAATCTCGGCAAGGTGGTTCGCAGCCAGAAAAGCTACGACTCCATGAAATACCGTCTAGAAGAGAATTAAGAGAAAAGTGGCTGTCAGCTTTATCTCGGCAAGTGCCTAATAAAGGAAGAAATTGGATATCCTCAGATTACCCTGGCGTCTGTGCCTTTACAACTTATTTCAGAAAGTGATGGAGCCTCCGCGGCTCAGGCGGCAGCGCGCCGGCCTCTCACCGCTGGGTTCTGTGGTTCAAATCTCGGTCACTCCATATGAGATTTGTGCTGGACAAAGCGGAGGCGCGACAGGTTTTCTTCGGATACTCCGGTTTTCCCTGTCATATATCATTTCAGCAACACTCTCGAATATCATTTCATTTCATCTGCCATTCATTAATCATTGCCCCGGAGGAGTGCGACAGGCTTCGGCAGCCGGCACAGTTTCTATCCTCGCTGCAAGATGGGGCTTCATTCATTCCATTCCTGACCCGGTCGAATGACGGGTTTTTTCCAGAAGGTGAATAAAGCCGTGGAGGATAGTGGATTCCTTGTGATAAGCCTTGTGACGGAAATCGCAAAACAAACTCTTCATGTTTAGACATTTTGGACAACCTCAGATATCCAGACGATAATATTCCAATCAAACTAGGAACAGGAAATCAAATTCTAATTTGCGGGTACTAGGTTCGTGTTGTTGAAGGGAGGATGGAGTGTAGCATTTGGTTCAGCAACATCTCACTGCCTAGAGCTTCGACACCGCTAAATGGAACTGATCATGCATCAGGACGGAGGAGGAGTTCGATACCCAAAACCTTGTTTTGTTGCTCTGGTGAAACATCTGCAGGAGTTCGTTTAAGCTGCTGTGCCCTATTGTCGAAGTCCTTCAAACGTACGAGCGTAATACGAGGACTTGCGACGTCTTCCCTTTCAGAATACCGGGCGAGTTGGCCGTGCGGTTAGGAGCGCGCAGTTGTGAGCTTGCTTTCGGAAAATAGTGGGTTCGAACCCCACTGTCGGCAGCCCTGAAGATGGTTTTCTATGGTTTCCTATTTTCACACAGGGCAAATGCTGGGGCTGTACCTTAATCAAGGCCACGGCGGCTTCCTTCCCATTCCTAGGCCTTTCCTAACCCATCGTCGCCATAAGACCTATCTGTGTCGGTGCGAAGTAAAACAAATAGCAAAAACCACCTTTCAGAATGTGTTTTGTTACAGTTTGAAGTCAAAGAACATCAGCAAACTGTTAGTGATATCCTAACGAAGTTCGTAAGACCTCTATTATTTGATATTGCGTTGGCAAGAACATAAAAAGTACGGTGCCACTCCAAGCCTTCCTCCAGGAAAATCTTTAAATTGTGCATGAAGAGGCCAACTGCGACTTCATACAGGTAATATGGCCGATATTTAATATTACTGATGTAATTTACGTGCTTCAGTGAACATATGACCATACTCCATAGTGTTTTGTAGGCTGTCGTCATTAGAATAAGTTTAGAACATTGTCCGTCTATGTCTGCCATCTAGCGGAGGAATTTTGTCGCAGGGTAGTCGCAAAAAGGCTCGCATAGAGCAGGCAGTATAGGACGATTGAGACGGCGGTGCGAATCTCTAACCGAGGTGTACCGATTCCGCACTAGGGAGCCGAAGTATCAGCAAATACAGTAGAGATAATACGCGACACTCTGGGAGATATCGAGGGAGAGCGATTAGATCTCTATCTAGCGGAGTAACATGGAGTTACTGAATATGTCATAAAGAGCACGTGTACTTGTTTGTGAAGTTTTTGGCGTTATTTATGCGTTTGTATTAAGTTAACACGAGTAAATAGTTACGTGTGTCATTCCTTTATATCTCCTCTCAGTATCAGTGGAAAGATATGTGCTGTGCTTGGCTGCAATAACCATGAAGTGCAGAAGAATTCGCGGTCTTTCTTCCGTTTCCCCCGTGATAAGAAAATGTAAGTAAATATTGTGTTTGCATATATATTCTTCCACTCACAAAGATATTTTATAGTTCTTCCTACCCACATTTTAACTGGTATTTTATTGTATAGTGCAGCAGTTAACCTTCAATACCGATGTGTTGTTGTAGGTGTGATCTGTGGGAAATTCAGAAAAATACATATGCATATCGGTGTGGCTGGTTGTGTTCCAAGTTACCCAATTTGGAATGCCGTAATGCGTTGTCAAACACTGAAGAAAATATGGGTGATTTAAGAAATGTACATACTTTGTTGAAATAATACGATGATGCAAATTTCCTTTACCCTAATGTAATGGTATTATGATAATTATCGCTTATAGGTAAAGTTAGATTTTCTTTCTATTAGTAGGCTTCAAGTTAAACGGGAAATTGTCCATCTCTTAAATGTAAATTCATTGAATCATGTTTGTAAGGAATATGCCGATAGTTTTGTTGACAAGTGCTTTAATGTGTTGATACAATGCTTTTAAATGAGAAAAAAGACAAATATAGCCGTGAACGTTCAGGCAGGAACGCTAAAGATAAAAAGTAACGCATGAATGAAAGATCAAGCCCTTTCATAGCGGTCCGTTTCACATCTTTATTATATGTCTAATTTCAGTCTTTAAATAATTTATCCATAATTGTCTTAGCAAATTCGAAGTTAATATATTAGCAACACTTTCTTTCTAGACGAAATTTATTTATCTATTTCCGTATATACATTTCCATTGATATTTGAATTTAGCACGAATTTCAGGTCACGCCACTAGGAGCGCCACTTGCGACTTGTATCCCATTTTAACGAAGCTAAATCCGGAAGTTTCGCGTATTGTCTCTACTGTATTTGGTATCAGTAAAGGTTTCGAGGACATGTATATTGAAGATCACTACTCCTCGTGGTGGGTAGGGTTATGTGTGATTATATTATTTACCTTTAAATAGCGAGAATGCAGCCGCGAAGAATCGAACAGGACAAAGTCCTTCAAACATGGCGCCAGACTTGGAGGGGATCCTGACTGATACAATTGTATGTGCCGGAATTAATATAAATATTACGGACAGGAAATCTTAACAGTGAGATAAGGACTATTAGAAAATTATAATAAATTCATTATGTATATAGTAATAATTTGGTAGTAATTTAAAAATTCAATACGTTGTAATTAAAATAAGACGACACCGAAGAAAATAAGTAAAGAATGCCAGGGAAGAGTAAAAAATCTAAGCCGTGACTGTATGCCGGTGGCTTCATGTATATCGAAATTTTCGAAACTATATTTTCTAAAGTAATTAGAGCAGGCATATTAAGTAAAGATTCTATTACTTTATTTTTGGCTATGTTGAAAAATAGAGATCAATCAGTTATTGTTAAATCGATACCGACTCCAATCATCAGACCATTATATCAAAAAGCATGGCGGTCGATGTAGCCGGATTGCTGGGATTGGCTAACGCAAAAATATCACGTAAAATGGTGGTAATTTAACACGATGAATGTAACATCATAGGGAAAATCACTTTTTTTACGTATAAAAACGCTTTGCCAAGAAGTCCGCACCACATATTATCGAACAGAATTACACATATTCTACCAGAAAGGAGAACAACAAGGTGATTAGTAAGACATGTCATTTAGTCAAATAACGTTTTCTCTTAGATTTTACTTTGCCAGATAGAGGAAAATGCATAATAAAACTATTAAAATAATACTTATTACATCATCTTGAATGTTTCTAAGTAAATTAAGGTGCGAAATTCCTCAATTTATTCGCTGTCATGAGAACTACGAAGCATAATTTGTTGCCTTACTTTTTAATTTGTGGACAATTTCTTATGTTCAGCACACAATGAAAGGGAAGTACACGCGAAATAATAATTTTATTCGCTTTACGTCCCACTAACTACATTTTTTACGGTTTTCAGAGACGCCGAAGTGTCGGAATTTATTCCTGCAGTAGTGCTTTTACGTTCCAGTAAATCCACCGACACGAGGCTGACGTATTAGAGCACCTAGAAGTACCACCGGACTGAGCCATGATCGAACCTGCCAACTTGCGGTCAGAAGGCCAGCGCCTTAACCGTCTGAGCCACTCAGACTAAGTACAACCGAAATGATAATGTTAACCCAGTAAACGGCCCTGGTAATGCTAACATAATAGTGATATACGGCATACGGTACAGCACTTTACTCAATGATGGTAACCTTAGTAATGAAATATTCAGACACTTACAAATATAATAGGTTTCTGCTCATTAATGAACATGAGTGCAAAATCTTTATTGACTCTAAAAATTGACATTCTACCACATAGGCGAGCTTCAGTTCGGTTTAGGCTACCTGATAATGGATAATGACAGCATGAATCGGAAGGTGTTGGTAGTGTTAAACCCTGCGTTACAAACCAAGTTAATACATCCAAGTCACTATTTCTTCTGTGTAACAGTATACAGATTGTTCAGTTTTGTTATACTCCAAGATCCCGCCAAACATTTCCGCAGGCAAGAACAGATTATTGTAAAATACATTTGCATCTAAATCACTCGACATTTTAAAGCACATAGACACTGAGGGAATATCACAGTATCAATTATATTCTATCTACATTATAATTTTTGAGGAATACGAATAGGTTCAAAGGTTGGATTTAGAGAAAAGTCTTCCCTAACCTCCGACTTATTCTCAAAAATGATGTATGCACACTACAGTTTTGTCATCGACATGATCAAAAGATATACTTTCTCTCATACTGCGTATAACTACAGATTCTAAGTGTCCAGTGACTCACATAAATATACTCGCACACTTATATTCTACTAATAAATTAACATCTACCGTCCAGTTTCATGAAATTACACCGACTGCATACGATAACAAAAAACCAAAACAATCCCACATTTCCAATAATTCCGGCTACTCGATTCGCCATCTTTGAACGATCGAGAGTAACATTAAGGTCTGAGCAAGGCCGACTCCAATCCTTAGACCTTAATGCTACTCTCGATCGTTCAAAGATGGTGAATCGAGTAGCCGGAATTGTTGGAAATGTGGGATTGTTTTGGTTTTTTGTTATCGTATGCAGTCGGTGTAATTTTATGAAAATTGACGATAAATGTTAGTTTCTTTGTAGAATATAAGTGTGCGAGTGTATTTATATGTAGGCCTAATTCGGGACGTAGTAGTAACATCGGAGATGTTGGTCAGTACAATTGATGGTACGTGTTATGCCAGACAGAATTTAAGGGATCGGAACCTATAACATATCAGTTTAGTATGATTTAGGTTATAATCAGGTATGTCATAACCGCGTCTTTTTTTAATTGTGTTCGGAACGTATTATATTGGTAAGTCATATGTGAAGTGTTGCATTTATGATTCTTATGTGGCACATATATAGTTTTGTTGGTCTTCGTTTGAATTATAATATTAAACGCGATAATGTGTTAATGAATACTGGTATTGACAGAAACGACGATTGTTTTATATTGATAGCAACCGATTCTTCGAAATATATCAAATTTATAGACTATATTTGAACTTGAACTACGTGCATTCGATAATGAAACATGGTATATGGAAGATGCTCTTGAATTCATGATATATTTCCGTTTAAACCTGCGTGATTGATGCTCCTCATTCGAATACCTGAGTTTCGTTATACGTATTTTGAAAAGTACACACATCCTGATGCGAGGAGCTACTCCATATGTACTCTTCATTTCTATACACGTTGTGTAGCATGTTGACGGAACCGAGGTCATGAATTATCATTTATAAGCTACCAACAGTCCAACTGTAGGGTAATTTTCTTGTTAAACCCATATCTTTAGTGTAGATGATATATTATTTGATTACTACCGCTATATCTGAGCCACAATATTTAATACAAAATGAGATTTGAGTGGCACCATCACTATTTAATTAAACAGCGCACATGACTACGAGCACATCAGCTATTTATTTAATAAGAGCTTAAGTGTAGTTATTTCTGGGTTAAGTCGTAGTGTGACTCAGAGGTGTGTTGTTTATTTATTTCATTTGTCTAATGTGATTTCGTTTCTTGTTTCATATTATTTAAATCGTCATTTCATTTAATTACTTCATTAGGGAAATATATCCTCAGAGGTATGTGCGCGCACCATTATGTGTTTGATCTTTAGTGGGTGTAGACGTCCTCAGGGCAAATGTATATTTATAGTATGTTAGATTAGGTTCAGTTTCATTTATTGTTATAGCGGGAAGAACGATTTAGATAGGATATTGTTACGGAAACAAATTTGAATAATAGAAAGCTTATGTGATTTGATAAATGAGATATATAACAGGGTAATTTTAAATCTGAAGCAGCTTATGTTCATATGCTATATATATTTATTGAACGAATCAACGACTTCCCGCAATTACGGGTTGCCACAATGGACAAAGTAAAGCATATCAGGATAGAGAAAGTTTTTATCATATAGAAATATGGTGATAATAAGGATTTCTTAGATTATGGAGGTCCGAACAGGTGAGATTTCAGGATTTGTACTGATCCACGTATGGTGGTGGTAACTATTCTTTCAATGCTGTTGATGGGCAGGTCGAACTTTTTCCAGAATTCTACGAACAAGGCAGGTATTGTGCCAAGAGCACCAATCATTAGGCCGATAATCTCTACTTCATTCAGCTGGTATTTATACTTAAATTTACGAATTTCACCAGACATAGGACGTATGGATAGAAACTGAAAGAAACCAAATTAAATATTGATGTAAACTAGTGTTCATGTAATAGAACAGTGATGCTCGCTAAACAATGCAATTGATTATCCCTGCATTACGTTCTAATAGACGTTTATTTTATGGGAATAACTTAAATACTAATTTCAATTACGGACTTGGATATTGTCAGAGCAATCAATTCTTGTTTTTATCATTTTTTCCTTTAATTTTCAATTTAACAACATTTTTTGGTTTCGACGAAGTAATAGCAGAAAATTTTTATTGAATAAAATGGGAACGACCAGAATATCTCAGTTGTTTTCTGTGTAGAATAGATATATTCAACCATCAATGACCCCGTATTACATTATTCCAGCCATGAATATACAATATGCCCTAAATATCATGAATACGCAAAATTAAGAACGACGATCATGGTTTGATACAACCATCTGGTATACCAAATAGTATCAGAATAAGTCATCACATATAAAATCATTGGAATTATTCAATAGACTAAATCTACGATGTTGAACATTGATTGCCCTATAGGATTCCTAATATAACCAGGTTTTCACGTCATCTTGAATGTTAATCAACTTCACATCATATTCAATCTCGTTTAATCAGCATCCTTGAACCTTTAGCTAGCTATGGCGTTCATAATCTTCAAACTGATCTCATTGGTCAAAAATGAGCTGTGAAAAGCCCTGACTGCAGAGCCCAATGCCGCTGACTGTACGGGTGCAGTAATGTATTACATTTATTGAACCTACCTTCAGTTAAATCCATCGCTACTAGTGAACTTCAAAGGTAATATGACGTTTAAGAGATAGACAAAAAATGAACTGTTACTTTCAAAATCAGCTTTATAAAACACCATGTTTTAACTGCTTCAGAACTGTTATGTCTGCAACAAGTAAGCAAACCATGGGCAAAGATGATCTGCTAAACTACCGAGCAGCCAGAACAAAGTACAAGACCATGCTAACGCAGAGGAAAAAGGAGCACAGAGAACGGGAGGACGAAAAAATGATAAAGGAAGCAGAAGAAGACCCATACCGAGAGCTTAGACATAAAAGACACGTTCCCGACAGACATCACGGTGGCAACATGGGAGGGGAATATAAAGCGAGCCCCAACCATCAAGGTGATTAGGCCGACACTCAAGATAAATGACACTCGTATAATGGAAAACGGCATGCGCTTTAAACCAGTGCAAGTAAGGAAGGTAATATCTGCAAGTAAACCACGTAGGGCACCCGGTCTAAACGGGATCTGCAATGAACACTTAAAGCTATGCATTGCCCTCTCTGGAAAACATACAGAACTCTTTAATGAGTGTGTCAAAAAGGCCATATTCCACTTGACTAGCGCAAATCGATCATCAAGTTACTGTACAAAGGGAAAAGTGACACAAGTGAACCCGGCTCCAATAGAGGAATGGCACTATAATCAGAGCTCTTTGAACTGTTAACAAGACTACTGACTGAAAGGTTGAGTACCTTAGTGGACCCGCTTCTACCAGAAGAACAATTTGGCTTTAAACATGGTCGATCCACATTGATGACCATCGGAAACCTACTCACCGAGATTCAAGAGAAGATTAAGGACAATAAGAAGATGTTCGCCATCTTCATCGATCTCAGCAGAGCGTTTGACAGAGTGAATAGGAGTGCGCTTATGGAAAAACTGGAGAACCTAGTTGGGCAGTCAGAGACTAATTACAAATATACTGGCTGAAAATGAAATATGTGGGATGGGGTATCAAAATCAAATTGAATAAGTCAAACGGTTGGTGTGCTACAGGACGATGCACTCAGCCCAGTATTGTTTAACATCTACACAAGCGAAGTAGTCACCAGAGTCTAGGAAAGTACACCGAACACAAGCATCTGCATTTATGCAGATGATATGGCTCTCGCCTCAGAAAACATAGAAAGTCTACAGAAAACGATGGATCCCGTTGCAGAGTGGACAGAAGAAAATGACTTGGTGATAAATGAAAGAAAGATAGAATTTTTAGCTTTTAGAAAAGGCGGTAGGCTACAGAAAAGAGAAGCTATAACATGCAAAGGACAAGTGCTGACTCCAAGGAATCACTTTAATTACCTGGGTATCACCATCCAAGAAGCCGCGTCAGCCTTTACAATCTATATACGGGAAAGACTAGCTGCTGCTATAAAAAGCATAAGCGACATCAGGCATATATGGAGAATGTCCGTAGCCATGGCAATGAAATTATTTGAAGTTAAAGTGATTCCCCTACTTACTTATGGACTGGAATTAATATAGGAACACCTACCGAACAAGCAATTAAGGGAGGTTGAAAACCTAAAGGCGAGATACTTGAAAAGTTAATAGGTCTCTCAAAATACACACGGTCACGCTACACTTATGTATTGGTGAGGGGAACATTTCTAGTAGAGGACCTGTGGCTACAATTGCTCTTTCCAGCTACAGCTGCAGACACGGAGCTCCTACATAGACGAAGAATTTTACACCCGCACGGCTACACAAACCAAAGACTGGATGGAAGCAGAATACCAGCTGAGGCCCTTGGTGACAAGTTCGGCGACGCATCGTTTTCGCCACCTAATCTGCAGTCTGAAGTCGTTCCACGAGGCAACGGACGAGTCATTTTGTTGTTTGTGTGGAAATTGTGAAAATATCACGTCATGAAATGTACCAACAGAAAAGCATCAGTGACACAATTCTGTTTAGAATAAGTTGTAATGTACTCCTGTGCCCATCGGGTGCACCTTAATTATTATTATTATTATTATTATTATTATTATTATTATTATTATTATTATTATTATTATTATTATTATTATCATCATCATCAACTGCTTCAGACGTAGCAGCTTCGTTGTATGGAGCACAAACAAGCATATGAAGCATAGAATAAAGCAGCTTCTGCTGAATTTGCTCAGACTGCTACTGCTAATCTACTTTGCCAAGGATCATTTACTTTGCCGTTGAAAAATGCACACCCGTAAGCTGGTAGTCTTGGTATGGTCGTGATCTACAGGACATCTATATGTATGTCGAAGACTCATATTAGAAGGCGAGAAATATGATTATACGAATGGGACAAGGACAACTGGATCCCTCACTGCGCTCCTTATCCGGTCTTGAGAATTGCTTGTGAAGCCCAGCATAAAGCTGTAAGTGGGAAGTTTCACCATAATGCCGCTGGAGCGCTGGCCTGCGAAGTCACAGACAGGCAGCTCTATACCGCAAATTACCGCATTTCCAGTTTCATTTATATTGTTTTGATGTTGTAAGTGTTGGTAACATGTTCGCAATGAGGTTGTTTGTTGGCTTGTTATTGAGAGTTGATAGTTATGCGCTAATTGAATTATTATTGATTGTGTAGTGTGATGATTTGATTAATTAAATTGTGTTTAAAAATGTTGAAGTATGTGATATTGCTGTGCGCCTTTTTTGTATTTCTGCAAACAATCACAAAAGTAATGAGGGACTAAAAATTATTTATCGCCGTAACTTCGTCCTAAATAAAGGATCAAAATTCCTTTTTAATCTACCACATGTAAATAAGTTAACCTATTCCTCCTTGCTCACAATATTTCAAGACTACCTAAACATGTGTCATCCCCTCAAAGAATCCTCTACTCTATCTAGCCGTCCCCTAAAATGCATTAGTGGGATAGATAATGTCTTTTCAAAGCTTATAGACCTACTCTCACTCCAGCCAATTATTTCAGGCATAAAAACACATAGCCTACTCCCGACAAGTTTTTAATACAAAAAGGAGAACAGCTTGGAAAACATTTGTAATATCTCTCAACTGCCACACACCAGCCAAGGATATTTGGAATGTAATACGGGCATTAACTAGGAGTTAGCAACATGCTTCTCCTACAGTTATACCACGCGCGCTACTGTCTATGTTTCTAAATTTGATAACGCCGGATTATGTTATTCCAAATTCAACTTTTAATCGGGTACCTCCTAACTTATAATTTTCTGTTTTACTCAAACATTTTGATAACAAAGAATTGGAAGCTGCCTTAATTTCAACTTCCCATTCAACACAGGGACCGGATTATATTACGTATCCGATGTTCACGTTTTTACTAGAGTGTGGCAAAAAAGTTCCTTTAGATCACTACAGTAGAATGTTGATAAGTTTAAAAATACCTCACAACTTTAATTATATTTTCCTTATTCCCATTTTAATGGCCTGCAGTTTATCTGTGGATCCAAATTGTTATCAAGGAATAGTCTTGGGCTCATGTCTTCGGAAAACATTTCTCAAACTTATTTGACAACGTTTAATGTGGGCTTTAGAATATTACAATCTGGTTTCCAAACATCAGTATGCGTTCATTAAGGAACGAATCTCGCACGACGCCTTCAATACTTTTATTATTGATGTTCTCTTGGCGAAATGTTGTAAACAACGTACGGTGGCTATTTTCCTGCATATTAAAAGTATGCATGATTCAGTACCCCTACATTTACTTTGTGAAAATCTCTATTTGAAACAGATCCCAGAAGGTTTTAAAAATATTTTAGGCAAATTGCTCATGCATCGAACTTTAATATTAAAATTGACAGGATATCACATATCAAGTAGACAAACAGCTCAGGGTCTACCACAGGGTGATATTCTAAGTGGAATTTTTATTTGCCCTCTATATGCATGACTTCGAACATTTAATTCTCAGATCAGCCGGTCTACTTACTTATGCGGATGACTTTGTCATTTATTTTTCTCATGACTGCCTAGATATCTGACGACAACACCTTTCCAAAGAAATGAGCGAAGCATATGGGTGGTTAGATGCACATGGTCTACAATTTTCGATACATAAATGCTCGTCAATTATTTTTACCATCATCGGAATTATAATCATTCTCCTATGCAATTTGATAACTTTTAAATACCCGGTTTGTATCCACCATAAATATCTAGATTTAATTCTTGTCAATAAACTGAATTGAAAAGAAAATCATTTCAAGACATTCGTCAAAAACCTGAAGTATATATAATGTCTAAAAAACTGTTATCCGACGGCAATAGGGCGCGGTTCCATTTGTTTGCATTTCCCTGTATAAAGCAACAATTCGCGCGTACCTAGACTATGGGGTGCATATTCTTGACACAGCTTCAGTATCCAACCTGGCTGAACTAAATACTGCACAGTACCAGGCGCATTTGTTTAGGAGCGCTGAAAACCACTCCCATAAATGCTCTACTGGTGGAATCGAGCAAACCTCCTTTATACAACGAATAATATTGGCCCAAAATATCTTCTTAAAAAATTAGCCCTTACTTCTAATACCCTTGTGCCCAAATTTCAGTTACTTCATTAATATTCCTTCGCACACCAACGTAGATCATATTTAGGAGTTTCTCAACCTTTTCTCCCCATATTCTTCTACACTCTCCATATCACTATTCCTTCCGCTAACAATTATATCCGAGCTAGCGAGTCTACGATGCATACGAGTATGGTGGCTAGATAAATGAGATTCACCCATTTGGATCGAGGTATAGACATCTATACGGCCGGGAGATAGTGGGTTCGAATCCCACTGTCGGCAACCCTGAAGATGGTTTTCCGTGATTTCCCATTTTCACACCAGGCAAATGCTGTGGCTGTACTTTAATTAAGGCCACGGCCAGTTCCTTCCAACTCCTAGGCCTCTCCTATCCCATCGTCGCCATAAGACCTATCTGTGTCGGTGCGACGTAAAACCACTAGCAGAAAAAAACATCTATACGGACGGATCCAAGACCAAGAACAGTGTTTGAGCTGCATTATTTGTGTCCAACATGAACTTCACTGAGCAATACAGGTTACCGCATACGTTCGCCATTTTCAATGCAGAATTATTTGCCATACAACAGGCTCTATTATTTGCTGAAGATCACGCTTATCATAAGGTTACCATTTATACAGATGCATTAAGTGCCTTAAAATCCCTATCCTCCCTGTCCCTTTCTCCCAATTGGTACCTCTACAATGTTAAACAACTTGTGTAGAGGTTGGATCAATCGGGGCTTTATCTCACCTTGATTTGCATGCCTGGGCATCTGGAATACGCTGAAATGTAAAGGCAGACCGTTTAGCAACCAATGCTACTAGGAATTCTCCATCTCCCATTAACGTTGCAAGTCCCCTAACAGATTTTATTACAATAATAAAAGCCGAGGCATATCCTGATTGGCAAGAGGTGTGGCAAAATGTAACTAAAACCGAATGTCTATATTATTACAATACACACCGACGTATTACACAGAAATCATGGTTTATGAAAGGATCTTATTCTCGTCGCCATATCGCTAACATAATTCGTTTACTCTTCAATCATGCTCTTACACCCCAATATAAGTAGAGATTTCACCTTGCTGACTCGGCCCACTGCACTTATGGTGAGGGTGACGGAGACATCGACTTTTCACTTTTTCAGTGTCAATCGATTCATTCCTTTCGAAAGAAATTTCTGCAACATCTAGTAAAACTCAAACAACCTTTCCCTACAAGGATTCCTTGTTTGTTATATAATCCTACCCCAGATATTATAGCTGTGATCAATAAGTTTATTGACGCTTGTAGTCTTGTGTTATAACTTTTTCTCCGCCGATAATACTCCCGCTTCCACTGCTGATTTCTGAATAAGGCTTTATGCGATACACTTCTGTAGTTCTATAGACGAGTGCCAAACACCTTCAACGAGTTTGGAGAAGTTTTAGTATTTATATCTTGTGTGCTTTTACATACAACACAAATATTTTACTGGACAAAATATAGAAGCCTATAAACGTCAAGAAGAAGAAGATCTTCCCATTGTCTATGTTGACGTTCCGTCAGTTTTGATGGAAATTCCATCATGCTGGTGATACTGTTTGGGAGAATGGAACATATTTGGACCAGCCGCTGACTAATCCGAGCTTTTTGGATCCGAAACGTGCGTAGAAAAAGGCGATGTCCGTTGTATTATTCCGTTGGTGAATGTTAGGATGAACCCATGATATTCTGTGCATGAAATTTAAACCATTTAGTGCAGATTACAGACATACCAACTAATTCAGACGTGATAGTTCAACAGATTTGACATTGTTATTATATTAGTAGGGATGAAGGTTTCTGTTAATACATCAAGAGTACAGCAATTATATAATGCACAATGCAATATCACGAAATTTTAGGTTTGGTTTTCCCCCTCTTATTTCATTCGTCTTTTGTTTTGATACGCACGGCCGACTTTATGCGTCGCTCTAGCTAGCTCCTCAATGGCCTTGACAATCGGGTCCACGCACTGTAATCGTAGTAGTTTCATAGCTTGTCACGTGGCGCTGGTGACCTAAGTTTTTTGCGGTGGAAATGCATACTCCTCTACGGAATATACATTGACTTTGATTGCCGGTTTATCGTAATTTTTAGGTTTGAAGAATGTTACACATGTTAATACTGTTAAAATAATTAATCCTAATGACTACTTTCGTTGTTATTCACCAAAATAACGTCGACAAGGAAACTGCGGAGAGATGGAGTAGTCCAGATCACACCCTGCCCTGACTTTTATTGCCGACTTATCTTAATTTACAGGAACGAAGGAGTATGTTACATTGACTAATAGCCTTCTGTTTAAATGATTAATCGTATAAGCTACTTTCGTTGATATTTTCAAAATAACGTCGTGAATTGAAACTGTGGTGAGATAGAGTAGTTCAACTAACGTTCTTTAACTGTGAGGAATAATAGTAATTACTTTTATTATCCATAGCAATTCGAAACATAGCAGAATTTACCAAAATACTTTTGTCTTCTGATGTTAATCTTGAGATCAAGCCATTGTTCAATCAGAGTTTTAAAATTCTTCAGTTGTTTATGTCAGGAAGTGTGTGTGGTCAAAACATAAAATAATTTTCTATAAAAATTCAGTGAGATAAAGTATTTTGAGTAAATACTTGGCAAACTGCCAGTTCGCGCTGGGTACCGGTGGCGATTAGACGTGTGATTCTAGGCGCTAGCGTGTTACTGTGCGTGGTGTGCAAGTCGTTATCGGACTCGGTTTTGTGTTTCATTCTTTCTCTCTTATTGGGAGTGGTGATAAAATTTTGTGATTGTTACATGTGTTGAGCTCCCACTTCACTCCTTGCCTTATGGAGGAGTCAAGCGGAGGAGATAGTATGGAGGAGGAGCCTGTGGCAGTGGACAGTCGAGAAATATCTATGGATGCAACTATTGTGCTTAATGATAAAATCCTACCGAAATCTAATTCTGGTCACTCTACTAATACCAGTTCCTCGGTTCAAGAACCTGAAGTGCCGACGTACGATGCCCGTCATACAGGTCCATATATAGTTTTCGTGGAAGCCGTTGACGACAGCAGAAAATTAGGTAATATACATCCAATGTCTCTTGGAAAATAAATTTATGACCGGAAATTTGAGGGTGTTTCCCTAATTTCTCGTAGAGGTAGACACCGAATACAAATTGAGTTTCAGACCCGAAACCAGGCTAATCAGTTCCTAACTAACCCTATTTTAAAGGAAAAGCATCTAAAAGCTTATATTCCCTCTGTGTCTCTCTTTAAGGTTGGCGTGATCCGAGGGGTAGATAGGGATTTGACCGATGATGAATTCTGCAATTTCGCTGAAACGTCCGTACCGATAGTAGGAGCTAAGCGGATGAACAGACGCTCCACGCAGGACGCATAGGTCACATATATTCCAACAAGTACCATTAAGTTAACTTTTTGTGGCCAGACACTACCTTCCTTCATTTCGATTTGTAGGGTTTGAACCCCTTTTGAAACTTTTGTGTTTCAACCTACTATTTGTCCAGTGGAACGCACGTAGTGTCGTACATAAGAGACACGAGCTATTTTTACTGATTTATTCATATCATCCTCACGGAATATTTAGATCTATACCATCCGAAACAGCCACATTTCCGACCCAAAACAATTCATAATGCTCGCTGGTGGGATACTGAGTGTGCGGCTTTAGTAGCAAAACGGAAGGCAGCACTGGCCATACAAGGAAAAATTGCAGAGCCCAAACCCTAGATGTGCCGATTGCGCCCCCAGTCATTAAACCCAAGAATGTACGGATTCTCGTGGACAATGTATAAACTGCTCTGGGGAACGTTCAGTGGGGTCCCTTCATTGCCCCGAACACAAACGCCAACAATAATTAAAGAGAAAGCAGGCTATGGAAGACCCTACTTTAAACTCTGAGTCCTTTTTCACACCCGTCGAAAATCGATTCGGCCCACTCTTGTCCCTCCAACAATTTCCTCCTCTCCCGCGACCTTCTCCAGTTCTTCAACCACCGCCGTCCCGGAAAGGGAAATTCACGGCGGTTGTTACATAGCCTCCGCCGCGACATGATCGTACACCAGGTTACGATGTACATGGCCATCGTGCAATCCTACACATGCCTTCCTCTTCCACGAGTACAATACCTCCCATGTCTTTTGCCTCTGGGAAGAGCATACAGGTTCCTCCCAGGCGGGTTGATTCTACTGATAATTCGTCCAAAGAACGAGATCGGGACTCGACCCCGATAACTGCCACAATTACAGCAATTTCGGATAAAATATCTGCTTATGCTAGGGCAGCGGAAAACGATTCTAAATGGTTCAAACTACTCCTAACCATGCAGGAGGAAATACTGGTTCTGCTCAATTCATTAGCATTCTCTGTCTCCCCTCATAATAATTCTCCAGTGGAACGCACGTAGTGTCGTACATAAGAGACACGAGCTATTTTTACTGGTTGATTCATATCATCCTCATGTAATTTTGATTAGTGAAACTTGGTTGGCTCCAACCAAACAATTTCACATACCAAACTATACTTGTATTCGCCATGACAACTACGGTTACGATGAGGCTTGTATTTTGGTAGCTAACAATCAACAATTCTATTCGATACCTTTACATTATAGAATACCGGGTACACAGGTGGTCGCCATTGTGGTGGATAACATACATTTTATTTCTATTTATTGCCCACCGAAAATCCAAGGCACATATTCGAATTGGGCGAATTTTTTCTCACAACTTCCGCACCCCTTTATCCTCGGGGGCGACTTTAACGGGCTCCATCAGAGCTGGCGATGCGAAGTCTCGTGTCCAAAAGGGAACAAAATAGCTAAAATAGCGGTCTTATATCATTTACGCATTTTGAATGGCGGCTCAGCTACTCGAGTGACGTCTCCTCTTGCAAATAAGAGTGCTGTCGATTTAACCATCTGTACTAGCGATCTGGCACACAGAATCGAATGAGAGGTTGTCAAGGACACTCATTCGTGTGATCATTTTTCCATCTTTATTGGGTTCGCGGACAGTCAATCAGCCGCTACACCCCCGCCCCCGCTTAAAGTGAGTAGGCTCATGTTCCCCTTCAATACACTCCAATTTCAACAGTTTTTGCCTCAAACGTTATCTGCATTTGAAGGTCAACAGTTGTCCTATGATACCTTCACATCAACTCTCACGGAATATTTAGATCTATACCACCCATAACAGCCATATTTCTGACCCAAAACTATTCATTATTCTCGCTGGTGAGATACTGAGTGTGCGGCTTTAGTAGCAAAACGGAATGCAGCACTTAGCTCCTTTCGCCGTTTTGGAACGTTCCAGGCCTTCTTACACTATAAAGTACTGGTTGCTCAAACTAAAAAGGTATTTAACGACAAACGTCGCGCGGCTTGGAAAGTCTTCATTTTCTCTCTAAATAGACAGTCATTGTCCAATCATATTTGGTGAGCAGTTGCCGGCCTATCCAACCGTCTTATTGGTACCTACTCCAGCTACTGTACACTTCAACATGGAGGTTATTTTAAGCTGCTTTCAACAACTTACTCCGGATTTTGTAGCTCCACATTATAGTTTCGCTCTTCCTCCTATTCTCCGGACCACCTTTTGAACAGACTAAAACGGAAGTAACGTCATTGCCTCGTCACACTCACCGTGGTTGCCAAATGAACCGGTGCGCTATTCAAAGTTGTACTCCAGCACTATAATACAGCACAGCTCACGGATTGTACCTGGAGTGCTTTTAAAATAATTAACGTATGCGTGTTAGAATCCCACACAGTCTTTTAACGGTTTACATATTTAAACAATTAATTTACTGAATTACATTTTAAATGTGAAAACCTACAATCTGTTTTCCAGTCATTGACCGCGTCGGGGATGGAATGCATGATACCCCATCTTGCGGCGAGGATAGGAATTGAGCCGGCTACCGAAGCCTGTCACACTCCTCTGGGGGCAATGATTAATGACTCACAGATGAAATGAAATTATTCTGGAGAGTGTAGCTGGAATGAAAGATGACAAGAAAACCAGAGTACCCGGAGAAAAACCTGCCTCCCCTCCGCTTTGTCCAGCAAAAATATCACATGGAATAACCGGGATTTGAACCACGTAACCCAGCGGTAAGTGTCCGACGTCCTGCCGCCTGAGTCACAGAGGCTTTAACATATTTTTTATATACTAACTACAATTTCACGCTTAAAGCATTGCGAACGAATTCTTTTTACATACACAGTAAGCATTACATTCATTAAATTATTATTACTATTATCTATATATATAAATAACATTTTGTTATTTATTAATCACTATTGTAACCTAAATATATGGCCCGATTCCTGATCGAAATGAGCTGCCGAAGACGTCTGTCACGCTACTCATGGGCGATTGATGCATAAGTGAGAGAAGTGATGATTCTTCTTCTTCGTTATCTGTTTACCCTCCAGAGTCGGTTTTCCCTCGAACTCAGCGAGGGATCCCACCTCTACCGCCTCAAGGCCAGTGACCTGCAGCTTCAGAATCTGGGTCGGGGGATACAACTGAGAAGGATGACCAGTGATTATGTACTGTACTGGAATTAACATGAAACTGACAGGTGAAGTTGAGGATCCAGGCGAAAACCTGTCCCATATCCGCTCTGTCCAGCACAATTTCAATAAATTAATTATTACAAATATATGTCTGGCTCCATGGCTAAATGGTTGGCGTGCTGGCCTTTGGTCACAGGGATCCTAGGTTCGATTCCCGGCAGGTTCGGGAATTTTAACCTTAATTGGTTAATTTCGCTGGCACGGGGTCTGGGTGTATGTGTCGTCTTCATCATCATTTCATCCTCATCGCTACTCGCAGGTCGTCTACGGGTGTCAAATCGAAAGACCTGCATCTGGTGAGCCGAATTTGTCCTTGGACACTCCCGGCACTAAAAGCCATACGCCATTTTTTACAAATATATTTTTATAAAAACATTATTATTATTATTATTATTATTATTATTATTATTATTATTATTATTATTATTATTATTATTATTATTATTATTATTATTATTATTATTATTACCATGCGGGAGGTTTCAGCATCAGCTTACCTTATACCACAGTAATTAATCTGTATCGCTATCGAGTGGCTGCACACACAAGTCGGAATCGGAGTCGGGGTCAGCGCACGAGGTAGCCTAATCCCGCCGTCAATAGTATTCGCTTGGAAATGCTTATAAACAGACAGAATTATATTTCTCTCGCCGGACGTAAAATTTTTGCGTTTGTTCTTGAACTGATAACAGTCTGGTGAATTGGTTTTGTTTTCAAGATGGCGACTACTGTGTGTGAGTCTGTGATATCCGTAGTAGATAATGGTGTAAGATGCAGTGAAAAATGTGGCAAATGCAGAAGAGTAGTTAAAAATGGGATTCTGTGTCGTAAGTGTGATGAATGGTACCATTTTCGTTGTGCAAATATTGTAAATAGGACTGATATTGAAGAAAGTGAGTGGCTGTGTCCCGAGTGTAAACAAACTGATAGTGAGGCAGAACAACAAGAAAGAGAGACTTACGAAAATGTAATTAAGATTTTAGGAGTGCTACAAGAAAACTTATGCGCTCTGAAACATGAAAATGAAAGCTTAAAGGACAGAATAAAGAAACTGGAAGATAAAGAAGACATTGGAGAAGAAAGATCGCCGTGGACGGAAGTGACTCGTAGCCATTTTAGGCCTAATGTTAAACATATGGAACAAACTTCGTACAACTTAAAACCGGAAAAAAACTCTTTGCAGTGCCAAAATAGATTTCAGTTATTGCAGCAAGTTCCAGAAGAAGACACACCAAGTTTTCCACATAATTTTAAATCCAGTGGAGGTAAGCTACAGAAGAATAAAACCAACCGAAAGTCAAGATCGCCAAAGATTCATCTCTACGCAGACAGTCAAGGGCGGGGTATGGCAGAAGGCATCAAGGATGAGCTGCAGAATCCAGAGACTGAGGTTTTAGGACTAATAAAACCAGGTGCCAAAACTGAAGACGTCCTTTCAAGTTGTGATCCTGTGTTAGAGAAGGACAATTATGTGGTGATTGTGAGTGGTACAGATGACATTGCTGCAAATGAAGGTGAGGAACTAATTACGACTCTCAGAGGTAAGATTTCCAAACTACCTGACTCAAAAGTAATTGCAGTTAATGTGCCACCCAGGTATGACCTTTTAGAGGACTCATGTGTGAACAAAGCTGTACATGATGTTAATATAAAAATCAAGAGATTATGTAAGAGTTTTAGAAATGTCTATGTAATAGATACTTTAGGTCTTGGCAGGCAAATGTTCACTAGACATGGGTTACATCTAAATGGTAATGGAAAAGCAACTCTCTGTAGACAAATTGCTACAATTATCAACAGAGATTTGCAAACTAATCTGTACTTAAGAAAACCCATACCACTAAACTGGCACATACAGGGAAACTTGCCAGAAAACCCAGACCCTTAAATCAAGATCTATGTACAAGGATCTGGGTTCCGGGGAAGTTCTCAACTCATGAGTCAAACGTTACCCAATTGCAACAGTCAAGTTTTAGGGAGGAAGGAGGTCTGAAGATTGCTCTTGGTAAACTGTCAGAGTGCGGTAAATAAACAATTAAAATTCGGTACATTGATGGAATCTTATGAAACGGATGTGGTGATATGAGTGGAATCGTGGTTGAGAGAAGGGGTGGGTAATACAGAAGTATTTCCAGAAGGGTATACAGTCTATCGTAGAGACCGAGGAGATAAAAAGGGAGGAGGGGTATTTATTCTGGTGCATTCGAAAGATTTTCCAAAAAAATCTTCTTAAACGACTACAATGGTCTCTAGACTTTTATAATTTGCTGCCCAAATATCAATTTGCCTTTCTCCCAGGTCGCTCTGCCACTTATGCAATTAATCTCTTGCTGACATCAACCTCGCACGCTGTTGGAATGAACCCTTATACCTTTTTTATCTATGTGGAGCTTATTATAATGTAGGCCTCCAAGTACTATTCCAAAAATTGCTCCATTATAACTTCCCGTCCCTTTTCGTTAATCTGATCTTGAACATGTTGACGCACAGAACGCTTCAATTAAAACATTTCCCTCATATTCATGCACGTATGAGTGTTACGGGCCTCCCTCAAGGAGACCTTCTCAGTCCTATTTTATTTACACTTTATTCGATGTCCCTCGAGAAAATTATAACCCGCAGTGCTCGAATGATACAATTCGCAGATGATCTAGTGATATATCTTAGTCTCCCATCCCTTGAAGCTATTTACACGTCGTTACGTACGCCGCTCTCTGATTTTGCTACGTGGCTTCACGAGCATCAGTTAGAAGTGGCTTACGATAAATGTCGAGCGGTTCTTTTCTCTTGGTCCCAGCGTACTGATCACCCGCCTATATGATTTCAAGTTTTTTGGATCCCGATTGTCCAGTCGACTAAATATGTCGGTATTTACCTCGACAGGAAATTATTATGGCACTCTTACGTTAAACATCTTGTGGGAAAGTCTCTTCCAAAAAAAAAAACTATTTCTTTCCCTACGACAGAGATCTTGGGGATAGGATCCGAGTACTATGCTCCTGTTATATCGAAATATTATTCATTCAACTTTGGATTATGGCTCGGGGTTCTTTGACACGGCGGCCAAGCAGAAGCTTGCTCAATTGGATTCGCTTCAGGTTCAATTTATTAAACTTTGTATCGGGGCTCTGCAATCATCCCCCAGGGGCCGATGACCTTCGATGTTAGGCCCCTTAAAACAACAAGCATCATCATCATCAATCATCCCCCAACAATGCAACATTGGTCGAGGCTGCGGACTTCCCATTAAACCTGAGGAGAAAATTGCTTGCCTCCAAGTTTCTACTAAGGACTCTCTCAACTCCTTCCTAAATTATCATTACTATCAAGATAAAGGTACACCTCTACACCGTTATCCAGCACTTGCCTGGGCATATTATTACTTTCATTCCCTTCGCACTTCTATTATTCGTACCCCGTCAACAACTAATTACATTCTTCCCTATCAAGCAAATTATTATGTCCCTGCTCTGATTTTACCACCCTTAGGTCGTTCTCAACCCATTGGCCCGGCCCGGACACAAGGTGCTAGGAAATATGTCCGTCTAGCTTTGTCCCAGGATGTTCATTCTCTTTCACCAATATTCTTTACCGACGGGTCCAAAACTCACACTCCTCCGGGTGTGGGGGCGGCCCTTTTATCACCCGCATTTCCAAACAATTTTCACTTTCATCGGAGACAACTATTTTTACGGCGGAGGCTTTTGCCATCCGTCAAGCCTTACTATACATCAAGTATTCGCGTCTCGATAGTGCCTACATTGCATCAGATTCCCTGAGTGCGAACCAAGCCTTACATAATCCCAGTTTCCGGTCCAATTGGTATATTCAAAATCTTCGCAAAATCTGTTTCGATATACAACAACTAGTTAAAAGGATTATCTTACTTTGGGTTCCGGGCCATTCAAATATTGCGGGTAATGAACAGGCGGATACCTTAGTTCAGGCGGCAGCTCAAGGTCAGGGTGTTGCGTACCATTTGGCGTTACCTTTCACTGATTTTTGGAGCGGTTGTCGAGAGAAGATTAGACAGTTATGGCAGGACGAGTGGAGTCACCCCTTATGTCGTACAGGACGGAGTTTGTTTACGATCCTTCCGAACGTCCCACGCTCTCCGTGGTTTACTAAACATTATTATACTGGACGTCACATTACTAATATTATCCGTTTGCGGCTAAATCATGTGTGCACGCCTGATCAATTATTTCGTATGAAGTTGGTTGATTCTAACCTCTGTAAATGTCGTACTTCAGCTGCTACAATTAATCATATTTTGTTTCAGTGTTCGTTGCTCGAAGTTAGTAGGCGAAAATGGTTATAGCCGTTATTCCGGAAAAATTCGCGTTACCTACCTAATTGTCATGTTCGATACTCAATCCCACGCCCACGACGGTCGTTTCTTTATCGAATTTCCTTTCTGACACAAACACTTTCCTCTAATTTCTGTCCCTTTGTCACTTCCCTATGTGTGGACCAACGAGCTAGAATAACATAGAGGGGCTGTATGCCTGTCATCAGCGCTCCCTGCTTGAAGCAAGTTGATAAGGGGCAGCCATGTTAACGGTTGTCAAAACAAAGCGAATTGGCGCGAGAGCATATGTTGAGGTGACAGGGAGATCGTGCATGCCAATTTAATTCCGTAAGTTTTCATCATCATCATCATCATCTGTTTACCCTCCAGGGTCGGCTTTTCCCTCGGACACAGCGAGGGATCCCACCTCTACCGCCTCAAGGGCAGTGTCCTGGAGCTTCAGACTCTTGGTCGGGGATACAACTGGGGAGAATGACCAGTAACTCGCCCAGGCGGCCTCACCTGCTATGCTGAACAGGGGCCTTGTGGAGGGATGGGAAGATTGGGAGGGATAGGCAAGGAAGAGGGAAGGATGGTAGGTACCATCCCGGCATTCGCCTGGAGGAGAAGTGGGAAACCACTTCCACTCAGTTGACCTCCCGAGGCTGAGTGGACCCCGTTCCAGCCCTCGTACCACTTTTCAAATTTCGTGGCAGAGCCGGGAATCGAACCCGGACCTCCGGGGGTGGCAGCTAATCACGCTAACCACTACACCACAGAGGCGGACTCCGTAAGTTTTAAGAAGTGAAAACATAGATTCTCGCTTTCAAGAATGCCAGCCATAGCTCAGCGTATGGTTGTTCTAATCGGAGTAATAAAACCAAGGATATATCGTATTTTAAGTAAGTATTACCATTAAGCTATTTGGTATTACTGAATTATAGCCGAGATTCCTTTTTGTAATTTCTGTTTGTAAATAAATCCATTTTATTGTTTACTTAGCGAAAGTACGGATAGCCACGGTAATTATTTGTCGAATTTTGTTTCAGATTTCGTTTAAAGAACAAGGAATTAACGGAACAATGCGTTGTGAGGGCGAAAATAGATAAATGGTATCGCACTCAATTCAGTTGCTTATGCTCTGTACATTTCCAGCCCTATTTAATTTTCATTCACATTTACAAATAAAGGAAATGGAGCGCCCACCACCAAGAAAACGTAACCACAAAAAACACTTATTTCGTTCAAACGTACACTAAGTATGACAAATACAGCATTTTACTGCTATTTTTGAAATGCATACAGCCTTTACTCTTGTGTTACTCCTGTGTGTTGTAGATTAGCAGTTGCATTCTCACCTTCCTTTTTAATTTTTAGCCCTTGCGTTTTCGCTCCTCCATACTTTGTGTTTTATCATCAGATCTGTGACTGGGTACACCACTACTACGCGAAGCCCATCAAATTATTATCAAGACAAGACAAGACAAGACTTGGCAAACTGTTCGTGGCCTCCATGGCTCAGGTGGCAGCGCGTCGGCCTCTCACCGCTGGGTTCCGTGGTTCAAATCCCGGTCACTCCATGTGAGATTTATGCTGGACAAATCGGAGGCGGGCAGGATTTTTCAGGGTACTCCAATTTTCCCTGTCATCTCTCATTCCAAAAATTTCATGTCATCTGTCAGTAATAAATCATTGCCCCAGAGGAGTACGACAGGCCTCGGCAGCCGGCACTCTTCCTATCCTCGCCGCAAGTTGGGGGCCGGTCAATGACTGGAAGGTTTTTATTTTTACTTGGCAAACTGTTCATTGCAAAGGTAACACTTAACTTCCTATCTTGGTTTTACTAGCATTGCAGTAATGATTCCTACTTGTCAGTTGTTAAGTGTTAAAGTTCAGATTATCTTTAAAAAAATTGTCGTGGTGCTGTCATGTGGCAAATATGAATAGCGGTATATATGAACGAAAACGTATGTGTAATAAATACCCGAAAATATAAACGAAAAACTAAGATGAAACGCTAATTCAAGGGTGGATGCAGGGAGCTATAATACAAACTGGAGTTTTCAAATCCGGATCTAGTGATTTCTGGTGTTTTTCAAATCCATATCTGGTGATAATGATTATCTAGGGGTTGGCCACCCTGGCTGGAAAGAGAATGCTATAGTTTTGTTTGGGTAAGCGCAGGGTAAGCGGACAGCAAGATGTCTGCTCTAGGCAGTGACGTGCGGCTGTGTTTGTTTTACGAATTTAAACTTGGAACGAACGCTCGAGAAGCTGCGAGAAAAATCTGTACTGCTTTTGGTGACGATGCAGCCAGTGAGCGAAGTGTTGAAGAGTATTTCAAGAAGTTCGAACAGGAAAATGGTTTGGTTAAAGATGCTCCAAGTGTTGACATTCGATGCGCACCGATAACCACGACGGAGAAAGACCCAACAACACTGGCATGTGACGAAGAAGCGACAGCTTGTCATGTAAGCAAATTAACTATCGTCAGGCATTATAATTTGATTATGGGACAAGGTTTTTTTTTCATTTCGACTGATGAGCCGACTGCTAGCTACACTGGGGCGAAACTCTGGTAATTTCACGATTTAAAAAGCCTAAAGAGCTTTTAGATATGATTTTTCTTTTCGTTCGCAATTTATGGAACAGTTTCTCATTTTCAGAGAACATGGTAATATGTTGTAGTAAACAGTCATTTAACGTACTTGTCATAACTGGTGTTTTAGTTCTTTAAAGGTCAATTTACAAGGTACCTAATGATCTCATTGTTGAAGTGTGCTGTCATTAAAATTCAGAAGTATCTTCTGTAATTAACTTTTGAAAAATATCTGGTAGATCGAATGCATCTAAAACGTTCCTCTTGCTTTATTGGTGTAGAAGGGAAGTTTAAATATCTCTGATGTGCAATTGTCTGTAGGAAAATAATCCTTTTCTTGGCCTGTGTGCGTTCTTATAGATCACTGGGAAACGTGTACACAGATTGACTTTGAACAAGGAATATGTATAATTGGACTGATGTTCACTGGTCACGTGTGTTCTAATATGTTGCAGCTTTGGTACTTTTCCTATAGCTTTCTTATTTATTTTTTAAGAAACATCAGTTATGAGTTAAGTGACCGCAAGAGTCCCGAAACAATTCAACAGTTGCTTACAATGGCATGACTGGTGATAATAGTAGGGTTTTTCTAGAGAAGAGGAGTGTTCATCGCCAATAATGTTAGAATCTAATGATCCTGCCTCTGAAGATTATAGCCAAAGACAGAGAAATATTCTGCCATTGCCTTCAACCCTCCAGTGAGAAGAAATAACAGTCAAGATTTGGGAGTTCGTAGGAGTTGGTAGGACGTAATGATGCTCGCTGTTGACACCGTCATGAATTAACAGCGCTCTTTTTGGCGCTCACGTGAACAAAGGACTATCACCGTGCGCTGATCTTCCATCTGTACTCTTGTGGGCTCCCATCCTACAGTTGTACTGTATTTATAACAATTAGTACGTTTACATGGAGATTGAGATCGATTTGAGTACACTTACCGTATTAAATACGATCCCCGTTTACATGTAGTATTTGAGTATCGTTTTGAATCCACCAGGCAACATCGACGTGTACAGACGATGCAGAATTGTAGTAAAATCGATATCACCTCTTAGAATTTAAAAACGCCAAATTAAGTAGAAGCCCAGGAGATAACTCCCAGTTTTGAAAGTATGTCTGGTATTCCAAATGTAATTGGTGCAACAGATAGAACGCACATTCCAATTTTACCCCCAACAGAAGGTTATTGTGATTGTTTTAAATCGCCAGGGCTAGCCGTCTTATAATACGATTGCGGTTGCTGATCATTTATACAGGTAAATATACTTACTGGCTTATTATATTTGTTATTTTGACAGAACTTTAATGATGATGATTTTGTCAGAACAAACACAGAGTATGTGCGCAGTTGTTTTCAATACGATCTCAGTATGATCCGTGTTTACATGGAACTCAATTCGAACCGAATATGATACAATCCCAGATTTTACCTGTCGACCTTGAGACTCAATCCGAACCGAGTCCCCGTTTACATGGCGTTTTCAGTACGGGAAGTGTACTCGGATCAATCTGAATCCTGCATGTAAACGTACTGAGTATCATATGAACATTTGATAGATATTCTGGTCAAGATATGCTATAGGTAACAAAGACAAGTAGAGCTTGCAGTACATGCCAATGTGGTGTTGTTCACTTGTTGCTGGTGCCATATCTTATTTGCTTACACCGTTATATGTTGAACAAAGGGAGGCAAAAGAGATTAGACATAATTTTAGGGGTGTGTGCTAATTCATTGCTAAGAGATTGTCCGCCTCTGTACCATAACGGGTAGCACTATCAGCTGCTGTCTTCAAAAGCTGGGCTCGATTCTCATTACGACAGGAGGGCTGGTAATATCAAGTAGCAAATATTTAAGAATAACTTTAAATATTGTGTTTAAACAATCCGCGTATTTAATACATATATAATTTATTAAATGTAGTACATGTTTCTCTCCCTAAGGGGCATCATGAGCTAGAATAAATCGCACAATATATCAGATATAAAAATTACATAGATTGGTAAGACAAATTAAAATACACTTTTATGCACGTGACGACGCTCCCTGTCGACACCATCATGAACTAACAACGCTCTTATTGGCGCTCACGTGAACAAAGGAACATCGTGTGCCGATCCTCCATCTGTACTCTTGTAGGCTCCCATCCTACAGTTGTACCGTATTTATACCAATGTCATGTGAACATTTGATAGATATTCTGGTCAAGATATCCAATAGGTACTTAATCAAGTTTGCAAATATTTTATTTTAAATGTCCTTGTGTACAAAAGTGTATTTTAATTTGTCTTACCAATCTATTAATGTAATTTTTGTATCTGATATATTGTGTGATTTATTCTAGCTGATGATGTCCCTTAGGGGAAGAAACCTGTACTAGATTTAATAAATTTATGTATTGAATAGACAGACAGTTTAAATACAATATTTAAGTTATTCTTGAATATTCGCTACTTGGTTTTATAGTCAGTATGGGTTTTTATAAAAAATGAAGCTCGCATCCATAGGGGGTGTGCCTGAAAAGACCTCTATCACAGCAGAATGAGGACATGAGTTTACTTACTTTTTAGACTGCTCTTTTTTTTTTTTTTTTTTTTTTTTAATACCATCTGCATTACTCATATGATATAAGCTTCATGTTTTCCATATTAACGATACCTTAATTCAATCTTTATTTCAAAGCAGAGGATGTTCCACCTGATCAATACAAGAAATGCAGTAAATCACACCTGCCAAAGCTAGTTCTACAGCACTGCATATTACTTCTCTTGTGTAGTCTTTAAAAGTAATAAACTTCATTGTTAGGTTCCGTATTGAGTTGAGACTATGCTTAAAGTAAATACAAAATTTTAATATTCCACCTACTCAATACTAAAAAATCATGTGATGTTTTTACAAAAACATTACAATGACATTAAAAGGTACTAGTTTCGGTCCACTGTGGACCATCATCAGCCTAGCCAAATTACAACAGTAAAAGACATAGTGATAAAAATAGTATGGAGAAATGAGAGGATCTAAAAGGATGGGATGGTGGTGGAATGACAGATAAAAGTGAAAAAACCGTATTTGCGAATAATGATAAAAGTAACAGAAGTGTTCACAATGACAAGTAAAATCTTGTGAAGTTACAGTAAAAACTCTTGATGAGATAGTCAGGTTGGCAGTTGCTCCTCTGTTGCACGATTGACATATATAACTACGTATATGCTTCTAGAAAGTTGTAGATGTAAGTTCCACTTTTGCGTAGAGGGAAGAATTGTCCAATGAGACTAGCACCAGATTAAAATTGACAAAGTTGAACCTGTTCTATGGTGGAATTAAAGGCTTTCTGTGTTGAACAGAAGTCTCAGATCAATCGGGACCCCAATGAACCTGGGGAAAGAAGTTAGTATTAACGCGGGTAATCGAATGGAGAACAAGCGAGGCACCGGAAAATATAAACGATGACTCGCCTCGCGCTGCGTGGAACAAACTTGCTGGATTGAATGCAACTTACGGAGTGAGCATGGCGCGGAGTAGATCAGCAGGAAAGGGGTAGGTGAATACGGAGGGGAGGAATGACGTAAGTGGTGGAGGGTGGGAGGGATGGGAAGGTTCAAGGCGGGGTGGACGGGAGAGGAAGTGAAGGTGTTTGTACTGTCGGGGGACCCTTAATGGACTTAAAGAAAGAATTTTGAACGACCGATTTGTTTTTTCTGTAATAAGTAATGAAAAGGTCAAATAAAATATTGGGTTTCTCAGTTATTTTGTTAAGGTTATAGTTGGCATTAAAGTATTGATCTAAATGAATGTAAAAGTTCTCTATTATATTGAGTAGAGGTCCTTTCTTAGCTATTTTGAGAATGTCCATGTCTGTTTCAATATTCGTGAATTTGTGATTATAGTCGACCATATGTTGGCCGATAGCTGAAAATTTGTTGTATCTGACTGCATTGAAATGTTCTAAATATCTAATGTTGAAGCTCCGGCCGGTTTGCCCCACATAAGAAATATTAGAGCATGTATTACATTTAATCCTGTAGACGCCTGATTTTGTGTACCTATTTATTTTATTAACAGTGCATTCGGTTTGATTTAACGCCAAATTTCTTAAGACACAACGAAAAGAAACATCGTATCACGTCACAAACTTCCAAAACTCAAACTAAGACTAATAAAATTTGGTTGAAAGATGAAATCAAGTTTCTTTATAGGAAAAAATCATTCCTTAACCAAAACTATACGAGTCTCACCTTGCGGCAACAAAATTGTTATCTAAAGCGCATCTTCCAATCAGTTGAAGATAAATTATTTATAGACTTAACCAAGAAACAACATATTTTGGATAATAAATTGGAGAAATTAAAGAGATCCAAATCGCAAGATTATCAAATTAGACGCAATAGTAGACCAGCAGACGATCGTAACCATTTTCATCCACCCGTAATTAACCTATCCAATACTCCCCTAAATCCAAATGAAGAAGGAATTTTAGCCAAGGGACCCAAATATAACTGGCCCGATTTGAACACAACCAATTCACTTATTTCAATGATAACAGAATCGGAACTAGCTATCTCTAAAACGCCTTTAGACACACAAGATGAATTAAGATATGACATCAAAAAGAAACTTAATAACATCCTTTTTCGCAATAATTCACCTAATTTTCCCGCCAATTCTAATAACAGGAATGTACTAACCGATCTGAAGCTCCTGCACACCCTAAACAAAAAAATTAAGGACAACGACCTAATCGTGACCAAGGCCGATAAAGGCAACATGACCGTAATCATTGATAAGAATGAATATATCAGTAAAACATCAGATTTCTTTAAAGATAGTTCCTTTTCCATAATTAAAAAAGACCCCACACAAAAAGTCTAAAGACTCCTTAAACAAACCTTAAAAAACTCCTCCTTCCTACTCACTGAACATGAAAAAAGCCAGCTTATAAGTATGAACCCTGGACTTCCTACGGCCAGAGCTCTTCCAAAAATTCATAAGGCAGGTGCTCCCATTCGTCCAATCATCAATTTTAGACCGAGCCCTTTATATAAAACCGCACAATTTATTCAAAAGTTCCTAAGCAAAAAATACCGTTTTTCATCCAATAAATCGGTTAGAAATACCTTTGAATTAATAGACAAACTTAATAAATTTAACATGCAACCTCATTACTCACTTCACTCCTTTGATATCGTAAACATGTACCCAAGCATTCCAATTTCTAAATTAATTCCCATCATCAAAAGTAACTTATACAAAAACAGTCATTTGAGTAAATTGGAAATTCAAGATTTCATTACATTGTTGAAATTAGTCGTAAATAACAACTTTTTTACGTTTAATGATACCATCTATCAACAAAACGGTCTGGCAATGGGTTCACCTGCATCAGGCATTCTTGCAGAAATCTATCTGGACTTTCTCGAGAACACTAAAATCGACAATAAATTCGACAATATTCTCCTTTGGGCTAGGTACGTCGACGATGTCCTAGTAGTTATCAACGAGAACTTGGAAGGTGCTCACACCACACTCCAAACACTTAATAACATCGATCCGCATATTAAATTCACATTGGAGTCAGAAGTAGATCAAAAAATCAATTTTCTGGATATTACAATCACTAGACAACAGGAATCTCTAACCTACAAGATCTACAGAAAGCCCACCCAATCGGCCGTCACAATCCGACAAGACTCGGCTCACCCCCTCCCCCACAAAAAAGCAACATATAACAGTCTTGTACATAGAGCATTCAGCGTTCCCATGAATAAAAATGATCTTCATACCGAATTGAATACTATCCGCTACATCGCCAGATTCAATGGCTTCAATAGCCATTTCATAGAAAACATCATTAACAAACATAAATTTCGCCCCAAAACCACACTTAAAAAAGAACCACCTAAACATGACTCTTTTTCCATCTTCACTTACGTCAATGGAATCCACAAGATCACCAACGTTTTAAAGAAAAAAGGTATGAAAATAGCCTTTAAAACCAACAACAACAACACACAAATCTTACATAACACATCACGTGTTAATAAAATAAATAGGTACACAAAATCAGGCGTCTACAGGATTAAATGTAATACATGCTCTAATATTTCTTATGTGGGGCAAACCGGCCGGAGCTTCAACATTAGATATTTAGAACATTTCAATGCAGTCAGATACAACAAATTTTCAGCTATCGGCCAACATATGGTCGACTATAATCACAAATTCACGAATATTGAAACAGACATGGACATTCTCAAAATAGCTAAGAAAGGACCTCTACTCAATATAATAGAGAACTTTTACATTCATTTAGATCAATACTTTAATGCCAACTATAACCTTAACGAAATAACTGAGAAACCCAATATTTTATTTGACCTTTTCATTACTTATTACAGAAAAAACAAATCGGTCGTTCAAAATTCTTTCTTTAAGTCCATTAAGGGTCCCCCGACAGTACAAACACCTTCACTTCCTCTCCCGTCCACCCCGCCTTGAACCTTCCCATCCCTCCCACCCTCCACCACTTACGTCATTCCTCCCCTCCGTATTCACCTACCCCTTTCCTGCTGATCTACTCCGCGCCATGCTCACTCCGTAAGTTGCATTCAATCCAGCAAGTTTGTTCCACGCAGCGCAAGGTGAGTCATCGTTTATATTTTCCGGTGCCTCGCTTGTTCTCCATTCGATTACCCGCGTTAATACTACCTTCTTTCCCCAGGTTCATTGGGGTCCCGATTGATCTGAGACTTCTGTTCAACACAGAAAGCCTTTAATTCCACCATAGAACAGGTTCAACTTTGTCAATTTTAATCTGGTGCTAGTCTCATTGGACAATTCTTCCCTCTACGCAAAAGTGGAACTTACATCTACAACTTTCTAGAAGCATATACGTAGTTATATATGTCAATCGTGCAACAGAGGAGCAACTGCCAACCTGACTATCTCATCAAGAGTTTTTACTGTGACTTCACAAGATTTTACTTGTCATTGTGAACACTTCTGTTACTTTTATCATTATTCGCAAATACGGTTTTTTCACTTTTATCTGTCATTCCACCACCATCCCATCCTTTTAGATCCTCTCATTTCTCCATACTATTTTTATCACTATGTCTTTTACTGTTGTAATTTGGCTAGGCTGATGATGGTCCACAGTGGACCGAAACTAGTACCTTTTAATGTCATTGTAATGTTTTTGTAAAAACATCACATGATTTTTTAGTTTTGAGTAGGTGGAATATTAAAATTTTGTATTTACTTTAAGCTTGTGTAGTCTGACCATACTCATATAATTTGTGAAGAAACATTATCTGGTGCACAAGTTCAAATCCTTTTTAACTCTTTCCCGCGGATTGCGTAGTAAAGCGTACTGGAGTTTCACATTGTCTCCCGCGGGTTGTGTAGCAAAGCATACTCAACTTTTTGGAACCATTGAATTCCCTGCGCTTCCTAGATACAACTGGCATGCGCGGAATCCTAAAATAAAGTGTTCTTTTCTACGTTTTCTTAGATAGAACAGACAGCTGACTGAATGTAAACACATTAAAGCAACGCTCATAACCAGTTGAGTGCGGACGATATTTGTCTCAAATTAGATCAGTATGTTGACAAATGCAATGGTAGTGAGTTTGAAGTTGTAGGTATGATAATAAAAATTGTATGAGAAGCAGTTGGGACAGGATATGAATCTGAGGGAAGTCGAAATACGGCACAGGACAGTAAATGTTCATTCAGGTACCGTCTCCTTTTATTATATTAGGCCTACTTGTAAAAAAAAACATAATAATCAGTTTTAATTCTTCAGTTAATTCTGTTTCGGACTATGAGCGTCTACTTAATTACATAATATTCCAACTAATGTCAGTTTATCTTCCAATCCCCTTCAGTGAAAAATTGTGTATAGTTTGTATGTCCGAGAGGAAGTACGATTTGCTATCTGAATATCTTCATCCGACTGATCCCGAAAATGAAATAAATTGGGAGATTCAGGGTGAATTCCTACGTTCTCTGCATTACCAAGAAAATAAGAGCCCCATCAGGTCCAGCAATTCAGACTGACTTCAAAAACAAGCAATTTAACATTATGCACTATATTGGGTGCTGGGTGCTTCTTGATGTATCATGGGGGGGGGGGGTGTCTTGCGTGTAATTAGGTGATCTCATTGTATCATTTTAGAATGACTATAGTGTATATTCCGTTCTTTCAAACTTCGAAAGTGATATCTTAAGTGGATTTTACGGAATAAATTATTTAGTGAATGTACTCTACAACTATACCTGGCAAGTAAATTATTACTCTAGGTTTCGCCCGACAGTGAGTCAAAGATAGTCCGTGGGAAAGGGTTAACTACCAAGCAGACATTTTAAGGAAAGTAACAACTGTGATGTGATCTTTGAACATATTATTTTGAAGATTGCTATTTTAGTCTTTAAGAAAATTGTTCATGTATCTAGCTGAATGACACAAGCAAAGGGTCAAAACTACAGTTTGTCTCGCCATGTTTGAGAGTTGAAGAAAGCCGTCGCAAGCACATGTATTCTGAAGTACTACCTGTTCCAAAACATTTCTCTTTCAATCATTAGACTGCTTCTCCTGAGCAAATCAGTTTCATTTCCTATGTGGAGAACAACAAGCCGTTTGGCCTTGTCGGAGGGAGATTTCAACCCACTCGATAATCCCCTAAGGGCCGTTTTCTCCAAATGAGTTTAAACTATGGTTTATTTTAAACGAGTTTAAGTCCGAGTTTAAACTGATGTCCGTTTTCCCCACATTCGTTTAAACTTTGTATCAAGTTTAAACTTGGTTCAAAGTTAAACCTTGTATATTGCAGGTTTAAACTGCTGTTTGTTAAACCTTTGTGACGTGATAGAAATAATATCTGTGAAAATACTAGTAAACGGGTTAGTTTTGACTACGAGTATTACAATATTTAGTGAATACTGAACGTAGGCCCATGAAGATCATAATGCAGTATTAGCATTAGGAAAATGGAAGAACTTATTGACATTTTCGATGAAATAGAAACTAATGATTATGATCAATCACTCAATACTGATCTACATTTAGGGCAGTCGCCCAGGTGGCAGATTCCCTATCTGTTGTTTTCCTAGCCTTTTCCTAAATGATTTCAAAGAAATTGGAAATTTATTGAACATCTCCCTGGTAAGTTATTCCAATCCCTAACTCCCCTTCCTATAAATTAATATATGCCCCAATTTGTCCTATGTGCAAGTGAGGTTAAGAAGACCTGTTCCAACAAGAGTTGATCATTTTGAAAAATGGGATGAAATAGAGTTTTTCCATAGATTTAGAATTCATAAGCGAACGGCAAACATTGTCTTGCTTCAGATAAAGGATGCAATTAAAACACCAACTACGCGAAATAATGCTATTTTGCCAGAAGCAATGTTTCTGGTTGCTTTAAGATATTATGCTGCAGGCAGTTTTCTAATCACCATCGGTGGCCACAGTGGTATTCAGTGTTCTCCCCAGAAATTTTTGTCAGCCGGGTGGCACGAATGGGTGGCCGGGCGGGGAATACTCTGTAAAACTTCAATATGAAAAGAATTTCACTTCGTTTCCCTCAGGGTGTTAACAAAAATATCAGGCAGGTAAACATTAACTGCAAAATTGAACTATTTTAGTGTTATTATCACGAACAAGACATAACAGAGTATTTTGAACTTCTAATGTTCTATTGCTTCTTCCAAATCATGTAACAGCGGACTTAGGCCTACCACTCGGTTGCTGTGGACATGTGGACTGCCATACGGGTTTGTGACGTCATGCGGAATAGAGGGCTCGCGTGCGATTCCATGCTAATCCAGACGCCTGTTTGCGACTACGTAGTGGTCAAGCTAAACATTTCATCTCCGGTGCAATTCATGCAATTATGCTAATAATAATTATTTATAATTTAAATTAACAGTTTTACAGTGTTTACATGTTAATTTCGAGCACACAATGACTCAAATATGTACCTATTAATATTATGAAATTAGCACATATCCAGTTTATATTAGCCGGGCGGTCTCTAAAAATGGCAGGGCTGGTATTCATATGTCAACAACAAGCAAAATAGTTAAGGTTTCTACAGCCTTAGGACATTTATCACATCGTTATATCAACATGCCAGTTACACATGAAGAAACTGCTAGGGTTAAGCATTGGTTTTATGTGATTGCTCGTTTGCCTAACTGTATTGGTGCAATTGATTGCACTGATATTAAAATAGAGTCCCCAGGTGGTGTAAATGCAGAAACTCTCAGGAATTGCAAGGGTTTTTTTTTTTTTTTTTTTTTTTTTTTTCCAATTAATGCGCGATCTGTGTGTGACTTCTGCCTCTGGATTCGAGATATTGTGGCTAGATGGCCAGGCTCATCTCATGATTCACATATTTTTAATTCTTCAAGAATTAAGAGGAGGTTTGAAGATGGTGAATTTGACACAGCTGTTCTGAGATAGTGGATATCCAGTCAAAAAATATTTAATAACACCATTGGCAAATACACACACACCAGAGGAGCAACTTTTTCAAGAGGCCATCACAAGGACTCGGAATCCAGTGGAGAGAACCTATGGTGTTTGGAAAAGATGATTTCCTGTTTTAGCAACTGGAATTAGGCTAAAATTGGACAGAATCCAAAGTGTCATTGTTGCAACAGCTGTTTTACATATTATAGCTTGCACTAAAAATGAAAATATACCTCCTGTTATTGATGACCAGTTGGATGCCATTAACATAGTGCACAATTTTCCCCAAGATGCTGGCAATCACGTAAATGTAGCAGAAAACAATATCAGAAGAACCCATCTTATTCGTCAGTATTTTTATGATTTGTTGGTGAACCAGTGAAGGGAGAATTAAAGTTATGGTACTGATAACATAAATTGATTAGGTTTCCCAGTTTATTTATCGTATGATGTGCACAGATAGATTATATAAATAAGACACCAAAAATAAGATAAAATTGAATACAAAACTCAAGAATACAAACCTCCGCTTTACCCTTACACAAAACAAACCAACAACACGCACATTTTCAACTGAGGAAAGGGCACGAAGATCGGAGCGTCTGAAGAAGTACTGGGAGGACCGCAAAGCCCGAACAATCCCTTCAAAGAGACCTGAATGACGGACTGACTAAAGTGATCCTATGTGGTCATAAAAGAAGAAGAAGAAGAAATAAGTATACAATATATACACAATATATATAAGCAGAAGCCTATAGTTCCAAATCAAGTCCATTGATCCATTTCAAGGCCTCCTCAGTTGCGTTGTGTATGTCCTCCAAAGGACCTTGAAATGCTCTCTGTGGACACTCGGCAATTACGTGGTGGATGGTCTGTGAGGTAGCTCCACAATCACACCCAGAAGACTTCTGCCAGCCCCATTTATAAAGAGTATAGCCACATCTTCCTTGATTGACTCTTATCCTGTTTAGAGTCCTCCATTGACGTCTAGGTAGATGGAATCCGGGAGGTTGAACATGAGGTAGAGTCACAAGATGTTGATCGGGAACAGAAGACTGCTGCCATTGGTGTAACCAGGCGTTCGTGATGGAGAACCCAGATTCTTCCAGTGTAAGTGCAGTGCGCCAGGGTGGAGATCTTGACTTTAGTCGTGGAGGGGCAGGTTGAGTAATATCCTGGTGAACGGGGAGGTTGGAGTCCTGGTTGGTCTTCTTCCACAGTTTTAGAAGGACTTCAGACCTTCTTAAGCAAGGCAGTGGAATATTACTGAGTGTAGGCAGCCAGGCCACGTTAGTAGAGCGAATACAACCAGTTATAATGCGCATTGCTTGATTTAGTTGAGCATCAATCTTCGCAGTATGAGCACTGTTCAGCCAAGTTGAAGCGCAGTATTCGGCAACTGAATAGCAGAGAGCTAGAGCAGTAGATCTCAACACTTGGTTGTTTGCGCCCCAGGATGTGCCGGCTAATTTTTGAAGAATATTATTCCGACTTTTAATCTTGGCGGCTGTGTTGTTAATATGATGTTTATATGTTAGGGATCTGTCTAATGTGACACCTAAATATTTTGGAAAGGGACAGTGTTGTAAGGATTGATTTCTGAATGTTATTGTAGGCTTGTAGTTGGCAAATTTACTTCTGAGATGACACACAGATGCAACAATCTTTTGGAGATTTGGACGGAGACACCACTTTTGGAAGTATGTATCTAGCTTTTTTAGATCTGCTGTAAGAATTTGTTCAGCTTCTGGAAAACTTGGTGTTTGGCTAACCAGTAGTATATCATCTGCGTAAATAAATTTCCTGGGCTTAGTTGCTGGTAAGTCAGCAGTATAGAGGTTGAAAAGTAAGGGTGCCAGAACAGATCCTTGTGGAAGTCCATCATTCAGTTTGTAGGTTTTGCTTACTGCATCGTCCGAGAAGATCTGAAAGTTTCTGTTGCTAATCATATTGCCAATGAGATTTGTAAGCTTGACACAGGGGATGGCAGAGATAAGTTTTAGCAGAAGCCCTTCTCGCCAAAAAGTATCATAGGCTGCTGATAAGTCTAAGAAGACAGCCAGACTAATCTTCCGATTCTCAAATCCATTTTCAATATGAGAGGTCAATGCAAAAATTTGGTCAGCGCAATTTCTTCCAGGTCTGAAGCCAGCTTGTTCTGTGGGAAGGAGATTATTGATGGTTTCTGAGATCCTATTGTATATTAGTCTTTCCAGGAGCTTTAGAGTAACACTTAGCAGTGCAATGGGTCTGTAGCTTTCCACTCTCAAAGGGTCCTTGTTGGGTTTCAAGATCGATATTACTTTGGTCTTCTTGAATAGTGAAGGAAGGTTACCTGTCTCCAAAATATTGGAGAAGAATTTGGTGAGCCAAGTGATTGTTGCAGGTCCAAGATGTTGCAGGAATTCAGGATAGATGCCGTCTATACCTGCTGCTTTCCCGGATTTTATGTTCTTGATGCCTTCTAGGGTTTTCTCTCTTGTGAAAGGACAAGAGAATTGGGATGATTGTTGTTTTGCTAATTGCTTTTTATGTTTCAGTGATGTTAACACTCAGTTTCTGTCTAAGTTGTGTTATAGGTAAATTTAATTGTTAGCTCCATGACACCAAGAAGATTCCATCATTTTAGGCCTAAAATTGTTAACTCAAACCATTTGATTGTAGGTATATACAGTAGAAAAATTACATAAAATACTGTTCGTGGCATGTGATGCATACAAAATACAATATAATAATAATAATAATAATAATAATAATTGTTACCGTGTTTTGTTGGATAAGCAGAGGTGAAAGAAGGTGCTGGCTGGAATGGGTCTAACTACAAGTCCGAAAGATGAATTTAAAATTTAAATGAAGGTTATATTTTCAATAGACAACAAGATTTAAGAATTTTCACTAAGTGAAATAACAAAGAAAATTCAGGTACAATGTAACTTTACAAACAAAAGCACAAGTTAAGGGGTCTTTACAAATTCTGGGCTACGAGCCCCAAAGTTTAACAATTTCTGAGCTCTCAGCTCACAACCACAAATTACCAAAGAGCAGAAAACCCCTCATAACATGGAGCACTTGCTCCCACCTTCACATCTCAAGTCTCTCTAAGGCACTTTTACCACAACACCATAAAGAGCTGACCGCTCTCAATCTTTCAAGCCTATTAAAGGCAATACAAAGCTTTACAATCACTTGCCATCGAGGCGCAACTTACACGGATTAAACAGGGGTATCTCATACCCAGCCTACCGGGCCTTAAAAGAAAAATAATAGGTTAATGAAATGGCCCAAAATACCAATATGAATGGAGGCGTTGCTTGCACTCCTACATGCACCTTGTTAAAACCTAAGGGGCACTAGGCCGATTACACAGAGGCTATTCCCACACTAGGGAGGTGACTCGTATAAGAAAAATAATTTAACACATTAATGAAGAGAAGAAAATCGGTTATGAAAACTTAGTCACCTCAAATCCAAATTGAAGGGGAGCTCGAGAGGGTAAAGCACTCTCTATCCCCGATTTACAGTTAAAGTAATAAGAAAATGTTTACATAAGCCGGCACTAAGTTACATTTTTAAACAGGTAGGATACTTTGAAAAGGTTTCGAACCTTCCCCGTGGGTTAAACTGCTGAGCAAGAAAGAAATAAAGATGTTAAAAGGCCATTACCTTTGCCGAAGAGCTGCTGCTCGAAGTAAGATGCGCAACCCGCCCCCTGCTATACTTCCATACACTAAGCTAGATGTTGTTGAAGTGGCCGAGAGCCCGGAAAATCAGCAGTTTTTATACACTCGCGGAAGATTAGAGACCTTTCATGAATAATTAAGACACACCCACATGCGTTTATTGGTCCAAAATTAAAGAAATTCGGGATTGGCTAAGTTCAAAACTGGCGGAAAGAAAGATTAATATTGCCAACCTACAAATGAAAGAAAGAAATTTAGTTATAGGAAAACTTATGAGTATAAAATATCTTCAAGAAAAGTTCCATCCCTTCGCACCAGGGTGCATGATCATAGTTTTTGGTAGAGACATCTGTGAGAGAATGTCCACACTTCTTGATAATTAGTAAACAAACACAATTCGAAATTAACACAGTGACATCTTCAGATAAACGGTTGAATTAATTCAGTTTTAAAGTTCAGAGTTTCAGCTGTAGAGGAGTACTTTAAGGCGGAAAATTCAAATGTGCGGCGTATAGGTGTACCAACCGGTACGATGATAATAATAATAATAATAATAATAAGTGACGAGAAGATACAAGCCCCTTGGTCCTCAGTAGGTCCAAATGAAAAAAGGATAATAATAATAATACAGTTTACTGATAATACTGCACTTTTCTCCCATAATTTGATAACAGAGGAATGTGAAAAATCAATTGAAATACAAACATCTTGAAATATAATATTTATTAATACAAATTCAAGAAAAATATATACATTTTGCACGTTTTTAATCCTTTCATAAGTAGGTACACTCCTTATACTTACATCAATCACTCCCTTCTCATACCAATAATTATTCAACAGAATATGTTCACACTGTGGCCAGCTGTGCAATGCAAGTATATACATTTTACATACTTCTGAGCTTTTTATAAGTAGTTACAGCCCTAGTACTTTCAACTTCATTAACTCTCTTCACATCATTATACATGCATCTTTATTACAGACCGTTATGCCTTTCAGCATTCAGTCTGAAAGCCTCTGAATTTACTACCAGCCTCCAAAATCCTCTATTTGTAACTAGTTCTGTGACCTTGTTTACCTCTATAACTCTTCAGAAACTAAGTCAAACCATCATCGTATTGGTCTCCTTCTACTTCTCTTACCCTCCATAATAGAGTCCATTGTTCTTCTAGGTAACCTATCCTCGTCCAATTGCCTCACGACCCCACCACCGAAGCTGACTTATGCATACAGCTTCATCTATAGATTTAATTTCTGACTTATACTTTATCTCCTTATTCCAAGTACCCTCCTGTCATTGTTCACACATTTTTATACCAGCAATCATTCTTGCTACTTTCATGTCAATTACTTCTAACTTATGAATAAGATATCCTGAGTCCACCAAGCTTTCACTCCCATAAAGCTAAGTTGGTCTGAAAATAGACCGGTGTAAATAAATATAGTTTTGTCCAAGACCTGACTTCCTTCTTACAGAATATTGTTGATTGCAACTATGAACTCACTTCATTAGTTTAGTTGCATAGTCAAAGATCAAATAAGTTAATTATACTCTAACAAAACCATACCAAAAGCAGCAAATTTTGTTTTCCATGAAAAAGCTATTTCTGTCAAAAGAAAGTTCCCCACTATGGTGGACATATTCTTCCTCTGTACCTACTCTGTCATACACTTTCTCTAGATCTAGGAAACATAACTGTCTATTCCTCTTGTAGCATTTTTTCAGTTACTTGGTGCATACTGAAAACCTGATTCTGACAGCCTATGTTGTCTGAAACCACACTCATGTTCATCCAACTTACACTAATCGCACCCTCCCTTGTAAGATGCCAGTGAACACCTTGCCTGGTATACAGAGGAATGAAATATCTCAATATATACAGTAATGTAAGCAATACAACTCTGTACAAACTTTACACTGTGGCCAGCAGTGCAGTCCGACCCTAGAAATAAACCACCTACTGTTATACATAGAATATTACATACTTCTGAGCCTTTTGCCTTCCTGCTCATGAAGTAACTTCTGTGTGACAGCAAATGTGTAAGCTACGCAAGTAATAACATCTTTGAGTGCAATAAAGAAATAGGCTACTACTGCAAACGTGATGTGCAAGTTTTACATTCTGCTTTTCAATAGTAGATGGAGAAAGAGACTTCAATAATGAATTGTATTTTTCCTTTCCATGAAGTATTTTTAAACTCTGCATGGATGCTATTCATCCTCCTATCTCACTACTGGAAGTTGGAAATTCAGTGACTTGTGTTTTTCTGACTCAACCAGTTATTATGGATATATTTCAGAATGTGTACACTATCGAACACAAAATACAGTGGCCTGCAGTAGGATGGGTTCATACTACTTGTTTTCAGTTCTGGAGGATTATTAAAATGTGAAACTGCTTTCTTATACATGGCATTGTTATCTGATACAGTGCCAACAACTTTAAACCCTATTGCTCCCAGTTTCAAAGTTATGTATTTGAGAAAATCAAATAGAGAATATGCATGGACACTTAAGGCCTACAACTGGCATGATGTGAGCTCATGAATATGTGTTTCTAGACTCCAAAACCATAAATACAAGTTCACTAGATGAAAACTGAGTACCTTCTTATGACTCACCTACAATGTTTTCACCCTTAAAATCAAGCTATGGTTTAATGTGAATTTCATCCATTATGACAAAAGCTCTTATCTTGTTTACTAATAAGTAACTCAACTTTTTGAGTTAGGTATCGTAGAAAATGAACAAAGTCCTGTTCTATTACAGGAGTAGTGGAAAGGTTGCTACAGATTATAGATAAAGTAACAGAACAAGGCATAGTCATAATAACACTACTTCTTAAAACCTGCACCACAGTGTGGAGAGATGGAATGAACAAGAGACCAGAAAACAATGTTTCACAAGAATATTGTGTCCCTGTCTTGTTATTACAGTTCAACAGTGGAACCTGTTCTTTTAGGAATGCAATATTGCAATGGTCTTTTTTTTTGCATGGTAAACTGGCAGATAAAACATCTAAAATAACATCTATAACATGTCATCAATGTCTTCACAGCTGCTAAATTTCAAAAGGATATTACTAAGTATTAAACCTAATTAGTTTTACTTACTGTTACTGGAAATTTAATTTCCTTTACTTTATTCACTTGCAGATAACTTATATCAACTGATAATCTTAAAATTTTGTTAATAACAACATTGCACATGACCTTATTATATGGCACTACTTGTACTGAAATGAAGCACACACTTTTGTTTTCTTCATTACAACTCACTCACTATGTAGTTCACAATCACAAATCCTTTTATTTAATTCTTCAAGAGAACACGAAGGGATTCTCTTAAGTATGAACTTGCACTTGTAAACTATCCTTTATAGCTGCATTAAGATATTCATTCTCCAAACAATGTCTTTGATCTTTAGGATGTTCTCTCGACGTTGAGGGTGTAGATAAATATGCAGGACAACCAGATAATTTATAAGGTACAGCATCTAGAAAATGAAATAGGCCTAATATTAGACGAAGTTCGATTTAAGGGTTAGGTAAGATTATGCTCAGTTGGCACAAATTACATTAATATAAGATACTACAAGATTTCAATTTGAATTTGGTTAGGTCACATTCTGGTTTGGTTTAACTATAGGCTGTACATCATATTTGTTTTCCGTTAGCCGCAATATTCATGTTTTAAAAACAAAACGCATAAAAGTAAAACTAGTGACGAACCTTTCTTCAAGCGTGGACGATCCAGAGGTGCAGTAATCAATGTGTCTAAATTTTCATCATACGTTCATGCCATTATTTCAATATCACCTTGAAAATGTAGCTTGGAAACCTGTAAACAAAATGACAGTCATGTCATAATAGTTACAAATACTAAATACCATATAAAAGTAAGCCTACTGTACTATATTCAACAGTTAGTAAGCGTCGATATAGGTTATGTTCATTAAAAATGTTATTACATGGTTACGAAAGCAACACAATATAATAAAATAAATATACATACTATTTATAATAGAAACTTATCACTTGAGTGATCAGAAGGTACGAAATTTTCTCAACGAATGGCCCTAATCCATTTCTGTCTGAAGTTTTCACTTAGAGGAAAATGGAAAATATTGACTTTCGGACCAAGTATTTCCTTTTACAGGCTGGCGCACAGCATTTCCGTGGCATATTTAAGTGTCAATATATAAGTACATATGAAGAAAGATATCTCCATTCACATTCATCAAAAACGATATAAACTTCTTCCCAGACTAGAATGCGATTGACAGGATACAACCACAATAGTTTTTCGTACTGCTCCAGCATGGTTTCCATAATTTATTACCAATGTTTCACTGAATTGGTTTCGACCTGTTACTATATGTGTTTCCGGTTTTAATCGATAGAGGACAGCCCCCTCTGTCGAGAACATTAATGATCTTTTCTCGACTAAGTCTTTAACTATCTTCTCCTTGGTTTATATTCTGTTCTGAGGATGGTGGCTTATAATAATATGGGACCCTCACACACAGGAGCTATGTTAGTGCTTTTCAAATGGATGTATCGTAAGTTTAAAACCGTGCTGATCGCTGCACGATTAACGTGTTCTGATGCTTGTTATTGTGGGTGATGTACCATTTAGTATTTGTATTTCTCCCTTTTTTGGCCGACCGTAACCCGTCTTGATACTCGAAGAGAGGAAGGCGTGTGTGAGAGTGTGTTGTTGATATAATAGTGGTGCATTCATAATCTGAGTCTCTGTGCATTATAATGAATTTCTCAATGAGACGTCTTTGCTCTCGTTTGGAATTATGATCTGTGTGTCGGCCGTCGAATTATTATGGCCGTACACAGCGATGTTTGTGGCAGATCTACGCGTGGCCTTGAAGCCACGACATGTGCTGTTGTCATTCTACTACTATTGACGTTTGGCCTCATTGATGTTAGGTAATATTGCACTCTACGAGTTGACTGGATTGATCTATTCGCACCATTTGTCACTGTTATCTGCCCTCGAGGCGATTGGTTCGTATGGCTGAATGAATGAATTAATGAATGAGTCGAGTATTTAGATGAGGAAGTGTCGGCCTATCTAATTTATGTTTAACTTTTCGTTATTTGCCCCTTTTATCTCGGGTTCTATTTTTCTCCTTATTTGGTGCGCGCCCTGATCTTTTTCGACCTGGGCGTCGCCATGTTGATTTATTTTGTTCCTTGGCCGCACGATGGCCCGTGTTTATCTGATTGATTCATCCTATGTATCTTTTTCTCTTTGCCCGCTGGGGTTATTCTTTACCTGGTCTACCCTTTTTTGGGGTGTGTGCGCTCCTTGGTGTGTGGGGGATCCTAATGAAAGGAGATCATAGTATTGTTTAAAAAAAAAAAAAAGGAAATGGATAAGAAGTAGGGGGTGGAATGAATAAGGTACTCCCGATTTGTAATCATGTGTTGACCCTCATTAGTTAGTCTTCTCGCAATTGTTATATGCGAAATCTTCGTGAGTAAAAATGCTAAGATCCCTTGCGTAATTCTGCAACTGTGCATGTACGTATTGATGAGATATGGATATCACGATTAATTGTCATTGGTGCTAACCCATATACGTATGTATTACCCTATTATATCTTATGTTTTCCTTTTCAATTAATTCTTTAATTAACGTTGTTTTTCAATAAACATTCATTTATCACTTATTCGGGTTTCGACTCTTAGTAGTGTTAGTTTATGCTAGAACTAATTAGGTGAATAACATTTCCAGTTCAGGGCAGATTTATACGCCCTTCTTGATCGTGATTCACGTGCAGTTTCCTCTTTTATCCTCCTTTTTTTTGTCTACGTATTTATTTTTACTTGAGGGAGGGTGTGGCTCAGTAAATGGTAGCAGAGACGTGCTCGATCAAGATATCTCATCTGGAAAAAGCACGGGTGAGATAGAACTGGGAATGGTATTCTGTTTCGGATACATTAAGGAAAACCATTATTTCTTTTCGATTTAACCTTTTGAAACTTGTTATATTAATTCTGATCTTGTGTGTCGTTTATTAATTAACTCTTTCGATGACCATTGTGTATGTGTGGGTTTTTCATTGCGGATAAAACCTCGGTTGAGACATGGAAAGTGATAAAGTTGTTGACATGAGTGGTGAGAGTGATGTATTTGCTGGAGAGGTCACCGATGTCGAAAGAGAAAGGCGTGAACGTATTAATCGGGATAATGCTTCTGCCCTGTCAGGTAGTGAGAGTAATGTGTGCTTAGGAAATAACAATGCTGTTGTTGACAGAAATTGTGGCCTCGATGAGAATCGTGTCGGTTTGGTTTCCCCCTGTTATGGACCCAGTAGTGAACGTAGTCCTCATATTAACCCCGTTTTCGATATAGTTAGGAAATGGAAGCTCAATTTCTCCGGGGAAGGGGAAAATTCTAATGTGGTTGAATTTCTTGAAAGAGTCGAGGACATCGCTGAATGCAGCTCGATACCCCTTAACCTTTTTGTTCCTGTAATTCCGGGGATGCTTGAAGGTCCGGCATTAAGGTGGTTTAGGTTGGTTAAAGCAAATGTCCGGTCGTGGGAGGATTTCGTTGATCGCATTAAAAAACGTTTCGGGTTGTCCGATATGGATTATCGTTTGAAACAAGAGATCTTTAGAAGAACCCAAGGTGTTGGGGAAGGTGTTGACGACTATGCAACTGGTATTTTGACCCTGTATAACCGATTAAGTGTGAAGGTTCCGAGTGTGAAATTTTCGACCAGTTTTACCGAAACCTGTCCCCTCAATACAAATTATTCATTAAGAGATCCGAGGTTCAGACCGTCGATGATGTTATTAACTTGGGTCGCGAGTTTGAATCAATCGTATGTCAAAATAAACAGTATCGTCCCCCTCCGACTCCGTCTGAATGCTCTTTCCCCGACGTCGCCTGCCACACGTCCTTCAAGTCAGTATCCTTTGATGCGCCCCCTTCGGCGTCGCGCCCCTCGAGTAGTCCCGAGCGAAGGACCAGCGTTGTGTCTCCGGCCCGACGCTATATTAACGCCATCCAACCCTCCGAGTCGCCTGTTGAACGTGGTTCCGCTACAAGAAAGTGCTGGAATTGCGGTAAGGCGGGACATATTTCTTATAATTGTCGGTCAAAATCGCGACTGAAGTGTTTTAAATGTGGCCTCGTTGGTGTCACTGCGCGTGTATGTCCTAGATGTAGTTCCGGGCAGGGAAACTGAACGCGCGCCGGCGAAATGGCCCTTCGTTGGCGCAAAATGTCGGTGTTAACAAAAGGATCTGGGGCATTCCTTCGTCGACACCCTGGGCCAAAGTTTGTATTGGGTCCCGCACGCTATACGCCCTGCTGGATACCGGTTCCAGCGTTTCCTTCTTGAATCTGAGCCTTGTGTCTTCCGTACATTTAGAGTATCTCTCGGACAGCGGGAAGATAGATAAGTTTATGTCTGCTGAAGGCCGTCAAGTGTGTCCGGTGGGCCGCGTCGTATGCCACATCAAAATTCATAATCTTTCGTGGAATTGGAAATTTTATGTTGTTGCAGATCTGTCTGTCCCGATCATTTTAGGGACTGACTTTATGCAAGCGACGGGTCTATCCATTGATTTCATTACTCGAAGTTTCGCCTTCCGCTTCCGGTCTGACGTAAATTATCCTTTCGAAACCCCCTTTCTGCGTAATATTGTGTGCCCTCTTTCTACTTTTGTGACTCCAAGTGCGTCGTGTGACCTAACCGACGGACGGAATTTGATGCTAAACAGTTTAATAGAGGAATTTTCTGATGTTTTGACGCCTGAGTTAGGTTGTGCGAAAAACTTTTCTTATTCAATTGAGCTCAAAGATAAAACTCCTGTTAGGTCCCCTCCTTTCGGATGTTCGCCTCCGAAGTTGTCCGCCATGAGAGAATGTGTAGATGAACTTTTAGAAAAGAAGGTCATCAGTCCATCCAAGTCACCTTATGGTAGCCCCGCCTTCCTAATCCCTAAAAAAGACGGGAGTTTTCGTTTCATTGTGGATTACCGCAAGGTAAATAGGAACATTGTATTTGACAGCTTCCCATTGCCCACCATCGAAAGCGCCTTTCAGCATTTTCATGGTGCTAGGTTTTTCACTGTCTTCGACTTTAACTCGGCGTATTACCAGATTCCTTTGGACCCAAAAAGTCGCCCTTGTACAGCCTTTGTCACCCCTTTTGGCCTTTTTCATTTCAATAAAGTACCCATGGGCATCTCGATAGGGGGACAAGCACTTAGCCGGGTCATGGATTCGATCTTTGGCGATCTAAAGTTCTCCTATGTATTTAATTTTCTGGATGATCTCCTCATATACTCTGCAAGCTTTGACGAACACCTGGCTCACCTACGTGAGGTACTTAGTCGTCTGCGCAAACACGGGTTCACTATCAACCCCAAAAAAGTCTCTCTCTGTTCCAAACGATTGAATTTCTTGGGGCATGTCATCTCGGATTCCGGTGTAGCTGTAAACCCTGAGAGGGTTAAATGTATTAAAGAGTTTCCTCAGCCCAAGAACGTCCGCGGCGTAAGAAGGTTCTTGGGTATGGTGGGTTTTTACAGTCGGTTCATCGAGAATTTTTCTCAAATTTCGGCCCCTTTGAATCTTCTAAAAAGGAAGAATTGTCGTTTCGTCTGGGGTGAAGCCCAAATCCTTGCCTTCGATCAGCTGAAAGATGCCCTTTGTCGAGCCCCTGTTCTCCACAGCCCCGATTTCTCCCGCGATTTCGTGCTCCAATGCGATTCCAGTGAAATTGCGATTTCCGCCGTGCTAAACCAAGCCGATGAGGACGGAAAACTAGTCCCGATCGCTTATTTTAGCAAGCTACTACACGGGGCCGAGTTACGTTACTCCATTTACGAAAAGGAATGTTTGGCCGTTGTGTTGGGTGTAGAAAAATTTAGAACTTACCTCGAACACCGTCACTTCTTTGTCCACACTGATAATCAGGCCCTGTCGTGGATGAGTGCCAACGTCAAACGACTTGGAAGAACAGCCAGGTGGATTCTTCGACTGTCTGCGTATAAGTTCACCATTGTACATGTTCGCGGAAAGGAAAATGTCGTGGCTGACTGTCTGTCACGTATGTTTGACGGAATAAACATGAGTGAAGCCGATGACGCGGAGAAATACCATAAATCTGATGGTGCTGGATGTGTTAATATTATGCAGAAATATCCTTGGTCATTTTCTGATATTTCAGAGCACCAAAATACTGATGACGAGTGTCAAAAACTGATGAAAGGTGTCACCGATGGGTCACTTCATGATAAATCATTTTGTATTAAGCGTGGATTGTTAGTTCGTCGTTGTGGTAATAAGGGAAAGGACAAGATTTACATTCCTGATAGTATAAGGCGCATGGTATTACATTATTACCATGACTCTTATTTAGGGGCGCATTTGGGTCAGTACAAGACATTACATCGCGTTTCTCGCGATTTCTACTGGCCAAATATGAAAAAAGAAGTGCTTGATTACGTGAAAAGCTGTGACGTGTGTCAACGGTCTAAACCTGCCAAATCATCTCAAGTTGGGTTGCATTCCGCTGATGTGGCAACGTACCCCGGAGAAAGGTTATTCGTAGATTATTTTGGCCCTCTCGTCAAGTCCCGTAAAGGCAACGTTGGCATCCTATCTGTCATTGATGGTTTCTCAAAATTCGTCTGGTTGTTCCCAGTGCGCAAAATCAATTCTAATAACGCCGTTCACATCTTGTCTCGTCACGTCTTTGCAATTTATGGCCCCCCCAAAAAGTTGGTAACTGACAATGCATCCACTTTCAGCGGTAGTAATTTTCGTCAATTGTGTTTTGAGTGGGGAGTGAACCAGATATTTCTCAGCCCTCACTACCCTAAACCGTCTCATGTTGAGAGGTTTCATCGTAATCTTAAGGCCTGCCTAACCGCGTTCCACAGCGCTGACCAGCGCAGTTGGGACGAAAACTTAAATTTCTTTGTTCTAGCTTTCAACAGTGCTCTACATGAATCGCATCGGCACACACCGGCGGAGTTGTTCTTGGGCAGGAATGTTACTGACCCATTACAATTAAAATGGAATTTTGGATATTTGTCCGAACCGTTAAGGACCAAGAGCGTCGAAGAAAAATGGAAGGAAGCAGTCGAGCAACTGATCAAAGCCAGAGATCGTGTAGCCAAAAGGTTCAACAAGGGAAGGAGAGAAGTCACCCTAAAGGTTGGAGACTTAGTAATGATTAAAAGGTTCCCGACAAGCTCGGCAGCAGACCAAATTGGAGCGAAACTCTGCCTAAAATGGTCTGGTCCCAACCGTATTGTGAAATTCTTGGGACCTGTTACCGTGTTGTTGGAGGATGAAATAAATAAGAGGGTATCCAGAGCTCACGTGAGTCTGTTGAAGCCCTACCATTCACGGGCCAAAAATAATTGATCTAGTAGCTATTAGTACCTGGTGGTAACATGGTTTGATCAGTTTATCACTCTTAGACTCGTTGTTCTAAAGTCTTTTTCTTTTCAGGGAAAAATGAAAAAAGGAAAGGGAAAGAAAAGAAGAGTCAAAGGATATTTCAGTATCGAATGACAAGGATAATATAAAATAAACAACGGACCTATTGATAGGACACAAAAATTGTATGACTGCTTTTATCCTCTACCTGCCTGCAACCGATTCGTGAAAGTGTCATATTAATGATAGGAAAAAGACTGATTAAATTCAGCGCCTTTCCTTCTTTTAATGTACTGAACTTTAAAGCAATGTGTAATCCTCCAATCTATGCTCCCTTGTGACTGTTGGTGATTTTCAGTGTTATTTGTTGTTACTCTAATTAATTAGGTTAGTAATTAGGTTAGTTAATTTTAGTTATATAGTGCGCACTATATATATATAGAATTTCTTCATGTATGTATTCTTATTATAAGCTTTACACCTCACTTTAAAATGTGTCCCTTTGACCCTTCGTCAAGATCGGACACATTTTAAAGACGCATGGGTGTGATGATGAAACATGCTGCTCCAGCATGGTTTCCATAATTTATTACCAATGTTTCACTGAATTGGTTTCGACCTGTTACTATATGTGTTTCCGGTTTTAATCGATAGAGGACAGCCCCCTCTGTCGAGAACATTAATGATCTTTTCTCGACTAAGTCTTTAACTATCTTCTCCTTGGTTTATATTCTGTTCTGAGGATGGTGGCTTATAATAATATGGGACCCTCACACACAGGAGCTATGTTAGTGCTTTTCAAATGGATGTATCGTAAGTTTAAAACCGTGCTGATCGCTGCACGATTAACGTGTTCTGATGCTTGTTATTGTGGGTGATGTACCATTTAGTATTTGTATTTCTCCCTTTTTTGGCCGACCGTAACCCGTCTTGATACTCGAAGAGAGGAAGGCGTGTGTGAGAGTGTGTTGTTGATATAATAGTGGTGCATTCATAATCTGAGTCTCTGTGCATTATAATGAATTTCTCAATGAGACGTCTTTGCTCTCGTTTGGAATTATGATCTGTGTGTCGGCCGTCGAATTATTATGGCCGTACACAGCGATGTTTGTGGCAGATCTACGCGTGGCCTTGAAGCCACGACATGTGCTGTTGTCATTCTACTACTATTGACGTTTGGCCTCATTGATGTTAGGTAATATTGCACTCTACGAGTTGACTGGATTGATCTATTCGCACCATTTGTCACTGTTATCTGCCCTCGAGGCGATTGGTTCGTATGGCTGAATGAATGAATTAATGAATGAGTCGAGTATTTAGATGAGGAAGTGTCGGCCTATCTAATTTATGTTTAACTTTTCGTTATTTGCCCCTTTTATCTCGGGTTCTATTTTTCTCCTTATTTGGTGCGCGCCCTGATCTTTTTCGACCTGGGCGTCGCCATGTTGATTTATTTTGTTCCTTGGCCGCACGATGGCCCGTGTTTATCTGATTGATTCATCCTATGTATCTTTTTCTCTTTGCCCGCTGGGGTTATTCTTTACCTGGTCTACCCTTTTTTGGGGTGTGTGCGCTCCTTGGTGTGTGGGGGATCCTAATGAAAGGAGATCATAGTATTGTTTAAAAAAAAAAAAAAGGAAATGGATAAGAAGTAGGGGGTGGAATGAATAAGGTACTCCCGATTTGTAATCATGTGTTGACCCTCATTAGTTAGTCTTCTCGCAATTGTTATATGCGAAATCTTCGTGAGTAAAAATGCTAAGATCCCTTGCGTAATTCTGCAACTGTGCATGTACGTATTGATGAGATATGGATATCACGATTAATTGTCATTGGTGCTAACCCATATACGTATGTATTACCCTATTATATCTTATGTTTTCCTTTTCAATTAATTCTTTAATTAACGTTGTTTTTCAATAAACATTCATTTATCACTTATTCGGGTTTCGACTCTTAGTAGTGTTAGTTTATGCTAGAACTAATTAGGTGAATAACATTTCCAGTTCAGGGCAGATTTATACGCCCTTCTTGATCGTGATTCACGTGCAGTTTCCTCTTTTATCCTCCTTTTTTTTGTCTACGTATTTATTTTTACTTGAGGGAGGGTGTGGCTCAGTAAATGATCTGCCACAAACATCGCTGTGTACGGCCATAATAATTCGACGGCCGACACACAGATCATAATTCCAAACGAGAGCAAAGACGTCTCATTGAGAAATTCATTATAATGCACAGAGACTCAGATTATGAATGCACCACTATTATATCAACAACACACTCTCACACACGCCTTCCTCTCTTCGAGTATCAAGACGGGTTACGGTCGGCCAAAAAAGGGAGAAATACAAATACTAAATGGTACATCACCCACAATAACAAGCATCAGAACACGTTAATCGTGCAGCGATCAGCACGGTTTTAAACTTACGATACATCCATTTGAAAAGCACTAACATAGCTCCTGTGTGTGAGGGTCCCATATTATTATAAGCCACCATCCTCAGAACAGAATATAAACCAAGGAGAAGATAGTTAAAGACTTAGTCGAGAAAAGATCATTAATGTTCTCGACAGAGGGGGCTGTCCTCTATCGATTAAAACCGGAAACACATATAGTAACAGGTCGAAACCAATTCAGTGAAACATTGGTAATAAATTATGGAAACCATGCTGGAGCAGCATGTTTCAGTACTTCACTCGGCCACCAGACTACTCGGAATCCTGTTGATACCATTATCTATCTAATGCTCAGAGCAAAGGCCTTCTAATTTTCCCGTGGAATTTCTTCTTTATTCACTACGTACGAACGCATTCAATCTCTACAAACAGCTGATATTAAAACAAGGATTGTTGTTGTTTCATGTGTGTTATTAAAACAAGGATGACAGTCATTGGATTACTTGGCTCTGATTGGCTAATTCCAATCGATCATGCTTTCGAGTATTCTTTCACTGCAGCCAACATTAGCGCAGACTTGAGCTTCGAGAGATGGCATTAGTTTCAACCGGCGAGCTGTCGTTTAAACTAAACGAGTGCCAGAAATTGACGGTGAAAATGGACGCGGGTTTAAACTAGATACTGAAGTTAAACAGGTTTAATTTGTACCAGGTTTAACTCGATTTGGGAAAAATGGCCCTGAGAAATCCATCTTTACTAAATTGTATAGTTTGTTTCATCTTTCCAAACTTTCGTAGTAGTGTGCCCTGAATTTACTCACGTTTCATTAAGGAAATAAATAGACTTAGCCTCTTCACGAAATGTATTAATCTGACGTAAACACTTTATTCTCCATAACACCGTTTCATTTAGTAAGCGCCCACTGGCAATTTCAAGACACGTAAGTGAAGTTCATAATTTTCAAAAGTCTGAAGAGTTGCACGAGAAAATGTAGGCAAGGTATCGTCACTATTAACTGAAGCTAACATTTTATTAAGAGTTGGTATTTCATTTCTTAGAAAGAACTCGTGATTTTTTCCGGGTAACGTCTTTTGTAAAACTGTCATATTTTCTTAGCTTTCTTGGTTTAAGTGTTTTTTTTAGAAGTAGCCAGTTTCCTATCAACCTTAAGTTCTTTCCTAGCACGGTAAATGCTCGCCTTAGAAATACCTGTTACACCGGCCTCAAAGAACAATGTTTGCAAGATAGATCGTCATATCTTGCAAACTCTTCCGTCAAGTGACTTGCCTCTCTACGTCGGGGAGATGTAACATATTTGTATATACATTTGGGAAGAGTAAGGAATACTCAAATTATATTTCTAATAATGATCAAAAGCATCATATATTAGGCTTGTTACATTTCTTCCAAACTACTTAAGTTGAGCAATGTTAATTTTTGTGCAGATGTTCAAATAGGGAATGCGTTCCTAAAACCAAACCTCGCAATGATTGCATACTCCGACTCTCAAACATGGTGAGACAGACTTTGAACTTTATATTCTTGTCAGTTAGATCCTTATGGCAACGATGGGATAGGAAAAGGCTAGGAATGGGAAAGAAGCGACCGTGGCCTTAATTAAGGTACAGCCCCAGCATTTTCCCAGTGTGAAAATGGGAAACCGCAGAAAACCATCTTTAGGAATGCTGGCAGTGGGGTTTGAACCCACTGTCTCCTGAATGCAATGCAGGTGTTATAATTCGCAGCCGTTGAAAGAATTATAGGAACTCTCACCTGATGATGTCAACATTCATATCAGTGAAAAGATGGTGATTTATACCATCAATCAATATAAGGAAACTTTGTGTAGTGATACATGCATCTACTAGAATGCAGCAGAAATTTAAGTCCATATGTTTTCAAGAGGAGCCTCCGTGGCTCAGGCGGCATCGCGCTGGCCTCTCACCGCTGGGTTCCGTGATTCAAATCCTGGTCACTCCATGTGAGATTTGTGCTGGACAAAGCAAAGGCGGAACAGGTTTTTCTTTGGGTACTCTGGTTTTTCCTGTCACATTTCATTCCAGCAATACACTCCAGTATCATTTCATTTAATCTGTCAGTCATTAATCATTGCCCCAAAGGAGTGCAACAAGCTTTGGCAGCCGGCACAATTGCTATTCTCGCCACTAGATGGGGGCTTCATTCGTTCCATTCCTGATCCAGTCAAATGACTGGAAACAGGCTGTGGATTTTCATGTTCTCAATGGGAAAGAGGTTGGACTATTTCAAACTCTTTAGTAAGGGGAAAGAAAGAAAATGATTTGGACTGATTCATACATACAAGGCAGCAGCAGCATATGAAGAAAAGGAAGTCTATACGGTGTATGGAGGTCGGCATCAGGGGGTTAATGGGAGTTGCTCCATTGCCAGATCTGTACACTTTTCAGATTGCCAACTTTCAAAGTAAAAGATCAGGAGTTTTTTGCAGCATATCCCAACATGTTACGACATCAATGATGATGTAACTTTGAAGAATATTTAACAGATTATACTACTCAAGTATGTAATTTCTCTCATTTATTAATTTATTTATAAATACTGAAATACTGCACGTATTTTATAAATACCGAAATACTGCATGTATCTGAGCTTTAGAACATGTGACTCTTCATTGTAACTGCCTTAGTAAGTTTCTGAACTAGATTTATGCTCAAAGCACTGGACTGGCCTTGAACGGGTTTTGAGGTTTAATTTTTTTCCAGAATTCTTTTTTTCGGGAAGCGTTGGTCTGAATTGAGTTTTGTCCTTGTAAATATGCCAAACTTCTGACCCCAACTTGGCAGGTTCGATCCTGGCTCAGTCCGGTGATATTTGAAGGTGCTCAAATATGTCAGCCTCGTGTCGGTAGATTTACTGGCACGTAAAAGAACTCCTGCGGGACGAAATTCCGGCACCTCGGCGTCTCCGAAAACCGTAAAAGTAGTTAGTGGGACGTAAAGCAAGTAGCATTATTATTATTAAATATGCCAATATGCTATGTGTAAATGATTTTTTAAAAAGCATTATGTTAGAGATCCTGTCATATTTAAAGAACACCACTTGCTGATTGCATCTGCCTTGCCGGTGCATAATGAATATAATTTTCCCCCCAGCTACTTAAAGAACGAGGAAACACCTCGAATTTTCAAAAAAATACAGGAATACTAAGTCTGTTCTAAAAATCAGGAGATAAATCTCTGCGATGAGGGAAGATGAGATGGTGCTTCTTGTTTAAAGGAGCCTAACATATAGGTCATAGGCTCCTAATGGTTCAAATCGTGATGATGGAGAATGCAGGAATGAATGGATGAAAAAGGAATTTAAAATAATCAGCGGATCCAACTCGCAATATTGAAAGTTAAAAATAATTCCAGAATTAATTCACCGACTAGAATTCAAGAAAAAGAAAGAGATGTAACAATGATAATGAACTGAAAGCAATCAGTGGATTCGATATGCAATACCACACCTTCCCAGAAACTATAATGGCACTTATCGCTAGGAAAGTAAGAACCATGGTATTTCTCATGAAGCGGTACTAACATGAGTAACGTAGACTTGCGGTGTTCTACACATTGTGGTACTATTCACAGGTAATGTAATACGCATGGGTAACGCAGACCTGTGGCGTTTCTCACATTACGGTGCCACCCATAGGCAACGCAAACCTATGGTGTTCCTCACATAGTGGGTACTAATCACAGGCAATGCTTCTTTTTTGCTTTACGTCACACCGACACAGATGTCTTATAGCGACGATGGGATAGGAAAAGCCTAGGAATTGGAAGGAAGCGGCTGTGGCCTTGATTAAGGTACAGCCCCAGCATTTGCCTGGTGTGAAAATGGGAAACCATGGAATAGCATCTTCAGGGCTGCCGACAGTGGGGCTCGAACCCAGTATCTTCCGATTACTGGATACTGGCCGCACTTGAGCGACTGCAGCTATCGAGCTCGATCACAGACAATGCAGACCCACGGTGTCGCTCATATAGTGGTACTAATCAAGGCAACGCCCAGACCCGTGGTGTTTCTCACATAATGGTACTAATCACAGGCAACGCCCATAGCCATGGTGTTTCTCACATAATGGTACTAATAACAGGCAACGTAAGCCCGTGGTGTTCTGCGTGTAGTGATACTAATCATGGGCACTGTAAAACCCATACTGATTCATCCTCTGTTGCTACTAATCACAAGTCTATTGTGTACCTAACATAGTGGTACACTCATTAGTAAAGGCGACCCATGGTGTTCCTTGTGTGATGGTACTAATTACAAGTAGTCTCATGGTTGTAATTCAGTCATCCCTTGGTCGCCTCTTAAGGTGCAGGGGATACCATGGATGTATTTTAATGTTATAATTATTCCTGCAACATTGTCTTTGGCATAATTCCCTATGGGATTTAAAATCTATATCATCTGATGGTCAAGCAGGCATCAGTTTTTGGAAATGAGACATAGTCTCTCATAATGCATTGGCACTGCCGGTGGCTCCAAGTAGCCTCCACGGTATGCACTAGCCATGCATCTTGGTGTGTCTGCTGTTTACCAACTGATGAACACAACTTAGCACACTGGGGTGAAACGCTGGGAACCAGGAATGAGTTAGCTGGAAAATTTATAATGTCCAATACATATGTTTTAGTTATTACATGATCTGTTTAATTTTATTTGGCTGAAGATGGCCACTAAGTGGCTGAAACTAGTCCCAAGACTGATATAATATCATTTACTTGATATATTGTATTTAAAAGGTGGACCCTCCTGTCAATTTATTTCTTATAATTGCACTTCAATACAGAACAAAAATGAAATTTATAGCTTATAACAAACACGTCTCACTCGTGAACGTGAACTGAGTAAGCAACTCAAGAACTTACAGAGGGGGATTTGAATGGTGGGATTTGAAAACAAATGTTTGAGGTTCACCAAAAAGTAAGCAAAAATTGGGATAAATAATAGAATAATCGGGAGGCGGCAAAAACTGTAAAAAATACGGAATCTCCCACCTAAATTGGGAAAATTGGCAGGTATGAGACGTCTTAGCTGCAGGCATGAAGATTGCTCAGCTGACACCGAACAATGCGCCTGATAGCTTAAAATAGCATTCGTCAATCGGAAGACGGACCTCCCTGCGCCTGCGGGAAAACACTAAGTTAAAGAATTAAGTCTTGCATTTATTTAGATTTAAGAATGTAGAAGGATGGATAACTGAATCATGCACTGGCATTCAAGTCAAGTACTACAGATAGACGTGTGGTACGTGTACTACAATGGTGGGATCAAATATACACACAAGTATGAAGGAAGGATGGGTTGTCCACCTAATCAATACTTTATTTTACAAAGTGTCTAGAATATTTACATTAAAAGACAGTACCGGTTTCGACCTGTAAATAGGTCATCATCAGCTGTTGATGAACCTGCTTAGTAGCGATTCAGTATAGCTGAAAAGTTTTTGGAAAATGTGGCATTCATAGGACTCCCGCAAGTCAACGCCCTTTATTGTACCATATGTAAATATCATAACATTATGGATTTTATTAAAATAGCAGCATTCCTGTTTAATTTTAGTAGTATTTTATTCTGCACTCTAAGAACTCTAATGGCCGATTGTATCAACATCATTGATGTGATCAGTTTTAATCTGAGTTTAGAAAATGATCTAAGATCAGACCGGTGTCGTGTTGTATAACACTGATCTAAGATCAACTAATCGAGTTCAGTTTTGATCCCAGTTCATATGTGAACACTTGGCAACAGCGCAGAAACAGCTGAGTATCGCGAGTCGCGTTGAGCAATGTGAATCTGTGAATCTCTTTTCCTTCGTATTCAGTGTGCCGAAAGAAAGAAAAAGATGACTGAAATGAAGCAGAAAAAGGACTGTTCTAATTTTTTCCAAGGAGGACAAGGATGCCCTAGTTGAAAACGTGTACGAACCCCACTGTTGGCAGCCCTGTGTGTCGTATAAGCAATACAAATAAAACTGGGAGAGATTATCCGAAGAACAGAAGAGGGAAATGTGGTAGAAAGAAAATTCTGACTCCAAGAGCAGAACGTTTGCTCATCAAAATTGTGAAAGGAAACAGAAGGGCATCTTATGCTACTATAACCCAAGAACTGAACAACAGTGGTATCAAGGTTTCTGAGAGAACAGTGCGTCGACGTACTTGCAGCTTGGGGTACCGATGTCGTCGACCAGCTAAGAAAGCCAAACTTACTGAGCGAATGATGAAACGGAGGCTACAGTGGGTAAGAAAACACCAACATTTCACAGCAGAAGACTGGAAAAGGGTAAGTTCCTTATATAAATTCCTTAACAAATGATGTTTTAGCTAGGAAAATTCCAACGAGTATTTACAACTTTAAATTTCATACACATCATCATAATTTCTAGGTTTGCTTCAGTGATGAATCAACTTTTGAGGTGTCAAGCGAGAAAACCCGGTTTGTAAGAAGATTGTCTAGTGAAAAGTATGAGAAGAATTGCGCCCAGCAAACAGTAAAACATCCTACCAAGGTCATGATTTGGTCAGTGATAAGTGGAAAGGGAATGGGACGTCTTCAGATTGTGGAGGGTATAGTGCGTCAGGATCAGTACAGACAAATACTTGAAAAGAGACTGATCCCGCAATTGAAGGACTGGTTTAGTGAAGGTGAAAACAAGATTTTCATGCAAGATGGGGCTCCATGCCACACAGCAAAATCTATTTAAGCTTTTCTGAAAGAGAAAGAAATTCCTATTTTGGATTGGCCTGGTAATTCACCCGAATTGAACCCGATTGAGAATGTGTGGCAATGTCTGAAACATGAAATTGGTAAAGAGTGTATCACTACCAAGCTTCAAGTACTTGAAAATATCATGTTTCATTGGAACCATAATGAAAAGTTGACAGCAGCAGCTTCATCTTGCATTGTAAGTATGCCTCGCAGGGTGCAAGCAGTCATAAAAGCTAAGGGTGGACTGACTAAATATTAGAATTTCAGTCTTAAAACTGGGTATGACATCGCAAATTAAACATACTGTAATGCTATCCATTAGTGAATGTGTAATATTCCATTAAAATTCTGTTAATATAACATTTTTTTAGAAAAATGAAGATATTTATGCTGTTAATATAACATTTTTTTTAGAAAAATGAAGATATTTATGTTGAGTCTAATAAAGTGGCTAGGTACTGTATATCTGAGAAATCAGAGTAATCAGACATCTGTAAAATACGAACGAAATAAGATAATAATGTAAGCAATTTATCGACGTTATGTTATAGAATTATTACATTACACTCCATGTCGTACGATGTCGGCATGTAAAAGATCTCTGGTGATACATTTGGTATTTACCCGACAAAATTAATTAAATCTCAGCCATAGACGCCCAAGAGAGATCCGGTTTACTCTAGGTCCGCTAGATGGCAGACAGAGTAAACCGGAACGTCGAAATTGACGAGCAGACAGCCAGATGGCGTCAAATCGAAATGTCTGCAAACGGTAGCTGAGGCCATACGATTATTATTATTATTATTATTATTATTATTATTATTATTATTATTATTATTATTATTATTACATTACACTGCCGTAGAAAAAGCATTCAGTTTTTGTTGTGCTGGGGATCAATCTCCAGGTGTTAAAGAAAGTTGACATCTTCTTGAGGTCCTCCGTAAGAATTTGTTCACCATCTTCAAAGTTACTCTGTGTTACCAGTGCGATGTCATCAGCATATGTGAACTTAGTTGATGTTATGGTTGGTAAATCATGAATGTACAAATTGAATAGCAGTGGTGCTAAAACAGATCCCTGTGGTAGACTGTTATTTAGTTTTCGTTTGTGGCTTTTAGTGTTGCCTAGAAATACTTCGAATTGCCTTTCACTAAGCATGCTAGATATTAGATTCACGATTTCTCGATTTTGTAAAACTTGCAGTAGTTTGTAGATCAGTCCCTGTCGCCAAACAGTGTCATATGCACCTGTCAAGTGAATGAAAACAACTGTTGATTTTAGTTGACCTTGAAAAGCAGCTTCGATAAGTGTAGTTAGGGCAAGAACTTGATCGGTGCAGCTGCGTCCATGTCTGAATCCAGCTTGTTCAGGAGGAGTAACAGTTTCAGTGAACGGAGCTATTCTGGTTAGGAGGATTCATTCAAGAAGCTTGAATATGCAACTAAGCAGTGCTATTGGCTGATAACTTTCGGGGCTGTCCTCAGGTTTGCCAGGTTTGAGAATGGCTATAACTTTTGACAGTTTGAATTGTCTGGGCAATCTGTTCTCTTGGAGTATGTAAGTGCAGAGAGAAGTGAGCCAGTATATAAAATGCGGGCCCATGTTCTTAATAAATTCATTACATATATTGTCAGGACCAGCAGCCTTGCCAATTTTCAGTTGCTCAATTGCATTTTCTACTTCCACTGTGGAAAAGGGTCTGGAAAGCGGCTCATTTCTCAGGGCACTGCTCTTGAGTTTAGAAAGGTTACATTTTACTATTCTAGTATGATTCTTGTCTCTCTTTGTCCTTGTGAGGTCTACGATCCTGTTGGCAATAATGTCAGGACTTAGTTTAGGATGTGGCTTTTTGGGGTGTTGCTTGACAGTTAGCCCATTCAAGATTCTCCAACCTTTCCTGCTTGACTTTGCGAAGTTCACTTCTTTGAGTGTAACTTCCCATTTCTCTCGTCTGTTCTTATTTAAAGAGCTGAGTAGCTGTGAGCCCACTGTTTGATTTCCAGAACTTCGGTATTCTTGGTATAAAGCCTCACTATCTTCATTCCATCCAGGTACATATTCCTTTCTGTAACCCCTTGAATGTTTGACTTAGCAGCTTTGATAACTAGTTTAACAAATTCGTCATAGTTATTTGCTGTCGGCTGAAGATTCTCCGCAGCTAGACTGGAGTCAGGGTCTTTTGTGAATCCATCCCAGTTGGCTCATTGAAAGTTCCATCTGGGTAAGGGCATTGAGTTTACAAGGGGAATTTTCAAACCGATTTCCACCATAACAGGTCAGTGTTGACTGTTTGGGAAGTTGGACAGAACAGTGCGAGTAGTGTTGGGTGGTTGGTCTAGTTGATCTTTAGATACGAATGTCAAGTCTGGGTTGTAAAGGCCACTACACACAGAAAGCTAAGCTAAGCTACACTACGCTATGCTACACTAAGCAATGCCAAGCTGTGGTGTGCTATGACACGAATAAGAAGCTAAGCTAAACTACGCTAGGCAGCACTTTTATTGTCGCGCTGTTGTAAATAATCAATTACTCTCTCTGCTCGGTGGCATATTTCTTTCTTTCTTTCTTTTTTTTTTCTTTTTTTCGAAGGGGTTTAACTGGCTGAGATTTTGTTGGTGTGGGGGCGGACGGAACAAATCATGAATCAGATATATGTGATAAGGAGTGTAGGTCTTCACATTCCGGACTCTCAATTATCTGAGTGGCTACTTCAATTATCTCTTGGGCCGGGCTGAGTGGCTCAGACGGTTAAGGCGCTGGCCTTCTAACCCCAACTTGGCAGGTTCGATCCTGGCTCAGTCCGGTGGTATTTGAAGGTGCTCAAATACGACAGCCCCGTGTCGGTAGATTTACTGGCACGTAAAAGAACTCCTGCAGGACTAAATTCCGGCACCTCAGCGTCTCCGAAGACCTTAAAAAGTAGTTAGTGGGACATAAAGCAAATAACATTATTATTAGTTATCTCTTGACCTCGGTTTAATCCCTACCTGTCAATGTTTGAATGTGTGCTGTAAGGAAAATTAAGCTATTAATACACATCCAAAGGTATATTAAGAAATGACACATGGAGATCTGTTTATGGACAATGACCATATTGAACTGTCTTAGTGCTTGTGCTTCAAACACAATTATTCATGTTGTTTATTTAATTAGTAAAATGTTTACGCTGCCTTAGCTGCAAAACATAACAAATCGAGACGTTCTTATTTTCTTATAACCTCGAATGAGTTACATGCGTTTTAAATTATAATGTACTCAACATATGAGTTCACTTATAACTTCATCAATTTTTAATATTTAAATTTTAATATTTTAAATATTAGCCATACTACGTTAAAGTGACAGCTCACCTTCTTGTAGAAATATAAGGCAGAAGGAATTCCATTAGTTTGTAGAATTTCCAATCCTTCATTATTTCCCTTCCTGCCCACTTTTACTCTCTTTTTGTCTCATTAGTGCCCCCTTAAAACAGTCTCTCAGTCTTTTCCTCTTTACCTAAAACAATATATGTTATTACTTTACCCTTCACATTCTTAGTAACTGTTGATATATTTAAGAATGTGGCATACAGTTGCAGAACAGGCGCTTCAACTGTATCTGCTAAATTGTAAATAATGTGCCTAAAGCCATGTGAAAAATGTATTCGTCTAAAACAATTAGAACTGTTAAAATTGTGATTATATAGCTAATTTATAAATTGTAGCCTACTTACAATCAATTTGAAGTACTGCACTTATTTCCTGCCAACAGTTTTCCTTTCTTGTCAAGTCTCTGTAGTAATTTGATGACGTATCATAAAGGTAGGGGTATCTTTTCACCTCCTCAGTTAGTCGTTCTTCTTTTGGCATGTTATCCATTGTATTAAAATAACGAAGTACTACCAGAAGAGACTCACACGACACGACTAAACACACACGACAGCCCGCCAGACCAACTGCTCAGAAATGAAAAGCGCATGCGCCAGGCCAGCTACAGCCAAGAAAATTGCCTGCCTAGCGATCTGTCTAGCTTAGCTTAGTTTAGCTTGGCTTAGTATAGCTTAGCACAGCGGCCTGTGTGTGTCATCGTACTTAAATGCATTATGAGCGATATTTTTCATAACACCGCGTAGCTTAGCTTAGCTTAGCCTAGCTTTCTGTGTGTGGTGGCCTTAATCCTTGTTCCAGCATACGGAGTGGAAGGTTCCCTTGTCTTTTACATCAAAAACCAAATGCATATTGTTAGTTTCTGCCCATAGAAGTAGAGACTCCTCATTCGCATCCATGGTGTCATACCGCCAGTTTGTGTGATGGCTCTTGAAGTCTCCAGCGTATATACAAGGGTGATCAAAAACTGGCAGTACTGTAGGAGCCCAATTCACACATGGAGGATTGTACAGATTGACAATTTTTAAGTCATTTATCTGAATTGCTATAGTGTAAATGGAGCCATCTTCAGTGCAACCAGTTACTTGCACTCCATTTAAACTTGACTTCACATAAGTGGCTATTCCATATTGTGGATGGTGGATAACTTCGACCAGTGTATAACCGGATATTCGTCCTCTACGCTGGAGATCCTGTTCATCTTTGGTATGGGTTTCTTGAATGTTGAGAACATCAATGTTAAGGTCATGCAGTTGTTTTTGCAGATACTCGCATTTGGCAGAACTTATGCCTTCAGTATTAAGTTGCATAATACGGGCTGGGTGTTTCTCACCTCTAGTTTGATGGTTCTGAAAAGAACCATTACTTGTTATGTTTCTGGGCATATTGTATATCACCTGTAACGCTGTTACTTGTTTAGTAGCACCCGGGGTGTTACGTGTAGGGTAATTTGAGGTAATACCTACAGACGTGAGTAACTTTCAATATATCATGTAAATAATATTACGTCAGTCTTGCGACTAGTTTCAGCCACTTAGTGGCCATCTTCAGCCAAGAAAAAATTAAACAGATTATGTAATAACTAAAACATATGTATACCAAAGACAGTATTGCAGGAATAATTATAACATTAAAATACATATAATCAGGGGTAGAAGAAAGTAAAAATAATTCAGTAGCCAGCTCCTTTTTATCAGGAGCCAGCACATTTTTTTGCAAATATACATTATGAAAACCACAGGTTAGACTAAGATAAAGCTACGTATTGGTTTTGAAATTAAGTAGTATAATCTCAGTTCATATAAGAATGGAAATTTATATTTTAAGAGATACTAACCCAAATAATCACCAGTCACCTTCAAGGTCAGCGTCTTTTAAAATTACACTACATGTGCCTGTTTGATTTCCCACCAAAACACCAACGATCCATACATTTTGTTGCATCAAAGTCCTTTAAAGATGGTCCATTCAAAGATATCATGAGATCACTCAAGTTCTTGTCGACAAGCTTGGTTTGCAGTTTGTGTTTAATAATATTCATCGTGCTGAACCCTCGCTCACATGATGAGACGATACAGGAATTGTTGCCACTATATACTAAGGAGCTTCCCAAAAATCAGAAATCGTCCTTTCAGAGACAGTGATTTTTCAAGTAGATCATTCATTGGAAGACCTTTCCCGACTACGTTGAACGCGTGCCACCCGCTCAGTACGTCTTCTACGTTGTTCACCTCAATTTGAAGGGTTTTTTTGAAAAATGAGTGGCAAGAAACTGTATTTCACTATTGCCATAATTTTCCAGTTGTTTTCCTGATGGCCAGAAATGTGTCAATAACACCAGTGGCACTTTGAATGTCCTTATTTTGAAGAAATGTGTCTTTCAGAAAGGTAATCCCACTTGCCAAAGTTCCTTGTCGCCCGTGAAATTCTTATTCGACACACCTGATAACTGTATTCTACTGAAAACTCCTAAAGTGCTATAGCAGAAAAAACTTTTCTACCATTGGGCCCTTGGTGTTGTGAAGTTGCTGCAATGAATTAATTGCATTATTTGCATGCACTCTTATCTGACTTAAAATCAGAACATGCCTCAGAAATACAAGTGAAAGTCTTTTGAATATACTCAGAAGTCATACAAGAAGGGAATTGATGACAAATTCGAAGTCGTTGATCTTCTTTAGAAGACCTTTAGCCGTGATTCCGTCTTCACCTTTCCTTTCAGAAATATTATATAAATGCACCACTAGGCATTCCCAGTCTTTGACAACTGCTTGCGAAGCATTTAATTTGCTTGCTACCCATCTAACTTGGTGTAAGTACTTCAATTTGGATATTACACATTACAGCAACTCCGAAATTTTCTTCAGTTTGCAAAGTCGTTTTGGCGAATGTAGATAAAACATATATAGTTTCCTGAGTATAGAATCAATTTCATCAATGATTTTTAAGTCTTACATTTTTCAGTGAGTGAAGAACAAAGAGTTGGAGTTGATGTGCAACACAGTGAACGTTTTACCAAGTTATCAATTTTTTCAGATATTTTTGTAACCATACAATTACGGACACCAATCACACATAGTGTTCCATCAGTCCCTATACCTTGTAACCAATTGATGAATACTGATAAATAAAATCATGAATAAAAATATATGTAAATAAATAACATTACTCAAAAACTTCATAGAATACTTTAAATGAATTATTTTAATAAAAATAGTTAACCAAACTGTCCGTAGTATGGGCGCCAGAGTTCACCAGAATGGATCCCTCGAATTTTGATAGAGCATGATAAACTTTATATCCCAGGGCGTGTACATAATGCTGCGTACTGGTACATCTGCTGCAGGCCTTACCTAACCTCCTGAAAACGACAAAGTAGGTAGGAACTGCACCTAGGTTCATCAGTAACTCCACTGCTTCTAAAATAGCTAACTATATTCTGCACAAAATCCGTGCATGAGCACCTCATCAACACACCAAATACACTTATAATACACACACAAAAGATTGCTGGAAGATTCCATATTTACAACAACAACAGTAATGAAAACAGTGGGAAAACGAAAGCGAGAACTAAGCTACCATTTGTAGATAGTCCGAAGAACAGTGTACATGTATGAAGATAAAATACCCTTCACTGTCTCTGCATCAATACGACTTGTCAATTCTCACAATCGGCATTTATAACATCATCACGCGAACGAGACCGTTACTTTGAGAAAGCCAGGCCACTAGAGAGGACAACCACCTACTGCACACCATTAGAACTTCATTGACGGTTTCCACTAGATTACTACAATTTACTATGCATCTGTCTTCTACCTAACACAGCTTCTCATATTTTTATATGCGGCCCTTCCGACCCCTCTATAATAAGGCAAAAACACCAGCCAACATTATGAAACAATAATGAAGAAAGGGACCGCTAGATTGAGAAGATATTGAGAATGCTGCTATTTCTAAAGCCTTAAATTTCATGTTGTTTTTTTCTCCTTGTCACAGGCTTTTCGCCTGCAGGTTAATTCAGGCTTGGTTTCTCTCAAAAATGTTTGCTCCCGCTCTCCTCCTGACCAATTTGTTGTGATGGGTTTCCACTAGGATGATTCTGACAGCAATTTCAAACTGTTTTGTCATTTTTAAAGCCAATAATTTGTAAACTATGAGGTCCACAACCTCACCATGCGCTACTATTATTTGTTTCCATCTGCATCATTTGTTTTCTCATTCCCTTGCTTCTTAGGTTAACGCAGTTTTTAGTATCAATTATTATTTCAAATTAACACCTGCTTCACTGAATTTTGTCGCAGTAAGTTTTTTGCTCTGCATATTGATGTAAATAGTGTATATTTATGCTAATTTTGTTTTCCGTCTAAGCTCTCTTTTGTTTTTTTGTTTACTCTTTCATTATGTTTTTTAGCATTTTTTCAACTTATATTATGTAAATTATTCCAACCCCCTAATTTTTTTCACTGAAGATGGCTCAAGCGAGCCGAAACATGTCTGAATTTGTTTGCTCCGTCTAATGACGGAATATATGATGTATTGAATAGGAGGATACCCTCATTTTTCGCCATTGTAAAGTGATTCCCCTTCCTCTCAGATGATACGTCTGGATTGGTGCTTGCCAGCCAATCATGAGTGAACCTCTTGTCAAGACCATGCCCTGAACTTCTCCTTGCTCCCAAGAGATAAACAAACTCTGGGGTTTATTACCTGAGTCATCGATCTTCCCTAATACAACAACAAGCTCATCTCATCAGGCTGGGATATATACATGACTCATGGAATTTCCTGACACAAGTACATCACAACAAACACTGGGGTAGCCACATGACTCATCCAAATTACCAGAGTTATTAAAGCAATGTTTTCCCACTCGTGCAAAACAAATTACTCATACCTACATATGTGGATATCTTCCAGCTTACAAATATAAATGGCAAAATATACAAATGAAATACTGATGATGATGATGATAATAATAATAATAATAATAATAATAATAATAATAAATCGAATACTGACAATAATATCTCTAACTTCTACATATAATTCGGGGGTGTGATATATGTACTATCACAACCTAATATTTTTGTACCGTAAAGAGTTCTCCAACCCCTAAATGAGGCAGTTCTGTTTTTAGAGCCTCCATATAGCTATCACTTGTTGCATCCTCCAATAACACGATTGAAAGTCACCTTATTTAAAAAATGAATGTAAAGTATCAGCTCCTCATCATCAGATTTCTGTTGATCCATTGAGTAAGATACTGACATGAACTTTCCTTAATGCCACATATAAAATCTTCACGAAGATCTGAGGCAATGTATGAAATAAATTCTCTGCATTGTGTATCATTCACATACTTCTCTGAATCAGTAACATTCAACTTGCTTAACAATGCAAACAAACCTTCAAAATAGTTTTTTTTTTTTTTTTTTTCAGTATGATAAGATGCCATGAACAATGCATTCATATGCTGGAACATATTAGCATTCATGTTCTTTACACACTTCGCTAAAAGTGCACGTTCGGGATTTTTCATGAAACTTTCAGCCTCCTGCTGCCCACGCGGTGTAGCGGTAGTGTGCCTGCCTTTTACCCGGAGGCCCCGGGTTCAATTCCCTTCTATGTTAGGGATTTTTACCTGGACCTGAGGGCTGGTTCGAGGTCCACTCAGCCTACATGATTACAGTTGAGGAGCTATCTGACGGTGAGATGGCGGCCCCGGTCAAGAAAGCCAAGGATAACGGCCGAGAGGATTCATCATGCTGACCGCACGACACCTCGTAATCTGCAGGCCTTTGGGCTGAGCAGCGGTCGCTTGGTAGACCAAGGCCCTTTGGGGCTGTTACGCTATTTTTTTCAGCCTCCTAACACTTCGAGTGAGGATAGGATTTTTCGTATGTTTTAAACGTTTCCAGTTTAAATGGTCCTGAAAATTTGGATACAACTTCAGAATGTCTGTCGGCAATACTGCGAAAGTTACTGCATAATTTACACTTCGCAATTCCTTCTTCATAGCACAGCCATGGCTGTAATTCAAGCTACGATTCTCTGCATTGTGTATCATTCACATACTTCTCAAATCAGTAACATTCAACTTGCTTAACATTGTAACCAAATCTTCAAAATCAGTGTAAGGTCAGTTATTTTTTGCAATATGATAAGATGTCATGAACAGTGCATTCAAATGCTGTAACATATTAGCATTAATTTTCTTTATGCACTTCGCTAAAAGTGCTGAAATTTCTGTTTGCCTGAAAATTGAAATTTCGACGGATTTTTAATGTTTGACGTATCATTGTCTTGAACACCATAAATGTCACGCTGGTCATTGTCGTCCTGAACACTACAGTCGGCACTTCCATCAAGTGTTTTCTCACATACACTCGCTTCTGTATCACTTTGTGTTACATTTACGGGCCCTACTTACGAAGAAATCTGAAAGAGTACACTGTTTTTTACTCGCATCAGTCAATTTGTGGGGTTTTGTTCGTTTCATTTTGCCGATTTCCTCAAGAATGCCACAGAAACATAAAATACACCAGCGTTAAATGGCTTCCGAGTTCGCGGGCTTCGATGTCTGATGCTACGTTGCCAATTTTCCATAAACGCACAGTAATAAAAACAACCGTATTTATAAAGTGCAAACCGTTCAATACCAAGGTGCTGTAATTAAATTAAAAGTATAAATACTGTTGGATGAAAATACAAGAATTGATAAACATGTCATTCCGTATGTTCTAAGTGCAAAGAATGAATTCCACGGGAATTTATCAGCACTGCTTTGGCGGCAATAGTTGAGAAACGGCTAGTCACAGGAGGGAAGGCAGTATTGTAGTGTTTGTGGAATTATTTAACGTAGTAGTTCTCTGCATTTTCCACAACTCTGGTCTGATCTTTGTACTCTGCTACTGATAGCCGATAATTTGAAATGGAACTCGATGTGTTACGATATGTCCACATGAAAGGATACTTGTGTGATGGGTTACAACGATATCTCCCATGACCGCGAGGCAGCTCCCGCGCAGAACTGAAACATCCAGTTCCAAGGTACGAGGAGCAATTACAGAATTCAAGACTCTGCCAAAAGCACTGAAAATGTTTATTGCGAATATTAGAATATATGAGCTACAGAAAGAAACATGAAACACCACACGACTTGTTACTTTGTAAAGTGGTGGGAACGTACATGTAAGGGATTTCAAAAAATAAATTTTCAAAACTGAATTTGAAAATTCGGGCGCCAGGTAAAAATTTTCAGGCGCCATGGCGATTGGGCGCCCGATATTTTTCGACCCCTGCGTATAATAACAAAAATTATGGTTATGATCTTCTTGTCATATGATGTCTTTAAGTTGACTTAGGACCTCAGGGAAAGAAGTAAATCTCTAATGTCTGATATAGAACAAGCACTGACTTGTTGTAGGAAGCAGGCATTGCCACTCCTTTTACATGGCTTATGAGACATGTTTGTTCAAAGTGGTCTTTCATTTTTCAAAAATGCTGGAACTGTTACTGTTGTTGCTTATATAAACTTTTCATAACTTAAAGCTGTCATTAGTGGACTTCAAATTTAAATTTTTTTATATGAGAAGTTGAAGTTGAAGTTAGGTCTTGAATGAACTTGTTGGTAAGGCGTTATAAAGTAGTCTCTCGGCCGGTCCCGCTGTGTTTACTTTTCTTGTGCCGTCAGCTGACTTGATAAATTTTATTATGAACTTGAACATCGCCATATTTTATGTGTTTCAGCATAACATAAACAAATTTTCAACCTGATCCTCACCATAAGTGTTTTAACTGTAAGGATCAATTTTTGCATTTGCATTCTTTTAGCTGAAGATGTTCCATACTTTAGGAACAAAACATGCACTAATCTTCTAGTTAGTCCTGCCCCGTGTTGTAGGGGGCAACGCGTCCTGTCACCCAGCAGCCTCGGGTTCGATTCCTGGCCAGGCCATGGGCTTTTAATTGTAAATTATTAATATCCCTGGCCTGGGGACAATGTTTGTGTCGTCCTTAACGTTCCTTTCCTCACATTCAACACTACACTTCCGCAATTCCACTTACACGCAGGTTCATATCATGTGGTGAAAGTAGTGGGAAAAGATCTATAGAGGTTGACGCCACGAACAAATTTCATTAAAAATTTAGTTAGGTAGCTAGACTCTAAACTAGATTGTTTATATTTTCATGAACTAGATATTAAAAGATTAAGTATTGGAAGGTGGAATTCTTCTTTCTACCTTAGTTGACTCTCCATGGTCTCGATCTTACATTCATCCAACCCCAACATTATTAGGTTTGTGAGACTTAGGGTGGAAACTTGACCCAGTTTTATGAATGGCCACGAACCTACTACGCTGACGCACAACCCCCTGTGGGTAGGGGATGCAGACGAAGAATACACCCGCGACCAAGGGATGATTATATTAGAATCATGAAACTCCTTGTGATTAGTACCACCACGTGGGGAACACCATGGGTCGTTATTCCTTGCGCTTAGTACCACTATGGTAGGTACCAAATAGGTTTGTGATTAGTAGCAAACGAGAGCGCGACCGCTTTTACAGTACCTGTAAATAGTAGAACTATATGAGCGACACCACGGGATAATATGAGTCCCTGTGGTTAGTACCCTTATGTGATGAACACCATAGGTTTGCGTCGCCTGTAAATGGCGCTGCAATGTGCGAAACACAGTAGGTCACAAGTTATAAATCTCATTATGAAACCATATTGGATTTCAGAATAAGAAATTATTATATTAATAAAACCACCTTTCCAATACACAATGTCCTTTATATTTAGGATAAAACCATTTAATTACTAGTACAAGCTACCATTTAATTACAAGTACAAGCCCATTTAATTACAAGTACAAGCTACTTGTAATTAAATGGTTTTATCCTAAATGTAAAGGACATTGTGTATTGGAAAGGTGGTTTTATTAATGTAATAATTTCTTGCACAGTAGGTCTGTAATACATGTGCGAATTTCATTACCTGTGAGTGTTACCATAATGTGTGGAATACCGCGAGTCTACGCTACTCTTGATTAGCACCGCAATATGACAAATACCATGGTTCCACTTTTCTAGCGATAAGTACCATTATGAGGGGCCGATGACTTGGATTTTGGACTCTTTTCGACTACAAGCATCATCGATTCAGTATCGTGCTATAGAAGCAGTCCCTTGGTCAGTAATACTATTGTTTTACGCTAGCTTCTGTGCATGTGAGGCACTGTGGGTCGGTTCCGCTGATCGTTTAAAATTTATATCCATCCATTCATTCTTCATCCTCTTGTTTTGAATTGTGGTCAGTGGATGATTTTTTTTTTTAATTTGTCATTTCATTTCATCTGATTTCGTACTATTAGGGGCCGATGACGTAGATGTTAGGCCCCTTTAAATAACAAGCTACAATCAGTCATTTATGAATGGATGCCCTTCCTGATGTAAACCCTAAGTGGAGATGTTGAGGGATATATTGAATAATTACGTGTTCCTCTGGTGGTTAGCAGTGTGCTGCATTGTGTAATTCATGGCCCGCCCAAGTATCGAAACAAACTAGAATAATGTATTTACACCTATATAATAATAATAGTTTTTACATCCCACTAATTACTGGCCAGTCCAGTCCGCTATGGTAATGCAGTAGACCGTGCAGCCAGTGACTCTGTGCCGAGAAATAACGTGACCAGCGGCTTCAGACGGATGAGTTCTCTTAGGTGGGGTGATGGTCCCCTCAATGTAGGAAATGATACTGGAACCATTAAGCAGCAGCTGTCCCCAGGTTAGGGGCAGCTGCAGGAGGCATCTGTATTCTATGTTAGAAGCAACCTCAAGAGCTGCTGGCAGCAGCTCTAAAATGCCTTTGGGAGTGGTGAACGCATCGGGGGTTGGGGGGCAGCCTAACGGTGAGTGCAAATATGGTGCAGCCTTGGAAAATTCCAGAGCTTCACCTGTTGGTGACACACAGTTTTTCAGGTGCTGGGGGAGCTATAGAGAACTGGGCAACCAATACCACTATACAGGCTGACCCAAAAGTCCGTTAACATATGACGAGGCAATACTTCACGTAATGTCGGAGGTAGAGAGGTAATAATTGTCACACGATTGGCATGACCTGGAGTTTTATTGACACCAAAATAAAGTAAATAAAGCTTCACTAACAGTGCCTTTTCTGGTAACGTCAACATGCTGCTATTGCAAGTGCATCAGTTGCCCTCTCTCACGACACCGGTCTCGTGCGGCATCACGGCATCACTGACGTGTTGCTGTCCAGCGCCATCTGTTGGCTTGTTTGTGCACTCGTTTTTGACCTAATTTCTTAAACTCCTGTTGAGGAGCACAGGGCGGAGACAAGGTTCTGTGATGTGACATGTATACCCAAGCTGTTCACTCTCTATCTCTACTGTTCTCCACGTCATCTTCGGTCTTCCTCTCCTCCTCTGCCCCTGGGGATTCCACTGGAGAGCTTGTTTTGCTATGCTGTCATCATGTCTACACAGTCCACTGCCACTTTCTTTTCTTAATTTGCTGTTTGGTTGGTAATTAGTGCGTTCTCTTCCACAGTTCGTCATTTGACACCACTTCTGGCCAGTATATCCCTAAGATGTTGTCTTCCTTGTCAAAGATTTGGTCACTTTCCAGGTTTCACAGGCATAAAGCAGCACAGATTTAACATTGCTGTTGAAGACCCACAAGTTTGATCTCATACTGAGTTCTTTAGACCTCCATATAGGATGGAGAGTTGCGAACGCACCCTTAGCTTTGTTCAAACGGCTGGTCACATCTTCATCTCTCAATAACATATCTATCCAATTGCAGCGGAGTGTTATTTTGGTTTCTCAATCGCTTTCCTTCGTCTTCTTAATGTTAATCCGAAGTCCAGCTTCCTGTGCCTCATTTTCCAGGTCTTTAATTTCCACATCTTGAAATTGAAACCGACTTTCAACCTATTAGGTTGTGTTACGTACATTTAGTACGCGTTGAAGAGATGTTAAGTACAGAACAAAAATGGCCAACCAGACACCAGTGGGATCCGAACCCACAACCTCCCGATTTACAACCGATGCGAAATTGGGAGGTTGTGGGTTCGGATCCCACTGGTGTCTGGTTGGCCATTTTTGTTCTGTACTTAAAATCTCTTCAACGGGTACTAAATGTACATAACACGACCTAATAGGTTGAAAGTCGGTGTCAATTACAATGCGGTCGTGAAAATTCAATATTCATTAAGCATAGGTCATCGGCAAAGTGCAAATCGCAAGATTGCAAGAGACAATTCTCACGATTGATCCATATTGAAACTGACTATAAGCAAATTATCACAAAATTAATTTTTGTGATAATTTGCTTAAAGTCCAAATCTTCCAGTTGTTGAGTAAGATTCCACTGGGTTCCCAATCGTCGATTGATTGTGCTTCTCATGACATCAAGAGTCAAAAGGAACGGTATGAGTGAAAGTAGACATCCCTGTTTCACACCAGTCTTAACTTCAATTGGTTCCGTCAAATGTCCTTTATGTTCAACCTGGCATGTATACTTATCATATATGCACTTTAACCAGACTGATGATCTTTTAGGGAATGCCGAAGATATTGATTGCTCTCCAGATCTTAGCCCCAAAAATGCTATTGAAGGCCTTCTCAAAGTCAAGAAAGAGCAAATACAAAGATGACTGGTATTCTGCTGATTGCTCTGCTATTATCCATAAGGTATTGATTTGATCGGCACGTGAGTGGCCTTCTCGGAACCCAGCCTGCTCTTTTCTCAGCTTACGGTCCACCTGTCGAGAATGACTCATGACAGAACCTTGCCGGTCACAGAGAGCAGTATGATACCACACCAGTTGTGCAAACCGACAGCTCCCCTCTCTTCGGAAGTGCGATAAGCAGCCCTTTGTTCCATTCTTCTGGGAAAGTCTCATTTTCCCACATAACAGAAATCAGTGGAAGCATTAAATCTGCAGATACCTCTGGATTTGTTTTGAGGCTCTCGTTGTTGGTGTCAATAAAACCCCATGTGTTGGTGTCAGTAAAACCCCATGTGTTGGTGTCAATAAAACCCCATGTCATGTCAAGAATGTGTGGCCATTTGTACCTGATGTGTTGCTGTCCAGCACCATCTGTTGGCCTGTTTATGCACTTATTGGTGTCAATAAAACCCTATGTCATGTCAATGTGTGGCCATTTGTACCTGACGTGTTGCTGTTCAAGGCCACCTGTTGGTCATTTTGTGTACTTTACGTTGGTGTCAATAAAACCCCATGTCATGCCAATCATGTGTGTCAATTATTACCTCTATCTCCAATATTCCATGAATTACTGCCTCATCAAATGTTAACGGACTTTTGGGTCACCCTTTTTGTCACAAAATGGAGAGGAAGAGGGGAAAGAAAATTGAAGGAAGGATACAGGCTGCTTTAAAGCCAAGGACAGGATGCAGTAAACGTAGTAGGAATGAAAATTAGAAAGGATATCCTAGAATATGTGGAGGACATGAAGAAGATCAATGACAGAATGATCATAGCAAGGATACAGTGTAAGACAGGAACACGAGATCTGTTCCAAGTATATGCTCCACAAATTGGAAAAGAACAATTCCTTGAAGACGTGGAGGAACACAGAAGGTAAGGAACTAATTATAATGAGACATCTGAACACACAAGTGGGAAGAGAAGAGATTCTGGGGCCATGTGGATATGATAAGATTCAAGAAGGGGTTATGTTAATCGACTTCTGCCAGAGGAAGCATGTAATAATAGGAAACACATGGTTCAGAAACAAAAATAGCCGAAGATTACCACACGTGGATTGAGAGACAGACGAACGAATATGTTGATTGATTACATATTAGTGGAAAAAGGACATTGGAAATATTTTATAGAAGTTACAGTTATGGCCGAGGAAGACTTTGGGGGTGATGATAGAGCAGTGATAGCAAAGTTGAAAGTAGGCAAGGTCACAGAACTAAGAGAGAAAAGAGAAAGAAGATTAGGCCCAGGAGATTGAAGGAAAAGAAGATTTAGGAAGGGCTTAAGAAAGACTTACAAAAACTGTTACCAAGGACAGATATTAGGTTGAACAGGAATGGGAGAATTTTAGGAATGTATTTGTAAGATGTGCAGATAAAATGTGTCAAAATATTAGGAAAGGTAAGAGACAATGTGGTGGAATGATAGAGTGAAGGGAAAAGAAGAAAACTAGGAAGTAATGGAAAATGCAAAAGTCTGAAAAGAGTAGGGCCGGATACATAGAATCGAAAGAGTGTTTGTACAGTATTAGTAGCCAAAGAAAAGTTGAGAAACATTCACACAGTAATTAAAGAAATAGTTGATTTTGGGGGGGAAAAATATTTGGAATAATAAGAAATTGTAGGAATGTAATAGTAAGCATGGGATTTGTGCAGAATAAAGGATTAATTCTGACAAAACCAGAAGAGATATTGAACAGATAAAAAGAATATTTCAGTGAACTGCTGAATGTGAGAAATCAGACATGTGAAGAAGTATCTAGGTAGCAGGAATAAAAGAAGTGACAGAGAAGGAATTACAGTGACAGATGTCAACTGGGCAGTTAAAATTATGAAGATGGAAAAAAGCTGTGAAAATAGGAGCCATAGAAATGATCAAGGCTGCTGGACCAGTGGGACTCCAGTGGACTTAGAGAATACTCAAATGTATATAAAGTGCCTGATATTGGGAAAATATTCAAGAAAGAAGATAAGTGGCTTCCCATTGTCACACCAGGCAAATACTGGGGCTGTGCCTTAAGTAAGGCCACGGCTGCTTCCTTCCCACTCCCAGCCCTTTACTATTCCATCATCGCCATAAGACCTGTGTGTGACGGTGCGACGTTAAGCAAATAAAACAATAAATACAAAATCCATCACGCAGAACGTATTCTACATCAAACTCGAGGCTGTGACTACTACAGAGCCACATTAGAATTTTATCTTCCTGGATCACATTCTGCTGTGGCCATGATTGTTAAGACTTTAAATCTTTAAGGTGTGGCACTGTCATTAGCTGGTTCGATTCCCGTTGATGGAAAATAAATCGCTGTCAAATGTTGGCCAGCAGGATAGATGTGGTGGTATATATGTAACCGTCCAGGCTTCTCCAGCCCTACTAATTTAATATAATATCATTTTACGCGATATCATTTGATATCAAGTTTATCCGCCATCGGCAATTATTTGTAATAACATATTTATTCAACGTCAATCATTTGTAATCAAGGCTTTTTGGAATCATATTGTATATATGATAACATCGTTTTATTATTTAAATTATTATATTATGTAGGATAAGAATTCATTATGTTGTAAATACGGTCAATATGTTGAGACATAGTTGTTTTCATTTCATCTCATGTTTGTGTATACGGAGGGTTATTCTTGAAGCTTGGGATTTTGCATGCGTCATGGGTTTATTTTATGACCAAGGCTAGTAAACAGCGACCCGTGCGCGAGGCTTGCAAGCTGGTCAGCTTTATCATCGCCACGCCTTCTGGACTTGTCCAGGAAGAGGAGAAAGGGAGTTGATGCTTCGATCTATCGAATCAGATACTTCGTTGTATATGAGTTTTGAGATTGAACTGTTACCAAGAGTGAGGGTGAGCCCGGATATATACTGATTCTCAACACGAGAACGGGACCTTACAGCGAGATACTTAGGGAAACTCCATTACTACTACTTCTACTGTGAACATCTACTTTGAACGACGTGATTTGATTTCGAGACATTGCGTGGTCGCTCCGCGACATAGTTACTTTTGTACAATGTGTTGTCGCTTCGGTTATGTTATCGAATCTACGAGAAACGAAACAAGCTTACGGCTTGTGTTATATTCAGTAAATATTGTGGACGATGAACTATGTTTAGTTCAAGTCTACGGAATTTGGTACAAGTCTGTACCGTATAGATTGTATAGCTCAATTGGATTGAGATTTCATCTAATATGGAAAAATTCATATCTCTGAATTTTCTCCTCATACGATCAAAGCTGATCAGTTATTACAAGTATAGGGCCAATGTCTAATTTAAAGACTAGGCAATTAGGGAGTGTTAATCCAGATAGCCCGTACCATATCAGAGAAGGAAAGAAGGATGTCCATGGAGCAAAGTCTACATCGAGAAGAAGAGAACGAGTAACCATGGAAACCAGATGACTTCAACGGAAGCTGCAATTGGTGAGCTTCAATTAGATAAAGCAAGCAATAAGTAAATTCAGTAAATTAAATTCTAAATTCCTCCACGCTTTAAGGAAACTATTCCAATTCATCTCATTTTTTTTTTATAATAAATTCATTTGTATTTTATATTGGGTTAATTTTCTTTCTTAAGCGATACTTAATGGTTAATTATTTAAAATCCTACCCCTGTGATTTAAGTACAAGTCTCTATGCTAGTAAATATAAATTTTGGTTTACAGTTTTATTTAAGACTGTAACCATGGTGCCCAAACATTACATAGAGAAATGGGGAACCATGCAATGTTAATTGTTTCTATTTGCGTGGCAATTTGCGGGCAAGCCACAAATAGTTTATTTAATATTTATGTGTCCCAAGATAATAACTTTCATCTCCTCAAGTGTCTTGACGAGAGGGAACAGTTACACAATTATACAATTACACAATTACACAATTAGACTGCATACCAAAAGACTGAATTCAATTTCAACCTTTCCACAATGTTTGCATGGAGTGAGGGCATACGGCAGTATTGTTGTTCATTCATCTGTCGGGTCGGATGAAGACGCTAAGCCCTGAGCAGACCCCCTTCATGATATTCTACAGGAGTGGGCCTAGGCTGTGTGCTGACAGGTTTCACCCTCTCCCTATCTCATCGTCTTTATATTCAGCACACACCCATTGGCATCAAATAGAAAAACATGCACCAGGACTGCAGAGGCTACACCAAACAAACCATCACTCTCCTGTGGCTAGGTTTCTGCTGCATTTGTCATAAGAGGCAACTTTTAGAATCATTAACCCATTGCTCATTGTATTCTTTTCTTATAGGACTTTCACATTCCCTTTTGACTTTAAACTGTACAATTCACTGTCATGTTTCTAGATTATGTACTCACTTCTTGGTTGTTTTTTACATTGTTAATTGATTTGTTAGCTGAAGATGATCGATTCATTGATTGAAACTTGTACTAGGACAAAAACTTTGAGTTAATTCTTATTATCTCAAAATAATGTATTGAATAGGTTGATTTAAACTTCAATTTTTTTTTTTTTTTTTTTAATAAACCAAACCAGTGCGATACTGTCACCTCTTGGCTTTCCCTTCAATTATTTCCAGTGTTGCCAACTCTGTGTTTTGTTCAAGCAACTTTGGTACTGAATTGTTATTGTACACTGATTTTTTTTGTACTGTTTGCAGTAATTGTTTTGGGATTGAGTTATAATTTGTCTATTGTTTCCCCGCAGAAAGAAGATGCAGGCGATCCCAGTCTCCCTCTGGACATGAATGTTGCAGAGGAACCCCAGTCATCACGCGAGTCGAAACAACAGCTATTACAGGTATTAATTATTATCATGTGAAAAATATGAGTCTATGAGAGGATTTCTAATAACAGTATATCATGTGAGCTGCTGAGAGCCAAAATGGTAAGTCGGGAAATATTAGTTTTTGAGTTATACCTCTTATTGCACTCACAATACATGGAAGTTTACATTTATATTTCATTAAGAAATATTTTATAAATAAATTGTAATATTGGTGATTAGAAATCAGCTTATTCCTTCCCTTGTATTCAGCTTCACCAGAACATTTATAAGAAGAGTGGTACAACTCTTGATTTATACCACTTTACCAGTGGCGGCTTATGGATTTCTCTTTCAGTACGGCTGCAACTAACTTTGCAATATGGTTAATCTAAGGAACACACTTAAAATATCCTTACTATTTATTAAACGTTTGATGAATCAAACACTAGCCGATTTCATGTCTGCAATAAATTGTAACATTACTTAATGCACAGAAATAATATACGCTTAATTTAACACATTGATGACTGGCGCCAAACGGAGGCTGCTACCCTATGCAGACCAGAAGTTCAAGGCTCCAAGAAAGAAATTACACTTCTGCACTCAAACTACTGTAACTCGAAAATGTATTCAAGATATCGACCTGCGCCAAACCCATCCCCCCGCTAAAGATATACGACGGAATACACGACGCGAGATTCGAGGGCGTGGATCCTCATTAATAATGCATGACAAGGAAGTAACTAACTAATAGCAATGAAATTCCAATATAATTGAAATGAGAGTTTATTTATATAAACATATCAGAAGAAAAAAAAATGACGAAGGCCACCAATGAAAATTAAATAATGAAACATTTAAAGGATACATACATTTGTCCTTCAGCTTAATGGAAGCTAGAATCGTAAGTCTTCGAGCACGACACACCTCAAACATCAAGATAAACAATACATTACGACGTGCTCACCACTTGAATGAATTTTTTCACAACATATTGAAATATCTTAAAAGGAAAACAATCCTTACAGATTTATTTTGGTCTTTTCTTTCCGCAAAGTAATTCGCTTAATATTTACTGAGCATTAATCAAGGCTCCACCATCATTACAGCCACAGCAACAATGACCATTACGAGGACAAAAGATCACACGTCACGGAGTAGAGCAAAATAAAAGGTAGATATGAAGGTATGCAGGTATCGGGATGGCCGGGGATGGAACATCTCCGTACCAAAGAGTAACACGAAAGGCAAAGAAAACAAACGGGCGTGCGCATCACCCGAATTAAAATAAAACAATAATGGCGGCCACAAGACCAAGCAAAACTGTCGTAACATAGACCAAGATAAAATAATAAACCCCGTACTCGAAGTGAAAACCAAGTACGCAGGGATAAAAGAAAAGAAATGTAAATTAACTGATCGATACAACATCTTTTAGCTCCTCGCTTGCTCCCACACATACACACAAACATTCAGGCATTGTCGATATCGGGTAACAATAGGGTCAGCACATTGCAAACACATGGTGTATGACTCACCTGGCCATAAGTAAGCCCCCAGGCATGACGTAGTATTGTGAACAACGCAAATATTTCATAAACAGGACGATATGAACTCGTGGCCCAAGTACGAGCCCACCACCTCACGCTTTGGGTACGGCTCGAACCCATCTCCGTGCCAACACCCAGAGCATAGTTACTTTTGGTGGCAAAAAATAACACAAAACCGTGCACATAGTCAGAATTCTCGCAGAGACCCAGTTACCTCATCACCACCACCACAATAATGCCCTCAAGCACACATCCCATTCATTTCACGGGGCAAAGACTTATACCAATCAGTCACGGTTACAAGGCACTTGAAATAGCCACAAGATAAGCATAAAATGAGAACCAAAACACACCTCACATTACATGCAGTTAAAGCTGATAAATTAAAAAAAGGAATATGAGTACAGGCAGAGTTTAAACCTCATAAACGCCCAGCGGTATTTAAGAAAAGCTACCCCGATCAGAGGCGACTCCATCTTTCTTTTTCCTCTGGTCACAACAACAACAACAACAACAAACACACCAAGTCAAGGAGATGAAATCAAAGAATCGCGGAAAGGAGGACTATCCGTTTTCAAAGCAGGGGTGCTGGCTGCCCTCTGTGGTACAGTTTGGGAAATAAAGTGAAGTCAAACAAGAGTTGATTAAAACTCTTAGCAATCATAGGAAAACTTACATGTTATGAATACGCTAAACGAGCATGTTTCAAACCTCAGACTTGGAACATGTACTCGCAAGGTTGCTTCGTAGTCTGTGCGGTGTGAGAATTTTCAAAGCAATGCTGTTTGTGGCGCCACAATAGTCTTTCTAAGTGCAGTGTAATATGAATGCCGTATTTGTGCCATTCGTATAGTCATTGTTTTCAAGTATGCATAACCGAGCTCGATAGCTCCAGTCGCTTAAGTGCGGCCAGTATCCAGTAATCGAGAGATAGTGGGTTTGAACCCCACTGTTGGCAGCCCTGAAGATGGTTTTGCGTGGTTTCCCATTTTCACACCAGGCAAATGCTGGGGCTGTACCTTAAGGCCACGGCCGCTTCCTTCCCATTCCTAGGCCTTTCCTATCCCGTCGTCACCATAAGACATATCTGTGTCGGTGTGACGTAAAGCAAATAGCAAGTATGCATGGATTTCTCTTTACGGCTACTCCCCGTTTAGTGTTAGCCGTTAATCATTAGAAATATCTCATTCACTGTCACTTGGTGCCTATTATAACCGATCTGTACATAATTGCTCACAATTATTGGAGCCATCGGCAACTGAATACGCCGCGCCATGTTGACATCTGCACGGGTATTCCAGGGAATAGCTCTACATATCCGACATTATTTTGTTAAATACATGAAGGTGAGAAAGAAAGATGCAACAATAATTTATATTCCATGACTACACCATTTGGAACTCATAATCTCGCCCACAATTTCATCAATAATCAAGAAAATACAAGGTGCATAAAAGCAAGAATTCTTGTAGCCCATCACCTACTGTCAGCTGGAAACTACGAGAATTCTCAGGGCTCATCACCCATGTGGCATGTCAAATAATGAAACTGCATATAAATGTGGAAATAGTTTGTCGTTATGTAGGGCACGTTGCCATGGGCGCGCCATTTTGTACAGTGGAACACCTGTATGTATACAAAGTTTTCATGGCTACAAAGATCGTACAGTTATAAAAACATCCGCTACTCCCATGACATGATTGAAAGTAGTTAAAATTATAGCTAACAGATAGCACAACAAGCTAAAAATTATACCTGTTCGTAAAAACGGAGATCTCTGGGGCCCGTTGGCAACTGCTGGCCGGTGTACTACGGAGATTCCAGGGCCGGTCGTCAGTGTGTTAACAAAGCTGTTTCTTGTTTCACTTTCACATTTACTTATACACAAAATCCATTTTCCTTTCTTTATGACAAGCTAATTTGTCAATCACTGTGTTGTTGAAATTGATAATACTGTCCATCAGATTCTTTTCAACAATAATCATAGCCAATGCTGAAAGTCATTCTTCTGACATTGTACTTCTTAAAAACGTTTTCACTAGTTTTAAAGTAGAGAAGCACCTTTCAGGTTCAGCCATTGTCATGGGTGTGGTCAGTATTATTCGGACCAGAGTGAATACTTCTCTGCAGCATTCACTAACTCTAGCACTCAACATTGTCTCATACATCTTCATAAGTCTGGAGAGACTTCGGAACTCGTATCTTTGATACAAAACAGTCAGTTTTGTCACCAGTCGCCCTTTGCACAAGAACGGGTAGGCTTCAACAGTGTCATCAAGCTCACTGGATGGAAAGTTGTGCGAGTCAGTAGATCCTTCAAAAAGAGATGCACTGAACAATTTCGCAGCGGGCAAATGCTTAGTGAAAGCAAATCTTTCTTTTGCCTTGCAGGAAATATTGTCACATACCTCTTTTACAATTATGTCTTCATTGTTTCCTTTCCTTTTCCTTGCTGGAGGAGGATTTTCTTCAGGTTGATCGACTAATAAAGGGATCTTGTTTCTCTCTATATTGATAGCCTGGAGAAATTCATTCACTGCCTTATGAATACTCAGTGAGTGAACAAAACGATGTGGTAGCTGGCTATACAGTATATCCACATGAGGCATGATGCCGTGGAAAAATGTAATCCAGAAATTGAAGTCGTGATCATTTATCATGCGTAAAAGCCCTTTGGCTGCTTCCGCCGTTGCTTGATTCCTGAAGTTCCTGGAAACAATCTTGAGGAGACTTTATTTTCGCAGACTGTGTTGACGAGTCTGCTATTAAAATCCTACCTGGTATTACATCTGCGAGGGATCCTTTTAGCTCTGCCGTCCAACACAGTTAACCATTATGGTGATTTGGAAAAAAAATGCTAGTATCATGGCTAGACTGCTGAAGAAAATTCAGGCTTGTCGATCCTATGATGCAGCTTTCTCCATAATTAAATTTAACTGGAGCGCATAGCAATGTACAAAATGTGCATGTTGGTAGTACTTTTTAATTATTGTCTGTACACCACTATTATCACCACTCATTACTGCCGACCCGTTGTATGTTTGCACGATAAGTTTCAGTTTTGCCATTCAAAACAATCTCTAACTGCTCTAAAATACACTGCACAAGTCCTTCTGCATTCTGAGTTTCAGGATTAAAAAATCCCCAGAATCTTCATACACAGCACCATCTACTTCATACCAGAAAACAATAAAAGCAAGTTCAGAAACATTCGTTTTATCATCCGATATTTCAGCTAAAAATTTTGTTTGTTTCATTTCATTTTGTATATCTTCTAATACAACCTCAAGAATATATTGTAGAAGCTCATTCTGGATAACCTGGGTTGTTCCCCTAAAGGCAGTGGACTTCAATAAATGGACTTTGAAACAATCATCTAACTTCCCAGCAAATTCTAATAATCCTTGGAAAATGCTGAGATTCGATGACTGATCACTCTCGTCATGGCCTCATAGTGGAAGTTCAAATTTACAACAGAATTTTATACAGTAGATTATTTTTTAGAGTATTTCTGGGTTTTTACGCAATTTCTCATTATATCTGTTTCTTATCTGTAGGCCTCGCTTATTTGTGAAGCAATATTCACTGTTCCTAGTATAGCTAAGTCAACCTTGTTCATGATGTGTTCAACGGATTGTTCATTTCATTTTTTTTTTTTTTAACCCTCTTCACCTAACTGCTTCAAATCCACCGTTCTGAGTTTTATCCAAGTTATATCACCTCCAAACAACAAACACGGAAAGCAAAACAGAGCATTCTCTCATCGCAACCTGTTAACCACTTCCACTTATTATACACCGAAGAATTAAACTTTGTCGTGTAAGTTTGTTGTCCGATGATGGTTGACACAGACAAATAAGGTGTAGGACGACCGGCAATTTTTCATCTCATTCTTCTCAGCGATTGTTAATTGTAAAAATGAAATGCTTTGTAAATACCTAATACTATTCTTTTCCTTGTGTAGTCATAAAATTTTAACTACAGTTAACTGTCTCCTTGAGGCATTGAAACTGCTAAATGCACACGATACAGTTTATAATAATTGACACTTTATAAATACGGATTGTTAGAAAATGCAACAAGCACGACACACTACTTGCTCTTCGAGAATGGTTGGGGGCTGCTCAAGCTGCAGTCCAGCTGGCACGTTGACGTGCCCGTCCACTTCCTCCATGTGCAGAGTGAACTGCGCAGCACCCAGGGTAGGGCACTGCACTCGGCCTCTCTAGCCCTGGCAGATTTAGAATGAGTTACACTAGTTTAAATACTTCAAAGCAAGTAAACATTTTGCATATGCAGTTATGTTTTTGTTCACTTTCGCCAAGCACTGGGAGGGGCTGCAGCCCTGCAGCTCTAATAGAGGAACCGCGCCTGCACTTTACCTTTCACTGTGAGTAAGTTGCTGAGAGGAAAAATGGTACCCTAAATTTTAAGGACTATAGAAAGCAATTTAGGGTACAAATAATTAAATTTAGTGAACAAAGTGTTAATATTTCATTTGTACATTTCATCAAATCAGTAATGAATTTTTGTAAAGCATGGATTTACATTTAACAAAACTCAAAACCTTTCAGTTCTCAGAATTGGGAAAAATTGAGTTGTACCACTTCAGTTCTCAGCGGCTCGAGAAATATCATGGAAGGCGCACCTGATGACCATTATCATTACGGCGTCAAGTCTGTGTGGTCCAACACCATGGTTAGCCAGTTCAAGTCCTGTTGGTGGAAGACGTTTTCACCCTGAGAATGGTGGCTGGAAGGGCAGGAGAGGTGGTGGTATACAATTTATAATCATTAGATTGTTTGCCAAGAGCCTGGATTCAATTCCAAACCTCTCCGTAGTGATCGTATAGAGCCCGTAATTGCAGAAATGATAAAAGCTTTTTGTGTTTTTGCCCTATCAAGGAAACAAGGTGAAATTCTTTACATTTCGCAGAGAACTTTCCTCTGCATCTTCGGAAGAAAATCTCGACTGTTCACAAAGAATAAAGGTTTGAATTTAAGAATGCTTTACCGTTGGTCTAGAGTAAGTGGTATGCTCATTTGTCACCAGAAGGCTCGCTGCACACTAACACTAGCATTCCAAATGGGAGCTGACGACATCTTGATGCTGTTGTGGTAAAATAAAATGTTTGTCCTATATTTGGTATTAAAAACCTCTTGATACAGTATATAAACTGCTGCTGGATTTTTTTTTGTTATTCTAAAGGACTTTCTTTTTGGTTGACGGGAAAAACTCCTCTCTGCTGTAGTTGAAGCTCAGTATTAGGTGGTGTCTTATCTGTAGATAAGATGTAATTTAAGGTATCTCCCCACTGGTCCAATTAATTCTGACCGTACTTTGAGCTAGGTGGTGGCTGACCACTACTGATAGCTGGAAACTCTGTCAATCAAAGAAGTTGAGTGAAGGTCAATATGAATCTATACAATGAAGTTTATAAACTGTTGGTGATTCATCCCTCTGTTGCGGACATTAAGCCTTCAGCAGACCCTCTTGTTATTTGACAGAAGTAGGGTTTGTGCCAACACCAGGTTTCATCCTCGTCCTACATCATCATCATCATCATCATCATCATCATCATCATCCCACAAGTTACCTCTGTTGATCAGTGGAAGAGTTTGGTCTGCAGATCCCGAGATAGCGGTCTCAAACCCGACAGAGTATCGCTCTCAAATGCAATTTTATTTTAACGTAAATAAATATCACATGAGAACACGTTCACTTCCTTGTGTAAACTACTTTATTGTCACCGTAAGTCACAGCACACAATAACAAGTGACACTACAGCACTTAATAGCGGAGTACCCTGAAGTCGATTCTGACAAGTACAGATATCAACAACTCGTGCACTGTAACATACACTCTCTTGAACTGACTCACTGACTGACAGCTCAATACATATACTGTTTCATCAACCGTCTAGAATTATCGATTTCTGGAAGGGTTCTTACAACACTCTAAATAGAACACTCTCGAAACATCGACCGACCAGCTAGTCAAATGGAGTACTCCAGTAATGGATCCAGCTCAAACTTTCGATTGCTATTTACCAATACACATGGAAATCTCTCCAACATTCTTAGAGTCTTCATGTATCTGGATAATAAACCTTACATTAAGTTTCCAGAACCCTCCATATGTACCAAATTATAGCAGAATACACCTAATAAACGAACATTATAAAGTTTTCTACAGCTTTTGACTATACAGATTTTGAGGTTAGACTATACACAATACGTATTTGAGGTTATACAAATTTATAATGCATGTTTACAGGGAAACCATGTATTAGTCATATTTAACATTTAATCAAATATAATTACAATATATAAAACATGTTAATTGAAGGTTTTACAACAGTTAGGATGTCGTACCTACGACAAGAGGTGGTGATTCATCAGTACTCCATACTGCAAGAAGAGATTCCTACGGCTTGGAACGAATGTATACACGCAGTATAGTAATACAATGCATATATCACGTTTATTAGTAAGAAAAATATGCAGTGCTTACACGAGGTTTATTCACTGTATAACTATACAAGTGTTAAAGAACTCTATAAGGAGTTTTTATTAGTAAGGCTGTTAGTGGATATGTGTTGATATGTTCTCAGGGAACTGGCGGCAAGTCTTCGTCTGATGCACCTGCAAGGAAAGAGGGGGGAACTGAGGATCTTGCTCCCATAGAGGAAGTAAATGTGAAACAGGAACCAGGATTGCCTTGCGGTTCCAGTGGAACTCGACTGTCACAGGTAGGATAATTACATTGTTATGTGTTTGCTGGGAGCCTCCGTGGCTCAGGCGGCAGCGCGCCGGCCTCTCACCGCTGGATTCCATGGTTCAAATCCTGGTCACTCCATGTGAGATTTGTGCTGAACGAAACAGAGGCGGGACAGGTTTTTCTCCGGGTACTCCGGTTTTCCCTATCATAATTCATTCCAGCAACACTCCCCAGTATCATTTAATTTCATCTGTCATTCATTAATCATTGGCCCAGAGGAGTGCGACAGGCTTCAGCAGCCGGCACAATTCCTATCCTCGCCGCTAGATAGGGGCTTCATTCATTCCATTCCTGACCTGGTCGAATGACTGGAAACAGGCTGTGGATTTTCATTTCACATGATTACTAGCTCCTTATACTTGTGTATATTTAGATTTATGCTTTCACAGCCCATAATTGTAGACTTTATAATAAGCTTTTGGGCTTTTGCCATGTCAATAAAACAAGGTGAAATTCTTTGCATTTTACAAAGAACTTTGCTCCGCATCTTCAGAAGAAAATCTCATCTGTTCACGAGCAAGACTTCTCTAATAATAATGAAGTTTTCAATTTAAGAATGCTATAGTCAATAGTAAGTGGTACTTTCTTTCATCACTAGATGGCTTACTGTGCACAAGCCTTCAGGTTTCTTGTTTCATCGTATGTTTTCTGACACGGCAAAAGCCCAGAAGCTTGTTACCATGTGTTGTGTATACCTTCTTCTAGAGTTGGTCTTTTTCTTGAAACTTTCATCATCTATTGTGGCACCTTAGTCAAGGTCCTGAACCCTAGAACTGCTGCAGGTTTATCTGTCAAAAGCTGCAGTTATTTTCCTCATGCCTGGAATCACAAATTAATTCTAATCAATCCATATTATACACCAATAGAAAGCTGAAACATAGATATGCATGAAGACAACAGAAATAAAAAAAAATTGTTACAATTTTTAACTATCGTAAAATACAATTGTAAAAGTTTTTTAACAAAGGGAATCGTTGACATATTTTGCTCTAACAAAAGAATTCCTGGTAGATAATATATTCCTGAAACATGGTGTTCTGAAACACACAAGTATGTTCTTATACATTACCCCACAGTTCTCCAATTTTCATTTCAAATAATAAGGATTTATAAAAAAGTTAAACGAATTTTGAGTTCTTTAATGAGAGCTGCATTACGGGGAGGCAAGTTCTTAGGCCCAGGGTGATGAACAGCAAATGGTTCATCTTGACCTGGACAATTACTTTCTTGCGGTTTTGTGTCAGTCCAGTTCACACTTACCCCTTCACTGTTTTTTTTTTTAAATGTTTACATACTGCTAATAATATCACCTCCACCGACTTTAACATCATTCCGGTTATCTGAATTTCCCATTACTTCCAAGGCACTTTGTACTTTGCTGTCATTTTCACTACTCTCAGGAATAGTTCCCTCATCGGAATTAACACAATAATCAGTCACCATCAGTACTGTCACTAAGATGTTCGAAAATCAAGCTCTCGATTTCAGAATCGTCAATAAAGCAGGCTGTCATCTTGTTCTAAGAACATATGAAACTACCGTATTGCACGGCATAATCGTTCCACTTTTTATACCAAAATTTTCGAAAAAATTGTATGGTGCGACCATTATACGATGAATATTTAATACCAGTATTTGTATTACTCAAAAAATGTATTTATAACTAAATTGTATTTGATACAAATTTAAGATGCACGTAATACTCGCGTTTATACATCAAAATAATTAAAATAGTCTAAAACAAAATTCATAATTTTTCGCAACAATTCGGAGACTGTTTTTCCAACCTGAAAATAAAAATGAACGTATTAAGTTAATTGTCATTAATTTGAGTATTAAAGTTAAAATATTACACTTGCAAAAATTACCGCTTTGTTGTGAAATGCGGACTTACCCGTACGCAATTTATTCCAAATCTTCGGTGTCGCTATCGCAGGTTCCGCTATCTGATGCGCCGTCCTCGCCTCTGTTAATACCAGTATCAGATTCTTCGTCTCCCTGCCACACTGCGTCATCTTCGGAACCGTCTAGTGCATTCGAAATCCCAGTCCTTTTGAAGCTCTTGGAGACCAGTTCAGGTGGTATAAGATCCCAACTCTTCTTCACCCACGAGCATAACAAGTCCAAGGGTGGACGCCTGATATTTCCGGCGGGCGTCAATTGCTGATCGCCGCTCATCATCCACTCGTTGTAAAATCGACGTAAGTGGTCTTTAAAGGGTTTATTAACACATACGTCTAGTGGCTGCAAAGCAGATGTTAGGCCACCAGGAATGACTATCTGTCGTGTCTTATTTGTAGTGAGAATTTGCTTCACTTCGTTCACGAGGTGACCTCGGAAACTATCTAAAACAAGCAAAGCTGGTTGTTTTAGTAGTGCACCAGGTCTTCTATTCCACACAGTTTTAACCCAGTCCAGCATGAGTTCTACGTCCATCCAACCCTTTGGTTGCACTCGTACATGAATTCCACGGGGAAACTGTATTTTCTTAGGCATCGTTTTCCTCTTGTAAATGATGTAAGGCGGCAACTTTCTCCCGTCAGCTGTAATGGTTAGCATTGCCGTGCATCGCAACTTCTCACTACCGCTGGTTTTCATTAATACACTCCGTGATCCTTTTAGCACAATAGTGCTGTTGCGAGGTATATCAAAAAAGATTGGAGTCTGATCGGCATTACCGATTTGAGAAAGCAAGTACGAAGTTTCCTTGCGCAAACGTATGACAAATCGGTGAAAATTTACAATCTTGTCCGTGTAATCAGCAGGCAACTTTTGGCTTAGTGTTGTTCTCCTTTGCACTGACAGATTGTGTCGTCGCATGAACCCCTTAATCCACCCACGAGTCGCCTTAAACTGAGTTACCAGTATGTTGTGTTTGCGCGCTACCTCCTGTCCCTTAATTTGTAACATTTCATATGATACACTGCAGCCATTGTTACGTATTTCACTGACGTACCTAAACACTTCTTCGTCAATTATAGGAAACTTCCCTGTTTTAGGACCTCTAAACGCGCGTCTAGAAGGGTTTGTGCTTTTTACCTTGTTTTTTACTTTCCGCCAGTCACGCACCAACTTTTCACTCACTGAAAATTTTCTTTCTGCAGCTCTGTTCCCGTGCTGCATAGCGAAGGCAATTACGCTTAGCTTGAAGCCCGCAGAATAGTTTCTATATTTACCCATAACCGCTTATAAATGCTTCACACGTTAATGTTTTGCGATATACGGTAAATGACTTTCCGTAATTGTTCACTATTAAAACAAATTATTTCTGCAAACACCCCAAACACAAATTAAAAACTTAAATTCTCACGCACACATGTCTACAGTAATCACGTAAATCTGAAATAAATAAATGCATCTGTGATCTGTCCAATCCAGAGCAGCCAATACTGTTAGGCAACAAGGAAGCATGCAGCAATTTGTCAGTTTAGCTCGTTGGTTGCGACACACTACTGCGCTTGCGCAAAGCTCGTAAACCGGAGCTCTAGCTAGCGCGGTGTAGATCTACTGTATAGTTGACTGTATTCCGAGACGTCAGTAACAAACATTCATTTTTTGCAATTTCTTTTAAACATACGGTAATTAGGTTAATATTTCTTCCCAGTTATTGATGATTTTATATTACTGACGAGTTTATAAAATAAAACTTTAATAGCATTGGATAATAATTATCTTGACTGCTTGGATAAAAGTTTTCATCTCATGCCCGGACACTTATGACGTAGTAGTAAGATAAGAGTCTAGCGATGACAACTGAAACATCGTAAATAATTCGGCTGACCGTGAGCTGAATAATTCCGTGGAAATCTGCGTTATCGTCTTGGATTTCACTTCGTGCGCAATAACACAGGAGCGGCCCCATGGTATAGGGGTAGCGTGCTTGCCTCTTACACGGAGGCCTCGGGTTCAATTCACGGCCGGGTCAGGGAATTTTACCTGGTTCGAGGTCCACTCAACCTACCTACCCGGTATTTCCTGGTGACGTTGCCGATAAGCGATAACTTACAGCCTTACGTATTTCAAATGGGAACTCATAATATGTAGGTGGTGAATAACTAGTACACTGTCTCGCGACCACGGCGTCAAACTGCCGATAGCCTACCGGTAAGCCATGCGTCGTACATATACCGGTATTATTTATTTATACGTTGTGCAACATGTCGCAAGCGTGACTGTGTTGCCAAATTGCCCATAAACCAATACACGTATTTAAATTGCGCATTCATGTGCAACTTACGTTGCAGTTCCATTTACCTTTTAACCAGATTAGTGAACAAAATTTGGACGTGCGACGATTATGTAATTAAAGGTTTAAAGTCCGATTTTTGTATTGAATATAAAGGATGCAACAATTACGTGGTGGCGACGATTATGCCGTGAAATACGGTACTTTTACTTCTACAGCTAAATATGAAGGTCGATCAAATATAAACTGAATTTTTGTTCCTGAACATCAACAGCTGGTAGGACTGTCCCCGCACTTCTGCTATGCTTAGGCGGGACCATTAGGAGTGGGGAGAGCGTGCTGTTAGATTTTTCCTGCCGTTTCATCAGTAACACTCACGATGTCGGAGCAACAGGTGCACCCTGCCACTGCGCAGTGCATAATTATAAAATTTCTTGCTCATGAAGGAGTTGCAGCGGCGGAAATTTGGCAGAGATTGACTGCACAGTTTGGTGATCAAACATTATCAAGGACACACGTGTTTGCTTGGCATAAAAAGTTCAAGAAAGAACGAGAACATGTGGAAAATCAGCAACACGATCGCCATTCTCGGACCAGCATTACAGACGAAAACATTTGTGCGGTTAAAGACATTATTGACGACGATCGACAGGCGAGAGTATCAGAAATTGCAGAAAAAGTCTGAATCAGTTATTGGGAGCTGTCAAGCATTCATCACAAAACGACCTGCTGTTCCGTAAAGTGTGCTCCAGATGGGTCCCTTGCCTTTTCACCGTAAGTCTGAAGTTAACATATTTGGAGGTCTGTCAGAAGCTTACAGCAAAGTTGGCGAAGAAGGTGATGCATTTTTGAGTCGGATCGTCACCTGCGACGAAACATAGGTCCACCACTACACTCACGAATCCAAACAAGCCAGCAAGGAGTGGCGGAGGAAAGGGGAGGAAACACCAGTGAAAGCCAAGACTTGTTTGGCTGGAGGCAGTACTTTCTCGTATCTCCAAGAAACTCGCAGGTAAACCAGCTAACAAGAACAATACATGGAAATGCCTGCCATGCCCTCCACGCCGTCTGGGAGCTTCCTGGTTGGCTGACTCGCTAGTCTCTTCAAAGTAGGGTTACCATATTCTGAAACCTCAAAATGAGACACCCTCAACTGGATTGATCAGCACGCTCTTGGGACTGCCAAATCCACACAGAAACATTATTAGTTTAGTTTTATATTCTCAAATACACATTTACATCAGAAACAAACAAAATAAGAAAAATATTACACACATCACACATTCCTACACCTTAGATCCCATGTCCCATGGGTATTTCTCACTAGACTGAATCTTTTTTTCAACTGTCCCTTTTGTTGTCACAAATGTTTAAAATAGTTTTTGCAATTCTCATGTCTAAAATGAAATTTCACCATTGCATTCCCCTTTACAGAATCAACTGTCAGTCCGTTTCTCTCCTTTGTGCACTGTGCCTTTGTTACGGGCTGGCACTGAAAAGAAGAACTGCGCAATTACATTGATTGTAAACTATGTAAATTGATATTTTCAGTTTTTCTAGTATAACAGATGGATTGTAAGCGAATAACAAACTGTAATTCAATTAATGATACTTTTAAAAAATCGAAAGATCTTACTTCCCAAGAATAAAAAATGCAGACATTAGCAGAAATTTTAAAAATGTACCCAGATGCTATATTAAACATCGAAAATGTGGACGTATGGTAACCCTACTTCCAAAATGTACCGAAAGTGACTACGACAGGGCTGGCATGTAACAATATTGCTTATTGCTCCTTAACTGTATGAAACCCAAGACTGTATTGTGGGCTAGAGCAAGCCTTCGCCACCAATTATTGCAGTGGTCTTTTAATGATTTGATTTTAGGATCACTCAAAGTTGAGTGAAGACGTATCAGTGCCTGATGATTCCCCGGAAGATAATTCTGGAGGGAATAAAAAGAAAGAGTGAAGCAAATCGGTCCAGTAGAATGGCTGCAGAGAACTGGAAATATCTGTTTTAGTAATCTTGTTACTGCAGGGGGCAACTGAGACAAAGAGTGCCTTACATGATTAATTGCCAGTGAATAACAGTGTGAAGGATGCATAGAGAACGTAATATCTAAAAATAAGAAATGTTTAGCAAACTGTTGCCAACCATTGGGAAAAATTGCAGAAAAATACATTGTTCCTATTAATTTCCATGGTACTGTACAATATATGAATGGGCACTTCCTTGGAGCCTAGAATTTTCCTGAGAAACTTTCCCTTTTCTCAGTTGTGGAATAGTTTATTTTGACCAGTGTCTCTGTAGCATTGAGTCATTCTGGCCTGACTGCTGTGCAGTAGTGCCTCAGTTTTGCCTGGAAGGAGATGATCTTGACTTGTATGTACCATGGCACAGTTTAAAGGCCATTTCCACTGTCCTCCTTATTAAAGTTTGCACAGACCTCTACTCGTGAATCATATAGCATGCCAATATTTTAAGGTTGGTTATTACTTAGACCTTGGATTTCAAGCAAAAACCTATTATGTTCTTGATGAGATAACTTAAAATGAAGTTATATTTTTTCTTTTCATGTATTTATAAGGTTAAAAATGGTGGTCCTATAGTGCCTAAAAATGCCCAAATTTATGTTAGAACATACACTGAGTGGCCAAAAGTCAAGGGAAGACACTTGATGTGGTGTTAAGAACAAGTTACTCCTCCGCAAGCCCTCTAAACGGCAGCAATATGGCAAGGCATCAACTCTAAAAGGTGTTGGAATCGTTCTGGAGGGATATGGACCCCACGCATCTTAAACTGCAACCCAAAATTGATCTTGTGTAGTTGGTGCAGGGTTCATGGAGCGTACACCAGCATCAACAGCATCCCATAAATGCTGGGTTGGATTAAGATTGGGGGATCTGGAGGGCCAATCCATGGTCGTAACTTCACTGGGGTGCTCCTCCAACCACCTGTGTGCCACCACAGAGCAGTGACATGGCGCCTTGTACGGTTGAAACATGGCATCTCCATTAGGGTACTCTAGGGCCAGAAAGGGAAGCAGATGGTCTGAAAAGAAAGTCCACATAATGTGCACCTGTCAGCGCTCCCTGCAGCCGGACAACGGGGCCTAATTGCGACCATGAAAAACGCCACCCAGACCAGAACTGAGCCACCTTCCACTTGGACACAACGTTGACATGCAGGATCCATAGCTTCATGGGGTATACGCCACACACTTGTGCGCCCATCAGCTCGATACAATTGGAACCGGGATTCATCAGACCATACCACACGCCGCCACTGTTCCATGGTCCATTGCTGACGTTCGCGGTCCTATGCATGTTGTCGAGCTCTGGGTCTAGGTTTCGGCAAAGGGACACAAGTTGGTTTTCGGGTGGTGAAGCCTATGCGGTGCAGTTGCTTGGTAGAAATGGGTTCCTGAGTCCCAACATTCAACTGGGATGTGATCTGACTCACAGTAGCCCGTCAAGCACCCAGTATGGTTCTGCAGAGGTGACGTGATGTCCGTTTGTTTAAACACCTGTGTTCTTCCTGTGCGACAGTTTATACAGATGGTAATATACTCTTTGCGATATTGAAGATCCACCCTCGACACTGTCAACCTTGGAAACCCGAATTCGCATGTAATGTTCGCAATGCTATGACCCGTGCGCCGATGATCATCCTATGTTCAAAGTCGGTTAACTCGCCCTTGTTGCCATCTTCACGACACTGGTCGCCACAGCGAGCCGCAACACTCAGGGGTCATGCACGGCACATTTTCTAATGGGACACCCCCTCCCGTTACTTTTGGCCACTCTGTGTATATTTGGCTATATTCCTCTCATTCCTATTTTTTATTCCTAAATCAATTAATTGCTTTTAATTTCTTCCGAGAAACTAAAATATTTGGTGATTCATTTTCATTATCTTGAAGAGTATAGTCTCAAAATAATATACAAATGAAAGCCTTAAAAGCAGGTTACAAACAAGAGTCTTAAAATCAGCAAGCTCTAAATCACACTGCCTGGCAGTCCTTAAAGGTCTCCCACAGTACACGCCTGTAGTCCGGGAGACGGTGTCCATTGACATGCTGGAAACAAAACTCATTTCATTATGCACGAACATTTCACTTGTCAGTTTTTTCAGTGTGTGGATTATGCCGAGAGTGTCAGCTTCCAAGTTGTCTTTAATTGAACAGTTTCCCCATTTCACATCGGTTGGTAAAATTATATTCTGTTATGTTTACAGCAAAGAAGTGAGTGAAATTTGTGTTTTACATATTGTCCCTGGAAAGGCAAAGTATCGTAAGCGACAAAATGTGAATTTTACAGGAAATGATAATAACGATTAGTAAGTCTAATGCAGTAGAAGTCCGCTATAGCGAGGACGACATATAACGAGAACCCCGTTATACCGACAATGTTTTACTGTCCCTTCAAAATTCCTATATTAAACTGTGTATTATCCTTCGGTTACAGCGAGAGTCCTATCATTGACGCATCCATTATTACAAGCGATTAAGCGTGCACGATTTTTCCGTTGCCGATATTTATGCACCCCAGCGATTATGTTGCATGCAATCGATTATCTTCGGTATCGTTTCCTCGCTATGTCCACTAGCGAGTTCTCTCGACGACATTCGAAGGCGATGTCGGAGTCGTTTATTAATACCCGTCGACTGCTGTTCCATAAATAATATTCGAAATGAAAGAGAACATATTTTTGTTATAAATTCGTAAATAATTTGTCCGATAACAGTTCTCAACTCGTTAAAAATAAAGGCTGACTAAACGATCGCTTAATTTTAATGCTAAATACTGCAATTAAGTAAAAAAGGAGAAACACCTCGAGATATGGCAGAGTGCATAATAGATTTCGGAGGTTAAATTATATTTTCTCGCTTCTGGTTAAATTACGGAAGGGTTATTGTCTTGTAAATTTATAGCGAGAAGATTATAATTTCTCTACTGACGCTTGAAGTATATTTTCATCAAATGTATAGTACGGTTAAGTTAGGATAGGTGACGCTGTTGAATAAGGAAACTGAAACCTTTGGCACAAAATGCGATCGATCATCTTTTGTACGGTATAGTTTTCTCACTATGTGCATTTGCGAGCTCTCTCGTCGACATTCGAAGGCGATGTTGGAGTCGATTACTAATATCCAACAACTGCTGTTCTCTAAAGAAAATTCAAAATGGAAGAGGATAACAAGTTTTCGTAATAAATGCGTAAATAACGTGGCCGATAGCAGTTGTTAACTTCTTAAAAATAATGGCTGAAGTAAACGATCTCTTAATTTTAATGTTATTTACTGAAATTAAGTAAGAATGTGATTCACCTCAAGATATGCCAGAGTACATCACTGATTTTAGAGGATAGTTCATATTTTCTCTCGTCTAGTTAAATTTGGGAAAGGCTATTCACATGTAAATTTTTAGCGAGGATAATTCATTTCTCTACAAGCATTTCAAATATGTTTTCATGACACATATACGGTTAGGTTAGGTTAGGTGACGCCATTTGAAGAAAAAAACTCTGGAGTGATAACTTATTTCTCCGAATCCAAGACTACGTTTCTTTCCCTCAGAATCTCATGCGAAAAATGAAGAGTTGTCTTTCATTCGCGCCCTAACAGTAATGAATACCACTGGCAACTACCGCGCTAACCACGCTGCTTCTTTTCAACCCTGCACGCGCACGCACACACAAAATTAGTTGACAATAAACGACTGCATCTTTATAATAGATAGCTAGCCGTGGCAACCGGTTGTGCAGTGCCTGTGTGTTAACGTCACTGGATCTCGGGAAATAGTGAAGAGTGAATGACATTCTATTAGCCTCTACAAAAACGTTTCTCAGATGTGCAAAATGGCATCAAAACATGCTAGCCTTCAAATTCTTAGAAAGGCTATGGCTGCTAAGTGGCGGAGTTATAACGCGTCTACTGTACCTGACTTAATAAAATTAAGTTTTAGGAATATTTTCGTGATGGATGATCGTAAAGATACGTGGAACAGGTATTGCCGGCAAATTTTCAACGGGTTCCTGTTGATATTATGATGCCAATTTTAAGTTAATGGTTATTAAACAGTCGGAAATATAGAATAATTGTGCAGTCATAAGAAAATATGGCTCAGGCGTAACTAAAGTCAATATTTGGCTTCAGCGCAAAGACAAAGATAGCTAAAAAAAATGTGTACTGTACAAAAGATGCATTCAGTGGTCCGCAACAAGGACATCAATCAATCAATACTGATCTGCATTTAGGGCAGTCGCCCAGGTGGCAGATTCCCTATCTAATTTTCCTAGCCTTTTCTTAAATGATTTCAAAGAAATTGGAAATTTATTGAACATCTCCCTTAGTAAGTTATTCCAATCCCTAACTCTCCTTCCTATAAATGAATATTTGCCCCAGTTTGTCCTCTTGAATTCCAATTTATCTTCATATTGTGATCTTTCCTACTTTTAAAGACGCCACTCAAACTTATTCATCTACTAATGGCATAGGACGCTTTAAAGAAGTCGAAAATGAAATTGTGAGGCTTGTGCACGAAAAATGCAAGGGCGGAATGGCCATACCATGGCGCAGTAAATTCTTCTGAACGAGTCCACTTTCAAACTTTCAAGTCTATAGTGAGTACATTGTTGGCGCTAGAATCTCTACCTATGTGGCAGATATATATGCAGTAAATTTTAGATATCCCCTGTTAACGCCCTTATGGACCATAAAGCTACTTGCTTTTCAAAACGTCAGGATATCCTTCATTAATTATAACTTAAAGAAGATTGAAATTTTTATTTATACAGTAGTCAGCATGTACATAACAATTAATAGATTTTATCTGCATGAATACCGGGATAATTTCCTTTTTAAAAATGATAGTGTCTTCTTAATATTCTTACTTTTATAATGATTCTCTTGCGGGATTATTAGACAATGACATTTTTGTCACTTTCATTTTATTAAGTGCCGGTTTGAATGCAGCTACACTGAATTATCTTTAAATATCGAGTTGTATAAATTCTGTGACCGACTATAGTCTCATTTTGGAACCCAAATCCACAAGACCATTGCTCCAAGTGTTAAATGTGTGAATTTGTGATAGGTGTGTTTTGTTTTTTGTAATCTTAACTTATGAAATTCATCCCCATTTGATTTTAATGATACTGTGTTCTCCTAATAATTTATGGTAAAAAGCTGAGGATGGCTGCAATGAACAGCCTAAAATAGTACTATTCGATGATATAAACTATGTATTGATTAGGTGGAAGAATAAATTAAAATGTATAAAAAAGTGGTAAGTTTTCCTTTTCCTAATTTCTTATTTAGATTTCAATGTAGCATAAAATATATTCCTTATACATCAAAATTTTTGTGACATGTTTAGTTTATCATGACTTTTATTAAAATAGCTTTGAAAACGGGTATCGTATGTATGTATGTACAGTTAAAATTGAAATAATTGATAAAGAGATTCAACCTATTCAATACAAAAGAATAAGAAATGTAATGAATTACATTCTTATTTACTAATAAGTAGAAGTGGTACCGGTTTCGACCCTAGTCCAGGTCATCATCAGCCGATTAAAACATGAAAAAAATGCATAGGAAAAGGAAATAAAAGATCAAGTACACTCCAGATCACTAGAAGAGGCTATATAAAAATGAACGGGGTAGACGCTGTAAAATTCAGAAGAAGTAAAAAGTAAGTCACTTAAAAGAAAACGGTGCGTAATTTTCTGAGCGGCAGTATGGCACACGCAGTGTTAGGCAAAGTCTTATAATGTTTATGAATAGCGGAGAACGGTTAAATTACCTAATTTTTAAACACTGTCAGGCACAAAGTCATATCATAATCGAACACATACGAAGATCCATAATCGTGCAGTAGTTGAAGATGAGTAGATCTATTGAAGTAACTTGCCAGCTCCCGGTGATCAGCGCAATATATTTAACATCAGGCACTGTAGTTTCAAACACCAAAGTAAAGTGGAGAATAGCTTGATGATCCAGTAATTTTCTTTGGTGGCGGGAAAGTAAGTAGATAAATATAATTCAATATAATTGAATAAGTAATTGTGCTCCTATAGAATTCTTAGAACTGTTTTCTTTTAAGTGATTTACTTTTTACTACTTCTGAATTTTACAGTGTCTACCCCGTTCATTTTTATATCGCCTCTTCTACTGATCCGGAGTGTACTTGATCTTTTATTTCCTTTTCCTATGCATTGTTTTTCATGTTTTAATCGGCTGATGATGACCTGGACTAGGGTCGAAACCGGTACCACTTCTACTTATTATTAAATAAGAATGTAATTCACTACATTTCTTATTCTTTTGTATTGAATAGGTTGAATCTCTTTATCAATTATTTCAATTTTAACTGTAATATTCTTCAATACGACACAATGAAATTTTTAACTTTAAATGTATGTATGTATGTATGTATGTATGTATGTATGTATGTATGTATGTATGTATGTATGTATGAGATACGCACGACTATTGGTGTGACTCATCGTTCCTTTTTTTGTTTATATGCCGAGTTATCAGAGAACTTTTAATCTCAGCAATTCTTAAGCCTTGAAGGAAGCACTCCTTACTGAAGAAAGTGATTGGGAAGATATGGATACAAGTGAAACAGATGAAGAAGTGCATAGTGGTAGCGGTGATTTTTGTTGTAAGAGCAAGTCATCATCATCATCACTGGCACGACAGCCCTTTGTGGGCCTTGGCCTTCTGAAGAAGTTTTCCCCATTCTCTCCTGTTAAGTGCAGAGCTCCTCCAATTCTTGATTCCAATTATCTTTATATCCTCTCTCACCCTTTCTTCCCACCTTAACTTTGGTCTGCGAACTTTTCTGGTTCCTTCTGGTACTGCATTAAATATTAGCACATAACACTTGCCCTGCCCACTCAAAACATTCCACGAACCAATTCTCAAGACCTTTACACGTTTGCGGTCAGGCCGGTTATTTCTTCTTCAGATTTCGTAACAAGAGTTTTTTTACAGATTGGGGTGTCAGTCCAATGCCAACCCCCAGCAATCCTGGAGGGCCGATGTTTTCTTTCGGGGTTGTCTCCCTTAGCTGGTGGATCCCCATTTGAAGCATCGGGAACTCGCTTTTTCGCCCTTACATGACTTAGCGGTGTACCCGTTGCCCAGGGGCCACGGCGTGGATATGCATGTATCGGACTTGGTAGGAATAAATGGCATTTCCTATGTTTTATTAGTACACTTCCACCAGCAAGAAGTGAACCCACAGGACCACATACTACCCCTTTGGCCCCCTTTAAGAGCAAGTACAATGAGGTAATCATCCTCTCTGATAAGTTAAGTGGAAAATAAATTTAAAATGAAACACAATTATTTATTCAATGAAGAAATTTTAAAATGAATTACAAATAAAACAAAAATTATTGTATGAATCTAAGCCAAAATGGTCACTAATGAATGAAAAGGGAACGTAAGTAACATAACACTCAAAAATTTACATATCCTTGATTAATCCACTGTCACACATAAAGCTAATGACGATATTAGCAGTCGTCACGTCATCAGCTAGTATGCGTTTGAGTATCTCCTTCAGGCCGAGTCTCCTTATTAGAAAAGAGAGATCGCCGCACTCTGTAAGGATGTGGACCACGAAGTCAGCACCGCAAGAACACACTGCCTCTTTACAAGGTAAGAGTGCGTAGATCGTCCATGACCTATCCTCAGCCTACACAAAACTATGGCCTCTCTCTGTGAAGGCCGGAAAGAGGACCGCCACACGGTAGTTGTCTTCTTAATTGCTCTCAGCTGGTTTGGAGTTCGGATAGTTAGCCACTCCGATTCACAGGACACTTGAGATGGTTCGATGTAGCTGAGAACAAAAAGAACATATGTCAGAACAAGAAGGTAATTCTGAATCAGACCAAAGTGTTGAATCTGGTGACGACGATGGGGATGAAAAGACTGGTACTGAATGTTATACAGCTGTTGAAAAGAAAAGTGCTACAGTTTTACACTCTTGGAACTGGCTGAAAAGGAATGTGCACTTGCCTTTTCTCTGTGTGTATGATCAACAGATCGTACAAGTATGTGTGCTCCATTCGCAGCAATTATGTTTGCTTGCGAGGCGCACAGGAAACAGATGCCATTGAGATTAAGATACTTTTCGGCCTGTTTTAATTAGCTGGAGTTATCTCCTTGTTGTAATGATTTTCTCTATTGAAAATATTAATATATGCATTATTGTATATAAACATGTAGTCTGTCATCTTAGACCTCTCATTTTTATGGCCGGCAGTGAGATAAATCTAGGCGAGTATCTCTCACATAAGCATGACTGTTCATGAACTTTCAGAGGGCACTCCTATTGGAAGGTTAATTAAAAATAGAATGGCATATTTTATTCTTGAAAGAGCATCATGAGATTCTATCAAATTGTAGTCGAAAATATTTAGAAATATATGAACATTTATGTTTAACTTGTGTTTAAATACTTAAATACTTGAATTTTGCAACTTACCTTAACAAAGTCCTTCAGCAGTCCTTCCTCGCTCCTCTCCTGTCTAGCATGGAATGCAAGGTGGTGTAATACTCTGTTGTTGTCCTGTTATGTGTATCTAATGGCTTGATTATATCATTGGCATTGTAAACCCGCAAATGAAGACACTTGAGCACTACATTGTTTTAAGGTTCTTTTTGTTTGTTTTTTTTAACAAAATTTCCTAATGGTTTGCTCTTTTCTTTAAGGAATCGAGTGGAGTAGTCACATCAGAAGAACTCAATATTAAGACTGAAAATTTTGCAGAAGATGTGCAGTAAGTTCTTTTTCATTTTTATTTAAGAGCTGTTATATATCGAGGATTGTGGTGATGTTTATTAAATTCTCAGACGCTTGCAGACTGAACGCTGAAAGGCATAGCAGTCTATAATGTATGTATGTATGTATGTATGTATGTTATATACCACAATTGTGACAAGAGAAATATAAGAGTCCTAGTGAAAAAAGACAAACACCATGTGCATATAAAATGTTTCCTACACACATACATAAAATTAGATGTTATGTACAATACATGGATCATTTCCCCTTGTTGCCAGGTCCGGGTGTTGATGCTACTTCTCCATCGTTGCCTCTCCTTCCACCACTCCTTTTCAGTAATTGTATTCCATTTGTCTTCTTTTTCTTATACTGTTCTCGACAGTTTATCCGTCTTGCTCTGGATCTCCCTGTTGCCCTCCATCAGCCTCCTACACTTGTTTTGCTATTCCTCTTCTCCTCCTTCCTGATAACATGTCCAAACCATCTGAATTTATTCTTCTTCATCCTATCACTCAGTTTTCCTACCCCTATTTCTTTTCTGACCTCAACATTTCTTACTCTGTCTCTCCTTGCCTTTTCTACCATACTCCTCAGGAAGTTTGTCTCACTGGATTGAATTTTACTCTTATCTCTTGCTGTCAGTGTCCAAGTCTCTGCCCGTTCCCCCTCCAGGGTCACAGTAGAATTGGAGTCTAACAACAGTAAGAAATTGAGACGAAGCTCCCTTCCCAAAAATTGACTAGCAATCAGCTTCAGAGTTCCGCATTAGACTCAATTTAGGGCACGTTAAGTAAGCTTATAATAAATAACAGCCTACCTGGAAGGAGTGAAAGAAAAAAACATTCAACAATAATTTGAACAGTGTCATGAAACCAGTCATTTTTAAAACCTTTTAACCTACCGGGCGAGTTGGCCATGCGCGTAGAGGCGCGCGGCTGTGAGCTTGCATCCGGGAGATAGTAGGTTCGAATCCCACTATCGGCAGTCCTGAAGATGGTTTTCCGTGGTTTCCCATTTTCACAGCAGGCAAATGCTGGGGCTGTACCTTAATTAAGGCCATGGCCGCTTCCTTCCCATTCCTAGGCCTTTCCCATCCCATCGTCGCCATAAGACCTATCTGTGTCGATGCGACGTAAAGCCCCTAGCAAAAAAAAAAAAAACCTTTTAACCGGAAGACAGACATTTTTAATGTAACAAAGTGAAACTTTTAACAACTGTTCCAATGAATAGATATCGTTTTTAAGCTGACCAACTATGTAATCATCCAGTCTCATTTCATTAACCCATTAACCCCCACATTGTTTTCACATTATTTTAATTTGTATTCAAGTAGTCTTTAAGAGGATCAATGTACTTGCAAATAACGTGTTCAGAAACTTAGCGATTCACCTAAGTTTAACAACAGCTGAAGATGTTCCCAAGTGAGAACGAAACATGTACTGTTTACAAATAATAATTTGCTAAAAAGCAAATAAAAAGTATCAAAATTGTGGAAGATTTTCAATTATTGTAACTCTCTGTGATTAGAATTTGATACGGAAAATGAAGCTGATTACTTGCGATGAATTTCAATCAGTGTTGCACCACGCGAATGGGGAAACCTAATGAAAACTTTGCCATTTTAAGTATCAGTAATTGTCCCCACTCTCGCCACTGCTGCTAGAGTTCTTTGTGTCATACAGTGCTGCCTTCTCTGTCATGCATTGAGAAAAAGTGCCCGCTTATTTTATTTTGTATTTTATAACAAACTGCATGTTTTTGTCCTTTTTTAGTTCTGAGGGAAAAATCAGAGGTGTAATAACCTGAATGCACCTCGTATTTGAAATATTTAACCACCTCAAGGTTTTGTTCCCTAATATTAACAATTTTTTTCCTTCTCTTGTCATAACCATTCTTTTGCTCTTCTCCACTGATTTTCATACCATATTTCAATATTGTCGTTTAAAGTTTATGTGGTTTACTACTACTACTTATTCTTCCTGATATGTTTCTGCTTGTGCAGGTCGATCACAGAGACTCCTCCTATCTTCCGCATTTTTTCCCTACAGTCTATCGTTCATCACTGTCTTCCATTGTAGTCCTCTCTGATTTAAGTCTTCTTCCAGATTCTGTCCATTCTGGAGTTCTTTTTGGTAATCTTTCTTGCCCCATTCTTTCGATGTGGCTGAAACATTTCAGCATAGTTTCTTTTAGGGGGTTGGTCTTTAGCGTGTTTCATATTGTTTCATTTCTTATCTTGTCCCTCCTCACCCCCTGTGGGTGGGGACGCAGACAAAGAATACATACACGGTACCCCGTACCTGTCGTAAGAAGTGACTAAAAGGGGCGACCAAGGGATGATTGTATTAGAACATAGAAACGACTTGTGATTAGTACCATCATGCGGGGAACGCTATGGGACGCCTTTACTTGCGAGTAGTACCACTCTGTTAGGTACACAGTAGGTTTGTGATTAGTAGCAGCAGAGAGTGGTTCACTGCGGTTTTACAGTACCTGTAATTAGTACCTCTATATGAGCGACACCGTGGGTCTGCATTGCCTGTGATTAGTACCCACTGTGTGAGGAACACCATGGGTTTTCATTGCCTGTGAGTGGCGCCATTATGTGAGAAACACGTTAGGTCTACGTTACCTGTGTGGCATACAATAATTGTGAGTAGTACTATAATGTGTGGAACACAGTGAGTCTATGCTACTTTTGATTAGTATTGCTACATGACAAATACAATTCCTATTCATCCATTCATTCTTCATCATCACGTTGTGAATTCTGGTCAGTAGATGATTTTGAGTATAAATTGTCATTACATTTCATTTCATTTTGTACCATTGGGGTGCTGATGACCTAGATGTTAGGCCTCTTTAAACAACAATCCCCAATCATTGTCCCTCCTCATTTTACCCAAGATCCCTCGCAGAAAGTGCATCTCTGTCGCTTTACATGGTTTTAAATATGTCTGTATTCAAAAGAAACAAACAAGAATCAAATCAGGTCAGAGAGAAAGAGAGGTGGTGGTGGTGGGGCGGGGGGAATAAGAAAGGAACACTTATAATGGGACGAACACGATGGCAGGTGAGTGTAGAAGGAGGGAGAGACAGAAATAGTAGGCATTGACAGACGTGGAAACGTTGACCAGTTGAATTAGAGATGGCTGTCTTTTAGCAAAATGGTTGTATGGTGGGCTAGGTATAGGGATGCAATACACCTTTGTTTTCCTGGACATGTCTTCTTTTTAATGGCACAAAAAGCATCTAGCCGGATTTTCGAATAACTTGACAAATGGCCTCTTTTTCGCTTTAAAACAATTTATTTAAATTTCACGCGTTGTTTAGTTATCAGCTTCACCGCCATATTTAAATAGGCAGCATTTTTTGTTTACAACTATTGTTTGCTTCCATTTACTTGCTCATCATTGTGTAGATGTGTGTGTGTGTGCATAAATTGTGTGTAAATTGAGTTCTGAACATTTTATTAAGTATTATTTTGCTGTTAATACAAATTATTCTTTTATATTCCAAGTCATAATGCAAATATTTGTTTTGGGTTTGTCCAATCCTTGTCCTGTTTCTCTATGGGGTCTGGCTCGATTTGAGATGAATCTGTCATGGGGGGCTTTTATGACCGGGTGGCCTTCCTCCCATCAACCTCATCAGAGGAGTTAATGAGATGAAATGAATGATGTGGTATGTGGTAGTGGAAGGGAGAGGGTGAAACCTGGTGCAGGCACATAGCCCACTCCTGTCGAATAGCACCAAGAGGTGCAGGTCGCCAACGGGAGTCAAATCAAAAGACCTGCACCTGGCGAACCGAACATGTCCTTGGACACTCCCGGCACTTAAAGCCAACAATAATAAAAATAATGTTATTGGCTTTATGTCCCTCTAACTACTTTTACATGCTGGTAAATCTACCGACAAGAGGCTGACGTATTTGAGCACCTTTCAATACCACCGGACTGAGACAGGATCGAACCTGCCAAGTTCGGGTCAGAAGACCAGCGTCTCAACCGTCTGAGCCACGCAGTTTCGTTTATCATTCACTTTTCTCGTTTCAACTCTTTCTTTTGCTCGTTTTTGCTGAATCCTAATCAAATCTTTCTTTTCCATTATTAAATTTATTCTATACTACAACTGATCATGATATATTCACAATGACAGGTAACCTCCAGTGAGTCAACAAAACACCACCTTTATAACAGCGTATGCGTGTGATGTCACATATTTAGTGCAAATTTTGCCTTAACTTTGAAGTGCTATTTCATGAAAACTGCATTTCAGATTTTCAGTTTCTTTTCTTCAGGTAGCCTTTTGTCTGTCAACTGAGACATTAAACATAATTGTAAGTTAAATATTCTCGGCAATATACGCGTTCTACCCAAACACTAAAAGCATCTTAAAAGGTTCTTTCCAATACAATCCCTGTACCAGTACATGGACGCTTTGCTCATGCGCAACACGAAAAATCCTTTCCAACATAGTCAAAATTGCGTTCATGTACTCATTAGTGTACTGCAGTCAGGCTTTCCAACTAACTCTTCGCATCGATCGCTAACGGTCGGAAGCAGTACGCAGTCTACAGCATGTACTGATCCGTACATTTCTGTGACATGTGCGACATGCGGAGAAACACTGAATTATTGCCTCCTGATGTCTGGCTCCATGGCTAAACAGTTAGCGTGCTGGCCTTTGGCCACAGGGGTCCCGGGTTCGATTCCCGGTAGGGTCGGGAATTTTAACTATCATTGGTTAATTTCACTGGCATGAGGGCTGGGTGTATGTGTCGTCTTCATCATCATTTCATCTTCATCATGACGCGCAGGTCGCCTACAGGAGCCAAATCAAAAGACCTGCACCTGGCGAGCCAAACATGTCCTCGGACACTCCCGGCACTAAAAGCCATACGCCATTTCATTTTCATTGCCTCCTGATGTTCGCTTCTTTCTTCCTTGCGATACCTTAATCAGATGTTAGGTTATTGAGGTTATTATGGATGGTGACAACTTTTTACAATCTTCATCCAGTGAATATGAATTTTCACAAAAATAAAATTAAATTAAAATTATTTAGGTACCATTAATTAATGTCTTATCTTTCTTTACCGGCAGTTATTTATGTATTGTGTTATGCTAGTCTTATATAAAGGGACATAATCTACCAGGTTAATAAACACAATATAATTGAAATACGGTGCATTTTTCAGAAGAAGCTGTGTTTCATTATGATGAAAAGGGCTTAAAGAAAACATGGAATATGAAGAATTTGGACAATTCTGAAACATATAGAAGCTTTCCCATTCTATTATTTTATTTCATATTTTCTGTTTAAATACAGAGATATGGAGGCTAATATCAAAGAAACGTGGTATACTTCTTTCTCTTCCCATTTGTATTTCAGCTTTCATTGGACTGTGTTACTCCAATCCATGCCAGTTCATAACATGAACGAGAATCCATTCCAACACAACCTAATCGTGTATTAGTCCCGTAACCGGTATGAAATCAGCGCACTCATCGCATATAGAGCGATATGTGAATGCGTCCATGGACCGGTACGAACTGTGTGTTGGAAAGAACCTAAAATTTTTCTTTCCCTGTACCCATAGTGTTAAAACAATAATAAACTCATAAGACATAAGCCACACCCAAAGGCATTTCATACCTGGAGAACAGACTCTGCCTGCTGATTTCCTTCACTGGTGAGCCAGTACCTTACTAAAGGAGCTCCTCTTCCCCCTTTCGAGAGTCGGGTTATTTTCCGCCACCCAGCACTCGGTGTTGAGTCCCTGGCTGTACGGTCTACTCCATCCCGTAGCAGGTAATCCTGAACTGTGTGTGCATAGAATACAAAATTAGAGCTAAGTTTTGTTCGTTTGTTTTAGGAGTAAGAATGCAGCAAGCGAAGAAATGAGAATAAAATGGCTTCTAGAAAATGGTGGATACGAAGTGGACCCTTTCAAGAGCCAACCGGAGTATTCAACGAACCTGCAGCACATGGGTTTTATGCCAAAGCAGTTGCTAAGTGGAGCCCCCATGACTCACCTCCCTATCATGGAGAGAATTAAAGAACTTTGTCAGATTGTTGAGAAAGCAAACCAAGGACAGCAGCAGCAGCAACCAAAGCTGGGGAGGTGTAAAGAATGCACTGCCAAGCAAAATCGCAAGACTAAGTATTTTTGTAAAAAGTGTCACAAGTATTTGTGTTTGGAGCATGTGCAAGTCCTATGTAAGGACTGTATTGAGTAATTGTTGCCATTCCATATTCTGTTAAACAATAGCTGTTGTAATATTTGTTGAACCTTGTAAATGATGTAAACTGTCTGTCTGTCTGCCTGTCTGTCTGTCACACCATTGCTTCAGTTACCAGTTACTTTGTCTGATATAAATATAGATTATGAATCCCTTATTTTTGTTCAACACAAACTAGATCTTCAGCTGAAAAGTACCGTATTTGCACGCATACCCCATCCACATTTTCTTTCCAAAAGTGGGGTACGAATCATATGTAAAAACTCTTGTTTCAACCTATGTTACAGTGCAGAGGGGTCCAGAAAAATGTAGACACTCTATGATAGTCAGTATTAATGGATCAAGATGACATACCGTTACAATTCTTGCATGGGGGTAAGGTTATTTTGTGTGTTCAAAGTGACCCCCATTAGCAGCCAAACGACGTCAATACTGCTGACCAACCTACGGCTGTCAGTGTTGCCGGTGTAATAGCCGCATAGGACGCCAGACCTTTTGTTATGCACATCCTGAACAGTACCATTGGCTTCAAATTCATTCCAAATATGATAAATTGTTGTACATGTTGGTGGCTGAATTCCATACACTTTACGCCATTGCCGTTGTACCTCCATCACGTTTTCATACTTCCAGTACCATTTCAATATGGTCTTGCGTTGCTGAAACGACAGTCTTACTTCATTCATTGCTGTACTGTCATCTACTGGAAAATGCGCGCCAAGATTGTTGCGCCATTATCTTGACCATCATCTGTTGAGAAAACAATGGACTATGCTACCGTGCAAGAATTGCAATGATATGTCATTTTATTCCAAAGATATTAACTGTCAAAGAGTGTCTACATTTTTCTGGACCCCTGTGTATTTGACAGGTGTAACGCTTCCAGCAAACATCTGCTCTCGATTCCGTGGGCACGCCGCGTCGGAACACGTGCAGAGTTTGTAACAATGGTAGTGTACAGTTGGTAAAATGTGTGCAAATTTGAGACTTAAAAGATATCATTCCTTCAGAGCCGCAGAGAAACCTAAGAGTTATTAAAGAGGCTGAAGAGTTAAGAATCATGCAGCGGGGAGAAAAGATGATTTTCCAGAATTGTGTTTTTGATGTTGCAGAAGTACTTATCAGCAATGGGCATGCTTTTCATCGATTGTAATGAAAGAAGAAACTTGTGTCCTCATCCTGAGGTGGAGGTGAGCTGCATGTGCCATTTCAACCACATACCAGCCCTCCTGCCATTCTTATATTTCTAGCAGTACCGGAAATCAAACCGAGGCCGCCTGAGGACAGCAATTTTTTTTTTAAGGCTATTTGTTCGGGGCGTCAACCCATGTGGATTTTTTGCCCCTACTGGCACCATATTGTATGAACCTGCGTGTAATTGGAATGGCGGTATTGTGGAATGTTGTGTGTGAGGAAAGGAAGGTTAAGGACGTCACAAGCACCCAGTCCCGAGGCCAGGGATATTAAATCATTACAATTAAAAAACCCTAACCCAGCCGGGAATTGAACCCAGGTCCGCCGGGTGACAGGCGGAAGCATTGCCCCCTACACCGTGGGGCCGGACTACATGAGCAAATACAGTAGGATAAAAGAAAAACTGCATAAAGATGGGGAAATGGGGAGATATGAAGATAAAGATTAATACAGGTGATGAAAGACTGAGAAAGCACCAAGATTGAAGATCTACGTGGTGGGCAAAATAAAACTGCCTGAAAAATATTTACAATAGGACTGACGCGGGATTGACTCCTGTTAATGAACATCACGGAAGATGCCTGGAAATAGTCTTGTCTGAAGATATGGAAAACTGACGAAAGTCCTGACTCCACTTCACTCAGAAACCACCGCGAAGGTTCGTCTGGATGCTTTAACCCATGCACAACAATGAATTAGTAGGGATACAGATGCAGGTCCTCTTTGATAATGTTTCAGCACGAAGACCTCTTAATTCCCACTTTCACAGATAAATGGCATTGAGATTTCGTCGAACTTATTCCAAGCTTTCATTTTCTCTTTCTTGATGTTCAAACTCTTTTTGGATAGTTGCGGTTTTTATTCGCTACAGAGTCCGTTTCACACTATTTTGTCACTAAGTTTTGCATTGCAGACTTTGCTGGAGATTTTGCCAAAACCACTTCCGGTTTTAAACTCTCACACAAACAGTTCTACACAGGTTTTCCTCAGGTGCATAACACTCGACAGTGAATATGCGCTGTTTTATCGTGAGCACCCTTTTGTGTTGCATTCAACTAGTCGCTAAACAAGTCTGGCTCTTCTCACTTACAAGTAATGACACGGCATTGTACGCGGGAGATGTGACGGCAGCCGATTGGTGCATCGAAATCATGATGTCCTGTGATGGACAGTTCTGTTCATTACCAAGGGTCAATTCCGCATCAGTCTTATAGATATTTTCTGGGCCAGTTTTATTTTGTCCGCTCTGTAGAAACAGGCTCCCTTAGTGATTGCTGGTGCCCGCTCTCTTGATGAATCTGTGAAGAATAAATGAGCTCGTCAGAACCCGAGTGTAGAACTGGGATTGTCGAGGGGAGAGTCTATCTATTTGAAGGCCGTAGTGTATGAAGATGTTGATATTGTCCTTTTCCTATCTGTTTTCCCTCGTCTCATTACGTGTTCCATTCAGTGTTCCTGTTTTTCATACGACACACAAGCAATAATTAGCATAACAGTCAGGGTTTAGGGAAGACTGTTCTTTATAACATATGCTCACCATATCGACTGTCATTCATCAACAACACCTCTAATCGAGGGACAGTGTTGTGAACTGCACTGTACAGCATATCCATAGGTATAGTGAGAAATTGCCGTCAGACGTTGTCTTTTAGCATCCCTAATGAGGTCGGACGATCGCAGTAGACTTGCTACTTCAAGTAACCCCACAACCAGTAATCACGCAGATTGAGGTCGGGGGACCGTAGAAGCCAAGCGTGACACGCCGCAATTGCAGGCGCATCTGATGCCCTCTCTCACGACAGCTCCTTTTATACCATACATGGGTCTCAGGCGGCATCACTGATGTGTTGCTGTCCAGCGCCATCTGTTGGCCTGTTTGTGTACTCGTTTTTGGTGTCAATAAAACCCCATGTCATGTCAAGCGTGTATGGCCATTTGTACCTGATGTGTTGCTGTCCAGCGCCATCTGTTGGTCATTTTGTGTACTTTACTTTGGTGTTGATAAAACCCCATGTCATGCAAATTATGTGTGTCAATTATTACCTCCCTACCTCCAATATTCCGTTAAGTATTGCCTCCTCAAATGTTAACGGAGACTTTTGGGTCACCCTATACATTTTCGTCAAAAAGTAAGGAAGGTCATTCGTAAACATTTCAAGTTTTAGACCTCTTCAAAAACTGACAGGGACTTTTTTGCTGTCACTCGGCCAGACTGCTAACCTCTTCCTCCTCCCCCCCCCCCCCCCCCCCCCCGACACCAGTCCACCTTTGTACGCGTCAGGAGTGCAGCTGGTGCGTCGTTTAATCTGGCCTGGTCTAGATGGTGTTAAATGAAAATGATTGCACATGGTAGCTGAGGCCACGTGATAATTATATTCATCTTCCATATATTTTACTCTTTAAGGGCATGCAGACATATCTCAGAAGAGGAATGTGTGTGTAATTTTTCCCATTTTATTTTGATTTCTTTCTAGATGGAATCTGTAAACTGAATGTGGTATCCTCCTCTTGCAAGTCACTTTCTTCTATTTCTTTCTCTTTCCTTACTTGATAAATGCCCCCACCCCCTCCCATAAAACCTTTCCCTTGACTTGAAAGCCATGTCAATTGTGTCTACCTATTAGTCAATACTGTCTTTCTTGATCCATGGTATACTGTGAACTATGTTTTTATGGTACTGTAAAAATTGTGCATCATTCATGTTCGATATTTTGTGTATGTTAAATAAATTTCACTGAATATTGTAAAATGTTTATGTATTTCTTCCTAATTTCCTACCTGTAAAATGTGAGTGCCAGCTGAAATTGGATAGTTCCATGCTAAAAGTGCCAAGCCCATTTCCCCACAAATGCAGTGTTGACAAACTTTCATAACTAATTACAAAGTGCGTTTTTTAGTAAGTAGCGACCAGCAGCTTCAGATGGGATCTCAAGACTAGCACAGGTACCTGTCAGTGAGAAAAGTTAAGAGACCTCAAGAGCGTTGTCACCGCATTGTGTGGCAAGCAGCGTGTTGTAGGCCTGCAGGGAGATGGAGCTGAATGTTGCTCATGCTAAGTATGCTAATAGGCAATCACGGGCCTTCTACATTCGATAAATACATGTCAACAAGTGACTAGGCCATTAATTTCTAGCGAGGTGTATTATTGACACACTAGGTATGACAATTATAAAGGATGTGCATTCTGGCATTGCATGCAAGCGGTAAGTTCACGATTGAAGTACAAAAACCGACAGCTACTATAGGTGTACATCGTTATCACTCATATTTAGGGCTCGGAAGTTGACGACCATATAAATTGCCTAAAGAGGACCTATAAAAAGAGCTAAAGGTATCCGATCCAAAAAAAAAAAAAAGGAGCTAAAAACTGGAAATAAGGATGTAAAAATGCAAACCAAATTCCTTCATAATTTTAGTTTTAATTACATTTTTAATGAAGTAATACAATGTTTAAAAATGCAAAATTCTGATGGTACAGTTAAACATGTTCAAAGCAGAAACTTCTCCATTGCGAATTAGTTTCTTGGTCCTGGCGAAGCTTGCGGCCTTATAATGTTCGTACTTTTGTATAATGCGGATTCTCCTCAACACGGAAACGGAAACATGAAAAAATCCTCTCAAATCTACTTGTACATTGCAGAAAATATAAGGAACTGATGTAGTCCTTTGCATTTCTGGTGCTGGTATGATCAATGTCATTGTTTGGACAAACTGACACACGTGTTAGGAGAAAATGACAATGCGGATAGTGGAACAAATGAAGTGCTTGAGAACGCATTGACAATGTCCAGCTTGTGTCAAGCAAGGAACGTTCCCTGCGAGACAGAGGTAGTGATGGACGATTTACGACACACCGCATTTTCGGATCAGTTCTCCTAGCTGTGAGAAAACCGATTAAATAGGAGAAGGAAGGAGGAGACGAGTAAGCAGATGAAGATCAAAACAAGATCCGAACCCACAAACATGCCCACAGTGCTATTGTGACGTAAATCAATTTGCTGTTGCATCTTCACTCTTACAAATGCACTCGGCTCAGGAATGCAGAAAGATGAGGAAACAAATTTCTTTCTTTCTTTCTTTCTTTCTTTGATCTGCAGAAGAAAGCTTAAGAGTTGTGAAGTACTGTATAGAGTTTTATGATGGAAATAAGCTTAAGGATCCTATATCAAGGTTCTGAAGTAGTATAATATAGTGTTATGATAATGTATGTACAGTGTTTGTATGTAATAATAATAATAATAATAATAATAATAAGTAACAAATAAGTGTACTACAGTACTATGTTCATCAATCTAGATAGCCGAGCGACATGCATAGGCAACTACAGGCAAGCTCTAAATAATATTTAAAATTAGTGTTTTAAGACAAAATCCCGATGTTTCGTGTAATGCGGAAATTTGTCTAATTCAGAAAATTGTTTTGGTCCCTTCTGATTCTGCTTTGAGCAATTTTTACTGTATATGCAGCATACAGTGCAAAAACATGAGTGAAATACTTCTTTTAGACTATATTTTCAGACATCAAAATTTTCTCCTTTCAGTATTTCACTTATTTGCACATAATTTGATCCCCCTGGGTTTTTCAAGTACTGGTTTCATTAAAAAAAAATTAATTTCAATTTCATTACTTCCTTTCTAGTTTTAAAAAAGGAATTTTGATGTTTGTTAAAATAAATACTTGCAGAATTTAAAATGAAGCATTTTTTTCCTTCTAGAATGAATTCAGCGAACCCCCAATGAACATCCTGGAGAAAGAAATTTAAATTAGTGTAACTGCAATCATTATTTGGCTTAACCATACTAGGGTTACAGACACTGGAATTTGGAAACGACAGATGCAGTAAACTGAGTGTGGTATCCTCCTCTTACAAGTTACTTTCTTCTATTTCTTTCTCTTTCCTAGTCGCTTGCTGATACGTATTTATGGAATGAAGAAGGCTTGTGATTGGCTATTAGCATACTCAGCATGAGCGACATTCAGCTCCATCTGACTGTAGGCTTACAACACTCTGCTCGTTGCACAATGCGGAGACAATGCTCTCGAGATATCCTGACATTTCTCACTGACAGGTGCTTGCGCTAGTCTTGGCTTTGCAGTATATCACAATAGTCATCTCCAGGTTCTTAAGTGTAAAGGATCGTTGGATTTCAGACAGCACGTTGCGAAACATCGAGAAACTACTCTCCTCATCAGTGGATGTTAAGGGTTCATACTTGAAGAAAGTGAGATTCCTCTTCAAGTACACTGACATCAACATTTTCTTCTTTCAGTATTTCACTTATTTTTAACATAATTTGATACCCTTGGTTATTATTATTTTTTTTTTTTTTCAAGGTCTAGTTTCATTTTAAATATTTCATTTCATTTTCATTAATTTCCTCTCTTTTTATATATGGTCAAATATATGTATTTGCTAGAGAAAGATGTTTAAGAGGTGATGGATGAACTAACGATTCGAATTGATACTGGGCAGTACAAATGTACTCGAAAAAAGGCGAAGTTGCAAAAAAGCTGTTAAGATCTTGAAAAGAGATCAATAAGCTGAAAAAGGCAAAAAAGCACAATAAAACCCACCATTTTCTGGCCTACGATGACCCATAATGAACACGTTATGTTAGGCCTCATCCTCGGACACGCGAGGAAAACAGGATTTCTCATCAACTTCCAAACCCTGCTCATAATTTATCAGACCCCACTTTCAATATTCGTTTGACCCGTTCTTGTGTTTACCGACATGGTGACGAAGGAAATAATTTCTTACAAAGTTATAGAGTATTCACATCGTACTTCGGTATATGACTGACCGAGCTCGATAGCTGCAGTTGCTTAAGTGCGGCCAGTGTCCAGTATTCGGGAGATAGTGGGTTTGAACCCCACTGACAGCAGCCCTGAAGATGCTTTTCCATGGTTTCCCATTTTCACACCCGCCAAATGCTGGGGCTGTACCTTAATTAAGGCCACAGCCGCTTTTTTCCAACTCTTAGGCCTTTCCTATCCCATCGTCGCCATAAGACCTATCTGTGTCGGTGTGACGTAAAGCCCATAGCAAAAAAAAAAAAATGCCATTCTTGGGGGCCCGGGTTCGATTCCTGGTACTGCCAGAAATTTAAGAATGGCAGGACTGGTATGTGGTTAAAATGTTACATGCAGCTCACCTCCATTGGGAATGTGCATGGAGAGAGCTGCACCACCTCGGGGCGAGGACACGAGTTTACTTTATTTCACTCGTTAGCTGCTGATGATATACTAACATTTTTATGCTCATAGTTACTTGGATGTCACACAGATTGCAGCACAGCAGAATCGGTCTCGAGTGTGAACATTCCCCATTGCTATTAACAAGTACTGTTTCCATGTAATTTTGGTGCAGCGCTGCAGTTTCAATATTAAGCGTGCATAGTGGATTGCTGACACACCTCATGCAGTGTTGGAGACATTCACATATTGTGGATATCTTCTAGCAAGTGTTTAAAATGTTCAAGACCATAGTGCAACCCGCTGACTGAGATATGGTCCATGATTTGTTTCTTGAATTCGCGAAACATTAAACTAGCTGACATTCATCACCAAGTTTGTGAGGTGTATAGTGAAAATGCAGTGACGGATGGAATGGTGAAGAAATATGTTTGAATGTTCAGTGAAGATCAACGTGTGCACAACGTTCCAGGAGCTACCAACAATCTGTCATCACTAGAGGGCAGATTCATATGCACTACTGCATACTCTGCAAAATACTAGTTTTTCCTCTATGTATAAGGTTGTTTCTCCAAATATAAAATGCTTCTAGCTGCTTTTTCTTTTGGCATGATTTCCAGAGGTTACTGGTCTTCATACAACGAAGAAATGAAGGTATTATACATCCAACATAGCCGTAAATTTGGTGAGCATTATCCACAGATACTGAATAACACTAAAGATGAATGGTAAAGACAGTTAAGAGCTATAAAATATTGGTCTGGACTTGTTAGATCCTGCTGGTGATAGGATTGTAGGAACAAAGAATATGGTGGCATTATTTAGTTCCAGACTGTTACTGTTTTCATTCTTCTGTATGAAAATCCGCAACCTATATCCAGTCATCTGATCGGGTCAGGAATGTAATGAAGCCCCCATCTAGCAGCAAGGATAGGAATCGTGCCAGCTGCCGAAGCATGTCGCACTCCTCTGGGGCAATGACTAATGACTGACAGATGAAATGATATTGGAGAGTTGCTGGAATGAAATATGACATAATAATAATAATAATAATCGTATGGCCTCAGCTACCGTGTGCAGACATTTCAATTTGACGCCATCTGGCTGTCTGCTCGTCAATTTCGACGTTCCGTTTTACTCTACGCCCCCACTAGATGGCAGACCAAGTAAACCGAAACTCTCTTGGGCGTCTGTGGCTGAGATTTAATTAATTTTGTCGGGTAAACACCAAATGTGTCACCAGAGATCTTTTACATGCCGACATCGTACGACATGGAGTGTCGAATGGACTTTTTTCCGCCCTTCAAAAATCCGACTACCTCTGCCGGGTTTGAACCCGCTATCTTGGGATCCGGAGGCCGACACTCTACCGCTGATCCACAGAGGCAGCTGAAATATGACATGAAAAATCGGGGTGGCTAGCTGGAGAAAAACCTGTCCCACCTTTGCTTTGTCCAGCACAAATCTCACATGGAGTGACCGGGATTTTCATGTTATGTGTTTTAGTGTCCTAATTTCCACCTAATCAACACTATATCAGTTGTATTAAATAGCCTGTTTTATTATTAATAATATAATTTTAATAAATAATACAACTGAAATTGTGTCGATTAGATGGAACATCCTTTAAGGGACCTTCATTGAAATTACTACAAAGTGAAGGCAGGACAGGTTTTTGTCCAGATACTCTGGTTTTCCCTGTCATCTTTCATACTAGCAACACTGCAAAATCATTTCATTTCATCTGTCAGTCATTGCCCCGGAGGAGTGCGACAGGCTTCAGCAGCTGGCACAGTTCCTTTCCTCGCCACTAGAAGTACTTCACGCTTCATTCCATTCCTGGCCCGGTTGAAACTGGAGACATTTCATGAGATACAGTAGTATGCCGCTGAGCTTCATTCCACACAAAAAGTAATGAATTATAAATCAGAAAACTTTGAAAAGAAACTAAGGCTACGATATTTGCCTTACAAGTTGTTAATGATCCAGACAAATTTTACTATGAAGGCAGTTCAATATATAATGCAACACATTTTTTTCTGAAAGCGGGTTGGTTTTATTGAGGATTCAAATACACCATGTTATTGTCCAATCCTTTAGCTACAAAACCCTATTTTTCAACATAATCTCCATTCAATGCTACAACCTTTATGCCACCGTTATGTGAGGGCCTGTATGCCTGCATGGTACCACTCGACTGGTCGATGTTGAAGCCAATGTTGTGCTGCATCAATAACCTCCCCATCATCCACGCAGTGCTTCCCGCAGAGTGCATCCTTCATTGGGCCAAACAGATGGAAGGCAGAAGGCACAAGATCCGGGCTGTAGGGTGGATGAGGAAGAACAGTCCACCGAAGTTTTGTGAGCTCCTGTCAGGTGTGCAAACTTATGTGATGTCTTGCGTTGTTGTGGAAAAGGAGAAGTCCGTTTGCATTTTTGTGGCTACAAATACAGTGAAGTCGTTTATTCAATTTCCTTAGAGTATCACAATACTCTTCAGAGTTGATTGTTTCACCACGAGGGAGGTCATCAAACAGAATAACACCTGCAGAGTCCCAGAAGACCGTGGCCGTGATTTTACAAGCTGAGGGTACGATTTGAACTTCTTTGTGGGAGAGTTGGTGTGGTGCCACTCCATGGATTGCAGTATTGTTTCCAGTTTGAAGTGATGAATCCATGTTTCATCACCTGTGGCAATTTTTGACGAGAAATTGTCACCTTCAGCCTCATAACGAGCAAGTAATTCCGCACCCATGTTTCTTCTTTGCTCTTTATGGTTTTACATTAGGTAAAAGGAGAATAATAAAACTTCATTAGGTGTCGAGGAACTTAGCGGGAACAAAGCTTTGAATACTCCAACTGGTGGATAAGTGTGTCAGCACTACCAACAAAGACGCCGAGTTCATCAGCAAGGTGTTTGACTGTGGTCCGTCGATCACCTCGAATGTGGGTGTCCACACGTTCCAACTTTGTAGGCGTCACAGCTGTGTGAAGTTGTGAAGTCCAGGAAGGCACTATTCCCATTATTGTTTATCACCATCATGGATGACATAATGAAGAACATCAAGAAAACCTCTGGTGAACTAAATGCAATGGTCTTCTCTCAATGAGTGGAAGGTTATGTTCCAGGAATTAAATCTCAAGATAAGCGACCTCAAAACAATAGTGATGCCTTCAACAGAGAGGGACGACCAGTGAACATCATGCTAGGAAATCATCCACTAAAAAGTGTGGAAAACTTTACATACTTTGGCAGTCTAATATCTTGAGATACACAAACCACAAAAGAAGTGGCAAATAGAGTGCAGAAGAGCTCCCACTTAAACAGCAAGTATGAACACTCCTCTGGGATCCCAAAGTACCAACAAAATCAAAGCTGGTGATCTTCAATCAGTACTTCATACCAATCTTAACCTATGGTATCGAAACCTGCACCCTCTCTAAGAGGGACTCATCAAGGTTGCAGGCATCTGAGATGAAGTTCCTTAGGTCCACAATTCAAAAAACAAAACTGGACAAGTTAAGGAATGACGTGGTTAGAAAGGAAGATTGGATTGAAACATCTTTGTTAGATTGGGTCAGCATGTCCAGATTGAGGTGGTTTGGGTATGTAATGAGGATGGAGCCAACAAGGACAGCTTATGTTAATTTGGAGAGACATGTGGCAGGTAAACGGATGACGGGAAGACCAAGAACCCACTGGATGGACATTGCTGATCGAGGAAGGGCACGGGAGGACGTTAACAACACAATGCATTTCCATGAGGCAGAATGGAAGAAGCTCACGAGTACCCGGGGAACTGGAACTGTAAAATGATGTTGAATAGGTAGACATTCCCGTCCTTGTTGATAGTGATCAGTCGTTAATACGATCCAAAATGAAATTGATTCCAGATGATCATTAAGATCGCCGTGGTGGTGATTACTGTTTTACGAGGAAGTACAACTAGGCAACCTTCCTCTATTAACACTTAATCAGAGAGTTGGGGGGGGGGGGGAGGAACTGAAGGCTCTGACAGTTCGAAAAATAAAGGTATCGGCCAAAGATAGACAAGTGCCACGAAGGGCGTGAAAAATGAAAGACTCCCTAGGCCACGATAACTAATACCATCGGGGTCAGAAAAGAACTAGAGTTGACCAAGGGAGTCGGATAGGACAGATGAAAGTGAGGAGCCTAGCACAAGTAAGTGGAAGCAATGTCAGGACTCAGCTAAACACCTCATGGTCACCAACCCACACTCCCAAGTTAAGAGCCCCTGGAGCCCCTTTTACGACAGGCAGGGTATACCATGTTATTCTACCAGCCCCACCCACAGGGGGATGATCATTACATACCCAACCTCAAATTTTTATAGAAAACGATTTTCATAAAAATTATAAATGCATTCAGCACATATCTTCTATTATATCCTGGACATTGCACCAGTGGGAAGGAGCTTGAGACCAGGCATACAGTATAAGAACAGTACCTACATTCTTCAAGCTTATCCCAGTTATTTTCTGGGGTCGCTGGAGCCACCCAGGCTCATTTTGCCGGGGTTTTCAAGACCAGATGCCCTTCCTGACGTGACGCGAAATCGGGAGGTTGTGGGTTCGGATCCCACTGGTGTCCAGTTGGCATTTTTGTTCTGTACTTAACATCTCTTCAACACGTACTAAATGTACGTAACACGGCCTAATAGGTTGAAAGTCGGTTTTGATTATAATACGGTTGTGAAAATTCAATAATAATTTTGTCTTTGTACTTTTCTCCTTCTTCAGTGTTGTCAGAGTCCCCTCCTCCTTGCTGAATGTCATTTTTCACCATTTCTGTATATCGCATTCTTGGCCGCCCTCTTAGTCTTGAATATTTTAACCGCAACCGTACCTTTTTCTAGATATGCGATCAGGATCCATCCTTCGCATGCGACCATAACATTTGAGTCTACGCAGAGTTATGTTGTCCTGCATTCTGCCAACCTCAGCCATGTCCCTGATGTTCTTATTATGAATTTTATCTCATCTTGTATTGCGAACCACTGCTGGACGAATCTCATTTCAGTTACCTGAATCCTTGCTTCAACCTTTTTCCTCATAGTCGAGGTCTCACTCCCATATGTCAAAATTGGGATGTAATAAGTCAGATAAATTGCTCCCTTGCATTTCATTGGTACTTTTGGGTTCCATATTAGGTCTCGGATAACTCTATACAATGTCCCTCCAGCTTGAATCCTGCTGATAAGTTCCTCTGCAATGAAGCCTGTTGCTGATATGCTTCCTAGATATTTGAATTTGTTGGACATCTTGAGTTGTCTGTCATATAATGTTATATAATGACACATAAACTCATCAGCTGTTGCCTTGCAGTGAAGCAGGGGATTGCCAAAGGCTAAGGGAGACAACCCCTGACAGAAAATCCTCTGAAACATTAGGCCTAGCAAGTCAGTGGAAGAGAGAAATTTTAATTGCTTTCGAAACCAAAAGAAGCCTGTAAACACACATCTCATTATATTACCCTGGTTTAGGGAGAGGGACCGATGTCTTTCAGAATTGTAGTAAATGCGAAGGGATGCATAAAATTGGATCGCAAGGGGCTGGTTGACCATCCGATATAGTTCCAGTGAGGATCTCTCCTCTGATGGGTTAGGGACCACGGGTAGATTGTATAATCCTAGCCACCTAAGCACAGGGAGGGCCATGACACAGAATATGTCCGAGATATTCATTCCCATTCCATAGAAACTGAGATTCCAACTCTCAGGACCACTTAATAGGTCACTCAGCTGTTGCCCATGGTTCACGAACTACGATGTGACTACAGTAACCCACACCACGAACCACAGAATAGAATAGCAGAGAAAATAATATAACTATAATTACTATAAATAATCCTGTGTGGTTAGGGGCGTGCGGCTGAGAGCTTGCATCTGGAAGATAGTGGATTCGAATCCCACCATCGGTAACCCTGAAGATAGTTTTCCGTGGTTTCCCATTTTCACACCAGGCAAATGTTGAGTCTGTACCTTAATTAAAGCCATGGCTGCTTCCTTCCAACTCCTAGGCCTTTCCTATCCCATCGTTGCCATAAGACCTATCTGTGTCGGTGCGACGTAAAGCCACTAGCAAAAAAAAAATTAATTCGTATCACCTGAGGCATTACATTTGCAAACAAAAATAAGTATGTAATAACAAGAATAGATTAGCATAGAAAATAATATAACTATAACTAATATTACATTTGCAGACCAGAAATAAGTATTTCATAACAGGAATAGAGTAGCATAGAAAATAATATGATTATAATTACTATAATATAATTATGTTTACATTTACAGACAAAAATAAGTATGTAATAACAAGAAAAGAGTAGCACAGAAAATAATATAATTAATATAAAAAATTAATTGGCTTTAACTAAGGCATTATATATTTTATACTGTATTTGCAGACAAAAATAAGTAGGGTAATGGCACTATATATCGAACGCCATTTAAATATTGAACACTTCACACATCTTGTTGCAAAATAAGGATATCGATTAGTTTACACAATATCTGAGATTTCTAAATTCACCCCTCCAAGCATAGATTTATGTCACTCGATAGGTCGAAGTCGTTACCGTGTTGGGGAACGTGGAGAAGTCTCAGACCTTTGGTGTTGGTGGGATTTTGATGAGATTGTTGTATTATTACTAAGGTGCAGTGTCCCTGTGATTATCTGTCTTCAGAAGGTATCCTTTAAATAATAGGTTGTGAGTTTTCACTCATCTTCATATTTATTTCTAAAATAAAATACTGTTTGATATTTGACTTCCATTTTATAATATCGAAAGGTCATTCGATCTATTTATTTATTCATACCAGAAGCAATACATCATATAAATTATTAGTTAAGAATGAAAAATAATTAAATAGGCCTAAGTGGTAAAAAGAAATTTTAAAAAACCATACTAGAGGTACATTCAAAGTAACAATTATATCATATCGGACCAGAATTTGGCAAGATCTCAACCATTTGGTGTGGCCTTCACTAAATCTTACATGGTGCAAACGAGAGGGCAGGAGTTGCAATTAAGGAGGTGCGCCATAGTTTGTTCTTCTCCGCAGACACAGAGGGTTGACTCTTCAGATAGGTCGTTCGATAATTGGGGTTCATTCGATACAAAAACTACCCTTAATATCGAATGCCACTGAAAATTAATGGGGTGTTTATGATTTTAATTTGTAGTACTGTTTCCTTTAGTGCTGAAGTCTGCACTTTGGTGCTCGTTATTGCTGAACCATCTATTTGTAACTTGAGAGGGCCTGACTTTGAATCTCCTTCGGGTATAGTTAGATTTCTTTTATGATGTCTTGTGTCTGTTTGATGCCGCACATTGTTCTAATCACTTTATTTAAAATTCCTGTCACTTTCCAAGCGTTTTCGCCATTGGCAAATCAACTGGTGGTGATAAGACGGGATGCCACTCTTTTGAAAAAATACATCCTTTGTACATTTTAGCCATTTAAACCTAGAAAGCTTAAAATGATTGTTTTTGCAGTTCTAGCTTATTTTCCTTAACTAGTGCGCAGAGCTTGACAATGGTCAAAATTAAGACGCCCAACAGGGGAAATGTCCCAAAAGTCAAAGTTTAAACCTGCGGAAAAAATGAAACGGTGTCAGTATTCATTATCTGCCTTGACTGAAGTTGTTAAACAGGTTAAGTCGGGTATGATGTCCCAAAGGCACGCATCTAAAACATACCAGGTCCCTTTAACAATGTTAAATGACAAACTATCTGGACATCAGAAGATTCAGACTGCCCTTGGCCAGAAGCCGTTCCTGAGTCCAAGAGAACAAGAGGGCATTAGTGAATTGGTAATCAACATGTCTAAGAGGGGATTTCCGTTGAAGAAAAATTATTTACTTGATACTGTTCAGCAAATTGTGCAGTCATCAGGAAGGAGCACACTGTTTAAGCATGGAAGACCTGGTAAAACCTGGTTCAGATGTTTTATGGGACGGCATCCTTACCTCTCTCAGAGGAAGGCTGAATCGATTAGCAAGGGCAGAGCTGCTGCCTCGGAAGAGAGAATACGTGGTTGGTTTGCGGGACTGCCGTGCTAACTGGAATCTGAGGACGTAAGATCAATTATGGAAGATTCAAGCAGGATCTTCAATGCAGACAAGGCAAATTTTCTGTTTCATAAGATTTCAGGAAAGTACCTTGGAGTCAGAGGGAAACAGCTTCAATTTACGGCAACCTCTAAAAAGCAAAAAGTCATAACAGTGCTTGGAAATTTCTGAGCCGACAGGCGTTGTGCTCCAACATTGATCGTTTACAGCAATATACGACTTCATCAACTTATCAAAGATAGTGTACAGGAGCCATGATCTACAAGAAAACTGAAAGTGGCTGGATGAAGGCCACAACGTTTCTGAACTTTCTTCCACATTTTAGGTTACGGCTGGAGGAAGAGAAAATTACACTTCCCATTATTCTAATTCTTGATGGACACAGGAGTTATTTATCCCTTCAAGTCATGACCATGGAATAATATTGTACTGTCTTGTACCTAACGCCAACCATCTCCTGCAACCAGCAGGTGTATTTACACCTCTAAACAGAGCATGGGGAAGTACTCTTCAAGACGAGAAAATACAAACTCTCGGTGCATCATAAACCAAGGTAAATTTTGCACACATGTTAAAGAAAGTTTAGGATGAAGCTGTTGGGCCAGATATTGTGAAAAGCACCTTTCGCAAGTGTGATCTCTATCCACTAGATCCCAACGCTTTGGACTACACTGAATGTGTTGTAGATATTTTGGAAACCCCAGTGGGAAGGCAACAGCAAGAGAGTCACAAAGGCAGCCCTTCATCCCCTTCCACTTCCAATAAGAAGTTAAAGATCATCTGGAAGAATTCTTGCCTCCTCGTATTCTTGATAAGTTCAATGACGTGATGCAGAAAAGCAGAATCATAAACCAGATTTGCATGCTTATTGGAAAAGTGTTACAACTCAGTACAATGCAACACAAAACAATATTGGCTAATCAAAATGAAATGATGACAGACAGTTCATCAGAACAAGATGATGATGATTAGGGCAGAGATGATTTCACATGGAATGATGAACGTTTAGAGGTGTATGTACCTCCTCCCAAGGAGGATATTTCTGGTGCCGTCATTTTGAAGAGTGGAGCCGAAATTTTGCTTCGGAACTTGCTAGCTCACCCACCTCGAGTAGTAGCGTGGTTTCATTCAAAGATTTTCTCAAAGTTCCTCGGAATTCATCAGTTTAGATTAAGGAAAATATACGTGATATCTTCAAAGGACGGAAAGAATTGAAGAGAAAGAAAAGAAACAAGCACGACTAAAGACATGTTCAGGTCTTTGTGGATAGATGGAGATAAGAAAGTGATTTTTGTGTTTTGTGACTTTTGTGATTTATATTTAAGAATCATTCTATTTTGTACATGTTATTACTACCATATAATGTCTATAAAGGTTGGTCCCCACTGTTTAACATTTAACAACAGCAACAACATGTTTCATTTAATATTGTGTCCACACTTACGAACACATTAAATTTTACTTCGGTGGGCTGAGGGCCTCAGACGGTTAAGGCATCGGCCTTGTGACCCCAACTTGGCAGGTTCGATCCTGGCTCAGTCCGGTGGTATTTGAAGGTGCTCATATACGTCACCTCGTGGTGGTAGATTCACTGGCACGTAACAGAACTCCTGCAGGACAAAATCCTGGCACCTTGGCATCCCCGAAAAATGTAACCGTAGTTAGTGGGACGTAAAGCAAATAACATTATTATTAAACTTGACGTCTTTTGTTTATTTACAGGTAGTTCATCATATCAGTTTGTGGTAATACATTCAGGTGGTGTCTTGTATTTTCAAACAAGGACAATGGACTCAGAGAAAGAGGATTTGGCCTTTGTTATTGCCACTGTAGCTTCTTACAAGATCTTGTGAAGAAAGGAAAGGAGAATGTGGGTACGACAATATCTCAATAAAACGCACAAATGGATGACATTCTGAATAAGCCAAAAGTAGAAGACAGGTTTGGATTTAAAAACTTTCTGAGAATGTCAGAGCATGATTTTAATGTAGTTTTGGAAAAAATACTTCCTACCATAAGAAAGGAGGAGACACAGTTACGGGCAGCTATTCCACCTCACTTGTGCCTTGGGATAACTTTGCATGTCCGCACAGTATAAACTTTGTCCACCCATCCCCGATTTCTGACTTTTATGAACTTTTTGCAATTCTGGACTGTACTGGGAGCGGAGGGAGGCTAGTTTTTTTTTTTTTTTTTCAATGCACTCGCAGGAGCAATTATAGATAATTTTAAGTTCCTGGAAACTGTCGGCTTTCCTTGCTTTATGTCTGTATTCCTTCGATTACACATTCCACAAAAAGGCCTTTCTATTATATCTTTAATTATGTCCGGAGTGATCTCTTTGCTCCACTCCATTTCTGACAATAAATTGTAGTATACCGGGCGAGTTGGCCGTGCGCGTAGAGGCGCGCGGCTGTGAGCTTGCATCCGGGAGATAGTAGGTTCGAATCCCACTATCGGCAGCCCTGAAGATGGTTTTCCGTGGTTTCCCATTTTCACACCAGGCAAATGCTGGGGCTGTACCTTAATTAAGGCCATGGCCGCTTCCTTCCAACTCCTAGGCCTTTCCTATCCCATCATCGCCATAAGACCTATCTGTGTCGGTGCGACGTAAAGCCCCTAGAAAAAAATAAAAATAAAAATTGTAGTATAGTGCAGAGAGAACGACATACATGCACGTACTGTATTCATAGCTTGTAATTATAATCCTACATTTTTTCATAAGAAGCACATAGTTTAAACTATATGTTGGAAACAGGACGGAAGTTGCCGAAGCTGTGCCGACATCTCACAAACAACGAATTGACTTGACAAGTTTCCCACCTGGAGCGGAAAACACCCCAAAATGTTAAAAGTGTTAACCTCAACATTCTGATTTAACATGCAAAGTCAATTGGAAGATGCAATGACAACATACATGTCAATTCTAACATGTTCAATTTAACATGTTGGTGTTAAATATTAATCAGTGTAGACCGGCCTTATGGTAAAGTGATTTATAATAAATAGATCTGTTCAGTATTTAAAACCTTGCCGTTCAATATATAGAAATCATGTTCAATAAATAAGACCTCACTGGAGGAATACAACTGTTGCATTTAAGGGCACCTTGGGCCTAAAAATTATACATTTTAAAAGTCTGAACAAGCTAGTTGCAAACATTGGATGTTGTGTTAAGGTTTTATAATTCCTTCAGAGGTCTGTTCTTCACTGGCAAAAAGTACCGATTAATCATTCATGGAGATAACCTTAAGTGTTCGATATATAGTGTCACAATGCTATGGAATAACAAGAATAGAGTAGCATAGAAAATAATATAACTTTAATTACTATAACAAATTAATTAGCATTAACATACATACATTATCATTATAGACTGTTATGCCTTTCAGCGTTCAGTCTGCAAGCCTCTGTGAATTTACTAAACGTCGCCACAATCCTCGATTTGCAACTAGTGTTATGGCCTCATTTAGTTCAATACCTCTTATCTTTAAATCGTTAGAAACCGAGTCTAACCATCGTCGTCTTGGTCTCCCTCTACTTCTTACCCTCCATAACAGAGTCCATTATTCTCCTAGGTAACCTATCCTCCTCCATTCGCCTCACATGACCCCACCACCGAAGCCGGTTTATGCGTACAGCTTCATCCATCGAGTTCATTCCTAAATTAGCCTTTATCTCCTCATTCCGAGTACCCTCCTGTCATTGTTCCCACCTGTTTGTACCAGCAATCATTCTTGCTACTTTCATGTCTGTTACTTCTAACTTATGAATAAGATATCCTGAGTTCACCCAGCTTTTGCTCCCGTAAAGAATACTGCTGATCGCAACTGCGAGCTCACTGCATTAGCTTTACTACACCTTGATTCAATCTCGCTTACTATATTACCATCCTGGGAAAAAACACAACCTAAATACTTGAAATTATCGACCTGTTCTAGCCTTGTATCACCAATCTGACATTCAATTCTGTTGAATTTCTTACCTACTGACATCAATTTAGTCTTCGAGAGGCTAATTTTCATACCATACTCATTGCACCTATTTTCAAGTTCTAAAATGTTAGACTGCAGGCTTTCGGCACAGTCTGCCATTAAGACCAAGTCGTCAGCATAGGCCAAACTATTTACTACATTTCCAACTAACTGAATCCCTCCCTGCCATTTTCTACCTTTCAGCATATGATCCATGTAAACTACAAACAGCAAAGGTGAAAGATTACAGCCTTGACTAACTCCTGTAAGTACCCTGAACCAAGAACTCATTCTACCATCAATTCTCACTGAAGCCCAATTGTCAACATAAATGCGTTTGATTGATTTTAATAATCTACCTTTAATTCCATAGTCCCCCAGTATAGCGAACATCTTTTCCCTCGGTATCCTGTCATATGCTTTCTCTAGATCTTATAGCTCTTCAGCTATAACTTGCCGCATCTGCTTTTTATTTTTTATCTCAAGTTTTCCCACAGTACCATGATATTTCTTATAAAGATCTATTAGCATCATCGTCTGGTTCTCTGTGAATTCACTTCTTTCTGCCCCAGTTGACGCCACAGTGGGTGGTGTGAAGATGACGAATTCCTGCAATTCTGGACAATGGGCATTTAATTAGTAATTTCCTATTAAAAAAACTAACAAATTTCATTTAATCACTAGAACTACACTTACTTCCATTAATATTCGGCCACTTGTTATATTTTGATACTGTACATTAATTTATTAATAATACAATAAAAATAATCTTTTATACTAATGTTTTCAGACACAATATTACAAATACAATTTCACTTTTGGAATATTGAATGAAAAAAAAATTGTTTTTAATTAGAAGTACTAAATATGACAGTCACTTTCATATTCGGCCACCCGTATATCACCTCTGAATAATACATTAGAGTAAATTATTAGTAACTTTTAGCATCTCGCTCTCTGTGTATGACCTCTCGTAAACAAAGTTGCATTACCAATACAAATGGTCCGTTATTGGATATTTCAAACAAAGTTGCATGTTGGCAATCAGTCTTTTGGTATTGCCAGCCTGGATGCTTTGCCACTCCTCTTCAATTCTTCTTTGAAGTTCATTCTTAGAATGAACAGGGGTTCTGCAAATCCTGTCTTTGAATTCTACCCATAAATTTTCAATTGGTTTGTGATTTAGGCTTTGGGGTGATGTTTCAATCACTTTGGGACAGTTGTACAAGAGCCAGCTTTTCACAATAAAAGCTTTGTGCTTATCATCATTGCCCTGATAAAATTTAAAACTACCTCTGATGCCCAATTTATCAGCACTCTTATTAGGATTTTCCTTGAAGATGAGGAGATAGTCTGCCTTCTTCATAATGCCATCAATCCTAGCCATTTCACCTATTCCACCTGAAGACATACAGCCGTCCATCATGATGCTTCCTCCACCGTGTTTGACAGTATAATTATATTTTCCAATTCTGTATTTGGCTTCCGCCACACATATTCCTTACCATCCGAGTCAAAGACATTGAATTTGCTTTCGTCGGCAAAAAAGACATTGCTCCACCAAGAACATCTTTCCTGACCTAGTCTTTTGCAAACTGTAATCTCTTCTTTTGGTTTGCTTCACTAATGAAGGCCTTCTTCCTCGCAGCTCTACCGTTTTATCCTTGTTACCTCATGACTCTGTGTACTGTTTCAGGATGGACTTTCTTACCGCACTCCTGGAACAGTTCCGCTCCTAATTTAGCAGCACTAAACTTGGGTTGTTTCTTAAACTTTGTAATCAATACCTGTTCTCCTTGCTCAGTGAGTTTCTTAGGCTGGGGTTGCTGAGGAAGTGATTCAAGCCTTTCTTATCAAATCTTCTTATTATGTCCCCTATCGTGCTTCTTGGTATGTTCAAAAACTTGCTTATTTGTCGCTGAGACATACCCTTAGCACAATGGAATACAATAAGTTGAAGTTGCTCGTACATTGTATTCTTTCCTTTCTGACCCATTTTACTGACGTTCTGCAGCAGCAGTTTGATACAGTGATTACGGAGAACTGCGCTTGAGTAAACAGCCGGGCTAGTGGTCAACACATGGATTGGCCGAATATTAAAGTGGCGCACTCCGGTGACATTTTCAACATACATGGTATTAGTTTTGAAATTATAGAAGACCACACATTAGTTTCTAACAATACATGTGGAACACTGCAACACATCTATCTACCAAACTTTCTCATTCTTATACTTCTTTTCAGCATATAATACAGATGGTATTAATAAATGAGCCACCCTGCCCGAATATTTATGCGAGTACTATCAGCAAAACTTTTAGTGACACTTCATTTTACGGGGGAGGGGGGAGAAAGGAGGCAACTACAAGTTTCGGTCATACTGCCAACCGAATGGAAATGGAATCTGAATTGATAGTGTGATCGATCGATATGTATTTTCTAAACTGTTATTACCATAAGCCAACAGCTGTGTCACACACACATTATTTAACACTTCTCGATGTGGCTCATTTCTTTATATTTAGAATGAAGCTAAAATGACACACAATTAAACACGTATTTTGCAAAATATTTATAACTGTTGGCGGGATACCTACCATACAAGATTAGAGAACCACATTCATTGTTCCCAGCTTGAATTCTCAGAAATATCACTTTCACAATCGTCACTGCTATATGCAATACTATCAATTACAATCTCGTCCATGGCTATTTCCATGACATTGTCGTGCCTCCAGTATTCCTCTTCCAGTTCTTTCACCTTTCTACAATACCCCTCCCAATCTGCGGCAGAAACTGAACGGAATGCCTCGATGCTCAATTGTCCTAAGTTAGTTGCTGACATGCCTCCCGTAATACTATGCTGTTCAAATTCGTGTTTTAATTTTGCCCATGCCAATTCAATGGCATTCAGATCAGAGTTGTGTGGGGGAAGACGAAGGACGACATGACCATTTTCAGCTGCCATGACGTCAACAGCATAAATTTTATTAGGAGGCCTGTTTTCCTCAACTAATCTATACAGGGCCTCTTTCCTTTGATTTACATCGCAGAAAATGCCTCTCCTCCGTAGCCACTGGACCATCGTCACTCGTGTATCATACCTCGATGGTACTTCATCCACCTGTCGAGAATGATATGGTGCACTATTCATCACTATGACAGATGCAGGAGGCAAATTAGGGAGCACAGATGTTCCGAACCATTTCTCAAAATTATGGGAATTCATGTGGCCATAGTATTCGCCTTGGGTATTTCTGACTTCAAATATTAATTGTGCTTCTCCAATGAACCCTTTCTCGGATCCAACACTTGCAATGATTAGCCTTATGGAAGAGATTCCCCATGCTGTAACACCCACAACATCATTTTCTCCCTGCCAGCATTTTCCAGTTGTCATTTTATTGTCAACCCAGGATTCATCCAAGTAAAATACTTCCTTGCCTTCTTCCCTAGCACGTTTAATTTTGACAAGGAATCGTGCCCGACAATCAACGATGTCTGCCCGCTCCAGCAATAAAACATGGTTGTTTTGGACTTTCTTCCATACAAAACCCATATTTTTCAACACTTTTCGGAGAGAAGTTGAACTCCACTTCCACTTAATTTCTTTTTCCAGCACGGGGATCAGTTTGTTCACAGTAGGTACTACTTTTTGGACGGCATAGAAGTCTTCGATGGTGTCCCTTACCACTCGTTTGTCAAAATCATTAAGTTTTATCTTCCCTTGAGTTCTCTCCCTAAGAGAAAGAGGAGAACATCATATAAGACTTGCACATGAAAACCTACTATTATCCAAAATTATATTGATTAGAAGCGAATAGTTAGACTGGCCTACCTCTTTTTACCAGGGGTGCTTGGACATTCACCGGGGTGAGAGGCAGAAAATGCCCTAATCCTCTTAATAGTCGCAACAGATTTTCCCGTATACGCGGCAACACGTTCAATAGACTTGTTGAGGGGGACGAGCAGCTGTTTCTTCTCTTTCTCCAAATCACAGCACTCTGCAATTTGAGCAATTATTCTTCTTCCGTCGCGGTGTATAGCCCTTGGTCGTTTCGGTGTAGGAGTTCTAGGTTGTTCCTGTGATATACTTTGATTTTCCTCCTTCATGATCAACCTTAACCTAAATTTTGGCTCCGCAAAAGTTTTAGTGACACTTCGTTTTCCGGCGGTAAGAAGTAAGTTGGGAGCGACAAAGATTCCGGCAATACCGCCAACTGAATGGAAATGAAATCTGAATTGAATCGATAGTATAATGGGTCGATACGAATTTTCCATATCGTCCTTTCCGTCCAGGAGTTCTAACAGGACGAAGTATGGTGATATCTGCTGTTTGATATGTTCCTACACTACGTGGCGCTGATGTAGGTAAACAGTGATCAGCTATCCTTGAACATGTGATTTTAAATGAGATCTGATGTGACTTAATTCGGAATTTATCGTTTAAATAAATTATTTAAAACCGTGTGTTTATTGCTGTTATGTTACAGGAATGTGCATTTTCTTTACTGACCGATGACTGTGTTTATGTGCGATCTGTGTTTCGTGCAAATTAAGATATAGTGTTCCACGTTTTGGAGGTAAAATGTGACAAATTCGTAGGAAATATTTTACACTTAGTAATGGCTTAATGACATTACTCCTGAAATTGGTTCGTTAGTGACTTAACGAATATCTCAAACGGGTATGTATACAGCTAAGTCATATTTCAATAATTCACCACGAAATCAAACTCAATTGCAATTATCAATTATAACCTTAAAAAAAGCACACGTTCAACTGTTAGTGTATATGCTACGTAATATAAACATATTAAAACTCTGCAGGCATCCACATGATGTTACGAAACGGTATGTCATACATACCGTATGTAATTCCTACATAACTACTTAAGATAAATGATATGTTAACATGCTCAGTATAATGAATATTACCAGCGTTTTACACCATCAGTCAGTTAACTGGATAGCTTGGACATTTTCCGGGTATGTTTGCGGTAGACAAGCTTGCATTTCTTTCCATACTTCTTTTGTTCGGGAAAAAAATCGGCATCGTATGTAATGAAAAAATAATTGTGGTACCAAGTCCTGTGCATGTTCAGTACAACACCAAAGTCTATGAGAAACAGTAATTGAAGGTAAACTATCCAGGCATTCTTGAAATATTTCGCCCCATAATGCTCCTTGTACACTAATATTTCTCACAACAACTTTCTCTACATGAGAAAACATCAATAATAATTCACTCGATGGGTAAATGAGATAGGTGGATGAGTTAAAATATTCCTGTAGATTTGTTAAAGCTGAAAACGGGCTGCATTTTGCCTCCTCTGTATTGTTTTGCAGAGATCCAATATGGCCACAGAAGTGATGAACAACATTTATATTTGAACCGGTGAAAGGAACTATTTTTTCATCTTCACAACTTGATAAGGGTGGCTGATGAAAGGTAAGCTTGCTGTAAATTTTCTCCTGAGCTGTACTTATGATTTTGGCATTATCTTTAGCCACAGCTTTCGCCATGCTCTAATCTGACTGAAAAATGATGTTAAGGGTACTTCAAGTTCAGACTGGCAATTACCTCTTTTAGATATAGCATTGCTTAGTGCGACATACACAGATTGTAACATGTGCAGATGCAAAAAGTCCACGGTAGAAGGGGGATTATCACAGCTTATGGATCGTAGTATACGAAAGTGCCTTTCCAAGGGGTCTTGGTTGAATTTGCCTGTAAGCACATAAGTAAAAGCACGGCTCCACGAATACTGTGTAAGTTCTATTGTGCTTTTAATTGTCACACGCATGGACTCAAGAGTTCTCTCAGAGGTGTATGTATTGTTTGGTGCTTGTAAGTTCTCACTAATTTCACACAAAAGATAAAATTTCTCACAATCAGGAAATAATGCTTCGTTAGGAGTTTTGGCATTCAGTACATCAGAAACATCACTGAGGTCCCTTGTTAATGTTGTGGCTTCACTTCCTACAAAACAATTGGTGTGACTGTTTAGCCATATCTGCATGGCAAATTCATAAATATTACTGTTCTGTTATTGCTAATGCCTCTTCCGGCCTCACCTTGAATGACTTAGCTATTTCCGTGATTATACTAGAGAGGGCAGCTCCCTCGATGTTGGACACGGATGATCGTATCTTTCCGACGAGATGTTAATTTTATCTCTTTGACTCCAATCTTTGTTTTGGTTTTGAGAGAAGAATAAAAATGGACCCCACACAGATCGAAGTAGCGTTTTTGACTTACAGAAAAGTCTTTGAACGATTCAAACTTAGCCATACTTCTCCTTTCTTTGCTGGTTAATATCTTCCAGGTATCGGTATTCTTTCGTAATATTTGTTCTATTATTTATAGCTGATTGATATGCGGCGTTCGCTGCGCAGTATGAATGGACTGCATATTTTTCTTGTGGTTATTGTGATTATGATTGTTGAGCTTGGGTCTGATATTACATCTGTTCATGTGCGCTGCATTTTTACGTAATTCGCCATCTATGACTGTTTGTCCTTTGTGTCGGCGCGAGCTTCCACTCGTGTCCTACGAAGTGCGAACCATGATGGGTTTGTGGATGACTGCGGGATTTCTCCGATCCCACAGCTGAATTCGTTTGTCCTGTGCACGCAACTTCTGTTATAAATGAGACCTCGTTTGTGACCTTGGAGTCATGCTATATGAAATTGAGTTCGTCGTTTAACTGACGCTGGTGCTCATATTGGTTGCCGATCCCGGCTGTGCCTGAATGTGTGCGCGAATGTTAGTATGAGAGGGGAGTGAAAGAATGACGTATCGATCGCCTGAATTTACATTTTGATCTTGTTTGTATATCTTATTCTTGCATTTTCGTACGGTGCTATTTCTTTTGCCTTCGCACCTGTCTTGGCCGCTCGCTTACCTATTGAGCCACCATGTTGTATCTTTTTTTCATTTAGGCTATTCGAATGCCTGGGATTTTCCCCTTTGGTTATTTACATTATCTCCTTGGTCCAGAGTTGTTCCTCTTTGTGCTATAGTGATATTATACTTTTTTATTTTATTTTTCTGCTCGCAGTTTTCTCCTTGATGCGTGGGAGTTAGAAGATCTGTGGTGATTGTTACCAAATACAGTAGAGACAATACACGACACTGAGCGAGATATCGAGTGACAGTTACTGGAGCTCACTCTAGCGAATAGACCTGAACGGTACTGATTCTGTCATAAGAGCACGTGTATTTTTGTGTGAAGTTGTTGGTGTTATTTATGCGTTTTCAGTGAGTTGACATAATTAAATAGTAGCGTGTGTCATTCCTTGATATCTCCTCTCAACATGAGGGGAAAAGTATGTGCTGTGTTTGGCTGCAGTAATTACGAAGTAGAGAAAAATGCGCGCTCGTTCTTCAGGTTCCCTCGTGACAAGAACATGCAAGTAATATTGTGTTTGCATATATATTCTTCCAGTGACAGAGATTTTTATAGTACTCCATAATCTTCTGACCTGCTCGACCCATGTTTTAACGGGCTTAAAATATAATACGCATATTTTATTGTATAGTGCAGCAGTTAACCTTCAATACCGATGTGTTGTTGTAGGTGTGATCTGTGGGTTTTGAAATGTCACAGAAGCGATTTGGATAAAGTGTACAAGAAAGTTAATATGGGAAGGACAGCTGATTCAGAAAGTGATGGAACCAACCAGAGGGAAAAATATTTTGGATGTGGTGCTGATAAAACCAGATGAGCTCTATAGGGAAACTGAAGTAATAGATGGTATTAGTGATCATGAAGCTGTTTTTGTGGTAGTTAAAAATAAATGTGATAGAAAGGAAGGTCTTAAAAGTAGGACTGTTAGGCAGTACCATATGGCTGATAAAGCAGGTATGAGGCAGTTTCTAAAAAGTAACTATGATCGGTGGAAAACGGTAAATAAAAATGTAAACAGCCTCTGGGATGGGTTTAAAGAAATTGTTGAGGAATGCGAAAACATGTTTGTACCTTTAAGGGTGGTAAGGAATGTTAATGACCCACCTTATTATAATAGAGAAATAAAGAGACTAAGAAGGAGGTGCAGACTGGAAAGAAATAGAGTTAGAAATGGCTGTGGAAGTAAGGAGAAATTGAAGGAACTTACTAGAAAATTGAATCTAACTAGAAGGCAGCTAAGGATAACATGATGGCAAGCATAATTGGCAGTCCTACAAATTTTAGTGAAAAATGGAAGGGTATGTATAGGTATTTTAAGGCAGAAACAGGTTCGAAGAAGGACATTCCAGGAATAATTAATGAACAAGGGGAGTGTGTATGTGAGGATCTTCAAAAGGCAGAAGTATTCAGACAGCAGTATATAAAGATTGTTGGTTACAAAGATAATGTCGAGATAGAGGAAGAGACTAAGGCCAAAGAAGTAATAAAATTTACGTATGATAACAATGACATTTACAATAAGATACAAAAGTTGAAAACTAGAAAAGCGGCTGGAATTGATCAGATTTCTGGGGATATACTAAAGACAATGGGTTGGGATATAGTACCATATCTGAAGTACTTATTTGATTATTGTTTGACCGAAGGAGCTATACCAGATGAATGGAGAGTTGCTATAGTAGCCCCTGTATAAAGGAAAGTGTGATAGACATAAAGCTGAAAATTACAGGCCAGTAAGTTTGACATGCATTGTATGTAAGCTTTGGGAAGGCATTCTTTCTGATTATATTAGACATGTTTGTGAAATTAATAACTGGTTCGATAGAAGGCAATTCGGTTTTAGGAAAGGTTATTCCACTGAAGCTCAACTTGTAGGATTCCAGCAAGATATCTTGGATTCTGGAGGTCAAATGGACTGTATCGCGATTGACCTGTCTAAAGCATTTGATAGGGTGGATCATGGGAGACTACTGGCAAAAATGAGTGCAATTGGACTAGACAAAAGAGTGACTGAATGGGTTTCTATATTTCTAGAAAATAGATCTCAGAGAGTTAGAGTAGGTGAAGCTTTGTCTGACCCTGTAATAGTTGAGAGGGGAGTTCCTCAGGGCAGTGTTATCGGACCTTTATGTTTTCTTATATATATAAATGATATGAGTAAAGGAGTGGAATCGGACGTAAGGCTTTTTGCGGATGATGTTATTCTCTATAGAGTGATAAATAAGTTACAAGATTGTGAGCAACTGCAACGTGACCTCGAAAATATTGTGAGATGGACAGCAGGCAATGGTATGTTGATAAACGGGGCTAAAAGTCAGGTTGTGAGTTTCACAAATAGGAAAAGTCCTCTCAGTTTTAATTACTGCGTTGATGGGGTGAAAGTTCCTTTTGGGGATCACTGTAAGTATCTAGGTGTTAATATAAGGAAAGATCTTCACTGGGGTAATCACATAAATGGGATTGTAAATAAAGGGTACAGATCTCTGCACATGGTTATGAGGGTGTTTAGGGGTTGTAGTAAGGATGTAAAGGAGAGTGCATATAAGTCTCTGGTAAGACCCCAACTAGAGTATGGTTCCAGTGTATGGGACCCTCACCAGGATTACCTGATTCAAGAACTGGAAAAAATCCAATGAAAAGCAGCTCGATTTGTTCTGGGTGATTTCCGACAAAAGAGTAGCGTTACAAAAATGTTGCAATGTTTGGGTTGGGAAGAATTGAGAGAAAGAAGAAGAGCTGCTCGACTAAGTGGTATGTTCCGAGCTGTCAGCGGAGAGATGGCGTGGAATGACATTAGTAGACGAATAAGTTTGAATGGCGTCTATAAAAGTAGGAAAGATCACAATATGAAGATAAAGTTGGAATTCAAGAGGACAAACTGGGGCAAATCTTCATTTATAGGAAGGGGAGTTAGGGATTGGAATAACTTACCAAGGGAGATGTTCAATAAATTTCCAATTTCTTTGAAATCATTTCGGAAAAGGCTAGGAAAGCAACAGATAGGGTATCTGCCACCTGGGCGACTGCCCTAAATGCAGATCAGTATTGATTGATTGATTTGAAAGAAGGGACGTTACGCTTGTATAAGAATTATAAGATCTGTTCAGATCATTTCCAGGCCAGCGACTTTAAAAATCCTCGACTATACAGCCAAGGGTATGTTACATTTTTACTCTAATTGTACGTAAATATTCCTCAAAGCATCACTATCGACAACATTTTCAAACTTTTCTTTCTTTTATCCCTCTTCTCAGATTAAAGCCGGGATTTTATAGATTTTCTTTCTGTTAGTAGGCTTCGTGTTAAGAGGAAAATTGTCCAGCTATTAAATGTTAATGTGTAAGGAATGTGCCGATATTTTTATTGACAAATGTCTTAATGTGATGATACATTGTTTTTAAATGAGGATAAAAGACAAATCCAACCGCAAGATTTCATGCACGTATGCTAAAGCTAAAAAAGTAATGCATAAATGAAAGATCAAGCCATTTCACAGCAGTCCATTTCACACCTTGTTTATATGTCTAATTTCAGTCTTTGAATAATGACCTTTTAAATAATTCTTCATTCATTTATCCAGAATTGCTTTAGCAACTTCGAAGTTAATATCTCAATACCACTTTCTTTCTAGACGTAATTTATTTATCCATTTCCGTATATACATTTCCATTGATATTTGAATTTAGCGCGATTTCTTCAGGTCAAGTCACTAGGAGCGCCACCGTCTAATTGTCTCCCATTTTAGCAAGGCGAAATCCGTAAGTGTCGTGTATTGTCTCTACTGTATTTGTTGTTACTATGAGGGTGGTGTCGGAACGATGTTGTGTGAAAAATGAATTGAAATATACTCGTGGAAAGAACGATCTCTTTGATCTCTGGCACCAATATTAATACTGGCACATTCAATAATGATATTGCACTCGGCGAAAAGTTTAAATTTGTGGCGGGGTGGTAACTTCATGTTCACATAATAATGTTGTGCCAACAACTGCACCAGAACTGTATATGTATGTACCGGTTCCTATCCTTTTAATTGATTTTTTCCTTTCCTTCTACCGTTATTTTATGATTTTAATAAACCCTTATTATTATCCGCACACTTTATCTTGGTGCATTTGTGTACCGTGGTGAGGAGTAGGGAGGGAGCTGTCCCGGTATCGAGAGTGCTGCCTGGTGCTGCCAACTGAATGAAAATAAAATCTGAATTGAATCGAGAATATGATCGATCGATATAAAATTTCTAAACCGTTATCATCTTAAGCCAACAACTATGTCACTATGCCTTTGCTGGCGAGATGTAGTGTTTACAGTGCACTATGTCTTCTGGTATGGGCTATATCAAATTTGTTACTTTCATTGACCTGTCTCAGTCTCATCCTTGGCTTTGACAATATGAAAGTGACTGAGGTATGAGTGATCCTAGTAATACCATTGCTTATGCAGCCAGTCCCTGTTATGAATTGTGTGAAAATATCGCTCATAGGGTTGGTTGGTGCATGCATTTCAGTGGGCTTGGCAGACTGATATGCAATAGCAACGGCTGGCTCAGTGAGGAAAGCAACGGGAAACTACCTCACTCCTCATTTCCCTAGTACGCCTCTTCAGTGATGCCTAGGCGATTTATGACAGTTGTTGGCGGAGCTGCAGAGGATCAAACCAGCCTTCGGTCTGAATACCCAGCACATACAACATACATAAAACATTTCTCGATGCGAATCTTGTTCCTAGCATGAGTTCTATACTTTGGCTTTGTTGTGTAAACAACAACAGTACTAGTACGTAAAGTGTACGCCAGATGTCGCACAACGATGCTTAAGCGATTCATAGTTTGTGTTTCAAAGGTTGCCAGTACGAATCTCGAAGATCGCCGAGGTCGACCGATTCAGCACTAGGGTGTAAATGCACCTCGATAAAGTGTGCGGATAATACATGTACTTGAATGTTATTACTTATAGAATTAGACTCTTGCTATTTTTAATTCATAAAGAGGCTCTTTTCCAGTTCAAGTCTGTTTTTGGCCTTTCCTAGTCGCCATCTTCGCCTCAAATCTCTCATGGTATTTATTTGTAATGGGATTATTTCCGCGATGGAAGCGGGTGTGGCTCACTGTCTCTAAAAATGAATTGCGTTTGCCATAGCCCTGCTGAATAATTGGAACGCCAAACGAGCATTCATTTTCTGAAAACTGTTAGGGTTGATTTGTGATGAGGTTATTTTTAGACATATTCGCAAACCTGCAGAATACTGGAGGGTATCATTTTCATAAACTAGCCAGTAGTAGTTGAAGCTGATACTGTGGCCTATATAGGTAGAATTTTCTTTGGCAAGAAAATAGTTTCTAATGCATTTCATGATATGAACTGAATCTGAAAATACCCTAATCTTTCTGGAGGAGCTCACAGTATTGGGAATATTTACATTTAAGTTATTTAGTTTACCAGTGATATCAAGATTTTACCAAGCTTTCTTGTCTGTCTGACTCCCATCGCACATAAATCCAACAATGTGAATCCCAGCATTTTCCAGTTGAATAATAACTTGGATTATTATTTTTGACAGTATGTCACCAGGTGTGGAATTGCGTCTTGCATATATTGCAATACGTTGCACCCAGTGCTTTAAGAGTGGTACATACATAAACACTAGGGCATGATTTGCAATATTTGCTTGTTGATCTTCTGGTGTGATATCATCAAAGTCCACCTACTCATCTACTTTTAAAGAAGTGCAATTAAACTGTATTTCTTTTTAAAGTTTAACTTCATCGAATATTTATATTCCTAACCTGTTGTTATCATCATCATAAGTCTTAAAGACTTGAGAACTTGCACTGACTGAATGATGATTGATACCGTATGAACTCTTCAGGCCTTTCAACAGACTGCGAAGATGTGATGGTGATGGCAGTGGCAGAAGATCATGCTGTCTAAAATGCCTGTAAACGTTCGGGGAATTAATTTTCAACAGGAGTGCTTCCAGTAGAAGTTCCTGATCACAACACATGCCTTTTGAACTTCTGGTATTGTTCTCCTTCAGTGGGGTATCAATTATTATCTTCTGTTTCCTACTTAGTCTTTCATTTTTCATTTTATATTTAAATTCTTCCAGCTTCCTTTCTAGTTCAGCATTCTTTTTCCTTTCTTCTTTTAATCATCTGCTAAAAAGTAACCTTCCTCTGGAGATGTGTAATTCTCTTTTTTTTAAGATCAATTCCATCTTGTTATCAGCACTAACCTGTGATTTATCACCAGCACTAGAGCATACAGACCTAATACTGGAGGAGTCAAGTATGGAATAATTACTAGTGGAAGGAACATCTAATTTGGTAGCGTTGATATTGACGTCAGAAAAGTTGGATGGCACAGCCACGCGGAAGAATGTTGAAGCTGCAACATAGTGACTGGTGAGCTTTATTTACATGGCGAAGCATTGACGTCGTGATGAAAATAGAAAGAAAATTGTCAAATTTGAGGAGGTACTGCTCTGTATACGGTTGCAAATCGTATAAAACGGATGCGAAATCTCTTCACTACTTTCCTGTACAAAAAGTTCAGAGAGAAAGATGGGCTTCCGCGCTGTCAATTGGAAAACGCGTTTCGCGATACATGACAGTGTGTAGTCTGCATTCTCGTGAAGACGACTTCTTTCCACAGCGTAGGTACCGGTACTGTTTATTGTACTCATTGATAGTTATTGTCTCTAATTTGTATTCACAAAGATTTAGCTACATCAAAAATACTGATAAAGTTGTAGCCTAATACTTCTGTGCCGCACATAGAATGTAATCCGCTCTTTGTAAACTTCTTCATATGTGTAACAGCAGACAGTAAATTAACTATCTACGTGTGAGTAATATCTTTAACTGGTAGTAATTAAACACTGCATTTAAATTGTCTATAAAATACTTCTTTCAATGAAAGAAAATACGTAGTATTTTGCCATCATAAATTAGCTTTTTTTGCTATTTGTTTTACGTCACACCGACACAGATAGGTCCTATGGCGACGATGGGATAGGAAAGGTCTAGGAATGGGAAGGAAGCGGCCGTGGCCTTAATTAAGGTACAGCCCCAGCATTTGGGAAACCACAGAAAACCATCTTCAGGGCTGCCGACAGTGGGGTTCGAACCCACTATCTCCCGGATGCGAGCTCACAGCTGCAAGTTCCTAACCGCACGGCCAACTCGCCCGATCATCATAAATTAGAAGCCATAACCTAATTATTTGGTAGAATTCGACAAACCAAGTATTCTTCAACCCCAAACAGCTGTGACTGTAGAGGTTATAGTATTCTTTAATTATAATTTTCAAACTTTGCTCTGCATATTCTGTAGGTAGTTATAATTTTTATACTTATTATTGTCTGTTCTAAGTTCTAACTTTTGTGCTGATGGTAAAAATGGAAGAATATTAAGATTAGGATGTGGGCTGTTCCAACACAAGCCTGTATAAAGCCTAGGATTTATTTGCTTTACAACATTTACTTAGTAGAATTATTATTTTATTTCTTCCCCAAGATTACAGTTTACAAGACAGGTAACTCCCCGTCACCTGGCTAAGGCTTTGGCATGGACCTAATCAACAAGAAATTACTCCATAACCTCTAATAGTGGAAAATTACAGTGGTTTAACTAAGGTGCATTAGCGTGTCAACGGTAACATTTCTCTGACAAACTCGCTTTACATGTACAGTTGCACTTCACATTTTCACTCCCTTTGTTCAAGACAACATTAACTTTGTGGGGTTTTGAATCGATGTGGGATGATTGTAAACACAACGCTACAACACCAGTTTCATCTTCTGTTTCAAACTTTTTACCTACACATATCAAGTAATTACGCTTGAATATTTCTTCCCCTTCCACTAATGGACGCGTGAAATCTCCGACAACTCTCAACAGTTGCGCACATGACACCAAAGACATTTTGAACACTTAATAAATCCTACAGACGCACACCCGATCACTGTCGTGTTCATTTCCCGTCACTATCTCGCCGCCATATTGGAAACAGCTGACCGTAGGCTCCTCCCCCGTTTCGGAGGTCAATAGAGATCTTACTGTGATGTTCCGTGATAAACATTTCGGAAGATTAGGAAAAATATGTGGGACTGCTGTAGGATCCAGTTTCCATCTCTGACTTGAAATTTCCACTTTTTCACCATTAATAATGAAACTGTCACATCTTAGGATAAGTTCGTCCGAAATATAGATCACAGATACGACTTTTATCACTTAAAGGCAGATCTTGACGTGGGATAGCTTTTGACCACTTCGAGAATTGCAACCCGGTAAATAGCAAGATGTAGGCATATTCAGATGCGGAAGTAAATTGAAGCATATGCCAAAGTATACGTCCTACTTCTCAAATGCCTAACTCTTTTTCACTTTTCAGTTCACGAAAAGTTAACACCAGATATTTTGCACGTATAAAACTGGAGGACGAATACAACTACCGAAAAAGACCACAAACTGTTTACACACTTCCACATAAAGCCGACAAAAAAACGCGCGTACTTGGACCTTTTATCGACAGCAGCACTGCAGGTGGCGGAGAACATGCACATCGTGTCTGTTAACATGCGATTCAGAGGGAGTCAACACACTATTCATTTCTATTCGTCCTAGTTCCAGTTTGTTTCTGTGATGAACATCGATTTTCCTCAGTCATGTTCAAGCTTAACCTTTATTTTCACTTTGCTGTGTATATAACAACCAACGAGCTAGAAAGAGGACTATAGAGTGACCATTGGACCGCCATATTTGAATCAACATGAACGCTGCGTCCGCCTTATTCTAAGGCCACTTCACAATGCAAACGCAACCGTAAACTTAACGACGTAACGTAACCGTAATTAACGTAAAATTTGCGGTACTCACAATGGAGGAACGTAACATGGACGTAAAGAGTACACAGCAGCCAATTAGAACACTACCATGTTATTTAGCACGGAAGTTGGGTTTTAGGCTACCTCGCAGTTTTATATTTTAATATCTCGATGGAATCAAACAATTTGGTAGCGGAATTCATATTTCTTCAAACATATCTTGCTTTTCTCCTGGGAATTGTGTTCATGAAAAGGCGAACTAAACAACGGTGCAGAAAATGGGTTCATCCCTTGAATCAAAGAAGTTTATTTCAGGGCGATTCCGGTAATCTACTGTAAGAAATGACCGTCATCAGCTCGTTTTGTACATCCGGATCAAACCTGAACTGTTTGACACTATCTTACGATTTGATTCCCCTTTCCTAATAAAAAAGAAGTGTAAGGACCCATTTACCGACATCTATGAGCCTAACTATCACACTCTGATGAGATGTTTGGATGATATCGTTTTCGTAAACTAGTAGTCTGGCATAATGTTGTATGTTTAGTCCTCAGCCCGAAGGCTGGTTGGATCCTCAACAGCTCCGCCATCAGCTGTCATAGATGGCCTAGGCATCACTGAAGAGGCGTACTAGGGAAATGAGGAGTGAGGTAGTTTCCCGTTGCTTTCCTCACTGAGCCAGAAGTTGCTATTACATATCACTCTGCCAAGCCCAATGAAATGCATGCACCAACCGACCCTATGAGCAATATTTTCACACCATTCATAGCAGGGACTGGCTGCAGAAGGAATGGCATTACTAGCATCACTCATACCTCAGTCACTTTCATTTTGTCAAAGCCAAGGATGAGACTAAGCCAGATCAATGAATGTAACAAGATTGCTCTAGCCCATACCAGAAGACATAGTGCACTGTAAACACTAGGTCCTGCCAGCAAAGGCAATCTGGCATAATGTTAAGAAATATACAGGGACACTTTTTTATCTACGACAGGGATTGTCTCTTGTCCGTTCGCCAGCACTGCAAGCTTGTGTCCAGCCATCTACCGTCAGATTTCATTGCTACAGCATATTTATTTCCACGTATTCTTTTTCGGTACAGCGTCTTTATAATTCTTTTAGATTTTACGATACATGCACACAAAGATTGTTTTGAAAGAGAATTACAAGTGTTTCGTCGAAAGAAGTCATTATATCGCGCACAAAATACAATGTTTACGGCTGCTCTGATCGGCTGGTTCAAAAACCTAACGTAAAATTAACCGCAAGAGCTTGGAGTTTGCAATCCTTTAATTTTACGGACTCGCAGTTAAATCTACGTCTGCGCATTGTGAATGGTTCCTTTAGATAACATGGCCGCTAATGTCCAAGTTAACGTTAAGTTTAAGTTTACGTTACGCTACTTTTGAATTTTGAATGGGGCTTAAGCGAACAGATCAATTGGGCGTGGTGATGAAGCAAGTACAGAGGCTACGGGAATAAATAGCGTTTCACAGTTTTCTGAATTACGGAAGCACCCAAATATCTGTTTAAAAGGACTTAAAAAATACAAGGTACAAGCTACAAACTTACAGACACATATTGTATAATGAAAGAAAATTAACGCATTTCTAGTATTTACAAATGAAATCATAATACATTGCCATTAAGACAATTTAGCTCTAATTACAGATAATGAAAATATAAAACAGAAAACCATGAACATAATAATACAACATCGAGAAATAATTCATATAATAATAATAATAACAATAATAATAATAATAATAATAATAATAGTTACGGAGTTATCCGTGGTAGTTAAAGGTGAAAGAAGGTGCGGGCGGGAATAGGTCTCAACTTACGAAATTAAAGTTAATTTAAAACTTTAACAAAGGTTATATTTTCTTTTCAAAATCAACAAATGACAACAAATAACAAAGATGTGACAGGTACCAAGTAGCAGGTTAACAATTTAAGAATTTACAGAGCCCCAAGATTAATTCCTGAGCTCTCAGCTCACCACCACAATAGTTACAGGGCAGAAAACCCCTAAGTACAAGGAGCACTTGCTCCTAATTACAATGTTAAGATGAAAAGAACAGAGCCGCTCTCAATTTTACCAGCCTGTCAAAGGCTACAACAACCTTCATTCCTAACTGCCCTTAAGGCACACATACAGTGAAACGGGGGTATCTTGTACCCAACCTACAGGGCCTTCACATGAAAAAACAAACACTGTGTTAATTAAATGGCCCAACAAACCAACTTGACTGGAGGCGTAGCTTGCACTCCTACATGAAACGTCTTAAAACCTAGGTGGCGCTCGGCCAGTTATACAGGGGCTAATCCCATACTATGGAGGTGACACGAAAAGGAAATTTTATTACATTACGAAAAGAAGAAAAACGGTTATGAAAACGTAGTCACCTCAAAACAATATGAGTGGGAGCTCGAGAGGGTTAGGCACTTTCTATCCCAATTTGTAGTTAAAGAGGCGAAATTTTACCAAATGTCTATTACATTTTAAAGATAGGTTACATGAGAAAAGTTTCGAACCTGCCCCGAGGGTTAAACTGCTGAGCTAGCAAGAAATAAAGTTATTAAACGGCCATTACCTTGTGGATGAACTGCTGCCCGAAGAAAGAGGCGCTTTCCGCCCCCTGCTATATGTGTTCACACACTGCGAAAGATGTTACTGAAGTGGCCCCGAGACAAGAAAATCAGCAATTTATATACCCTCGTGGAACATTCGAGACCTTTCATGAATGATAACAACCCGCCCATAAATTTTTATTGGTCGGCTAAAGATTACAAGTCAAGACTGAAGAAGACATCTAGGATTGGTGGAAAATTAATTACAGAAATTACTCAATGGTCAAATTCAAAACTGGCGGAAAGAGAAGGGTTATACTGCCAACCCAAAAATGAATGAAAGAAATTTAACAAAGAACAAACTTATGAATACCAAATTTCTTCAAAAAACAGTTCCTTCACTTCGCACTAGGGTGCACAATTGTAGTTCTTAAGTAGTGCCATCTAGAAGAGAAAGTTCACACTTCTTACTACAGAGCAAACAAATACAAATCGAAACAGGCATAGTTCAGAACACTTCAAAATTCACAGTAGAGACATCTTCCGAGAAACTTTTGATTTAATACAGATTGTTAAAGTTCAGGCTTCCTCCTGTAGAGGGATTTCAACTGGCGCAATATTTGAATTCGCGGCGTGGAGGTGTACTGCCCGGTACAGACCTCCCCCCACAAAAAAGTTCTTCCAAGGGCATGACACAGGACAAAACAAAAAAATTGTTTAAAAAAGTCCAAGTTTTTTGCAGATTGGATGAAGAAAAATTTAGCAGAGAAAATACCAATTTTTTCAGTAGTCAGAGATCTCTTAATAGGTTTGATATTGGTGGGTGCGACGATATTAAGTCCAGTTTTTAAACTTTTGTAGTAGATTATGATGAAAAGTTCTCTATGTTTGTAGTAATTGAATTCCAAAGGAAAACTTTAATTCTTGGAAGAAGAAAAAAAATGTTTTCTAAGTCCACCAGATGTTGATGTTGAATCCAAAAACGCCGTAATTGTGGATATGGAATGTCCATGTAGCTGAAAAAGTGCATTAGTTGTTGATTAAGTGTGACGGCCAGACCAGTCACCGCTGCTTGTGTTCAGAGGTGGCCGCTCGGACCCCTCAAGTACCCTGAGATACACCTCTCCCGCTACTATGAGAGGGGTAGTGGTGGTGAAGCACGCCGCACACGCGACGATTGTTTACAGTCCGCAGGCAGTTAGCAGGAGGTGCGCCGCACATCAGCCTTGGCCGGAAGGAGGGCTCCGACTCGCCGTACACTGGTTGACCTCACTGGAGTAGAGCGGGCCCGTACTCCACCACAGTGGCGGTACGGCGCCGCGCGGCTGCGGGGGCACTGAAACATTAAGATCTCGGCGGCAGAATTTTGTTGGACCATAAAGATTTTAGATTACAGTCTCTGAGGTGAAGCTGAGGGGCCAGCGGAGTGGAAGTTTTTATTTCATTTTAATTAGCCACTGGTGTGTTTGAGCAGGGGACGGGAGCTTGGTAATGGCCTAGGTGGACAGGATAGCAGTTCAACTGACGGGGGAGGTTGTACAATGAATATTTAAATACAAAGAACATGATTCAAGGGGCAGAAGGCCTCAACATGAAACCCAAAATATAACCTTCAGATTTCTTTCAAAAGGTAAAAAAAGACCAAAAAAACAGCTAAGTTAGCGCGGAAATTACACAGGTTTCACCTGCGACAGGTGAACCCTAAAGATCCTCTCGGTGGCTGGATTGCTTAATAATAAAGTAACGGGTGTGAGGAAATCGAGAATAAGACCGGCCCATGAAATCTGGGGGCAATCTTGCCCGCGGGAACAAAATTCTTGACCATTACTTGGTCGCCTACCTTCAAATTGGTGGGTCTCCGTCCACGATCATATCTTTCCCTAACCTTTTCATGAGACACTTTAAGATTGGCCTTAGCCTTCTTCCAAAGATCTTTAATGTTTTCCGGATCTATTGTCTCAGGTAGAATATCAATAAGAGACCAAAGGTTAGAGAGCGGCGAGTTGGTAACAAACTTGAGCATCAACGAAGCTGGAGTAAACTTATGAGATTCATGAACCGCCGAATTCAAAGCAAAAGCTAACCAATGCAGGGACGTGTCCCACCTAGAATGATCATCATGATGATAGGCAATAAGAGCCGACCTCAAGTTACGATTGACCCGTTTAGCAAGAGAAGGTTGTGGATAGTAAGCAGAAGTAGTTACATGAGAGATGGACAGATCAAAACAGAATTTACGAAATAGATTAGATGTGAAAGCCTTAGCATTATCAGACACTATATATTGGCAAGGACCAAAAGAATCAAAAATGGAATTCAAACAAGAAATGGTGGACTAAGCGGTAGCCAGCTTAGTCGGATATAACCATGAAAATTTAGTAAAACCACCTACACACACAAGGATGAATTTATTGGCATTCCCCTTTGACTGGGGGAAGGGTCCAACGTAGTCAATATACAGGCGTTCCATTGGGCGCGACGCTTGATGAGAAGACAATAGCCCTTGCTTAGTGGACATGGTGGGTTTACTAAGCCAACAAGATTTACAAGCTTTAACTAGTTCACGAATCTCACCGTCCATACCCTTCCAGATGAACATTTCACGGATCTTTTCACGGGTTTTGAAGATGCCTAAATGCCCACCCCACTGGGGTCTCATGGTAGTATTTGAAGATCATAGGTACAAGAACAGCTTTAACTACAACGTTCATCTTTTGATCATGCCTCGACGGGCAACATAAAACACCATTCCTCAATACATAAGGGACAACATGTTCCCCAGAAGAAAGGGTTTCCATGATAGGGGCCAGCGTTGGATCTTCACGTTGATATTTCTCAAGATCCCCAAACAACATGGGAGCATCTGTGAGAATAGCATAAACCTCAGGTAGTATGGACTTGGGAGGTGAAGAACTATCAACCAGTTCATGGGTCTCTACATCATCGGAAAACATGCGGCTTAGTCCGTCAGCAACCACGTTTTCAGTACCACGAATATGCCTCACGTCAAACTGGAAGGCAGAAATTCTAATGGCCCAGCGGGCTATACGACCCGTACCACGCGGCCTAGCTAAGACCCAGCTTAAGGCTTGGTTATCTGTCTCCAAGTCGAATTTGACATGTTCCAGATAGAGACGGATCTTTTCTAAAGCAAATAAGACTGCCAAACCTTCGAGCTCATAGATGCAATAATTGGCTCCTTGAGCCGATAGAGTCCTAGAGGCATAGGCGATGGGACGCCTCCCTAGTTCAGTCTCTTGAAGAAGGACTGCCGCTACTGCGGACGACGACGCGTCGGTTTGGACGATGAATTTCTACAAGAAATCAGGCATAGCAAGAACAGGGGCATTACAGAGAGCTAATTTAAGATCTTCAAAAGCGGCTTGTTGAGAAGGTCCCCACTCAAATTTGACGCCTTTTCTACGAAGAAGGTTCAAGGGCGCCGCTCTATTAGCGAAGTTAGGAATAAATTTCCTGAAGAAATTCACCATGCCAATGAACCTAGCAATACCTTTGATGTCCTTAGGATGTTTGAAATCACGGATGGTCTGTGTTCTAGAATAATCTACTGCGACACCATCGGGCGATACAATATGCCCTAGAAATGACATGGAAGGCTTAGCGAAGCCTACTTTGGACAACATCGCAGTTAACCCAGCCTTACGAAGGCGATTGAGAACTTCTTTCAGATGATCTAGGTGTTCTTCGAAGGTCTCCGAAAATACGACATCATCGAGATAATGATACAAGTACTCAAATTTGATGTCGGAGAAGACCCTATCTAGCAGTCTAGTGAGCACAGCTGCTCCCGCGGGGAGTCCGAAAGGCACGCGGTTGTATTCATACAAATTCCAATCCGTGGCAAACGCTGTCAGGTGCTTGGATTCCTCTGCTAACGGTATCTGATTATAAGCTTGGTTGAGGTCCAAGATGGTGAAGAACTTAGCTTTACGAAACCAGGAAAAGCAAGAATGAAGGTCAGGAAGTGGCACAGATTGTAACACCACCTTCCGATTGAGAGCCCTATAATCAATCACAGGCCTGAAGCCACCTTGGGGTTTCGGGACTAGGAAAATAGGCGATGAATACGCCGACTTAGAGGGCCGAATAATACCATCTTTTAACATTTGATCGATGATCTCCTTCAAAGCCTTCATTTTGGGTGGAGATAGTCTATACGGTGGAAATCTCACAGGGATCGAATCAGTAACCTCAATCTTATATTCGATAAGGTCAGTAACGCCAAGAGTATCGGAGAAAACATCTGGAAACGACTGACACAGCTTACGAATACTCTCAGCCTGCTCCTCAGGTAGATGTCTAAGATCTAACAACATCTCATCCTGGGTAGGCGAAATATGTGAACATGACACAGAACTACATTTCAACAAGGGGATTTTACAATTAGCAGCAAATTTGAATGTGCACGACTTACTCTGAAGGTCGAGCAGAGTGAGACATGAAGTCTGCTCCCAATATAATGGGGCAAGACAAGTGCTTTGCCACAAACAGTTTAACCTTCCAAGTAAATTTAGAAATACGAATTTTGGCATTTAAAAAACCTAAAATTTCTAAAGGAGAAGAATTAGCCGAAACATATTGAACCAAAGTCGAACAAAAATCAGGAAATTTGCAAACAGTTTTCAATTTAGAGTACCATTCAGCCGAAATAATAGAACAAACACTGCCAGAATCTAATAGAACAGTTGCAGGCTCATTATTCAATTCAATCTTAAGAAATGGAACAGGTGCGGGGGTATCCGCCGCAATCCTAAGACATTCTTTAGGGCCTTCAAAAGATGAATGCAAAGACTGAGTTTTCCTTGGGACTTCGGCGGTTTTACTTGGGGCTGAGCCTCGGAAAGAGGAGTTAGCCGACTCAGCCGAAGCCATTAGTCACTTGTTATCTTTGGCATTGGTGGAAGTTGCACCAGAAGTTGAGCAGGAGGGGGTGCTGCTAGCATTAGGGAAGTTCTTGGCAATATGTGAAAACGCGCCGCATTTAAAACAGCCTTGGGATGAGCCTGCTCCATTATTTGTCCTACTAGATTTGATCAATGGACACTTATTGCGAAGATGGTCAGGCCACCCGCAAGCGTAACATTTACGGGGTGTGATGGGTCGGTGAGGTGGAGGCCGAAAAATATTAGAGGATGGAGGGGGTTCTTTCGCGACACGCAAGGTATCGGCGTATTTAACTCCTTCGGCTGAGACAGCCATAGCCTCTAACTCGGCAAAAGTTTGCGGACGCGACGCAAAACACAAGTATGATCTGTAAGGTGGTGAAATTCCTTCCACAATAACCTGTACAATTTGATCTTCAGGGAAATGTAGAGCAAATACCCTAGTGTAAAACTTAATGTCTTGGATGAAGTCTGCCAAATTTTCATCCAACCGTTGTACTCGGTTGTAGTACTTTTGAATGAGCGATGACCTAGCTCGGGCGGGGATAAAATTAGCTAACAGATGGGCGTGGAAGTCTTCTATGGATGACTGTTCAGCAATTGCACTAACTATCTTGTCTGAGAGAACACCTATTGCATAGGGATAAATGATCTGCAAAATTTGACACGGAGAAAGAGAAAAAACCAGGGCATGATCCTGAAATTCAACTAAAAACCTTAAGAATGAAATTACGTCACTGGTAGAGTTAACAGAAAACTTAGAAATACCTCTGAACAACATTGCTAATGGATGAGGCAAACTGCTGAACCCTGGTGACATAGTAGGTAAAGGTTTAAGTGGCGAAGAAGCTAATTCAAAACGTGCATTATTCAAAGAGGTACGTCGCTCCGATTCGTTGTCTAATGGAGCAGGGGTTTGTTGGGCTCCAACAGATTTAGTATTTTCTTCCCCGGTGGGAGAACGCTCCTCGCTGACAACGTTTACCAGAGTGGGATTATCGGTTTTGGGAGGCACTGCCCCCGTTAACAGAAAGCCAACCTTACTGGATAAATCGGAAAGATTATCAAGGACGGCACTGGCCTCCTTCCCTTGAGTATCATTCAATTTAAGAGACAATAGATCACTCACCCTATTGGAAAAATGGAACAATCTAGCTTGTACACGTTTAAGTTGATTAGGTGATGGATCACCCCCTTCAAAAAACTAACTACTGATGCTAGCTCAGTAGCATTATCAGTGATCGTGGAGAGAGCGTCATCGATCTCCTTTTCTCCCAAGGTCGGGATGGTAATAGGCAAATCAAGGGAGTCTTTTAGCTTATTATTATCTACCGCAAGCGTGCCTCTAGATTGAACATTTCTAATGGTTAATTCGTAAATTAACTCCTCCTTGCGCAAGTAGCCGGGATGGAGGACATCGCGAGGACCGGGCATGATGACAGAAGAATACCAATTTGGAAAAATCGAAAAATGCCAGCGACAGAGAAAATTGTTCAAATCAAAGCAAACTTCAGCCTTCAAAAGGGGCTAAATTGAGACCCATTCAACCACGCTCTGCTACCACTTGTTACGGTGTTAGAGGTGAAGGAAGGTGCGGGCGGGAATAGGTCTCAACTTACGAAATTAAAGTTAATTTAAAACTTTAACAAAGGTTATATTTTCTTTTCAAAATCAACAAATGACAACAAATAACAAAGATGTGACAGGTACCAAGTAGCAGGTTAACAATTTAAGAATTTACAGAGCCCCAAGATTAATTCCTGAGCTCTCAGCTCACCACCACAATAGTTACAGGGCAGAAAACCCCTAAGTACAAGGAGCACTTGCTCCTAATTACAATGTTAAGATGAAAAGAACAGAGCCGCTCTCAATTTTACCAGCCTGTCAAAGGCTACAACAACCTTCATTCCTAACTGCCCTTAAGGCACACATACAGTGAAACGGGGGTATCTTGTACTCAACCTACAGGGCCTTCACATGAAAAAACAAACACTGTGTTAATTAAATGGCCCAACAAACCAACTTGACTGGAGGCGTAGCTTGCACTCCTACATGAAACGTCTTAAAACCTAGGTGGCGCTCGGCCAGTTATACAGGGGCTAATCCCATACTATGGAGGTGACACGAAAAGGAAATTTTATTACATTACGAAGAGAAGAAAAACGGTTATGAAAACGTAGTCACCTCAAAACAATGTGAGTGGGAGCTCGAGAGGGTTAGGCACTTTCTATCCCAATTTGTAGTTAAAGAGACGAAATTTTACCAAATGTCTATTACATTTTAAAGATAGGTTACATGAGAAAAGTTTCGAACCTGCCCCGAGGGTTAAACTGCTGAGCTAGCAAGAAATAAAGTTATTAAACGGCCATTACCTTGTGGATGAACTGCTGCCCGAAGAAAGAGGCGCTTCCCGCCCCCTGCTATATATGATCACACACTGCGAAAGATGTTACTGAAGTGGTCCCGAGACAAGAAAATCAGCAATTTATATACCCTCGTGGAACATTCGAGACCTTTCATGAATGATAACAACCCGCCCATAAATTTTTATTGGTCGGCTAAAGATTACAAGTCAAGACTGAAGAAGACATCTAGGATTGGTGGAAAATTAATTACAGAAATTACTCAATGGTCAAATTCAAAACTGGCGGAAAGAGAAGGGTTATACTGCCAACCCAAAAAATGAATGAAATTTAACAAAGAACAAACTTATGAATACCAAATTTCTTCAAAAAAAAGTTCCTTCACTTCGCACTATCAATCAGTCAATACTGATCTGCATTTAGGGCAGTCGCCCAGGTGGCAGATTCCCTATCTGTTGCTTTCCTAGCCTTTTCCGAAATGATTTCAAAGAAATTGGAAATTTATTGAACATCTCCCTTGGTAAGTTATTCCAATTCCTAACTCCCCTTCCTATAAATGAAGATTTGCCCCAGTTTGTCCTCTTGAATTCCAACTTTATCTTCATATTGTGATCTTTCCTACTTTTATAGACGCCATTCAAACCTATTCGTCTACTAATGTCATTCCACGCCATCTCTCCGCTAACAGCTCGGAACATACCACTTAGTCGAGCAGCTCTTCTTCTTTCTCTCAATTCTTCCCAACCCAAACATTGCAACATTTTTGTAACGCTACTCTCTTGTCGGAAATCACCCAGAACAAATCGAGCTGCTTTTCTTTGGATTTTTTCCAGTTCTTGAATCAGGTAATCCTGGTGAGGGTCCCATACACTGGAACCGTACTCTAGTTGGGGTCTTACCAGAGACTTATATGCACTCTCCTTTACATCCTTACTACAACCCCTAAACACCCTCATAACCATGTGCAGAGATCTGTACCCTTTATTTACAATCCCATTTATGTGATTACCCCAGTGAAGATCTTTCCTTATATTAACACCTAGATACTTACAATGATCCCCAAAAGGAACTTTCACCCCCATCAACGCAGTAATTAAAACTGAGAGGACGTTTCCTATTTGTGAAACTCACGACCTGACTTTTAGCCCCGTTTATCAACATACCATTGCCTGCTGTCCATCTCACAATATTTTCGAGGTCACGTTGCAGTTGCTCACAATCTTGTAACTTATTTATCACTCTATAGAGAATAACATCATCCGCAAAAAGCCTTACCTCCGATTCCACTCCTTTACTCATATCATTTATATATATAAGAAAACATAAAGGTCCGATAACACTGCCCTGAGGAACTCCCCTCTCAACTATTACAGGGTCAGACAAAGCTTCACCTGCTCTAACTCCCTGAGATCTATTTTCTAGAAATATAGCAACCCATTCAGTCACTCTTTTGTCTAGTCCAATTGCACTCATTTTTGCCAGTAGTCTCCCATGATCTACCCTATCAAATGCTTTAGACATGTCAATCGCGATACAGTCCATTTGACCTCCAGAATCCAAGATATCTGCTATATCTTGCTGGAATCCTACAAGTTGAGCTTCAGTTGATAACCTTTCCTAAAACCGAATTGCCTTCTATCAAACCAGTTATTAATTTCACAAACATATAATCAGAAAGAATGCCTTCCCAAAGCTTACATACAATGCATGTCAAACTTACTGGCCTGTAATTTTCAGCTTTATGTCTATCACCCTTTCCTTTATACACAGGGGCTACTATAGCAACTCTCCATTCATCTGGTATAGCTCCTTCGGCCAAACAATAATCAAATAAGTACTTCAGATATGGTACTATATCCCAACCCATTGTCTTTAGTATATCCCCAGAAATCTGATCAATTCCAGCCGCTTTTCTAGTTTTCAACTTTTGTATCTTATTGTAAATGTCGTTGTTATCATACGTAAATTTTATTACTTCTTTGGCCTTGGTCTCTTCCTCTATCTCGACATTATCCTTGTAACCAACAATCTTTACATACTGCTGACTGAATACTTCTGCCTTTTGAAGATCCTCACATACACTCTCCCCTTGTTCATTAATTATTCCTGGAATGTCCTTCTTCGAACCTGTTTCTGCCTTAAAATACCTATACATACCCTTCCATTTTTCACTAAAATTTGTAGGACTGCCAATTATGCTTGCCATCATGTTATCCTTAGCTGCCTTCTTTGTTAGATTCAATTTTCTAGTAAGTTCCTTCAATTTCTCCTTACTTCCACAGCCATTTCTAACTCTATTTCTTTCCAGTCTGCACCTCCTTCTTAGTCTCTTTATTTCTCTATTATAATAAGGTGGGTCTTTACCATTCCTTACCACCCTTAAAGGTACAAACATGTTTTCGCATTCCTCAACAATTTCTTTAAACCCATCCCAGAGGCTGTTTACATTTTTATTTACCGTTTTCCACCGATCATAGTTACTTTTTAGAAACTGCCTCATACCTGCTTTATCAGCCATATGGTACTGCCTAACAGTCCTACTTTTAAGACCTTCCTTTCTATCACATTTATTTTTAACTATCACAAAAACAGCTTCATGATCACTAATACCATCTGTTACTTCAGTTTCCCTATAGAGCTCATCTGGTTTTATCAGCACTACATCCAAAATATTTTTCCCTCTGGTTGGTTCCATCACTTTCTGAATCAGCTGTCCTTCCCATATTAACTTATTTGCCATTTGTTGGTCATGCTTCCTGTCGTTCGCATTTCCTTCCCAATTGACATCTGGCAAATTCAGATCCCCCGCTACAATCACATTTCTTTCCATGTCGTTTCCCACATAGCTGACTATCCTATCAAATAATTCCGAATCCGCATCAGTGCTACCCTTTCCCGATCTGTACACTCCAAATATATCAAGTTGCCTATTATCTTTAGAAATGAGCCTTACACCTAGAATTTCATGTGTCTCGTCTTTAACTTTTTCGTAGCTTTCTAATTCTTCTTTCACCAGAATGAAAACTCCCCCTCCCACCTTTCCTATCCTATCTCTACGATACATACTCCAGTGCCGTGAGAAAATTTCTGCATCCATTATATCATTTCTTAGCCATGATTCAACTCCTATTACAATATCTGGTAAATATATATCTATTAAATTACTTAATTCTATTCCTTTCTTTACAATACTTCTACAGTTCAACACTAACAATTTTATGTCATCCCTACTTGATTTCCAGTTCCCTGTTCCCTTATCACCGCTCCCTAGGCCAGCCCGTTTCCCTGAATGTACCTCCCTATTACCCTTCCAAACAAATTTCCTAACTTATACGTACCACTGCGGTTTAAATGAAGGCCATCCGAGCGCAGATCCCTATCTCCTACCCACCCATTAGGATCTAGAAATTTCACTCCCAGTTTCCAACATACCCACTCCATAGTCTCATTTAAATCCCCAATCACCCTCCAGTCAGTATCCCTCCTACACAGTATTCCACTAATAACAATCTCCGCTTTCTTAAACTTCGCCTGTGCTGCATTTACCAGATCCCACACATCTCCAACTATGTTGGTACTTATATCAGCTTGCCTTACGTTGTTGGTACCAACGTGAAACACTACCACCTTCTCCTTCCCCTCCTCCCTCTCTTCTACTTTCCTCAACATCTGCCTCAACCTAATTCCTGGATAACATTCTACCCTGGTTCCCTTTCCTCCACACACTTTCCCCACGTGTCTAACGATGGAATCCCCCATGACCAGAGCCTCAACCCTACCCACCTCATTTGATCCCCTCCCCTCCTGGTCAGCCCTATCTTTCCTGATAGCTGCAGAAGCTACTTCCTCCTCCCTTTTCTCCTTCCCATGACCCTGTTCCACCTGTCTTTTCCTATCCTCTACTCTACATTTCCCTTTCCTACCTTTTCCCTTCCTCCTTCTTCCACGCATCTCAGCAACAGTTCCCTGTCCCTCATCTTCCCTCTGTTGTTCTACCTGGAGTGACACGTACCGATTTCGCACAAACACCTGTCCTGAATTCTGATCCTGAATAGAGCCCTTGGCCTGCAATCTCCTTCCCCTTAGAACATTAGACCACCTGTCTTCTACAACTCCTCCCTTTCCTTCCCCTCCCTCTTGTACACCTACTGTAACCTGTACATTGTTTGAGGGAGTCCTATCTTCCTTCCCGTCTTCTGTGAGAATCCTAATTATCTCCCTCAAACTTTCCAACTCCTCCCTCATACCCCTCAATGCCTCACCACACCCACAATAAGTACACTCGCGCTCCTTAGCCATTCTTTACGGGGGAAAACTTTTAAATTAGAAATAAAATAACTTATTTGAAAAAAAAATGAACGGAGGGATATATTGTCTGGGATAGTACACAACAATAAGGTAATTAATATACGACTACACTACAATACTACTTAGTCGTGCTCTATTATTTTTTTTATCCTACAACCCCTAACAGGATAAAAGCTGCTGTTAATTACTGAATATCGAAAGTAATACACAAGAACTACACAATTCCAAACTGCAATTAAGCCTATCCTAATTTCAACAATATTTTAGTAAGAGTTTCTACGGATACCTCTACCACACCAGTACTACACAAATATTTTACAATAATAAAATAAGCACACTAAATTCTAATAGGATATTACTCGTGTACTACTGTACAGTACACTACAGTAATTTTTAAACTACTTTCAGACGTATCCTAATTACGATACCGGTACCGTACCGTATGTCACTACTAAGCACAACAGAAATGAAATTTGCAAGAACTACTGTACTCAAAGATTACCAACGAAGCTAAATGCTTAGACAAATTATTATTAGTATTACGGTCTAATAGATATACAAAAAAGATAACACACGAATATAGCACGCAAGATACGGCACTATCTAAATGTACTGTATCTACACTACACTACACTGCGTTTGGTTAAATGCTTAAGTATCAAAAGGATTGCCGTACACGAAGAAAAACACGAATATTACTGGCAAGATACTATCTAATATATTATACCTTATCTTCACTACAATTCTACTGAAATGTGGTTATGTGATTATTACAGCTGGTGGATTACTATTATTTTCCCTACTCCTACTAGGGTGCACAATTGTAGTTCTTAAGTAGTGCCATCTAGAAGAGAATGTTCACACCTCTTACTACAGAGCAAACAAATACAAATCGAAACAGGCATAGTTCAGAACACTTCAAAATTCACAGTAGAGACATCTTCCGAGAAACGTTTGATTTAATACAGATTGTTAAAGTTCAGGCTTCCTCCTGTAGAGGGATTTCAACTGGCGCAATATTTGAATTCGCGGCGTGGAGGTGTACCGCCCGGTACAATAATAATTGTACCGGGTGGTACAACTCCACGTCGCTAATTCAAACTTTGCGCCAGTTGAAACTCCCCTACTGGAGGAAGTCTGAACTTTATCTAATGCGTAAATTTTCAAGTTTCTCAGAAGATGTCACTACTTGTAAATTTTGAAGTTTCTGAACTGGGTCGTTTTCGATGTATTTTTGTTTTGCCTGTAGTAAGAAGTGTGGACATTCTCTTCCAGATGGCACTACTGAAGAAATACAATTATGCACCATAGTGTGAAGTGAAAGAACTATGTTTTTGAAGAAATTTTGGGTTTATAAGTTTGTTCTGTGTTAAATTTCTTTCAGTTATTGTTTATGTTGGCAACATTAACCCTTTCTTTCCTCTTGTTTTGAATTTATCCAATCCCGAATTTCTTTAATTAATTTACGCCCAATCAGGTGTATCTTCTCCAGCTTGGATATGTTGCTTAACCCTAGCCAATAAAAGTCTTGTGGGAGGGTGTTCTCATTCCTGAAACGCCTCGAACTTTCCGCGAGAGTATATAAACTGCTGATTTTCGGGTCTCCGCGCCACTTCAGGAACATCTTTCAGTGTGTAAAGTACGTAGCAGGGGGCGGGAAGCGCCTCTTTCTTCGGGCAGCAGTTCATCCACAAGGTAATGGCCGTTTAATAACTTCTTTTCTTGCTAGCTCAGCAGTTTAACTCTCGGGGCAGGTCCGAAGCTTTTCCACCATGTAACTTTTCCCCTAAAATGTAAAGACACCTAGTATATATTCTATCTTTTAAACTACAAATTGGGATAGAGAGTGCTTAACCCTCTCGAGCTCCCACTCATATTGCTTTGAGATGAACTTATTTTTCTCAACCGTTTCTTCCAGTCTAGCGTAATGTAAATTGTCTCCTTTTATAAGTCACCTCTTTAGTATGGGATTAGCCCTTGCATTAGCGGCCTAGTGCCAAGTAGGTTTTACTGAAGTGTTTGGAGTGCTGTACGCCTCCGATCAAACTGATAATTTGAGGCCATGTCATTGTACTGTTTCTTTAGTGAATACGCCTCAGTAGGTTGGGTATTTTTACCCCTGTGTTCATGTCCTTAGAGGACAACTTGAAGGTGGAGTTTGGTGTGGCCTTTTATAGGCTTGAACGTTGAGAGCGGTTTGCTCTTTTTGCAATTTGGTTCTTTGTGCCTCGAGGAGGCTTTACTGTGTAATTTGGAGCAAGTGCTCCTGGGCATGAATGGGGTTTTCTGCCCCTCTGTTGAAACTTGTTTTGGGGTAAAGCTGGGCTAATTGCTCAAGAATTGTGAGTCCGGGGCTCGAAGCCCAAATCCTGTAAATACTGTAATTGTACTTTGTTGCCTTGCTACTCTGTACCTGCCATTCTTGTTATTTCTTGATTTTGAAACGAAAATATAACCTCGTTAAATTTTATCTTAACTTTAATTTCGTATTTTGAGACCCGTTCACCCCCGCACCTTCTTTCACCTCTGCTGTTCCACAGATACCTCGGAACAAGTGGTAGCAGAGCGTGGTTGAATGGGTCTCAATTTAGCCCCTTTTGACGGCTAAACATTGATTTGAGTACAACTCTAACTATTTTCTCAGTTGCTGGAATTTTTGATTTTTCCTTTTTCAAAATCGTTCTGTCATCATGCCCGGCCCTCGCGATGTTCTCCATCTTAACTATTTGCGCAAGGAGGAGTTAATCTATGAATTAACTATTAGAAATGTGCAATCTGGAGGCACGGTTGCGGTAGACACAAATAAGCTTAGAGAGTCCCTTGATTTGCCCATTTCCATCCCCACCTTGGGAGAGAAAGAAATTGACGACTCTCTTTCCACGATCACTGACAATACTACTGAGCTAGCATCTGTAGTTAGTTTTTTTGAAGAAAATGATCCTTCTGCTAATCAAATTAAACGTGTGCAAGCCAGGTTATTTCATTTTTCTAATAGAGTTAACGATCTGTTGTCTCTGAAGTTGAATGACGTTCAGAGGAAGGAAGCTAGTATGGTTCTTGAAAATCTTTCTGAATTGTCTAGTAAGGTTACCCAATTGTTAACTGGGGAAGTTCCTCCCAAAACTGATCAACCCACCACGTCGAATGTAGGTAGCGAGGAAGAGCCTCCTAAGGGAGACGCCAATAGGAAAACCGTTTGAGCTCAAACAACCTCTGCCCCATTGGACAACGAGCCTGAACGCCGTACCTCGTTGAATAATGTACGTTCTGAATTAACTTCTTTGCCACTTAAACCTTTACCTACTATGTCATCTGGGTTCAGCAGCTTGCCTCATCCATTAGCAATGTTGCTCAGAGGTATCTCTAAGTTTTCTGTTAACACTACCAGTGAAGTTATTTCATTCTTAAGGTTTTTAGTTGAATTTCAGGATCATGCCCTGGTTTTTTCTCTTTCTCCATGTCAGATTTTGCAAATCATCTATCCCTATGCAATTGGTATTCTCTCAGACAAAATAGTAAGATCCATTGCCGAGCAATCATCTATTGAAGACTTCCACGCCCACTTGCTAGCTAACTTCATCCCGGCTAGGGCAAGGTCCTCACTTATTCAGAAGTACTATTATCGTGTACAGCGGTTGGATGAAAACTTGGCAGATTTCATCCAAGATATTAAGTTCTATACTAGGGTGTTTGCTCTTCACTTCCCTGAGGATCAGATTGTACAAGCTATTGTGGAAGGTATCTCACCATCCTATAGGTCATATTTGTGTTTCGCGGCGTGCCCGCAAACCTTCTCTGAACTCGAAGCATTGGCCGTCTCAGCGGAAGGAGTTAGATACGCCGATTCCTTGCGTGTCGCGAAAGAACCCCCTCCTTCGTTTAGTAATCCTCGGCCTCCACCTCGCCGACCAGTCACACCCCGTAAATGTTATGCTTGTGGGTCGCCTGACCATCTTCGCAATAAATGTCCATTGGTCAAATCTAGTAGGGCAAATAATGGAGCTGGTTCATCACAAGGTTGTTTTAAATGTGGGGCTTTCTCACATATCGCCAAGAATTGCCCAAATTCAAATAGCACCCCCTCCTGCTCAACTTCTGGTGCAACTTCCACCAATGTCACTAATAATAAGTGACTAGCGGCTTCGGCTGAGTCGACTAATTCAGCTTCCCAAGGCTCAGCCCCTGGTAAACAGGTCGAAAATTCAGGGAAAATTCAGTCTTCAAATTCATCTTTTGAATGCCCCACAGAATGTCTTAGGATTGCGGCGAATGCCCCCTACCTGTGCCTTTTCTCAAAATTGAGTTAAATAGTGAGCCTATAACAGCTCTATTAGATTCCGGCAGTGTTTGTTCTATTATTTCGGCTGAATGGTATTCAAAATTGAAATCTGTTTGTAAGCTTTCTGACTATTGTTCGTCTTCGGTCCAGTATGTTTCGGCTAATTCATCTCCATTAGAAATTCTAGGTTCTTTAAATGTCAAAATTCGTATTTTCAAATTTACTTGGAAAGTTAAATTGTTTGTGGCCAAGCACTTGTCTTGCCCCATTATATTGGGAGCTGACTTCATTTCTCACACCGGTCTAGTGCTCGACCTTCAGGGTAAGTCGTGCACTTTCAAATTTGCTTCCAATTGTAAAATCCCCTTGTTAAAGTGTAATTCTGTATCATGTTCTTCTATTTCGCCTACCCAGGATGAGATGTTGTTAAACCTTAGACATCTACCTGAGGAGCAGGCTGATAGTATTCGCAAGTTGTGTCAGTCGTTTCCAGAGGTGTTCTCTGATACTCTTGGTGTTCCTGACCTTATTGAATACAAAATTGAGGTCACGGATTCGATTCCGGTCCGTTTTCCACCATATAGGCTGTCTCCACCTAAAATGAAGGCTCTGAAAGAAATTATTGATCAAATGTTGAAGGATGGTATTATTCGGCCCTCTAAGTCAGCGTATTCATCACCTATTTTTCTAGTCCCAAAACCCCAAGGGGGCTTCAGGCCTGTCATTGATTATATGGCTCTCAATCGGAAGGTGGTGTTACAATCTATGCCCCTTCCTGACCTTCATTCTTGTTTTTCATGGTTCCGTAAGGCCAAGTTCTTCACCATCTTGGATTTGAATCAGGCCTATAATCAAATTCCCCTAGCGGAAGAGTCTAAACACCTTACAGCGTTTGCCACGGATTGGAATTTGTATGAATACAACCGCGTGCCTTTCGGGCTCCCCACGGGAGCAGCTGTACTCACTAGATTGCTAGATAGGGTCTTCTCCGATATCAAATTCGAGTACTTGTATCACTACCTTGATGATGTCGTCGTATTTTCGGAGACTTTTGAAGAACATCTAGATCATCTGCGAGAAGTTCTCAACCGCCTTCGTAAGGCCGGGTTAACTGTGAAGTTGTCCAAGGTTGCCTTTGCTAAGCCCTCCATGTCATTCCTAGGGCATATTGTGTCACCTGATGGTGTTGCAGTCGATCATTCTAGAACACAAGCCATCCGTGATTTTAAACCTCCCAAGGACATCAAAGGTATCGCCAGGTTCATTGGTATGGTGAATTTCTTCAGGAAGTTTATTCCTAACTTCGCTAATAGAGCGGCGCCCTTGAACCTTCTTCGTAGGAAAGGCATCAAGTTTGTGTGGGGACCTTCTCAACAAGCCGCTTTTGAATATCTTAAATTAGCTCTCTGTAATGCCCCTGTCCTTGCTATGCGTGATTTCTCGAAGAAATTCATCGTCCAAACCGACGCGTCGTCGTCGGCGGTAGCTGCAGTCCTTCTTCAAGAGACTGAACTAGGGAGGCGACCCATCGCCTATGCATCTAGGACTCTATCGGCTCAAGAAGCCAAGTATTCCATCTATGAGCTCGAAGGTTTGGCAGTCTTATTTGCCTTAGAAAAGTTCCGTCTCTATCTGGAACATGTTAAATTCGACCTGGAGACGGATAATCAAGCCTTAAGCTGGGTCTTAGGTAGGCCGCGTCGTACTGGCCGTATAGCCCGTTGGGCCATCCGAATTTCTGCCTTCCAATTTGATGTTAGGCATATCAGAGGTACTGAAAATGTTGTTGCTGATGGACTCAACCGTATGTTTTCCAACGACGTCGAGACCCATGAACCGGTCGATAGTTCATCACCTCCCGAGTCCATACTATCTGAGGTTAATGCCATCTTAACAGATGCTCCCATGCTCTTTAGGGACATTGAGAAATACCAACGTGAAGATCCGACGCTGGCTCCGATAATGGAAACCCTTTCTTATGGGGAACATGTTGTCCCTTATGTACTGAGGAATGGTGTGTTATGTTGCCCTTCGAGGCATGATAAGATGATGAAAGTTGTCGTTCCAGCTGTTCTTGTACCTATGATCTTTAAGTACTATCATGAGACCCCATTAGGGGGGCATCTAGGCATCTTTAAAACTCGTGAGAAGTTTCGTGAGAGGTTCATCTGGAAAGGTATGGACGGTGAAATCCGTGAACTAGTAAAGGCTTGTAAATCCTGCTTGCTTAGTAAACCCACCATGTCCACCAAGGTAGGCCTGTTGTCTTCTCACCAAGCGTCGCGCCCTATGGAACGCCTGTATATTGATTATGTAGGACCCTTCCCCCAGTCGAAGGGAAATGCCAACAAGTTCATCTTTGTATGTGTAGATGGTTTTACAAGATTTTCCTGGTTATTTCCGACTAAGCTGGCTACCGCTCAGTCCACATTACTTGTCTAAATCCTATCTTTGCTTCTTTTGGTCCGTGTCAATATATTGTGTCTGATAATGCTAAGGCTTTCACATCTAATCTTTTTCGTAAATTCTGTTTTGACCTGTCCATCTCTCATGTGACAACTTCTGCTTATTACCCTCAACCATCTCTGGCTGAACGGGTTAATCGTAATATCAGGTCGGCCCTTATCGCCTATCATCATGAAGATCATTCTAGGTGGGACACGTCCCTGCATTGGTTAGCTTTTGCTTTGAACTCGGCGGTTCATGAATCTCATAAGTTTACTCCAGCTTCTTTAATGTTCAAGTTTGTTCCCAACACGCCGCTCTCTAACCTCTGGTCTCTGAGTGACATTCTACCTGAGACAATAGATCCCGATAACATTAAAAATCTTTGGAAGAAGGCTAAGGCCAATCTTAAAGTGTCTCATGATAATGTTAGGGAAAGATATGATCGTGGACGGAGACCCATCAATTTGAAGGTAGGCGACCAGGTGATGGTCAAGAATTTTGTTCCCGCGGGCAAGCTTGCCCCCAGATTTCATGGGCCGTGTATCATTCTCGATTTCCTTACTCCCGTTACCTTATTGTTAAGTAATCCAGCCACCGAGAGGATATTTTGGGTTCACCTGTCGCAGGTGAAACCTGTATAATTTCTGTGTTAACTGGCTTCATATAATTTTGAAAGAAATATGAAGGTTATATTTTTTTGAGGGGGTTCACCTTTAAGGCCTTCTGCCCTTGGAATCTGTTTCCTTTGTGTGTAATTATTTATTGTAAACCTCCCCCGATCAGTTAAACTGCCATCCTGTCCTTACCATGGCCATTACCACGCTCCCGTCTCCTGCTAACATAACACACAGTGGCTTTCAAGTTAAATAAATTTCTCCACGCCGCTGACCCCTCAACCTCGCAGCAATGAATGTGCCCTCAGAAAAATGATTCTGGTCAAACAAAATTCTGCCGCCGAGCTTTAATGTTTCAGTGCCCCCGCAGCAGCGCGGCGCCGTACTGCTACTGAGGCAGGGTAAGGGCCCGCCCTTCTCCAGTGAGGCCAACCTGTGTACGGCCAGCCGGAGTCCTCCTCCCGGCCAAGGCTGATGTGCGGCGCACAACCTGTAACTGGCCAGCGACCTGCATGTTCGCCGCGGGCGCGGCGTGCTTCAACTCCACTACTCCTCTCATAGTGCGGGCGAGCGGTATCTCAGGGTACTTGAGTGGTCCGAGCGGCCTCCTCTGGTACAAGCAGCAGCGGCCGGTCTGGCCGTCTAACGTAATCAACCTTGGATATATGTAATCAGCTGCATGGACATTTAACATCAACCATTACTACCTTTTTGGATTTTACTGCAATATCTGGTGGACTTACAAAATTCTTTCTCAACTTTAAAAACTAAAAGTTTCCTTCTGAATTCAACTTCTACAAGCATAAAGACATTACTTCAAAAGTTAATACAAGAATTTTGAAACTGGATCCAATCATTTTAAGAAAATTTGCTGGTAAATACTTCTGCAATTAACTTCTATATCAACATCATAACTTGGACCTTATTTTCTTCTGTGTTACCCCTTGGAGGGACTTTTGGGGGGGGGGCTGTACCGGGTGGTACACCTCCACGTCGCTAATTCAAACTTTGCGCCAGTTGAAACTCCCCTACTGGAGGAAGTCTGAACTTTATCTAATGCGTAAATTTTCAAGTTTCTCAGAAGATGTCACTACTTGTAAATTTTGAAGTTTCTGAACTGGGTCGTTTTCGATGTATTTTTGTTTTGCCTGTAGTAAGAAGTGTGGACATTCTCTTCCAGATGGCACTACTGAAGAAATACAATTAAGGTCGATTCACACATCTCCGGGACGTGACGGCGCTCTCAGTCTCCGTATCCGTCCTTTCCGACATGAATATTTCACGTCTGTTCTCACACTTCAGTTCCGTGCAGTTATAAGTCGGCAATCAAGTGTTCCATGATGAGTTTTCTTAGTGATGATGAACTGTTAATGATAGCTATAATCTTGGATGAAGAGGAGAAAGAGAGGAAGAAACAAGTGATTTCACAAACCAAGAGTTTGTCAATCCACAGCTCCAAAACTTACCCCCTCGTGGTGGGAATTCGACCAGAGAGGCTTTCTGCATAAGGGATAAGTTAAAAGATTATTTCTGCTCAGAAGCTGGTTCAGTACCGTGACAAGAACACATATGAAAGATGTCGATAACGTCACTTAGTGAGTGGCTGAAGACCTTTCCGATATGCTAGTATATTAAGTTCTGAGAATGTCAATTTTTAGTAACATAATTAGTATATTATGATTATTATATTATTTTATATAGGCCTACTGTATATGATTATACTCGTGTAATTGTTATAACAAGTGTTTATAATGTTATGTTTATAACTATATTAAATTTGGATTAATATTCACATTGTCGCAGGTACATAGGCGTCGACTTGTTAAACATTTAGAAGGTGGGGGAGGGGGTTGTGCAATAAAGTGAGGTATTAGTAAATTATTTACAACTACTAGAGAAGAAGGTATTAATGGTATTAGTACACTACATTTGCTTTTAATTACTTGAAAAATTAAATAAATGAAATTGTTGATTAATTTTTAATGCCCCTGACTTTGTAGGTTGGGGGCAGAAAGTGCCTTGTCGCGGTAAAGTCGGTGCCTATGTACAGACAGACTGATTTTCTTAATCTTAAAAGCAGAAAAAATTGGTTACCTACCTTCAGCTTCCATTTTCTCGCCAATTTCCTCCCATACACGCTTCTTCAAACCACTATCCATATATTTCGAATCAGCTAAATTATATAGAAAAGAGTGTGCCTTCACTAATTCAATCAGCAGTTCGTCCTTCATTTTGGGAGATAAAGTTCAAACATACACAGATAACCTCAGTACTCTACGAAAGCAGAGAAACAGGAAGGCGCGATGAGAGAAATCACGTCCGTGAAAACAAGAAAATATCGTTGGCGAGCGAATACGTATTGCCGGCACGGATCACGGAGAAGCACTGAAGGTCACGGCGAATGACGTCAACGGAAGTGTATGAACTCATCCCTTCGTTTACATGGCGACGATATTTTATTTTCACGGAAGATGCCGTCACGGCACGGAAAGCGCCGTCACGTCCCGGAGATGTGTGAATCGACCTTTATGCACCCTAGTTTGAAGTGAAAGAACTATGTTTTTGAAGAAATTATGGGTTTATAAGTTTGCTCTGTGTTAAATTTCTTTCAGTTATTGTTTATGTTGGCAACATTAACCCTTTCTTTCCCCTTGTTTTGAATTTATCCAATCCCGAATTTCTTTAATTAATTTACGACCAATCAGGTGTATCTTCTCCAACTTGGATATGTTGCTTAACCCTAGCCAATAAAAGTCTTGTGGGAGGGTGTTCTCATTCCTGAAACGCCTCGAACTTTCCGCGAGAGTATATAAACTGCTGATTTTCGGGTCTCCGCGCCACTTCAGGAACATCTTTCAGTGTGTAAAGTACGTAGCAGGGGGCGGGAAGCGCCTCTTTCTTCGGGCAGCAGTTCATCCACAAGGTAATGGCCGTTTAATAACTTCTTTTCTTGCTAGCTCAGCAGTTTAACTCTCGGGGCAGGTCCGAAGCTTTTCCACCATGTAACTTTTCCCCTAAAATGTAAAGACACCTAGTATATATTCTATCTTTTAAACTACAAATTGGGATAGAGAGTGCCAAGTAGGTTTTACTGAAGTGTTTGGAGTGCTGTACGCCTCCGATCAAACTGATAATTTGAGGCCATGTCATTGTACTGTTTCTTTAGTGAATACGCCTCAGTAGGTTGGGTATTTTTACCCCTGTGTTCATGTCCTTAGAGGACAACTTGAAGGTGGAGTTTGGTGTGGCCTTTTATAGGCTCGAACGTTGAGAGCGGTTTGCTCTTTTTGAAATTTGATTCTGCGTGCCTCGAGGAGGCTTTACTGTGTAATTTGGAGCAAGTGCTCCTGGGCATGAATGGGGTTTTCTGCCCCTCTGTTGAAACTTGTTTTGGGGTAAAGCTGGGCTAATTGCTCAAGAATTGTGAGTCCGGGGCTCGAAGCCCAAATCCTGTAAATACTGTAATTGTACTTTGTTGCCTTGCTACTCTGTACCTGCCATTCTTGTTATTTCTTGATTTTGAAACGAAAATATAACCTCGTTAAATTTTATCTTAACTTTAATTTCGTATTTTGAGACCCGTTCACCCCCGCACCTTCTTTCACCTCTGCTGTTCCACAGATACCTCGGAACAATAATAATAATAATAATAATAATAATAATAATAATAATAATAATAATAATAATAATAATAATAATTGTTACCGTGTTTTGGTGGATCAGCAGAGGTGAAAGAAGGTGCGGGCTGGAATGGGTCTAACTACAAGTCCGAAAGATGAATTTAAAATTTAAATAAAGGTTATATTTTAAACAGACAACAATATTTAACAACCTTTCACTAGGTGATATTACAATGAAAATTCAGGTACAATAATGATTTTACAAACGAAAGCACAAGTTAGGAGGTCTTTACAAATTCTGGACTTCGTGCCCCAAGTTACAATTCCTGAGCCCTCAGCTCACAACCACAAATTACCAAAGGGCAGAAAACTCCTCATTACACGGAGCACTTGCTCCCCACTTTCAACCTCAAGCCTCCCAGAGGCACTTTTCAAACCCAAGAAAGAGCTGAGCCGCTCTCAATTTTTCAAGCCTATTAAAGGCATTACCTAGACTTCAGAATTCACTGCCATCAAGGCACAACTTACAAATATAAACAGGGGTATCTCGTACCCAATCTACTGGGCCTTCGTGGAAAAAGAACAAATTAATTAAATGGCCCCAAAATACCAAGATGAATGGAGGCGTGAACTTGCACTCCTACATGAAGCTTGTTAAAATCTAAGGGGCGCTAGGCCGATAAGCAGGGGCTGTTCCCATACTATGGAGGTGACTCTTATATAGTATAAATCTAACACATGAAGAGGAATAGAAGAACAGTTACAAAAACGTAGTCGCTTCAAATTCAAGATGATGGTGAGCTCGAGAGCGTAAGGCACTCTCTATCCCCGATTTCCAGTTAAAGTTATATGAAAATTTTACAAAGACCGGAAAGATTTTACATGTTTCAATGGATTATTTACATATTAAAGATTTAGGACCTGCCCCGAGGGTTAAACTGCTGAGCTAGCAAGAAATAAAGATGTTAAACGGCCATTACCTTGTTGAAGAACGGCTGCCTGAAGAAAGAGGCGCTTCCCGCCCCCTGCTACATATCCACACACTGAGCTAGATGTTGTTAGAGTGGCAAAGAGCCGTGAAAATCGGCAGTTTTTAAACCCTCGTGGAAGCTTCGAGACCTATCATGAATAATTAAGACACACCCACTCAACTTTATTGGGTAGCTAAAAGTTATACATAAACATCGAAGAAAAAAGACACTATTGGTCAAAAATTAATTAAAGAAATTCGGGATTGGCTGAGTTCAAAACTGGCGGAAAGAAAGATTAATATTGCCAACCCAAAAAATGAAAGAACAAAATTTAGTAAAAACAAACTTTCGAATACAAAATTTCTTCAAATATGTCCTTCCCTTCGGACCAGGGTGCGTGATCATAGTTTTTTAGTAGAGACATCTGTCAGAGAAGGTCCACACTTCTTGATCAACCAAAAAAACAAAAACAAATCGAAATACACACAGTGGCATCTTCTGAGGAACTGTTGAATTAATTTAACAACTGAACTAACTCTACTGTTTATCAGAAGATGCCACTGTGGGTTTTTATTTGCTTTTGTTTTTTATTGATCAAGAAGTGTGGACATTCTCTAACAGATGTCTCTACCAAAGACTATGATAATGCGCTCTGGTGTGAAGGAATGAACTTTCTTGGAGAAATTTTGTATTCATAAGTTTTCTCTTTACTAAATTTTGTTCTGTCATTTGTGGGTTGGCAATATTAATCCTTTCTTTCCGCCTGTTTTGAAGGTAGCCAATCAGGAATTTCTGTAATTAATTTTCGGCCAATCGGGACTTTCTTCTTCAATTTTGTATGTAACTGTGTACTGTAGCCAATAAAAGTTTGAGGGCTGGTTGTTATCATTCATGAAAGGTCTCGAACTTTCCACGAGGGTATAAAAATTGATGATTTACTTGTCTCCGGGCCACTCGTATTACATCTTTCTCAGTGTGTGAATATATAGCAGGGGGCGGGAAGCGCAGCAGCTCTTCAACAAGGTAATGGCCTCTTAACATCTTTATTTCTTGCTAGCTCAGCAGTTTAACTCGCGGGGAAGGTTCGAAACATTTAATATGTAACCTATATCTTTAAAATGTAAATCACTTTTCAGTCTATGTAAAAACTACAATTTCTTCAACTGTAAAGCGGGAATAGAGAGTGCCTTACCCTCTCGAGCTCCCCTTCATTTTTAGTTGAGGTGACTACGTTTTCATAACCGTTTCTTCTCTTCCTTAATGTATTAAAGTTTTCTCATACGAGTCACCTTCCTAGCTTGGGATTAGCCCCTGTGTAATCGGTCTAGCGCCACTTAGGTTTTAAAATGTGGATTTAGGAGTGCTAATTCACGCCTCCATTCCTTTTGCGTTTTGGGCTGTTTTTATTAACCTAGTATTTTTCCATTAAGGTCCAGTAGCTTGGGTAAGAGATACCCCTGTTTAAATTTGTAAGTCGTGCCTGTATGGCAAGTGATTGTAAAAGCTGAAGCTGCCCTCAAAGGGCGTGAGTAACTGTGAGCCGGTTTGCTCTTTCATTATTTGATCTCTGAATGCCCCTTGGAGGCTTAACATGGTAATTAGGAGCAAGTGCTCCTTGGTATGATGGGGTTTTCTGCCCCTTAGTTCAAATTTGTACCTTGGTAAAGTTGGGCTAATAGCTCAAGGGTTGTGAAAGTGGGGCTCGAAGCACAAAACTTGTAAAAAAAATCCCTGTACTGGTAAAATTATACTTGTACCTGCCTTTCATTGTTATTTCACCTAGTGGAAAATTGTTTTCTTGGTCTTGGACCGGACAGTTGGTTATTGTTTGACTCGCTGGTTTTTGTTGAAATCTAAAGCTGTTTGTTAAATCTTGTTAAGTTTCGATGTTTTGAAAATATAACCTTTATTGAAATTTTAAATTCATCTTTTGGCCTTGTAGTTAGACCCATTCTAGTGCGCACCTTCTTTCACCTCTGCCTTCCACGGATAACACCGTAATAATAATAATAATAATAATAATAATAATAATAATAAGACCTTGTCTCTTTCCGGCTACCTGGATTTGGCACTTGGTATGCATTCGGCCTAATTGTGAGGCCAGATTCCCTTCCTGACGCCAACCCTAGGTGGAGTGATGTATTCACTATTGCATGTCTCTGTAGTGGTTTGTAGTATGTTCTGTTGTATGTAGGTGAAGATGGTTATCCAGTCTTCGATCCAGAAGAAGTAGCTATTGTGGTTGGTGAGGTGGGGTTGGAGAGTGGGAGGTGGTGTAGTGTGGTCACAGTCCTCAGTGTGGCATCACCTCAGAGTGGGGGCAGTGAGCGGTATAAGTGGAAAGGTGTTTGGATGAAATGTGGGGTGGGGGACCATTGAGGAGGTGGTTAAGGGAGGGTTGGTCGCGGTCGAAGGCTCGTCGGTAGGCGCGCTGGAATTGGGTGAGGACGTAGGAGTCACGTTTAGGGAATGGGAATATATCGTGGAGGTCCGAAGTGGGATAGCGGAATGGGAGACGGAGATCGTGGCGTACAGTGCGTCGTTCTATGGAAAGGAGGGGGCGATAGGGGTTTGGGTTGGATTTAGCTACGTAGGTAAGGGGAGGTCGGACAAATGTATTGTATGTGTGGATGAGAAGGGAAGATTGGAGACCCCACCGTGTGCCAGCCAGGCGACGCACCCGTCGGGCACGTGAGACCGTCTTGGACTTGAGGTGTTGGAAGTGGAGGCGAAAGGTTAGGTGTTGGTCAAAGAGGATGCCGAGATATTTTAAGGTGATTGGGTGCGTATGCGGGTGTCCCGGACTTTGAGGTAAAGGAGGTCAGGTTGCGAGTGGTGCTGGATTTGCAACGGTTGCGGCGGAAGAGGGTGGCTTGGGTTTCATAGGGGTTTGTTTTTAGATGCCACCGATCCCACCAGGAGTCTACGGTGTCGAGGTACGTTTGGATGGTTCAGTTGATGGTTTGGACTGAGTAAAGGGGTGCCAGGATTGCTGTATCTTCTGCAAACTGTGGGAATTGGGCGAAGGCAGGGGGTTGCGGGATATCAGCTACGAAGTGGATAAAGAGTAGCGGGGAGAGAGGCGATCCTTCGGGGACTCCTAGAGTGAGAGGAAATGGTAGGGAGAGTTGGTTGTTTATGAATATCTGGGTAGTGCGTTTGGTTAGGTGTGAGGATATCAGGGGATGTAGGAGATGAGGGAGGCGAAGAACCTTAGTTTAAAGAAGAGCGCAGGATGCCAGACAGAGTCGAAAGTCAATTGGAAGTCAAAGGTGATTAGGAACGTGGGACGAGCTCGGTTAAATTTATTGGATGCAGTTTGGATGAGACGGAGGAGTTGGTCTTCGGAGGAAAGTTTGGGCTGGTAACCGAATTGTGAAGGGGGTAGCAGATGGTTGGAATGCAGGTGGGAGTGGAGGCGGCGGACTAGGATTTTATCCAGGAATTTGGCTAGGACTTCGATCAAGGTAATGGGGGAATAGGAATCGAGTTCGGAGGAGGTTTACCAGATTAAGGAACAGGTGCATTCTGACATGTTTCCAGACAGTGAGATAGACTCCTGTGCGAAGGATGAAGGTGTAGAGTTCGGCCAGCAGTGTGAGGAGGGTTAGCGGGGCATGTCGGATTTGGAGGTAGCGGGTATTTTCAGGTCCAGGGGCTGTGTTCCGGGATTTGGACAGGAATGATTGGATTTCGGTAGGTGTGATGGGGGTGTCAAATGCTTTGTGGGAGAGAGTGCGGTTGTTTAAAAAGGTGACTGGCGGGGAGGAGGCTAAGGAAAGATATAGTGGGGTATCGATGTTGTCGAAGTTGGGGTCTAGGTGGGTATTAAAGCGGTGGCAGAAATGCTCAGTGAAGATTTCCAGTTTCTCCTGGGTGTTGGCTGGAGCTACTTCGAAATGGTTTATGGGGTATTGGGGAATGGATTTTTGTCCCGAGGAGGCTATTGAGCTCTCGCCAGAATTTGGTGTGATGGGCATGGAGGGAGTTCAGGTTAGTGCAGATTTGGGCCCAGTTGCAGCGGGAGTGGGCTTTGAGGTACTTTTCGATGGTTCTAAGAGTTTTGCGGTGTAGGCGGAGAAAGTAGCGGTCACGGGTTGTGCTGAATTCTCGAAGGTAAGATTGGGAGAGTTTCTGTAGGTTGAGAAACCGGGGGGGGGGCGTAGTCGGAGCTGTGTGGGAGAATGTAGGGTGGTGGGGATGCTGGATTCTGAGGGAGTTTTTGGCAGAGAGGATGAACGTGTTGAGTGTATCGTCGGAAGTTTGGTCGGTGAGCGGTAGAGGAGGGTTCTCTAGTGCTTTCTTTAGGACAGTTTGGTAGGAGGACCAGTCGTCTTTGGAGAAATTACGAATAGGTAATGCGGGAGGGGGGAGTTGGTCGGTTGTTTGAGGATTGGATTTGGAGGAGGACTGGGAGATGGTCGTTTCCTATGCTAGGGAGTAGTTGGATGTTGAGGATGTGGGCTAGAGAGTTGTGGGCTAATATAGCGTCTGGGGTGGTATTGGAGGCGGGGCGGGTGTGGCTAGGTATAGGGATTAGGGAGCAGTCTCTATCACTTACGAGGGTTAGGAGATTATTAATTTCACTGCCGGTTCTAAAAGTGAGGTTCAGGTCGGCTAGTAGTAGGAAGTGGGGAAGGGTATCGTTCAGGTAGGTTATGAAGTCTAGGAGAAGGACGACATGAGAATGGTGGTATATGGCGTCTAGGTATAAGATCCACGAACGGAAGTAGACTGTGATGGCTAGGGATTCGGGAAAAGAGAGCGGGTGGGGTAGGGTGTCAGTCGGATGGAGAGCGATGTGTGGGTGGCTATTGCGGCTCCTCCTTGGCCCATGTCAAGGAGGTGGTCTGATCTGTGAATAGTGAAGCCGGGAAGGTGGGCGGACTGGTGGGGGCGTAGCATGGTTTCGTTGAGCAGGATTACATGGGAGGGGTATTGGGTGAGGTGTAGGCGTTTGGACTGGAATGACTGGATATTAAGGAAAATGATGGAGGTGGGTTCCAGAGGCCGGATCTTTTTGTAGGTATAGGGTCCATGGTTAAACGAGGGTCTCAAGGCGGGTGAAGAGGAAGCGGGTGTTGAGGCCTGAGTGGGAGGTATGGAAGTGGACGTTTAGGGTTTGGTTGGCGGCAGCCTGTAGTTGGGATAGGACTAGGGGGCGGTGGTAGGGATGAATATTGAGGAGGGCGATTGTAGTTAGGAATCGGATGATACCTTCAAGGGTAGGGGGTAGAAAATGGGATTGGGAGGGTTTTGTTGCGGCATCGATTGTTCGGACAGGGGCGACCAGTTCAGTGTGGTTCTCGTGTGGTTGGGGGCGGGCTTTGCACTTCAAGGAGTAGGTGGGGTGTGATTCTCCATAGGTGTTGCATTTGGGGGAGCTGGACGTTGGGGGCATCGGGAGGTGGTGTGGGACTGCGAGCAAAAACTGCACACCGGATGTTCGGCGGTGCAGTGCGTGGCACCATGTTTGTTATAAGATAGGCAGCGCTCGCATCGAATAGGATGGGGGCGGGCGCACGAGAGGGTTCCACCCGGTGGTGATGCCTGAATATAGATACCCCACTTTCCAGGACACGATACACGTCCTTGGAGGTGGGGAGGAGGATTCGGACCATGAAGGATGTGCCTGATTTGTTCTTAATCCGGAAGGCCTTCCTTACCAAAATGCCCTCTGCGTTTAATGCTTGGACTATAGTTTCCTCAGAAATGTTGGGGTCTACCCCACGGATATTGCAACTAAAGAGTCTGTGTCGCGGGGGTGGGGTGGGGATTTGATTGCGGGGAGTGAGATGTGTTTTAAGGTGGAAACTGAGCCGAGTTGGGAAGCGCCGACTGAGTTGGTAAGTCGACAGGCCGAGTCCTCACCATTAATCTTAATAATTATCCCATTATTAGCGGGGCGAATATCTGCGATGTCTTCCCGCTTCAGGCTGAAATGTAATAATTTTGTGAAAAGGTCCTGGGGTTGCGATATTCGGGGGTTGGTTGGAGGAGTGGGAAAGAATGTGTCCCCAGGGGGCTTTCTGGATTGTTCTGGTGTTGGAAAGGGGTTTTCGGGCTCTTGAGAGGGGGAAAAGTGAACATCCTGGGGAACTAAGCAGAAAAATGCTGCAGAAGTTTTTGCGACCCTGTATCACCAACTACGCTAATGGCATGAGAGATGAGTATCGCCGAGAATAGTTCTTGAGAAGAAAAACAATTTATTAGAAGAAAATATCATGGAAAATGTTTAAAGTCGTTCCTTTTCACTGAAAATTTACAGTGCGGTAGTAAAAATATCTTGTGCAGATCTTATATCCTTTTAAATGCCAGACATAAATTTCGACAGTTATGTGTGTTATCTGAAATGAAAATCCACAGCTGAATTGAACTCCTAGGGGTAAAAGGTGAACATTTATTATTTTCTTCTTCATTCTGCTCAGTAACGTATATAATATGCAGGAAGAATAATGTAGACGTATATTTGTGCTGGTTTTAAACTTTTAACTCCCGTTAACAATGCGTGTGAGTGCATATGTGAGGTGGTATACTAGCGCTTCAGTGGTCAAGACGCGCACTGCCAAGCTGTCACTGTTTTTGAAGAGAGCACTACGGGTGAGCAGGCTTTGTATTCCTTGTAGGCTAAGGTCGAATGAAGTCAATATACCGCACACAATACCGTTGCCTACGGTAAATTAAAGACCGGGAAATACAGTGCATTAGGCTCGACCTCGAGATACCTCCGATTACTGCCACTAGAGTTCTCCTTACTGAGCTGTCTCGCCCGTTCGTATACGAAAAACTAAAAATTCATTAAAACTAGTAACTTCACAGGCACCAAACAAAGATTAGATACAAATAGACCAAGAGCAATTGCATGACTTACCTTCTACAACATATTTCTTACAGTATGCAAAAAGTAATTCACGAAAACTTTGTGATACATAAAGACAAATATATCAGCAGCATTGATGTTCAAATGTTCACAAGGACCACTTCATTTCATCTCATAGAAATCGTATCTATGTTTTATGACGTACCTATACATAACATTAGATTATCTGAATTTCAGGTAGTTATCACAATTTCAACACGTTCGGTTCAGGGGTTTCGTTCTAAAATTCTTGAAGACATCATCCTGACAGATACCCTAAGACTTTTTTTAATGATTTCATTACCCGTATCCTACTTCTCGATTTAAAGATCGTTTTCCTCAAAGTGATATTTGATTTTCTCATAAATTTATATTTATACGTATTTAACAGTTACTCGTAGTCTTTCCTCGATACAGGAACGGGACCTGTACTTCTTTTCCTTTTGTGGCTGTCGTAGAACAGTTATTTATTGAAGGTATGGCATGTGCAGCTTTATCTGAATCGGAAATGTTACTAAATTTTGATGGCAATACGTCATTCGTTTGATTGTGTGCTTACACTGAAATCTGATGTCTTAAAATGCAAGCTACACACACGGGAAGAATTGTAAGGTAGCCGAAAATATCCTACTTCATTCACCTTCTCTCGAAATAGCTTGCATCTATTTCTCTCTAACCCGCACTCCGAAAGGAAACTGTGGAACGTCAACATTTTCTTGCTTTTTAGCAGTATCCGAAGTACATGTGGGTACACAACCTCATAGACACTCATCGACAGTATTAATACTCACAATAAATTGCACAAAATCAACACAGTACCACAATTACTCCGCACATCTCTACGTTAACATTCCGCCAAGAACAGAACAGAAACCTGACATCTAGCGGCGAACCCGCGAACCTGGTTGGGCCGTCTTTTCCGCGGCAAATTAGTAGCTATGTCCCGGCCATGTATCTCTCGTAGGTAATGACAAAACCGTTGCCTGCGCTATAATACAAGGCCTTGAAATGCACTCGTGGAAACTGGTTTCTTCCTAGTTCACCATTCAGCCGCTAGGATCGCGTTCTTACCCCCTTGTATTCGCATGGCCGTATATGTCAATAAGTAAATTATATCCTAAATAAAAAGAACTGAATGTTTTTGCGAGTATTGACAGTACTTTATCTATAGAGCGGTGCTGCATTGGCTTGGATATGTCATTGACGTTTCAAAACTTTCCTTTTGAGGGGCTTCTTATCAAGTTTCAAAACTTTCTCTTTTCTACTTGAGTGGCTCAAAGCAATGTTGTCTAACAGAGGTCTCAGAAATTATCATAGTAGAAAAAGAGGTGGTTTGTCCCTTTACACTTTCCACACTTAATTTCACTGTTGAACATGTCTTTCGAAAAAATATACGTACACCTTTAAGTAACTCTCTTCGGGGCAAGTACTGCGTAGCGCAGGTGAGAAATTCCGTCGTTCAGTGCAGAAGTGCCACAGACGATCTTCGGTATCTGAGGGCTCCTCGTTCTTGAAAACAAATAAGACACAATGTTGGACTTTGAGTAGCTGGAGAAGAGAAATGTTCTAAACAGCCTTTACAGTCTTTTTTTTTTTTTTTTTTTCCACACGAACCATAATGTCATTTTTTTCCGCTTGGCGTCTTAGGTAGCTGAAGAAGAGTTCGATGTCATAGCTCGTTAGGTTACTAGTCAATGCATAATGCAAATGTATACTTATGAGGTATTTTACGCAGGCCACACTGGATTAGGTAGTCAAGATCTATGCCTGATACATTTCTCTCATGAAACCTTTTTACTTTCTCTGAATGCATTTGAAGTTTCATAATATATATGACAAGAAATCATTACTTAACCAACTGAGGCGTTCATCTTCAGTACTAAAAGATGCTTTTTTTTTTTTGCTAGCGGCTTTACGTCGCACCGACACAGATAGGTATTATGGCGACGATGGGATAGGAAAGGCCTAGGAGTTGGAAGGAAGCGGCCGTGGCTTTAAGGTACAGCCCCAGCATTTGCCTGGTGTCAAAATGGGAAACCACGGAAAACCATCTTAGGGCTGCCGACAGTGGGATTCGAACCCACTATCTCCCGGATGCAAGCTCACAGCCGCGCGCCAATAACCGTACGACCAACTCGCCCGGTTAAAAGATGCTCGTTTGTTCTCGTTCCTGGAATGTGTCCCATGTGAGATGATGCAGACGTCATGCGCATCGAACAATTTCATAAAATGCTCCATAAAACAAATGGCTTATTTTAAACCTATTTAATGCTCTCGCCCCCTGTGGGTGGGGGCGGTAGAATAACACCCATGGTATCCCTTACCTGTCGTAAGAGGCGACTAAAAGGGGCCCCAAGTGCTCTGAACTTTGGAGCGTGGGTTGGCGACCACGGGGCCCTCAGCTGAGTCCTGGCATTGGTTCCACTTACTTGTGCCAGGCTCCTAACTTTCAGCTATCTTGTCTGACCTCTCTTGGTCAACTCTTGTCCTTTTCCGACCCCGACGCTATTAGGTTTGCGAGGGCAAGGGAGTCTTTCATTTTCACGCCCTTCGTGGCCCTTGTCTTTCTTTGACCGATATCTTCATTTTTCGAAGTGTCAGATCCCTTCCATTTTTCCCTCTGATTAGTGTTATATAAAGGATGGTTGCCTAGTTGCATTTCCTCTTAAAACAATAATCACCACCATTAATGCTCTCGGGACAAACCGCATCCATACTTTTCAAACCAGAGATGGTTTCAGGGGAAAATACAATATTTTGAGCTCTTGCTACATTCATATTTGCCAAATATGTTGGGCAAATTATTTTCCTCGTTGGTTTCCTAATTTAAGATTTCTGAGTTTGAAGATGCCTCTCAAATGATCGCCGGTCTCGGTAGCATTGTTTACAAAAGGTCCAGTGACAAATTTTGAGATCGCCCGATTCTTAAGACGTAACTCGGATCAAAACTTAGGAACAGAGGCCTACTTCGATCAGCTTGAATTCGTATCTCATGCGTACTTCCTCTGTATAATGTTTCGAACATTGAACATTCACTGGAAACTTGTGAAACGAAATTCCACTACCTTTAATTTCTCGTGAATAAACCATGACTGGAACTGCGAATGCTTAACATCAGACGAATACATAATACATTCACAACCAGCTCAGTTAATGAACACGTTTAAGGGCGCGAACCAGGTAGACAGGGGGCAAGAAAGCGATCCTAGCGGCCCGTTATTGAACTTCAGTGTAACCACTTCCATAGCGTTTAACGGGCTCTATTTCCAGGCCTAGTATTATAACGTAGGCAACGGACAAAACACAATGTTTACGTCTGCTCTGATTGGCTGGTTCTGAAACTTAACGTAAAATTAACCGCAAAAACTTGGAGTTTGCAATATCTTAATTTTTCGGACCCACAGTTACGTTTGCGTCGGCGTATTGTGAATGGTTTCATCAGATAACATGGCGCAAACTTCTAAGTTAACGGTAACTTTAAGTTTACGTGACGTTTGGATTGTGAATGGGGCTTAACCCAGAAAAAGCATGGCGAACATCGGTGGACAACATGAGAAGTTCAGGGAAAGATTATGCATGTTTATTTCTAGTCACCTAAAGGAAACATCGTGGTCGATAGTACAACTTTGTTAGGTTGTTCTTATTAGAGGAATAAGTTGAGTAGTATAATTGGATGGTTCGGCGGCCTCCTCCTCCTCCTCCCGCGGGAAATTTGAATTTTGGAGGGAAATTTGAATTTCGGCGCGTGATTTGAATTTGTAAACAAAGCCACGTGCTTTTTGACAGTTGTCATCGACAACAACGCATCGCTTGACGGGCCTAAACCTCAGTGGTACCAACATAACCTAACTAGTGCGAGATTTGAATTTGTAAACAAAGCCACGTGCTTTTGACAGCCACGTGCTTTTTGACAGACAACAACGCATCGCTAACCTCACTGGTGCCATCTTGACGGGCCTAAACCTCAGTAGTACCAACTTAACCTAACTAGCGCGAGATAAACAAATCCACGTGTTTTTGACAGCCACGTGCTTTTTGACAGACAACAACGTATCGCAAACCTCAGTGCAGCCATCTTGACGGACCTAAACCTTAGTGGTACCAACTTAACCTCACTAGCGCGAGATTTGAATCGGTAAACAAATCCACGTGCTTTCTGACAGCTGTCATCCGCCATCTTTAAGCTACAGAGCACCGTGCTGCCCTCTTTATCGCAGTAGCTGCAAATTCGTCACCTGTCATCGGCAGTGCTGCCATCTTGGCGGGTCTAAACCTTAGTGGTACCAACTTAACCTAACTAGCGCGAGATAAACAAATCCACGTGCTTTTTTGACAGCTGTCATCCGCCATCTTCAATCTATAGAGCACAGTGCTGCCCTCTTTAGCTGGCAGCAGCCATCTTTGAGCACAGTGCTGCCCTCTTTGTGGTCTCGGCAAATTCCACGTACTTTTGTTTGGAAACAAACTCACATGCTTTTTTCTGACAGCTGTCATCCGCCATCTTGCATCACAAACCACAGTGCTGCACTCTTTAGCTAGATACCTTTGAAATGTGGTGGCGGCAATTTGAAAAATTCTACATTCTCTTGTTTGGAAACAAACCTATGCGCTTTTTTGACAGCTATCATCCGCCATCTTTAATCCAGAGAGCACCGTGCTGCCCTCTTTAGCTACTTACCTTTGAAATGTGGTGGCAGTAAATTCTACGCGCTTTACAAACCTATGTGCTTTTCTGACAGCTGTCATCCGCCATCTTTAATGCAGAGAGAACAGTGCTGCACTCTTTAGTTGAAATGTGGTGGGGGCAAATTCCACGTTTCTTGTTTGGAAACAAATTCTACGTGCTCTTCAGCTGTCATCCACCATCTTTAATCAAGAGAGCACCGTGCTGCCCTCTTTGTGGTGGCGGATAATTTGAAAAATTCTTTTTTTTGACAAGCAGCCATCTTTAATCCAGAGAGAACAGTGCTGCCCTCTTTAGCTACTTACCTTTGAGGCGGTTAATTTGAAAAATTCTATTTGATAAGCTGCCATCTTTAATGAAAAGAGCATCGTGCTGCTATCTTGCGGGTAATTTTTACGTCACAGCTGTCATCCACCATCTTGCATTGCTAACCTTAGTGCTGCCCTATTTAGCTACTTACCTTTGAGGCGGACTATTTGAAAAAAAAATCTATTTGACAAGCTGTCACCCACCATCTTGCATCGCAAACCTCAGTGCTGCACTCTTTAGTTGAAATGTGGTAGCGGATAATTTGAAAAAATTCTTTTTTGACAAGCAGCCATCTTTAAACTACAGAACACCGTGCTGCTATCTTTATCGTAGTAGCGAGCAATTTAAAATCTAGATGCTTTTTTTTCTAACAGCTGTCATCCGCCATCTTTAATCTAGAGAGCACCGTGCTGCCCTCTTTGTGGTGGTGGTAAATTCCACGTGCTTTACAAACCCACGTGCTTTTTGTCACCCGCCATTTTTAATCAAGAGAGCGCAGTGCCGCACTCTATGTAGTAGCGGATAATTTGAAAAATTCTTTTTTGACAAACAGCCATCTTTATTCAACACAGTTACCGCTATCTTACATCGCTTACCTCGGTGCTGCACTCTTTAGTTGAAATGTGGTGGCGGTAAATTCGAACAAGTTTAATCATACATCGGGGGGAGCTAGAGTAAGCACGTGCTGCAGTGATGACGTCATCATGCATGTTTAGACTTGCCCGTTTTCTTAAGAGTAAGTCGGTGTCAGGGAATGTGGTGGCAGTAAATTCGAACAAGTTGAAACATGCATCGGGAAAGCTAGAGTAATCACGTGCTGCAGTGATGACGTCATTGTGCATGTTTAGTGATCGTTTTCTTAAGAGTAAATATTGGTGTAAAGCAATGCAATAGTACAACATTTTTGAATGCGATCAAATATTTATTTACAAATGTACTACAACAGTGTTCGTTTTTGCTGCTGACAAGGTTGGTATGCTTCTTAACAACGTATGCTTCTGAAATGCCTGCTGCAACATTCAAATTAAACAAAATATTTAGAAATATATTATATTAAGTATGTTATGCTTGGCAGAGAAGATCATATACTTCTTACCTTGTTGTTATTCCTTTTCGGAATCATCATCATCATGAGGTACTAGAGAAAGTTCATTCATACACTGTGTACAGTGTTCAATCCTCGGATTCGGTCCTTCCCAATCGTCATCAATATTTTCTCCTCGATGCTTGTAATGTCGTTGACAAGTTCTGCATAAAGGTACTTCGATCGACATCTTACTCTGTAGAGGAAGGATGTCCCAAAAATTATGTACGTAAGAGGCACCGTACGTAGATAAAAATCCAGGGGCTAAGTATTGAATAAGATGTTTCGGCATCGCCGATCTATGTTTATAGAACATCTTAATAGCCTCACACACTCGTGTAAGATAAATAAGATGTTGCGTATGAGCATGCAAACAGCATGCACATTTGCAGTTCTGTTCCATAGCGTACGATGTCGAAGCACACACTAATGAAAATGATAAAGAGCTATTCTTATTTATAGTCTCGAGTAGTATAATTGGATGGTTCGGGCGCCGCCACCGCCACCGGGCTCCCAGAGGCCACCTCCACCACCACCACCACAGCCAGAGGCCTCCCAGAGGCCTCCTCCACCACCACCACAGCCAGAGGCCTCCCAGAGGTCTCCTCCACCACCCGCGGGAAATTTGAATTTGTAAACAAAGCCACGTGCTTTTTGACAGCTGTCATCGACAACAACGCATCGTAAACCTCACTGCTGCCATCTTGACGGGCCTAAACCTCAGTGGTACCAACTTAACCTAACTAGCGCGAGGTAAACAAAGCCACGTGTTTTTTGACAGCCACGTGCTTTTTGACAGACAACAACGCATCGCTAACCTCAGTACTGCCATCTTGACGGGCCTAAACCTCAGTAGTACTAACTTAACCTAACTAGCGCGTGGTAAACAAAGCCACGTGCTTTTTGACAGCCACGTACTTTTTTGACAGCTGTCATCCGCCATCTTTAAACCACAGAGCACTGTGCTGCCCTCTTTATCGTAGTAGATGTAAAATTCGTCACCTATCATCGGCAGTGCTGCCATCTTGGCGGGCCTACACCTTAGTGCTACCAAGTTAACCTCACTAGCGTGAGATAAACAAATCCACGTGCAGCTGTCATCCGCCATCTTTAATCTATAGAGCACAGTGCTGTCCTCTTTAGCTACTTACCTTTGAAATGTGGTGCGTCACAGCTGTCATCCGCCATCTTGCATCCGAAACCTCAGTGCTGCACTCTTTAGCTAGATACCTATGAAACGTACTGGTGGCAAATTCTTTATGCTCTTGTTTGGAAACAAAGCCACGTGCTTTGACAGCTGTCATCCGCCATCTTTAATCCAGAGAGCACCGTGCTGCCCTCTTTAGCTACTTACCTTTGAAATGTGGTACGCCACAGCTGTCATCCGCCATCTTGCATCGCAAACCTCAGTGCTGCACCCTTTAGTTTGAAATGTGGTGGCGGCAAATTCCACGTGCTCTTAATTGGAAACAAAGCCACGTGCAGCTGTCATCCGCCATCTTTAATCCATAGAGCACCGTGCTGCCCTCTTTAGCTACTTACCTTTGAAATATGGTACGTCACAGCTGTCATCCGCCATCTTGCATCGCAAACCTCAGTGCTGCACTCTTAAGCTAGATACCTTTGAAATGTAGTGGCGGCAAATTCCACGTGCTCTTGTTTGGAAACAAAGCCACGTGCAGCTGTCAACCGCCATCTTTAATCCAGAGAGCACCGTGCTGCCTTCTTTAGCTACTTACCTTTGAAATCTGGTACGTCACAGCTGTCATCCGCCATCTTGCATCGCAAACCTCAGTGCTGCACTCTTTAGCTAGATACCTTTGAAATGTAGTGGCGGCAATTTGAAAAATTCTTTATGCTCCTGTTTGGAAACAAACCTATGCGCTTTTTTGTCAGCTATCATCCGCCATCTTTAATCTAGAGAGCACCGTGCTGCCCTCTATGTGGTGGTGGTAAATTCTACACGCTCTTCTTTGGAAACAAACCCATGTGCTTTTCTGATAGCTGTCAACCGCCAGAGAGCACCGTGCTGCCCTCTTTATGCCGGTGGCAAATTCTACGTGCTTTTTGACAGCTGTCATCCGCCATCTTTAATCAAGAGAGCACCGTGCTGCCATCTTTAGCTAGATACCTTTGAAATGTGGTGGCGGCAAATTCCACGTGCTCTTGTTTAGTGAACAAAGCCACGTGCTCTTGTTTAGTAAACAAAGCCACGTGCTTTTTTGACAGCTATCATCCGCCATCTTTAATCAATAGAGCACTGTGCTGCTATCATGCGGGTAATTTCGTTAGCCGTCATCCACCATCTTTAATCTACAGAGCACCGTGCTGTTCTCTGTAGTAGCGGGCAATTTGAAAAGTTCTGTTACTTGTCATCCGCCATCTTTAATCAACAAAGCTTCGTACTGCTATCTTTAGCTACATACATTTAACATGTGGTGGCGGATAATTTGAAAAAAATTCCGTTAGCTATCATCCACCATCTTTATTCAACAGAGCATCGTGCTGCTATCTCTAGCTGCATACATTTAACATGTGGTGAATGCAATTTGAAATTCTATCTAGATGCCATCTTTAATCAACAGAGCACCGTGCTGCTATCCCTTTGAATTGTGGTGACGGATAATTTGAAATTCCGTTAGCTATCATCATTAAACATTAGTGCATGCGCTAACCTAACCTCTCATCTACTATCTTGAAGGAGATTATACGACACCTCCTCTACCTCCTGCTCTTCCTCCTCCTCCTCCCCTAGCACCACGGCCTCCTCCTCCTCCTCTGTCAAGGCATAACTTTATCGAACACGCATCGCGAAGGCAAGAGTGTGCAGCGATATGCATGTTTAGACTTGCGGATTACGAAAGAAACATAACAAGACTTGAATCGAACACTGCACTCGATGTCGTTAACTTCAACATGAGATTAAAACATTGTCTGGTGTGTTCAGAACACTACATAAGTAGAATCGAACGCTGTACAACATGTTAGGGGATACCTTTGTTCTAAGAAGATCAGATTGAAACATAACAAGACTAGAATTGAACACTGCACTCGATGTCGTTAACCTTAACATGTGATCAGAACATTGATCGATGTGTTCAGATCACTAAACAAATAGAACCGAACACTGTACAACATGTCAGGGGATACATTTGTTCTAAGAAAATTAGATTGAAACATAACAAGACTAGAACCGAATACTGTACAACATGTTAGGGGATACCTTTGTTCTAAGAAGATCAGATTGAAACATAACAAGACTAGAATTGAACACTGCACTCCATACAACATGTGATCAGAACATTGATTGATGTGTTGAGATCACTAAACAAGTAGAACCGAACACTGTACAATATGTTAGGGGATACTTTGTTCTAAGAAGATCAGATTGAAACATAACAAGACTAGAATCGAACACTGCACTCGATGTCGTTAACCTTAACATGTGATCCGATACAACATATTAGGGGATACCTTTGTTCTAAGAAAATTAGATTGAAACATAGCAAGACTAGAATCGAACACTGTAAGAACATTGTTTGATGTGTTCAGAGCAAAAGTACAACTTCAATGATTTACCTAGTATAAAATCAAAAACACACACTGTGCACATATCGCATAGCTATCTCGCCTATCACTTACCTAGTATGAAAATAAAAAAACACACTGTGCACATATCGCATAACTAACTCAGCAACATTTCAAATGATTTGCTTAGTACGAAAATAAAAAAATCTATACCGCGTAGCTAACTCGTTCATCACACTGCTAAGACGCTTAGTAATTGCAAATACACTGATATATGTCATACGAAAATCAAGAAAGCACACTGCGTAGCCAACTCGCTCGGGTCACTCACTTAGTAATTGCAACACGACTAGAACGCTGATACACGTTACTCTTTTTTTCTCGAAACACACACGGATAAGAATGTTCCGAGATACTACATACTTACATGTTTTTTTAAAAAAAATAGGGGGCTGAAAGATCATAAATTATATGTACACATGTTGTCTCCTCCAAGTTGTAAGACGAAATAGACGCAGTACTGGGAGTTTCCGCTCTAGCTGGCGAACGGAAGTAGCATGATATCTCAGCAAAACAAATACGCGTGAGCTTGCATACACGCAAGTCAGACACAATAATGGATACCGCGATTCAAATCCTGGCAACTTATGCCGTCAGGAAGGGCATCCGGCGAGCATCTAGCTGTAGATCCCCGATTCTCGTGTTAAAAAGAGCATCTAGTTGTAAAACAGGTTCTTAATCCGAGTTCTTTGACGTCAGGAAGAGCAACCGGCCGAAAAGAATAGTGTATGATGTAAGAGGCTAGATACTGCCAGTTTTGCGTCAGGAAGGGCAACAAGTCTTAAAACAAATTCTTGTGATTTAAAATCTTAGTTTTGCGTCAGGAAGGGCATCCGGCTGTAAAACAATAGTTCGTGATACAGCGATTTAAAATCTAAGAAGTGCATCTAGCTGTAAAACCCCGATTCTCGTGTTAAAAAGAGCATCTAGTTGTAAAACAGATTCTTAATCCGAGTTCTTTGACGTCAGGAAGGGTAACCGGTCGAAAACAATAGTGTATGATGTAAGAGGCTAGATACTGCCAGTTTCGCGTCAGGAAGGGTAACTAGTCTTAAAACAAGTTCTTGCGATTTAAAATCTTAGTTTTGCGTCAGGAAGGGAATCCGGCTGTAAAACAATAGTTCGTGATACAGCGATTTAAAATCTAAGAAGTGCATCTAGCTGTAAATCCCGATTCTCCTGTTAGAAAGTGTAAGTAATTGTAAAACAGATTCTTAATCCGAGTTCTTTGACGTCAGGAAGGGCAACCGGTCGAAAACAATAGTGTATGATGTAAGAGGCTAGATACTGCCGGTTTTGCGTCAGGAAGGGCAACTAGTCTTAAAACAAATTCTTGCGATTTAAAATCTTAGTTTTGCGTCAGGAAGGGCAACCGGTCGAAAACAATAGTGTATGATGTAAGAGGCTAGATACTGCCAGTTTTGCGTCAGGATGGGCAACTAGTCTTAAAACAAATTCTTGCGATTTAAAATCTTAGATTTGCGACAGGAAGGGCATCCGGCTGTAAAACAATTGTTCGTGATACAGCGATTTAAAATCTAAGAAGAGCATCTAGCTGTAAAACCCCGATTCTCGAGTTAAAAAGAGCCTCTAGTTGTAAAACAGATTCTTAATCCGAGTTCTTTGACGTCAGGAAGGGCAACCGGTCGAAAACAATAGTGTATGATGTAAGAGGCTAGATATTGCCAGTTTTGCGTCAGGAAGGGCAACTAGTCTTAAAACAAACAGATTCTTAATCCTAGTTCTTTGACGTCAGGATGGGCAACCGGTCGAAAACAATAGTGTGTGATGTAAGAGGCTAGATACTTCCAGTTTTGCGTCAGGATGGGTAACTAGTCTTAAAACAAATTCTTGCGATTTAAAATCTTAGTTTTGCGTCAGGAAGGGCATCCGGCTGTAAAACAATAGTTCGTGATACAGCGATTTAAAATCTAAGAAGACCATCTAGCTGTAAAACCCCGATTCTCGTGTTAAAAAGAGCATCTAGTTGTAAAACAGATTCTTAATCCGAGTTCTTTGACGTCAGGAAGGGCAACCGGTCGAAAACAATAGTGTATGATGTAAGAGGCTAGATATTGCCAGTTTTGCGTCAGGAAGGGCAACTAGTCTTAAAACAAGACAGATTCTTAATCCTAGTTCTTTGACGTCAGGAAGGGCAACCGGTCGAAAACAATGGTATATGATGTAAGAGGCTAGATACTGCTAGTTTTGTGTCAGGAAGGGTAACTAGTCTTAAAACAAATTCTTGCGATTTAAAATCTTAGTTTTGCGTCAGGAAGGGCATCCGGCTGTAAAACAATAGTTCGTGATACAGCGATTTAAAATCTAAGAAGAGCATCTAGCTGTAAAACCCCGATTCTCGTGTTAAAAAGAGCATCTAGTTGTAAAACAGATTCTTAATCCGAGTTCTTTGACGTCAGGAAGGGCAACCGTTCGAAAACAATAGTGTATGATGTAAGAGGCTAGATATTGCCAGTTTTGCGTCAGGAAGGGCAACTAGTCTTAGAACAAATTCTTGCGATTTAAAATCTTAGTTTTGCGTCAGGAAGGGTATCCGGCAGTAAAACATTAGTTCGTGATACAGCGATTTAAAATCTAAGAAGTGCATCTAGCTGCAAATCCCCGATTCTCGTGTTAGAATCTGCAAGTAGTTGTAAAACAGTGTCTTAATCCGAGTTCTTTGACGTCAGGAAGGGCAACCGGTCGAAAACAATAGTGTATGATGTAAGAGGCTAGATACTGCCGGTTTTGCGTCAGGAAGGGCAACTAGTCTTAAAACAAAACAGATTCTTAATCCTAGTTCTTTGACGTCAGGAAGGGCAACCCGTCGAAAACAATAGTATATGATGTAAGAGGCTAGATACTGCTAGTTTTGTGTCAGGAAGGGCAACTAGTCTTAATACAAATTCTTGCGATTTAAAAATCTTAGTTTTGCGTCAGAAAGGGCATCCGGCTGTAAAACAATAGTTCGTGATACAGCGATTTAAAATCTAAGAAGTGCATCTAGCTGTAAATCCCCGATTCTCTTGTTAGAAAGTGCAAGTAGTTGTAAATCAGATTCTTAATCCGAGTTCTTTGACGTCAGGAAGGGCAACCGGTCGAAAACAATAGTGTATGATGTAAGAGGCTAGATACTGCCAGTTTTGCGTCAGGAAGGGCAACTAGTCTTAAAACAAATTCCTTCGATTTAAAATCTTAGTTTTGCGTCAGGAAGGGCATCCGGCTGTAAAACAATAATTCGTGATACAGCGATTTAAAATCTAAGAAGAGCATCTAGCTGTAAAACCCCGATTCTCGTGTTAAGAAGAACATCTAGTGGTAAAACAGATTCTTAATCCGAGTTCTTTTACGTCAGGTAGGGCAACCGGTCGAAAACAATAGTGTATGATGTAAGAGGCCAGATACTGCCAGTTTTGCGTCAGGAAGGGCAACTAGTCTTAAAACAAATTCTTGCGATTTAAAAAACTTAGTTTTGCGTCAGGAAGGGCATCCGGCTGTAAAACATATTTCGTGATACAGCGATTTAAAATCTAAGAAGTGCATCTAGCAGTAAATCCCCGATTCTCGTCCTAGAAAGTGCAAGTAGTTGTAAAACAGATTCTTAATCCGAGTTCCTTGACGTCAGGAAGGGCAACCGGTCGAAAACAATAGTGTATGATGTAAGACGCTAGATACTGCCAGTTTTGCGTCAGGAAGGGCAACTAGTCTTAAAACAAATTCTTGCGATTTAAAATCTGTAAAACATATTTTTATTCCCAAGAGAATCGAACCGAGACTGCCGGGTGAGAGGCATGCACGCTAAACCAAACTGTAGGCTATAGGTTACATTTTTTTGTTCTACAGTCTTTGAAGTTGTATCGGCGCAGTCATTCAGAGCGAGGTGCGGAATGCATGTGTTGGCTGAAATTGTACACGCATCTTCCGGCTGTAGTAATTTTGAACGAAGACACTGCGTGGTGATCAGCTACTTGTAGCTCACGGAACGTCTTCTTAGCTGAGTAGCATTCATCCCGTGTAAGCTCTAACATAAAATATCATGATTGTACGGAGAGGTTAAAATACAGTGCCAGCATATAGCCCACTCCTATCGAAAGAGCCTGCACGGCGCCGGCATGTAGGCTACTCCTGTTGACGGAGCCTGTACAAGGTTTAACACCCCCTCCATCAACAGCCCTTACTTAATGCTGGCCTTTTGCACGCCCTCGAAACTACCTAAGAATGTAATATACAATAGTAGGGACAGGGTAAAACCCGGTGCCGGCACATAGCCTACTCCTACCGAAGAAGCCTGCACACAGATTAACGCCTCCATCCGACAAATGAATCACCCCCAACACTCTTGTACTCACAATCATTTTCGAAGGAGTCTGCATAAGGTTTAACGTCCCCATCAACAGCCCTTACTTAATGCTAGCTTTTTTGCACACCCCGCCTCTTAGATCATACACCATAGTTTTGCGACCGGTTACCCTTCCTGACTAGGATTTTAAATCGCAATATACGCGATAAATTAGTTGTAGTGGGTTTTATAACTAGATATCCCAGTGCCGGCACATAGCCTACTCCTATCGAAGAAGCCTGCACACAGCTTAACAGCTCCATCCGACAAATGAATCACCCTCAACACTCTTGTACCCGCAATCATTCCCGCTACTTCGGGAGATAGCAGGTTCGAACTCCTACTGTCGGAAGCCGTAAAAAAATAGCAAATGCTAGGGGAGGGACCTGCGCGATCGTCATAACGTGTAATTACATGATCTAGCCGGATGCCCTTCCTGACAGCATAAGTTGCCAGGATTTGAATCGCGGTATCCATCATTGTGTCTGACTTGCGTGTATGCAAGCTCACGCGTATTTTTTTGCTGAGATATCATGCTACTTCCGTTCGCCAGCTAGAGCGGAAACTCGCAGTACTGCGTCTATTTCGTCTTACAACTTGGAGGAGACAACATGTGTACATATAAATAATGATCTTTCATCCCCTATTTTTTTAAAAAAACATGTAAGTATGTAGTATCTCGGAACATTCTTATCCGTGTGTGTTTCGAGAAAAAAAGAGTAACGTGTATCAGCGTTCTAGTCGTGTTTCAATTACTAAGCGAGTGACCCGAGCGAGTTGGCTACGCAGAGTGCTTTCTTGATTTTCGTATGACATATATCAGTGTATTTGCAATTACTAAGCGTCTTAGCAATGTGATGAACGAGTTAGCTACGCGGTATAGAATTTTTTATTTTCGTACTAAGCAAATCATTTGAAGTGTTGCCGAGTTAGCTATGCGATATGTGCACAGTGTGTTTTTGATTTTCATACTAGGTAAGTGATAGGCGAGATAGTTATGCGATATGTGCACAGTGTGTGTTTTTGATTTTTACACTAGGTAAATCCTTGAAGTTGTCCTTTTGCTCTGAACACATCAAACAATGTTCTTACAGTGTTCGATTCTAGTCTTGCTATGTTTCAATCTAATTTTCTTAGAACAAAGGTATCCCCTAACATGTTGTACAGTGTTCGGTTCTACTTGTTTAGTGATCTGAACACATCAATCAATGTTCTGATCACGTGTTGTATGGAGTGCAGTGTTCAATTCCAGTCTTGTTATGCTCCAATCCGATCTTCTTAGAACAAAGGTATCCCCTAACATGTTGTACAGTGTTCGGTTCTAGTTTTGTTATGTTTCAATCTAATTTTCTTAGAACAAAAGTATCCCCTGACATGTTGTACAGTGTTCGGTTCTACTTGTTTAGTGATCTGAACACATTGATCAATGTTCTGATCACATGTTAAGGTTAACGACATCGAGTGTAGTGTTCGATTCTAGTCTTGTTATTTTGCAATCTAATTTTCTTAGAACAAATGTATCCCCTAACATGTTGTACAGTGTTCGGTTCTACTTGTTTAGTGATCTGAACACATCAATCAATTATCTGATCACATGTTAAGGTTAACGACATCGAGTGCAGTGTTCAATTCTAGTCTTGTTATGTTTCAATCTGATCTTCTTAGAACAAAGGTATCCCCTAACATGTTGTACAGCGTTCGATTCTACTTATGTAGTGTTCTGAACACATCAGACAATGTTTTAATCACATGTTGAAGTTAACGACATCGAGTGCAGTGTTCGATTCAAGTCTTGTTATGTTTCTTTCGTAATCTGCAAGTCTAAACATGCATATCGCTGCACACTCTTGCCTTCGCGATGCGTGTTCGATAAAGTTATGCCTTGACAGAGGAGGAGGAGGAGGAGGCGGAGGTGCTAGGGGAGGAGGAGGAGGAAGAGCAGGAGGTAGAGGAGGTGTCGTGTAATCTCCTTCAAGATAGCAGATGAGAGGTTAGGTTAGCGCATGCACTAATGTTTGATGATGATAGCTAACGGAATTTCAAATTATCCGTCACCACAATTCAAAGGGATAGCAGCACGGTGCTCTGTTGATTAAAGATGGCATCTAGATAGAATTTCAAATTGCCGTCACCACATGTAAAATGTATGCATCTAGAGATAGCAGCACGATGCTCTGTTGAATAAAGATGGTGGATGATAGCTAACGGAATTTTTTCAAATTATCCGCCACCACATGTTAAATGTATGTAGCTAAAGATAGCAGTACGATGCTTTGTTGATTAAAGATGACGGATGACAAGTAACAGAACTTTTCAAATTGCCCGCTACTACAGAGAGCAGCACGGTGCTCTGTAGATTAAGGATGGTGGATGACGGCTAACGAAATTACCCGCATGATAGCAGCACAGTGCTCTATTGATTAAAGATGGCGGATGATAGCTGTCAAAAAAGCACGTGGCTTTGTTTACTAAACAATGAGACAGTATTAATACACTGTCTCCTTGTTTGACATTTTCGAGTTGGAGTCTATCTCCGTGGAAATTATTTCACTTTATCTTCCTGCGAGATATGGACTTAATCCTCATAGTAACTTAAATTAATGAACTGCTTCCTTCTCCTACGACTGTGGGTGAGTTACTATTTATTTGAAACTTGATTATACGCAACTACTCGAAGTTACATCGGGTCTGTAAACGCTGTTGGTTAATAAGCCCTACCGGGAGTCGTTTTATTTCCGTGGACTGTAACCTACTGCGCAACCTCTGGCGCATCCCGATCCTGGAGTAACGAAAGCCAACTTCCGCTTACCGTTGTAAGAGGAAGAGAGAGGTGGTCTGCCGAGAACATGGGTATGTCACCCGCATAGTTCCTACCCTTCCGAGGGCCCAGCTCAGACTGAATACTTTCGCCCTCCACTCTTGTGAGCGCGCTGTTGTACATCACGTCACTCACCCATAGCCCACGTGACGAATACGGCTGCTCCTATTGGTAGAAACATCTTCCGATTGCTATTGGTCGATTTGAGTTTGACACCTTGGACCACGTGGGACGACCACGTTTTTGACGTTTGTGACATTTTGCTTCACTTTGATTTGGATGCGTATATCTATTATCTTCGTTTGCGTGTTTGAAGAAAAAGTACAAGATATTTGAGGTAAGCATCCTTAAGTAAGTTAATAAGTTGATGATTGATAGTTGCTTCTGTTCCCGAAAATGTATTTTTATTATTTTTGACTGTCACCTTTTTATTACCTTTTTGCATGGTGGTTGAAATGATAGTTACATAAGCCTACTGGAAACAGACACCTTAAAATTCAGTTGATGTAATGTTATATTATGTCTGATAAGCCACTATCGTTTTGATAGTATTGATATTAGCAGTAAAAATATAAGCTGATTACAGTGTCCTTAATTATTTTCTTCTATTTCTTTTCATGTCTCAGACCATGCACGAAAGGTGTCAGATCTGTGGAATGTACACAGATAGCGAAGAAGGCCGGCAACAGGGAATCTTATTTCATCATTTCCCTGTTGCTAGACCTAACATTTGCAGAGAGTGGTTGGACGTTGTGAGGGTCGAACGGTTGCGGCAGCTTCCCCCAAAGCAGCTGAGGAACCGCACTGTGTGTTCGAGGCACGTTCGTCACTCCAGCTATCCAGGACCCCTATCAAAGATGCTGTATAAAGATGCTGTCCCGGAAAGAAGTAAGTAGTTGTTATTATTATTATTGTTCACAGTACCGGTACTGTGACCTATCACATTTTCCTGCGATTCATTTCAAATTGCTCTCCAGAGGTAATGATCATAAATTCATCAGTGCCAGATGAGGGGGAACCTCGCTTCTCATAATGAAATTGACTATAATGCCTGTCATACCTGAGCTTGCCTTACCTGTAAGTTGAAATGTGTACATTTCTTTGAGGCAGAGTGTAGCTGAAATACCTAACATTTATTATTCACAAAATAGTGCACACATGTGCAAATGTTATTCCTTGTTATAATCCATCAATGGCTTTACGTTGCCTGTATTGTGAAGGCGAGGTATTTAAATGAGCTCACTATCCTAACTGCCTCTTTATCCGAAAACGAGTTGTACCGTTTTGTCCAGGTTAATTTTAAGTTTGTTGTCTTCAGAATATTTTTCAAGGCTGACCATAGTTGCTTGAAGATAATCTTTGTTGTTAGAACCTATATCTAGGTCATCAGCGTATAAGTACAATTTGGTTGCGTTAAGAATTATTTCTGTAACGTCTGCTGTGGCGATATTGAATAGAAGCGGACTGATAGATCACCCTGTAATACTCCACCCCACTGTTTAATAGTATCTAAAGTTGTTTTGCCATCATGAATTCCTACTTTATTTTGTGACAAGACATTGTTTAGTATTTACCTGCTTGTTACCATCATGTTTCCCGGATCTGTGTACATAATCTGTTGCACTAGAATCCATACAATGGCGCCTTTCACAAAAACTAAGTCAGTGGTACTGTACTGTTTAGGGCTATATATATCTTTTCCATTGAGTTGTTGATTACTTTGTATCCTTCATCATTTATTAATTATAGTATAATCATTGTCTTTTGATATGGTTTATTAACTCTACAACTTAGGTCACCTCCCAGAACTACAGGCTCTTTATTTTTCACTATTTTGATGGCTTTCATTATGTGCTGAACTGCAGTGTCCACTCTTCATTTAGAGGATGGTTTGAGGTCAGGAGTTCTGGTCAGTGATCTACGTTGACTTGTTGTCTGCACAGGTGACCCTGGGGGTGCTTGGAGTGACCGGGTTGGCTAAGCAGAGGTGAACCAGGCCCATGGGGGGAGGGGATGGGGAATTTCTAACATTTGAATGTACCATTTTGAATTTATTTCCAACATCCTCTCAGCATGTAGGGGATCTTTTCTGGACTCAGTGAATATAAAATGTGCAAGTACAATTAGGTTTTCTTCCTTAAGTTCAACTGAACATGAATGGAGCAAAAACAGTTGTATGACATCTCTCAATACAGTTACTGTTAATGTATTCATGTGCTTAATATTTAGGTGGACAATATCATATGCTCAATGTAATTTTATTGCTGTTTTGCCTACTGTAAGAACCATAGAGGGACCATAAGAACCATAATACATGTTTATGAATGAATGACATTATGAGATTTGAAAATCAATACCCTGCATTCACTGTAGTAGAGGAGGAAAAAATGGTACCATTCTTATTGTTTTTTCTTGTGCATGTAGGTGTGCCTGAACACGAGTCTGGTCCTCGGCCAAGGCCTTCAGCTGCTATGACTGCTGCTCCCACCACCTGCACTCCTACTGCCTCTGCTACTGCTACTACTACTACTACTACTACTACTACTATCACCGGTGCTGTTGCTGCCACCACCATCTCTACGCCTGCTGCTACTACGAATAAACCTTTAATGAGTCATCGCTCGTCTGTGCTGACAGTGATATATAACCCTTAGAAAGAAATCTTCCCTTTCTGAGTGGATGTCGTTCATTGTAAAGAGTTGTTATTATGAAGAACTATTGAGGTAATTTCTTATTCTCTTCAGCCTGTGGACTGTAATTGTTGTTTCACTAATTGGTATTTATGTGCTCAGTGTTCTCCCTAGGACCTTTCTAATGGGTGCACCACCCTGCCGGTTTTAGAGACCGCTTGACTAAACCTAGATATATTCTAATTACATAATATTATTAATAGGTACACATTTGAGTCATTGGGTGCTCCAAATTCACCTATAAATACTGTAAATCTGCCAATTTAAATGATAAATCATTACCATAATTGCATCAGTTACATCGGAGATCAAATGTTTAGCTTGACCACTATGTAGTCACGAGCAGGGGTCTGGATTAGCGTGGAATCGCATGCGAGCCCTCTATTCCGTATGACATCACAAACCTGTATGGCAGTCCACATGTCCACAGCAACCGAGTGGGAGGCCTAAGTCCAGTGTTACATGATTTGGAAGGAGCAATAGAACACTAGACGTTCAACGTACTCTATTATAACTTGTTCATGATAATAACATTCAAATAGTTCAATTGTGCAGTTAATATTTACCTGTCTGATATTATTGTTAATGCCCTGAGGGGAACGAATTGAAATTTATATTCATATTGAAGTTTTACGTAGTATTCCCCGCCCGGCTACTCATTCTTGCCACCCGCTTGACAAACATTTCTGGGGAGAACACTGGTGCTAATGTTATTATTGTTAATTTTACATTCAAATTAAGCAATTTCAGTTTATGAATGCTAATGATTGTTTAGCAATATATTTAATTTTGTATTACAAAACACCCAACAAGTAGGCTGTGCAGTGTGGTCATGTATCTATGAAATTGCGCTTGGGCAGTGGTGGGTTTGAACCCCACTGTCAGCTATCTTGAAGATGGTTTCCCTTCTTTGCAATAGGCAGGCAGATACTAAGGCCATACCGTAATTAAGGCCACAGTTGCATCCTTCTGAGGCCCATTCCATCGTTGCCATGAATCGGTGTATGAGCCTCATAGGCAAGAAAATGAGATCATTATGAAGCCCAGAACATCATTATAATTGTTCATAAAGGTGGAAAAATGTTAAGTTCATGTTCAGTGTTGTAATTCAAAATGTGCCATACATCTGCATGTTTCAGACCCCCATTTGTCTTAATTGCATTCATAGTGACTTTTATAAATTCCTGCCCTACAGTTGTTATATAATCAAACACTTTATTTAAACTTCATGGGACATGTATTATTATCATTAATATTAGTATTACTATTAATATTATTATAGGGAGATTAAGTACAGCATGAAACATATCTGCTAAATGGGAAGTGAAAAACTGTGATGTGGAGTTATTTTCAAGAGCAATGAACCTTTTAAACATGTGGTTTACTGAACTCATAGTCTGTTCCTGTATATGAGATCATCATTTGTATGATAATATTCAAATACTGAAGTGGAAGTGTTGTGTGATATTGTGTGAATGATTTGTGTAAAGACGTCATAGTTTTGGTTAAGCATCCATTTCTACCAAAGGAGGTTTCACTGAAAATCTTGTATTTTGGAGAACATTTCTCATCAGAACACAGGAAATATATTATGCTCTCTCCTCTCTTATTTGCAGTTTGTAGGTATGCACATCCTCCTATACAAAAGTATGCACTGGTATGTATGCAATGTCCAAGTAACTAAATTAATATTTGTGAATTTTGAGATGTTGGTAACCCATTCACTTGATGTGATGGTAACAGTTCTACAAACTTTCCTTATCATAGTACTGGGCAAGTTGGCCATGCGGTTAGGAGCGCACAGCTGTGAGGTCGCATCCAGGAGATAGTGGGTTCGAACCCCACTGTCGGCAGCCCTGAAAATGGTTTTCTGTGGTTTCCCATTTTCACACCAGGCAAATGCTGGGGCTGTACCTTAATTAAGGCCACAGCTGCTTCCTTCCCATTCCTAGGCCTTCCCTGTCCCATTGTCGCCATAAGACCTATCTGTGTCAGTGCAACGTAAAGAAACTAGCCTTATCATAATTGTCCCCCTGTGGGTAGCGGGTGGGCAACCACGCAGCCCTTAATTGAATTTTGGCATTCTTTCCGCTTACTTGTGCCAGGCTCCCCACTTGGTTGGCCGGGTGGAGTGCATGCTGTCAGACCACAGATCAGCCTACTCTGCAACCACCAACATAGATTTCCGCCTTCGATATACAGTAGGTACTAATGGCACTGTCTGAAGTGAGTTTCCACTGTCTTCAACAGGCATTTCGTCTAGATCACAGCAAAGGCCCTTGCACACCATAATGTTGTGGAAGTAGCAGCATATTGTTCATAATACTGTACTAAATTAGCATACAATTCCTTGGACATAGCTCTTAATAGGCGGAGCTATGTTGTGACTTGGCATGGTAATGTTTTGTGCTGGATCAGCTGCCATATTATTGTACGTAGATCCTGATGCTACATATTTCTGTCCATTTATTGGAACTCCTCTCCTGCGGATGGACTGAAAGGAAGCATTATTTGTACCTCCTGCATGTTGTAAGAGGGAACAATCACAGAATCTGTAAGCGCTCTCTTGTCTTTTAAACCCACAAACATATTCATCATTTCATCTTTTTCCATGTAGCAGAAAAATTTAGATATATCCTACTGTCACATAAAATAGAACATGTTTAAGTATTGTAAATAGTGCAGATCAATGAATACACGGGATGCATACAATTTTGTAGCTTGACATTGTTTATCATCTAAATGCAGATGACTGATTGAATGTTATGTTGTGTTTTGGTGCAGTATGTAGGAACAGAGTATGTGCTATCATGTCTTGGTTTCTTCAAACACTACTCTGCCAGAGATTTGCCATCCTCTAGTAGATGCAAAAGAAGTACAAATCTCAATATTTCTCAGTGTGTGGCCCTAGGTGCCTCTTTTGACAGACTGAAAGATGTATCATATAGTAAGTTCCTTGGGAAAATACAAATGGTGTTGCTGAAAACTTTTGCAATGTCAGTGCAACGTTAGACTGCAATAAGAGAGAAAAGTATTATGTTGTAACTTGTCAGTTCCAGTCTTTCTTTCCTAAATGAATGATTATGTATTTGTGTTGTATTGCATAGTTTTCTGGCTGATGAATATTAATTGATGATTAACACTGCTGAATGTAATGTCATGAGATTAGATTATTTTGTGCAAATTTCTACACAATTTTATACCTGTAACACTGTGGATAGTAGGTAGAATATAGCTCCATAAACCAAAAGATCATGTTTCATTTCAATTTATCTTTGAATCCTACAAACTCCCTCCTTATCATATGAGTTTCCTTTCATCATTGTGGTTCCTGTGTATGGTTTTCTTTCTTACATTGTATTTACATTTTATTTCCTGCATAAGTGGCATATCTTGATACTATTGACTGTTACGGTTGGCTTAAGTAGTGTTAAAGAGGACTGATGTACGAGGGGATGTTAGTGCCTATTTCTATCATAGGTCTTAATCTGAGATAGGGATTGCCAATCCCACTCACCTTCTGGTCTCTTCCTTCCTCCCTTTGAGAGTTAGCTTCCATTTTCCTCAGCAGAAACAAACAAAAGCAGCACAGGCAAGGCCAGTCACTCCCATCCTTCATGGCTTTGTGAATTAGTAAAAGTAAAATATAACTCCATAAATCAAATAATTATAATAAGCAGCACAGGCTGGTAAGCTTCTTTTCTCCAGCAAAAAATTATTAATAACAATAATAATAATAATAATAAAGCACAGGCCAACCTCCAGGTGTATTGTTGTTCAGAATGCAGTATTTCAGAAAAAGGTAACAAAGAAGGAAAGAAAGAAAAGGAAATGAAAGAAAAAATATGAGGGGGAAAAAAGAACACCCCCCCGGTGGCGAGAACCTGGGGACCCTCCGCGCGCTAAACGATTTAAATCGCCCGCCCGGTAATTTTAGTTCAGCCCTGTGCTCACTAGAGGCGCTATTGTGCTCTTCCTGGCGATCTTTGCGCAGCCGTTGCGTACAGAAGTGAAAAATAACGTTGAGAGTCATCTCTTACTCATTCTCTTTGGCCGAGAACATGGAAGCCGAACAGACGTGCATGTATAGCTCCGCTATGATGTTCAACTTCAAGATGGTGCCTGGTTGATCCAGTGCATTTTCGGGGTCACATTCCCCGATTTATGAGTTCCTGTACTCTGGACGAACTTTTGGAGCATCGCTGATGTTGTATTTTCTACTAGTTTTATTTGTTTGAACTTCGGCCTAATGTAAGTACGGGGTCCTTCCTCTACGTCACGGCCAAGACTGTAAGTTATAACTTTTCCTCTAACTTTATCTACGATTTCGTCGAAGTGATTGTGCTAGTTGGGTTGTGATACATGGAATGCCTCTACTGGAATTACAAATCGAAATTTACCTGAACTTGAATTTAATAATAATAATAATAATAATTTTTTCGGCGGTGTGCTGTGATTAGAAATCAGTTCCCATGCTTTGTATCGTTTTCCAAACTAGGAACTGTTCAAAATTGGAAACCTTAAAAATGTGTTACTAATATTGTAAAATTTATTCTGGTCACCTTTCCGTTATTTCATTTTCAAAAAGGTGATGTCTTAAACCCTTGTTAGAGGGCCTACTCTTGGGTAACGAAAGATGCTAAGCGAGGAAGTTGTATAAGGTATTTCTGTGCGAATTTTCTGCGTATTTCTGCCTTTCTTTTTAGACTTTTCTTTTCCCTTTGAGAAATTGCGGTTTTCTTTTAAAGCGGTCTGTTTTGCCATTGTTGCGTTTCTCACTGGGATTGGTTCACTCTCTTTGAAGTGAATGTTAATTGTTGTTGTTGCTATGGAGACGGATTTGAGGGTTGTTGACAAAAGGTTTTATGCTCCTGTGGGATGCTGTAATGTTGAAAGCTAATATTTGTCCTTAATTTTTGGCTCGCTTATCTTTGGTTTTTCATTTATCTCTTGGTATCCCCGTTTACCCGCGTGATATGATTTTCCTGATTTATTCTCAATTTAATTTCGGGTTTTTCCTTGTTTTCCTCTATTTGGGTGTGGGTACAATGAACTTTGTACCACCTCTTCGCTTAGTACCTCAAAGAATTTCTGTATTCGCTTAGTGTATTTTCTAAGAGAAGAAAAGTTAACTTAACGAATTTATTTCATGCAAATTAACTAAGTTAATGGTGCGAAAATAATTTATCTAAACCAAAAGACTTTAAAACGTATCATGATTTATTGGTAATTTATAAATAAGAAGGTAGGTTAGGCTAGTACTGAAATTTTATATTGGGTCCCAATAAGTTAGGCCGGTTCGAACCGTAGGTTAGTTGTGTTTTGGTATTATTTCTCTTTGAATATTTTTCTTATTCCTGTTGATGTTCTGAGTCCAGAGTTATCTTAATATTACTTCTTTCTCTGATTAAATATATTTATTTACTTCAAAAGAACCTGGACGTGTTATTATTGTAGTATTTGAAACCATACAGTGATAGTTATTTTCATTCTTTCCATGGCCTCTGGTCGTTTGTCTTATTCGTGGTAAGTACCTTTTGTGATGGTTTACTTTTGGATAATTTTGCTTCCACCTTGTTTGGTTTTTTTTTAAAACCTATATTTCTTGTTTTGTTGCTACCTGTGCGGACACTGTGGGGATGGGTGTTTGTGCGGGTCAGTCAGTGGTAGCTCCAGAGCGTGGTTGTCATTTGTTTTCCCTTCGCTCTGGGCGGTATGCGAGCTGTTCCTTCAGAATTGCTCGCCTGTTAGTAGACCCTTGTGTTATTGTGTTTCGTGGGGTCGTAGCTGACCCTCTTGGCATCCCCTTAACGTTGTCACTGTATGGTTTTAAAAGGTGTGTCTGGGTAATGAAAGGCATGTTAAGATATCTATTAAAAAATGTAAAGGAAATGCATTCATCTTGTTTAACTGTACAAAAATTTGTTTCATGTTAATATCTTCGGGGTGTTTTGTCCGGTTCCCTGTCGAGCTGTGTGCTACCTTCTTGGATTGTGTACGTGATGTTGGTATTGCTCTACCTGCTGCTGTTCGTGTGTTTCCCGCCTGCCTGCCTTACTGCTTTCAGGTGCCTTGTATCCTTCCCTTCCTTGTTTCTTCGTAAATTGGTGAGTTTGAACCTTATCAACTACTCTAAATTCTGAATTTATTATCATTTATCTTAAAAATTGTGAAATGACCGACACTTGAGCACGAATCGATTGGCTTTGGGCTACGAGTGTACCACAGTTTGCCGTGTGCTCTGTGATTTTCTTGGTAGTTATTTGTTCAGTATTTTCAGTTTCTACCTGCGAAAATGATTTAATCTGTGGTTATGGAATTAATTGTGTTTAATCGAGTTATAGCTTTTGCTCGGATATGTTGCGTGTGACATTATTTGTTTTACTGGATTATGATCGTTGGCCTGTACTCTGGGAACTTATTACATTATCTGTCCTGACGTTTTATATTGTTTCCCAGGTTTGTTGTTATTCTTATTATTTTACCTGACATGATGCTTCGACTGTGCTAAAATCATTCTGCGAGAAACTATCGTTGTTGATTTTACCTACTGCGTTGCTAACAGCGTGTGAACCTTGCATGTACTTAATCTTCTGGCATGACTACCTTGCGCCTGGTCAGTATGGGTGTGATTTACTGCTGAACTGTTTGGCATTTCATTGTATCCTCCCATCGTTAGTGCTTATGAACCCGTTTTAAACTTTTCCTGGTTTATGTGATTGGCATGTATGTGTTACTGTTATTTGCTCTGTGCGATTGAAATTATGCCTTGCTACCTATTTTGGCCTAAATGGGATTGTGTGCATGCCTGTACCTGTTTCTTTCGAGTACTTAATTCTTGATGATTGTTGAACTTTGAAATTAATCCTGCCTGTGATGTTTCTTTACATTGGGCCGGTTGTTACCTTGAAATTCTTTACCTTTACCTTGTCTGGTAAATATTTCCTAACCTTGTTTTGTTACCATTAGTCCCGAGCGGAACTTGACTTTAAAGTGTAGAGCCTTATATCTACTTGGAAGTCATCATTTATGTTTTATTTAACGAGTCGGTGGTGATGTGTTTCCATGTTTGCTGTGCGATTGCTGATCAGAGCTAGGTGCGAGACTTGGCTGTGCTTATTGCATGAGTGGTTCCCACTTTTACCCTGTCTTGTGGTTGGTGTCGGTTTGGTGTGTCGTTAGGTGGTGGACGGAGGCATGTTACCTTATGTCATCTGTTATTGGGTAGTTATGGGCTATAGTTGAACTCTGTTAATCGGTGATTGGGTTGGTGACTTGTTGGCCACGTGCCTGGACATTTTAGTGTCTTTGCTTGTTTACCCTTTTCCCAACTATTGATTGCATGTGGTTCTTTGTTTCATTGTGTTTGGTACCCTATTATCGGTTGTATTTGTTACCTTGTTGAAAGTATTTGTACGGTGCGGCCTGCCTCTAGTGTTCCTGCTGATGAATTGTCTATGGTGGAATTATTAAACTAGCTCGTTCTGTCTGAAATTTGTGACCTTGTTGTCATCCTGATGTAAATTTTTGATCATATATGGTGTTTCTTGTATTTGGTAGTTCTCGGCATACCTGACTTGATACCCTGTTGAAGTCACTATGTGTCTAGGTATATTTCTTCTGCGAAATTCATTTAACCTATCTTTATTTGCCTAGTTCCATTTCGAGTTGTGAGTTCTGTGAAACCCTTTACCTTATCTACTTATTGTTTTGGAGTTGAGTGATGTAGTAGGGTCATAACACCTGAGGACTGAGTTCCTTTTAACCTGTAATGGTTTGGTCGTGATCCTGTGTTTGAAGGAAAGTGTACGGTACCGTAAGTTTGATTTTGGGATTTGCATATTGATTACTGAGCATGTTGTTGAGGATGGTGTATTCCTTTGATCCCTTTAAGGGCTAACACGTGGCTTGGGGTAGTCATTATGGTTTTACTATTATTATTGTAGTGTGTGTAATTGTGGTTATGGCATGTCAGGTATGGGCGATGTGTTGCCTTGATGTTGTACCTTGTGCCTCTGTAGATTTGGGAATAACCCCTCGCATGAATTTATTTCTCGTTTGGAACTATCTTGCCTTGTTGTAACTTGCTGGTTTCGTGTTTCCTGGTTCCTTCATTTCCTGTCGCCCTGCATTTCTGGTTGATCTGATGTCATCGTATCTGTTTTTGGTTCTTCTGTAATGCTCATTTTAAATTTTTTATCTGCCACTCTATGGTGTTCTTCTCTCAGTGGTTCTTTGGTGTCTGTTGACATTGGTGTTGACCATCTTACCGTGCGTTGAGTTTGCTACTCTGGTATGGGACGGATTAGGATTCTCTTAGTCGGTACTGGAATCTTCCTGCTAATAGATTATGGGGTCTATTAGTTGAGAACTGCCTTCTTCATGCTTCTGTGAGCATTTTCCATGGACTTGCCTCGTATTCCGCCACTTATGTTTTATTTGCCTGCTCCCCTGGGAGATAGGGGGAGGCACCTGTTGGCTGTAGAGCGACAGTGTGATCGGAAAGTCACGTATTTATAGACCAGGTAATGCTGAGACCCTTTTGGGTAACCGGTAGTGTACGCTGTGTTGGTCAGTGCTCGTTATTTTCCTTTCGGGGTCTTCTGATCTGAGGTTTTAAATTTCCTTTTAATTTGATTGGGTGTCCCTTTGTGGAATGAATTGTGATTATGTTTCCATGCAGTAGGTTAGTTACCTGATTCCAGATTTTGTTCCCTCCTGAGTTTCTCCTGTCCCTATTTCTGTCCCGTTGCTTCCATGGAGCTAATTATGGTCCTGTGTTGTACTTAATTTTGATCTGTAAGTTTTGGTAGCTTGGTGTTTGTTGGTTGGTCTGTTGTTGATGACAAACTGAAACGCGTACCCTCCATCTAAAAGATCTTTAAGGGGTCTCCAACCGATCCTGCCTAATCTTCCCTTGCTATGAATTTGTTTACCTTTTTAGCCTTGGATTTTTCCATATTTTATGTTCTATTTTCGCTTACCCGAAACTTTGCTAATTGACTGTGTATTGGTTCCCTCTCCTTGTTCTTGTTCATCTTGGTTATGCATGGTGTATATGGAATGTTGAGCCTCATTTGTTGGATATTCATTTGCATCTTTTCTGGTGTAGTTGTGACCTTTGGAATTTTGCGAGCTTGCTGTGTTGAAGGTCAGCCTCTGTTCTGTTCTACTTGTTGGGTTTAGTTCTGGTTACCTTGGTTCTGCTTGTGTTATGCATTATTTGGGGTATTTTGTGGTATACTCGGGCCCTAGTTCAATCGAGCGCAAGTTAAAAATTTAAATTAAAGCTAATACTTGGATCTTGGGTATCATGTAGTTCTGCATACACCAATTTATGATCCTTTCTTGTTCCCTGTTCCTTGCTCCCTTGCGTTCCTTCCTTTTCGGGTGGTAATCTTCGTTTATCTTGATATTGAAACAAGAAGATTGCATTTCTTAGTAGGTAAAAGGGAACTCTATAAATAAAACTGATATTAAGATTGAGAATATCTCTATTACTATCTCAAAAGGTTTAAAATTGATGTTTGGGAATTTTCCAATCGTTAACTGAAACATGTTCTGGTACAGAGGTGATATAATTATGGTAAAAGAAAATTACCAAGATCTTGCAAATTAATTTTCTTTTGAAGAAGATAATTCCGGGTATTCATCGTAATACATATCTACTGTATGTGAACTATGAACCAACATGTTGGTTATATGGCTGGTGTAGTATAACAGTCTTATTATTCTTGTGATATCTGAACTAAACAAGCATTGGGTTTAAAGGTACTAACTACAATTGGAAGGCATATACATTGGTATGTTGGCGTTCCTGAGGCATAATGCAGTCATGTTAGGGGAGTGCATGGAAGTGAACTTATCTCGGTGTGTCGTTTATTCATATGGACTCCTTCACCAAAATTTAGTATACTTCTGGACCACCGCAGTATGTGTAACATAAAGTACGAGTGTACGTGTGGTTTCTGGGCGGGAGGCTGAGACAGTATTAATACACTGTCTCCTTGTTTGACATTTTCGAGTTGGAGTCTATCTCCGTGGAAATTATTTCACTTTATCTTCCTGCGAGATATGGACTTAATCCTCATAGTAACTTAAATTAATGAACTGCTTCCTTCTCCTACGACTGTGGGTGAGTTACTATTTATTTGAAACTTGATTATACGCAACTACTCGAAGTTACATCGGGTCTGTAAACGCTGTTGGTTAATAAGCCCTACCGGGAGTCGTTTAATTTCCGTGGACTGTAACCTACTGCGCAACCTCTGGCGCATCCCGATCCTGGAGTAACGAAAGCCAACTTCCGCTTACTGTTGTAAGAGGAAGAGAGAGGTGGTCTGCCGAGAACATGGAAGCCGAACAGATGTGCATGTATAGCTCCGCTATGATGTTCAACTTCAAGATGGTGCCTGGTTGATCCAGTGCATTTTCGGGGTCACATTCCCCGATTTATGAGTTCCTGTACTCTGGACGAACTTTTGGAGCATCGCTGATGTTGTATTTTCTACTAGTTTTATTTGTTTGAACTTCGGCCTAATGTAAGTACGAGGTCCTTCATCTACGTCACGGCCAAGACTGTAAGTTATAACTTTTCCTCTAACTTTATCTACGATTTCGTCGAAGTGATTGTGCTAGTTGGGTTGTGATACATGGAATGCCTCTACTGGAATTACAAATCGAAATTTACCTGAACTTGAATTTAATAATAATAATAATAATAATTTTTTCGGCGGTGTGCTGTGATTAGAAATCAGTTCCCATGCTTTGTATCGTTTTCCAAACTAGGAACTGTTCAAAATTGGAAACCTTAAAAATGTGTTACTAATATTGTAAAATTTATTCTGGTCACCTTTCCGTTATTTCATTTTCAAAAAGGTGATGTCTTAAACCCTTGTTAGAGGGCCTACTCTTGGGTAACGAAAGATGCTAAGCGAGGAAGTTGTATAAGGTATTTCTGTGCGAATTTTCTGCGTATTTCTGCCTTTCTTTTTAGACTTTTCTTTTCCCTTTGAGAAATTGCGGTTTTCTTTTAAAGCGGTCTGTTTTGCCATTGTTGCGTTTCTCACTGGGATTGGTTCACTCTCTTTGAAGTGAATGTTAATTGTTGTTGTTGCTATGGAGACGGATTTGAGGGTTGTTGACAAAAGGTTTTATGCTCCTGTGGGATGCTGTAATGTTGAAAGCTAATATTTGTCCTTAATTTTTGGCTCGCTTATCTTTGGTTTTTCATTTATCTCTTGGTATCCCCGTTTACCCGCGTGATATGATTTTCCTGATTTATTCTCAATTTAATTTCGGGTTTTTCCTTGTTTTCCTCTATTTGGGTGTGGGTACAATGAACTTTGTACCACCTCTTCGCTTAGTACCTCAAAGAATTTCTGTATTCGCTTAGTGTATTTTCTAAGAGAAGAAAAGTTAACTTAACGAATTTATTTCATGCAAATTAACTAAGTTAATGGTGCGAAAATAATTTATCTAAACCAAAAGACTTTAAAACGTATCATGATTTATTGGTAATTTATAAATAAGAAGGTAGGTTAGGCTAGTACTGAAATTTTATATTGGGTCCCAATAAGTTAGGCCGGTTCGAACCGTAGGTTAGTTGTGTTTTGGTATTATTTCTCTTTGAATATTTTTCTTATTCCTGTTGATGTTCTGAGTCCAGAGTTATCTTAATATTACTTCTTTCTCTGATTAAATATATTTATTTACTTCAAAAGAACCTGGACGTGTTATTATTGTAGTATTTGAAACCATACAGTGATAGTTATTTTCATTCTTTCCATGGCCTCTGGTCGTTTGTCTTATTCATGGTAAGTACCTTTTGTGATGGTTTACTTTTGGATAATTTTGCTTCCACCTTGTTTGGTTTTTTTTTTAAACCTATATTTCTTGTTTTGTTGCTACCTGTGCGGACACTGTGGGGATGGGTGTTTGTGCGGGTCAACAAGAGCACGTGGAATTTGCCGCCACCACATTTCAAAGGTATCTAGCTAAAGATGGCAGCACGGTGCTCTCTTGATTAAAGATGGCGGATGACAGCTGTCAAAAGCACGTAGAATTTGCCACCGGCATAAAGAGGGCAGCACGGTGCTCTCTGGCGGTTGACAGCTATCAGAAAAGCACATGGGTTTGTTTCCAAAGAAGAGCGTCTAGAATTTACCACCACCACATAGAGGGCAGCACGGTGCTCTCTAGATTAAAGATGGCGGATGATAGCTGACAAAAAAGCGCATAGGTTTGTTTCCAAACAGGAGCATAAAGAATTTTTCAAATTGCCGTCACTACATTTCAAAGGTATCTAGCTAAAGAGTGCAGCACTGAGGTTTGCGATGCAAGATGGCGGATGACAGCTGTGACGTACCACATTTCAAAGGTAAGTAGCTAAAGAGGGCAGCACGGTGCTTCCTGGATTAAATATGGCGGTTGACAGCTGCACGTGGCTTTGTTTCCAGACAAGAGCACGTGGAATTTGCCTCACTACATTTCAAAGGTATCTAGATAAAGAGTGCAGCACTGAGGTTTGCGATGCAAGATGGCGGATGACGGCTGTGACGTACCACATTTCAAAGGTAAGTAGCTAAAGAGGGCAGCACGGTGCTCTTATGGATTGAAGAATGCGGATGACAGCTGCACGTGGCTTTGTTTCCAAACAAGAGCACGTGGAATTTGCCGCCACCACATTTCCAACTAAAGAGTGCAGCACTGAGGTTTCGGATGCAAGATGGCGGATGACAGCTGTGACGTACCACATTTCAAAGGTAAGTAGCTAAAGAGGGCAGCACGGTGCTCTCTGGATTAAAGATGGTGGATGACAGCTGTCAAAAAAGCACGTAGCTTTGTTTCCAAACAAGAGCATAAGGAATTTGCCACCACTACATTTCAAAGGTATCTAGCTAAAGAGTGCAGCACTGAGGTTTCGGATGCAAGATGGCGGATGACAGCTGTGATGTACCACATTTCAAAGGTAAGTAACTAAAGAGGGCAGCACTGTGCTCTATAGACTAAAGATGGCGGATGACAGCTGCACGTGGATTTGTTTATCTCACGCTAGTGAGGTTAAGTTGGTAGCACTAAGGTTTAGGCCCGCCAAGATGGCAGCACTGCCGATGACAGGTGACGAATTTACATCTACTACGATAAAGAGGGCAGCACAGTGCTCTGTGGTTTAAAGATGGCGGATGACAGCTGTCAAAAAGCACGTGGCTGTCATAAAGCACGTGGCTTTGTTTACCACGCGCTAGTTAGGTTAAGTTGGTACTACTGAGGTTTAGGCCCGTCAAGATGAGTACTGAGGTTAGCGATGCGTTGTTGTCTATCAAAAAGCACGTGGCTGTCAAAAAACACGTGGCTTTGTTTACCTCGCGCTAGTTGGGTTAAGTTGGTACCACTGAGGTTTAGGCCCGTCAAGATGGCAGCAGTGAGGTTAGCGATACGTTGTTGTCGATGACAGCTGTCAAAAAGCACGTGGCTTTGTTTACAAATTCAAATTTCCCGCGGGTGGTGGAGGAGACCTCTGGGAGGCCTCTGGCTGTGGTGGTGGTGGAGGAGGCCTCTGGTTGTGGTGGTGGTGGAGGTGGCCTCTGGGAGCCCGGTGGCGGTGGCGGCGCCCGAACCATCCAATTATATTACTGTCTCGTAACAATATTCGTTAGCGGATGGTAGGTAACATCACTCATATGAAGAATAAGACAATAGGCTGCTGTGTTGGCAGGAATGTTTTCAGATGTTTCAAATTCTAAACGAATATCAACTGGAGATTCTTTTATAGTTTCTTCATGATAAGAGCAGTCTATAACTACAATCGGTGCTTTAGTTTTAAATTCTTGAGGTGTAAATAGCGGACGATCTTCTTTCTGATAATACGAGGATTGAATTTTACAAAACATGTCATAGAGCATCCCAAACTTATTTTTCTCAAAGTTAATGTCTATGTTTTCGTAGGGATACGTAATTCCGTTGAGATATAGTCTAACGTGTCTTAATTTACAGTGATCAAACAGTGAGCTATCTTTTTCGTGATTGAATTTACGATTAGTTTGAAATCCAGAAATAATATACAAGGGCTTCTCAGTAAAACGTGATGTTTTAACAGCCCAGCTATAATTGTTTGTAGGTGGTAACACAGGATATTCATGCAGTTCCCAACTTCGAAAACGTATAGGTAATGGTGTATCATTTTCTACAATCTTGAGCAATCGAAGTTTTTCACGATCAGATAAGGTTACATGTGGAATCCTCCACAGTATACGATGAAGTGTAATTTTCGATTCTACTGGTGTTTCTACTGCTCTAAGAGAATTGTAATCACTTCGATCACGGATTAGAATAAGCTCTTGTTTTGCGTTGATTATAATACGTGTAAAGCCTTCTGCGAATCCAAAAATATGTTTCAGTGATAACACACCCGTAAAAGTTCCATCTTCATTAATCATCCAGTTGTTAGTAGCTTTTGGACACCATCCTGCCATCCGCAACAGATTATTTTCTTCATCACAGAAAGACGGGTAGAGTTTCATTGCACTCGTAATACCAACATTCTTCGTTCGATCTATTTCAACATTATTTACTTCATATCGCGCTTCAGAAAAGAGAAAATCTAGAGCATGGTTGTTTAGTTGTGAAGTGCTTGGTCCACTTCCATCCGACTTTTCTAGTCGTCCTTCAATATAGAGGTAGCTTTCATGTGGTAAGGTGTATACATCTTGCTGATTAATAATAAAATGAATTTCATCATTGTTATTTAATCCAAACGTAAAAGGTTGATAGGAATGAAGCTCACTTCGTACTACACCTTCACGACTTTCTACTGTATTCGTAATGTCTAGCATTTCTTCCATTCTGTTGTAGTAGTGTACTGTATATCCTAAATCTTGGAGTATCTGCTTATGGGTATCTGTTAACTCTATGAGTCTCTGCACACATGTAGTATGTCTTCGGAATGAACACCGTGTTTTATAGATGGTTTTCATACTGGTTTAAGATGTATTTTGTAAGCTACGTACGCGTGCTGATCCAAATGAATAAGCTGATTATGTTTATTTACAAGTCTAAGAGTAATGTTGCTAATGTGTTTTACAGACACAGGATGATAAAGAACTACTGCTGGTTTCTCACAAATAGTGTATCCACGTTCCTCGGTAACAATAAAGTCGTGCAGGACATGCGATGGTTGTAGATTACTATTCAAGTCTGTAATAATATTACAAGTAATGTTCACATTATAATCATCGAAGAGTTTTATAGGTTGATCAGACTCGTAACGTACGTTCGGTAGGAGCTCCCTCGATGAAAATCCAAGCAGTGGTCCAATCGAATCAGGTTGTGATTTGAAGTCAATCTTAAATGATGATTCAATAACACATTTATGTGTAATGTTGCTTATAGTGATTGAGAACTTGTAATTATGATTACTAAAACTATCTTCCCCAAACTAATCAATTAACGTACTTCCAATATGGTCGTGAATATCGTCTACTGTATAACTACCTGAGGGTAGTGTTAGCACATACTCATCGTAATAGAACTTGTTTACACCATCACGCACATTATAGATTTTATTGTAGCTTTCAAACGATACTAGTCCAAGACTATGCGGCTGATAGCCAAGTTCGATTGGTGGATTAAAATAGACGGTTGTTTCAGGTCCTTCTCCACGTACAGCAAACGTTCCTTCACTGTTCGTCATCACGTAGACACTAATGCACTTTCTCTACTGTCTGGGTTTGATATAAGAACATAAGACATAATCGTCCGCACATGCGTGTATTAAAGTTTTGCTCACGGTTTTTATTGTAAACAATCTCTGCACTGCTTCCGAAATAACGTATGAGCTCAAAAGGAGGAGGTAAGTCTCCATAGCTATCAAAATACCATACTTTAGATTTACGTTTTACATAAGCAACGTAATGAGTTCCAGGTCCACGACTGTCGTCCAAGTTAATTACGGCACTTTCACGTTCACGTGGGCGCGCTGGTAGTTGATCACGCATATACACTCCTCGAAAATAATGAATTCCTAGTTGTTTAGCAAACGTAAAAACTTCATCATGCGTTAGAGCTCGATGTGGCAGTGCATTCAGTAGACGTTTTTTGGAGAAATGTAGATACCAAGCCCTTTCTTGTATGGCGCTAGCTTCATGTTCACACCTTTGCCTCGTAACGCAACTGCCTCCATCGTCTTGTTATGACGTTCACTCTCTTTCAACTGTTGTTTCGCTTCTTCCACAGCTTTGACAGTTCTCGCTACAGCACTAGCACCACCTAGCAATGACCCTAAAGCTGCTAAGCCAGCAAATAGCGCAGGAAGAAATCCTCCTCGTTTTGGTCCAGGAATAATTCGTGCACGTTTACTAAATATTGCTCTGCACTTTGGAGAAATTCTCGCTCTTGCTGCGCGTAACGCCTTAGTAATAGCTACACGAGGATTGTATTCCCCTCGAATAGCTTTTTGCGCAGCCTTTATAACATCTTTCCATCCAACAGTTTTTACTTTCTTCTTCTTCTTATTCACGTCGTTAGGATATCGTTGTTTCACCATGCTGTACACGACTTTACTAGTCAAGAGCAAATCATAAACTAACCGTTGCCTCTTGTTTCGTTTAATATATATATTACTATTACATACTTTATGATTGAGTTATCATGAAGAATATAAAGCAGCAAGACACGCTACCTGTTACCAACATTGTACCACATCTCTTACCTAGCTCTAGTACAACTACAACCGGGCGAGTTGGCCGTGCGCATAGAGGCGCGCGGCTGTGAGCTTGCATCCGGGAGATAGTAGGTTCGAACCCCACTATCGGCAGCCCTGAAAATGGTTTTCCGTGGTTTCCCATTTTCACACCAGGCAAATGCTGGGGCTGTACCTTAATTAAGGCCACGGCCGCTTCCTTCCAACTCCTAAGCCTTTCCTATCCCATCGTCGCCATAAGACCTATCTGTGTCGGTGTGACGTAAAGCCCCTAGCAAAAAAAAGTATAACTACAAGAAAACGTCATGGAACGTTGTTTCCTTTTACTGTTCGATGTATTATATCAGGTCCGTCGGGATGCGGGAAAACAAATCCTTTACTCACACTTATTACTTCTGTAAATGGTGTACGCTTCGAGAATATTTACGTTTTCGCAAAGTCACTCTATCAGCCGCTATATACTATTCTACAAACTGTAATGCACGATCTAGTTAAAGATGGAATAAGATATTTTAAATTTAATTCGCATGAGCAAGTACCATCACCAGACGATGTGCTTCCTAATTCTCTTATGATCTTTGATGATGTCGCAACAGAACAGCAAAACGTTATTCGTACATTCTTTAGTATGGGTCGGCATAAATATGTTGATTGCATCTATTTGTGCCAAACCTGTTCTCGTGTGCCTAAGCAGTTGATACGCGACAACGCAAATGTTATTGTGCTTTTTCGGCAAGATGAGCGCAACATGCGACATGTGTATAACGATCATGTTAACACCGATATGACATTCGATGACTTTAAACGTATGTGTGCTAAATGTTGGTCATTACACCGTTACAGCTTTTTAGTTATTGATAAAGAAAGTGATGTACAGCATGGACGATATCGCATGGGTTTCGATCATTTTATATGCATTAACACAGAATTACAGTAACTACTTGATTAAAAACCATCATCATGTTAACATATAGCAAGGAGATCACAAAACATATCATCCAAGCTCGAAATAATATTCGACGGAAATTTAAAGAGCTTAAACGTATTCAAGCAGACACGGATTTATTTTTAAGAACACAACTAAGTACACCACTCAAAGAAATTTTAAATTCTACTTCATTACCGCAGTCTACTTCAAGTTTTGCTTCTATGCAAACATCATATCATAAAGAGAAGCATGAAGAAGAAAAGCATAAACAAGATAAGGAAGAGAAGAAGCAGGATGTAGATCAAGAAGAGGAAGATAAGGAAGAAGAAGAAGAAGAACTTAATGATACATCACTATCTAAGCGTATTGAGTTTTTAACTACAGATGTTATTGCTGAAACACCTACTACATCGACGCAAAATCTACCACCTTTGTCTGAGGTTATGATTACACCAGAGTATCGCAATCAGTTTAGAACTTTTATTCAAGATACCTATGGATCTCTCTTTGCACCTTATATAGAAAAACTTTTTACAGGACAAACTGACACTACCTACGGTATGACTGTTTCCGGATAGGAAATTCAAATGTTAAGATTAATAACAACAAACTCATTGTAAAAGGTGTTACCTATAAACCTACGAAAGGACTCTTAGAACTTCTTTTCTCACGAATATCTGACAAGGATATAATTTTACAAGATGATCTTAAAAAATATAAAGCAATACTTTTTGCTACTGATGCAACACGACGTAATTACAAGAGAACAGAAGCTGTAAATGCGAATAAGAGTTGCAAGTATCGTGAGTTTATTTCTAAGCTGTTTCCGACTGCACGTAATCTTGATGTTATCTACAAGCCTTTGTTGCCGTATGTGGATGTAAGATACTGGAATGACCCAAACTTACTCTTTGAACGATTACAACTTTTAAGAGCATCGCAAGAGGCTGGTCACACTGGTCACGGATCAGAAATTCTAGAAATAGAAAGATAATTACGTTATGCCAGTATTATTTTGTAATGGCTCGTCAAGAGAAGATCTCACCTGTAAAGGTAAACATCGCACATGAGTTACATAAACCAGCACGTCGCACCTACTGTCGAAGACGCGTTATTACACGAGGAAAAGATGATCTCTGGCAAGCAGACTTAGTAGAAATGATTCCATATGCCTCTAGTAATAAGGGGTATAAGTATCTATTTACTGTTATCGATGTGTACTCGAAGTTTGCTTTTGTACAACCCGTGCGTTCTAAAACAGCAGCTCAAGTTAAAGAAGCATTTAAACATATTGTTGAAGAATCGAAACGCTGCCCAAGGCTTCTTCAAACTGATCAAGGCAAAGAGTTTTACAACAAGGATTTTTCTTCTTACCTCAAGTTACTTGGCATTCAACGCTATTCTACGTTCAGCAATCTCAAGGCAAGTGTTGTAGAACGCTTTAATCGTACACTCAAAACAATGATGTGGCGAGAATTTACAGCACAAGGTTCATATCGTTGGATTGATCTGCTACCTAGACTTTTATCTACCTACAACGATACACCTCATCGCACTATCGGAACAAAGCCACGTCTTGTTACAAAGAATACACCTCGTCTAGATGCTATTCATCTTGTAATTAAAACAGCTGATCCACGTCGCCATCGCTTTAAAGAAGGTGATTTTGTTCGCATCAGCAAACACAAGTCTATCTTCGCAAAAGGATACACACCTAACTGGAGCACTGAAATTTTTCAAATCAGAAGTGTTAAGCTTACTAATCCAGTTACGTATTTACTTCGCGATCTCAGAGGACAGCCTATTGAAGGAGGATTCTACATCGAAGAACTGCAGAAAACAAAATATCCTGATCACTATTTAGTTGAACGTGTTATTCGACGTCGTGGCAATAAACTGTATGTTAAATAGCTTGGTTTTAATAACAGCTTTAATTCATGGATTAATAAAGAGGATGTACTTTAAATCTTATGTGTGTTTTCTTTCAATCCTCTACGTTTCCTTTCTTCTAAGTCACTAGGACATGCTGTAGGATTAAACAACACCTGTAATATGTTTTGACAATTCATATTTATTTTAGAATATATATATATATATATATATATATATATACATTTTTAGCCTTTGTTTATTTTAGGTCTTTGTCACTCAGTTTTCGTTTTATTGCACCAACAACGACAAGTGCTGCTATCTTCTGAGCAGCTAAAGCACTAGGTAATAACACACACACACACGCAGCATAACTGTACGAAGCAGATTTTAATAGCTACACGACATACTCTATGCAGGCAGCATGTAACTACGTGTCAGGCGAACGTGTTCTAGAGCCGCAGGGGAGATGAAGCACGAAGAAAAGAAGATCAATCACTTTATTGATGAGTCCACGCCCAACATGCTTCCTCATCTTTTTCCCAGCACGTTTATTCACCGTTTCCTTGTTTACTCTCCCCACAGCCATGATAAGTGTTTATAAGCGAAGACAACTCGTTAGTTTTAGGTCCGTGATACAGTTTAATTAGTTGACATGTACGGCACTGTTTCACAGAAGGTCTTCTACCTAAACTCACGTGTTCATGATGTAAACTACACGTTTGAAGCTCTGACAAAACAGGATCTTGAGTCCACTCACGAGGCACCTTATCCCAAATCTTCTTTACAGCATTCGCAGCTACATTAACCAAAAATGCCTTTGGTAATGCATTTAACTCTTCTTCAGTAAAAGTGTTTAGTTTCTTTTTGCATGCATAAAACTTTACGATCGCCTTTTCAACTGCGTTACACTTAGTATCTGTTAGAAATGACATGATGTCTTTACTCTACAAATGTTTCTTTTACACTAAGGTTATTTCGACACTGCAGTTTACATATGTTGTTCACTTCCCGGCATGCACTGCAACACAACCAATCAAAGAGCATGCATACATGTTGTAAAGACTGTTTACTTGTTTCTCTACTATGCTCTTTCGGAACAGTTTTAAATGATGGGCACCCCAATTCATGCATGTCGATAATTTCACACGATGATGGTAGAAAATCACGCAACCATTCTTTCTTTTCACAACCCTTTAAAAGAACAAGATCTGCCCTTGACAAATGTGCATTCATCATTAAAGGTAGAGAACGATAAGGTATTCCTTTTTCTTCCCACTTCAAACCTAAATTGTTCTCAATCCACTGAGTCTGCTTTTTATCTTCATCTGTTTGCAAACAGTAAGGGAACGGTGGGCTAAATAATAAACTAACAAGTTTCGGTGCCCACAACACACTGCAATCTAACACAGCCACCTCTTTAAACACAAATTTGTTTCCGTTTACTTTAAAGCCTTGCACATCAACTATTAATGTTTTCGTCATGTTTGCACTCTACTCTCTAACACTGTTTCTTGAAGACTAAAGCTTTTAGTCAACGAACGGGTTTAAACATGCGCACCTACAATAACATCATCGCTGCAGCATATGCAAACTCTTGTTTTAATGATGCATACTTATTGCATTCCTTTACACCGAATTACTCTTAAGAAAACGGGCAAGTCTAAACATGCATGATGCCGTCATCACTGCAGCACGTGCTTACCCTAGCTCCCCCCGATGTATGATTAAACTTGTTCGAATTTACCGCCACCACATTTCAACTAAAGAGTGCAGCACCGAGGTAAGCGATGTAAGATAGCGGTAACTGTGTTGAATAAAGATGGCTGTTTGTTAAAAAGAATTTTTCAAATTATGCGCTACTACATAGAGTGCGGCACTGCGCTCTCTTGATAAAAAATAGCGGATGACAAAAAGCACGTGGGTTTGTAAAGCACGTGGAATTTACCACCACCACAAAGAGGGCAGCACGGTGCTCTCTAGAATAAAGATGGTGGATGACAGCTGTTAGAAAAAAGCATCTAGATTTTAAATTGCTCGCTACTACGATAAAGATAGCAGCACGGTGTTCTGTAGTTTAAAGATGGCTGCTTGTCAAAAAAGAATTTTTTCAAATTATCCGCTACCACATTTCAACTAAACAGTGCAGCACTGAGGTTTGCGATGCAAGATGGTGGGTGACAGCTTGTCAAATAGATTTTTTTCAAATAGTCCGCCTCAAAGGTAAGTAGCTAAATAGGGCAGCACTAAGGTTAGCAATGCAAGATGGTGGATGACAGCTGTGACGTAAAAATTACCCGCAAGATAGCAGCACGATGCTCTTTTCATTAAAGGTGGCAGCTTGTCAAATAGAATGTTTCAAATTAACCGCCTCAAAGGTAACTAGCTAAAGAGGGCAGCACTGTTCTCTCTGGATTAAAGATGGCTGCTTGTCAAAAAATAATTTTTCAAATTTTCCGCCACCACAAAGAGGGCAGCACGGTGCTCTCTTGATTAAAGATGGTAGATGACAGCTGAAGAGCACGTAGAATTTGTTTCCAAACAAGAGCACGTGGAATTTGCCGCCACCACATTTCAAATAAAGAGTGCAGCACTGTTCTCTCTGGATTAAAGATGGCGGATGACAGCTGTCAGAAAAGCACATAGGTTTGTAAAGCGCGTAGAATTTACCGCCACCACATTTCAAAGGTAAGTTGCTAAAGAGGGCAGCACGGTGCTCTCTGGATTAAAGATGGCGGATGATAGCTGTCAAAAAAGCGCATAGGTTTGTTTCCAAACAAGAGAATGTAGAATTTTTCAAATTGCCGCCACCACATTTCAAAGGTATCTAGCTAAAGAGTGCAGCACTGAGGTTTGTAATGCAAGATGGCGGATGACAGCTGTCAGAAAAAAGCACGTGTGTTTGTTTCCAAACAAGAGTACGTGGAATTTGCCGCCACCACAAAGAGGGCAGCACTGTGCTCAAAGATGGCTGCTGCCACGTGGAATTGTCTGCCACCACATTTCAAAGGTATCTAGCTAAAGAGGGCAGCACGGTGCTCAAAGATGGCTGCTGTCAAAAAGCATTTTTCATGTTATCCGCCACCACATTTCAAAGGTAAGTAGCTAAAGAGGGCAGCACTGTGCTCTATAGATTGAAGATGGCGGATGACAGCTGTCAAAAAAGCACGTGGATTTGTTTATCTCGCGCCAGTTAGTTTAAGTTGGTACCACTAAGGTTTAGACCCTCCAAGATGGCAGCACTGCCGATGACAGGTGACGAATTTGCAGCTACTGCGATAAAGAGGGCAGCACGGTGCTCTGTAGTTTAAAGATGGCGGATGACAGCTGTCAAAAAGCAAGTGGATTTGTTTACCGATTCAAATCTCGCGCTAGTGAGGTTAAGTTGGTACCACTAAGGTTTAGGTCCGTCAAGATGGCTGCACTGAGGTTTGCGATACGTTGTTGTCTGTCAAAAGGCACGTGGCTGTTAAAAAAACACGTGGATTTGTTTATCTCGCGCTAGTTAGGTTAAGTTGGTACTACTGAGGTTTAGGCCCGTCAAGATAGCAGCAGTGAGGTTAGCGATGCGTTGTTGTCTGTCAAAAAGCACGTGGCTGTCAAAAACACGTGGCTTTGTTTACAAATTCAAATCTCGCACTAGTTAGGTTAAGTTCGTACCACTGAGATTTAGGCCCGTCAAGATGGCAGCAGTGAGGTTAGCGATGCGTTGTTGTCGATGGCAGCTGTCAAAAAGCACGTGGCTTTGTTTACAAATTCAAATCTCGCGCCAAAATTCCAATTTCCCGGCAAAATTCTAATTTCCCGCGGGAGGAGGAGGAGGCCGCCGAACCATCCAATTATACTACTAAGTTGCCGACTACGAATACTGGCATTATTATTCATATTTTGATTAAGTTGCATTTCATGGCGTGAAATCATTCCATGGAAAAGAATATATGTCTTCAAACAAATTGACTTAGATATTGTGATGTTCCATAAAATAGCAGTGTGCTTCGTGTTTTTGTTGCTATTTTTTGTACTAAAGAAACCATGAGTGTTGTAACAACTGCCGACTGGATCCCACACTGTAGAATTGAAAAGTTTCCACAACATTTCACAAGTACCACTTTGGAGCACTGATTTCTCCTACCACTTCCTCAAAATCATCATCCATTTTCATGAGTCCAACCACACCTTTCCAGAAGAAAAGAATAAGAAATCCATTTTACAGGTTAAGATGCGAAATAAGTCAAGGGTCCCCTTGACTTGACGAAGTTCAACTTATTTCATCACATAAGTAGCTCTTAAATGACTATGAATTACAATAACTTTCACTTTATATTGTTTATGAGGTTTATGAAGTATTTCGCTACTAAGTAGGACTTATTTGTGCCGTAATCTGGAATAAAGTCGAGATTCACGTTCGACTTGAACATAAGTATTACTTATTGCGACTATGAATTTATTTATTTAATCGTGTCAAAAACATACATTATAATTTACAATAATATCAGGACAATAACAAATCTGGTACTATAACCATTAATCACGATGTGATTAGCTTGTTATTTAAAGGAGCCTATCATCGAAGGTCATCGGCCCAGGATGTGATTAAGCTCTACATAAATACAAATTTAATTTATTTAAATGTAATGTGGCCAATATGCTGGTAATTCGCATGCTTCCTTGGTAGCGTCGATCACATTCTGGAGAGAGAGCACATTATCTGTTCTTCCCCACATAGTCTGGCAATGAGCAGTAGGATTCTGAAGCTTGAAGTCGGGCGGCCGCCGCCATCTTATGTCACTACACAATCCCGGTGTATTAATGCAAAATAGTATTCGAAATGGTACTACTGGACAGCAGATAATTAAAACACATCGAAATAATAACAATAATATTGATTAATTAGATTTATTAATTCCTTTATTTTACTATTAAAGAAATGAAAGATTGGTATATCAATTTACCAATGCTTAAAAACGTAGCCTCCGTAGCTCAAGCGGCAGCGCGTCGGCCACTCACCGCTGGGTTCCGTGGTTCAAATCAAGATCACTCCATTTGAGATTTGTGCTAGACAAAGGGGCAACGTGACAGGTTTTCTCTGGGTGCTCCGGTTTTCCCGGTCATCTTTCATTACAGCAACACTCTCCAATATCATTTCATTTCCTTAATCATTTCCTCAGAGGAGTGCTACAGGCTTCGGCAGTCGGCACAATTTCTATCCTCGCCGCAAGATGGGAGCTTCATTCATTCCATCCCTGACCCGGTCAATGACTGGAAAACAGGTTGTATGTTTTCATTATTTCAATGCTTAAAAACAACCAACCCATTTTATACCATTTTTTAGTCAAGTCTGTTTCCATTCAACTCTCTTACAGCATGATTCACACGCATTTTCAAGTTTGTTTGTCCAACTCTTGTCCCGCTATACTACGGGGTCCGCGTATCTGTCGTGGCGGGGTTTTTATGACCGGATCTCCTTCCTGACGTCAACCTCATTAGAGGAGGTAATGAGGTAATGAGATGAAATGAATGACGTGACATATGATAGTAGGAAGGAAGTGTGTGAAACCCGGTGCCGGCACGTAGCCTACGACTATCGAATCACAAAGATTTAACGTCGCCATCCAACGAACTGATCACCATCAACAGCGTCATATGCCCTTACACTATGTAAGCACTGCGGAGAGGCTTGGAATTTAATCCAGGCTTTTGGCACGCAATCTAGTGATTATAAATTGTATACCACTACCTTCCCTACCATGCAGGACAACATTCTGATGGTAATGTTCTTCAACCAACGGTACTCAAACCGGCTAACCACGGTGTCAGACCTTTACGACTTCAACGCGTTAACGATCATATCCACCAGGAGTGCATTCACGCGTATTTTAAGGTATAGTGATGAAATTATAGTACGCGAACCTTTTCTTGAGCCATGAACTCCATAGTGCTGAATGGGAACTAGAGCTCAAGAAAAAGTTCGCGTACTTTCAGGCAATACATTTGTGTGTCCTTTGTGTTTAAATCTAAAGCATGTGAGCTTATGCTCGAAAAAAATGGTTACAAATATCTGAGTTGTGATTTCATTAGCTATGTTCCCTTTCATGACTGAGCTTAAACCATTACATGTATTCTCTCCGAAATACATCTCAGTAAGTTTGCGCACATAAACAACATCTTTCGCAGGAACATACAGATTACCTCTATTCTCGAAAGAAACAAATTGATAAGGATTTTCTAATAATAATGTTTAACATTATTTATTTTAAGTCCCAATAATTATTTTTACGGTTTTCGTAGACGCCGAGGTACCGGAATTTTGTCCGGTAGGAATTGTTTTACGTGCCAGTAAATTATTATTATTATTATTATTATTATTATTATTATTATTATTATTATTATTATTATTATTATTATTGCCCGTACGTCGCACTTCATCATAAGGGGGCTAATGCCAAGAAAATATACCGGAATGAAGTGATTTAGGCATCTTCAATAGTAAATTTAATTGCATTAATGAGTAGGCAACAAGTTTACATGAGCACATGTACACCACTTACCGGCGTAATGAAACTCCAATTCCTTCCTTATTATTTCTTCGTGAATATGAAAAACCACACCCAAACACCACGCGGGTATTCATCATTCTGCCACACAGTAGTTTTCTTAAAGATTAAGGTGAAATGTGCATAAAAACAGCATAGAACAAATCTGCACGTAATACAGTAATATGCTTGTTAACAGTGAATCTGTTGTGACGTAAGATGGCGACGGCCGCAATTTTGCGGCTTCGCCAGCACCAATGCTACGAGATAAGGCGCTGCCCTGGTTTCTGGTCTGTTTAGTGCTTACGTCGAGTTCGTGATGGTTCCCGGTGGTGAGCGGACGTAATGTACCGAGGTGCTAACAGTTTTCTGTGCGTGTTGTGCGATTCGTATTCGGATAGGTGTGGTGTTTTTATTCTTTCTCTCTGTACATTTGGAAGTTGTGCGAGAGAATCGTAGCTACTTTATGTGGTGATTTTCTCCCATACTCCTGGCCTGATAGCGGAGTCGAATGGTGGGTAATTATATGGGGGAGGAGACAGTTTTAGTTGACAAGAGTCATGCCCATGGAGGAGAATATCGTGCTTTCAGATCCCTTAATACCTAATCGTAATCCTGTCCCATCCAACAAAAGCGGTCCTTCTACTATTGAATCGGAAGCCAAGTTATACGATGCACACCATATTGACCCTTATATAGTCTTTGTAGAATCCCTTGACAACAGTAAATAATTGGGTAGTATGCATCCGGTGGCCCTCGGCAATTTTTTTTATGAAAGGAAATGTGTTGGTATTACCCAAATCCCCCGTAGAGGTAAAAATAGGATTCAAATTGAATTTCACTCCCGAACCAAGGCCAATCTTTTCCTGTCAAATCCCATTAGAAAAAGCTCCTTACAGCTTTTATTCCTTCTGCTTCTATCTACAGTATAAGGTTGGAGTGATCAGAGGGGTGGATAGGGACTTGATAGAAGAGGAAATTCGCAACTATGCTGAATCACCCGTACGTATATTGGGAGCTCAGCGTATGAACAGGCAGGTTGGCAACGTCTCCTACGTTCCCACATGAACAATTAAGATTACATTCCGCAGCCAAATACTACCACCTTACGTATCTATCTATAGGGTTTGATCTCAGGTTGAATCCTTTGTTTTTCAACTCACGATTTGCCGTAAATATTAACGTTATGGACATAATAGGAATGATTGTCGAGCTTCAAACCCTAGATGTGCCAATTGCGCACAAAATCACGAGACTCAAGAGCGTACTGATTTGAGACGACACTGTTTCAATTGTTCTGGGGAACATCAAGTGTTATTCCTCCAATGCCCCGGGCATAAACTACAACAGGAGTTAAAGGAGAAGCTTGAAATGGAATATACTCCTTCAACTTCACAGTCCTTTTTTTCCGCAGCAGAAAATAGGTTCGGCCCTCTCATATCACCACAACAATTTTCCCCTACCGCGATCTACTTCTCAAGTTCCACAATATCCTACTCCAAGGGAAAGAAAATTTACGGCGGTTGTCCAATCATCACCGCCTAAACACGATCCTACACCAGGATTCGATATAATGGGATACCGTGATATTCTCCATATGCCCTCCTGCTCCAGGAGTGAACCTATTACCATGTCTTCCGTATCTAGGAATCGCACACCGGTTCTTCCTTGTACTGTTGATAATGATCATAACACTTTAAGAGAACGCTTCCCGGTATCTCCCCCTTTAAATGTCACACTTAACGCTATTTCCGATACACTGTCTGCCTATATTCGGGCAGCGGAACATGCTTCGAAATGGCCTAAGATGCTTCTAATCATGCAGGAGGAAGTCATGTCACTTCTCCACTCTTTAGCACTGCGTGTTCCGAAAACATTATTATTCTACAGTGGAATGCGCATAGTATTTTAAGTAAGAGACACGAACGTTTTTTACTTATTGATTCCTATAAACCACACATCATTTTTCTCAGCGAAACTCGACTGGCTCCAGCCAAATAATTTCATATTCCAAACTAAATTTGTAATAGCCATGATAACTATGGTTTTGATGGGGCCTGTATTTTGGTATCTAACCAACTACAGTTCCATTCTATAACTTTGCCATACAGAATTCCTCGTACACAAGTGGTTGTGATTTCTGTTGTAAACATTCATGTTATATCTCTATACTCTCCACCGAAAATTCAAGGGTCACATTCTAATTGGAAACAATTTTTATCACAACTTCCGTACCCTTTTATCATCGGGGGGCTTTAATTGTCACCATCATAGCTGGGGATGTGAGATATCTTGTCCTAAAGTGAATAAAATAGCTAAATTTGCAGCCATTTATAATTTACGCATCTTAACCCCTTCAGACCTACGGTGCATAATTATGCACATCAGTTTTAAAGCTTCTTAAATGGAAGCATGTTATTCTTACAAACGTTCAGAAGATTTGTTCACAATTCTGGACATGAGCTGAGACTCATAACAACAGCAGTGGTGCTTCCTGTGTGGAAAACAGGGAACCAAGCCACAATGAAGAAAGCATGGCTGACTGCTATTCTACTGACCAAGGTAAGCTCACATATTTTTGCTTGTAAATAATATAATCCAACTGCAATTTTGAAATATCTGTAATGAATGTTACAGAAGAGAGTTATTAAGATAGTTGTACGTCATAATATACTTAATTTGAGCCAGGTGATACTCCAGTTTCTCATCTTAAAAATGATGTGCATTATAATGACCACCCAGGCTGAAAGGTTGCGTCGTTTAGGTAAATTGTTTACTTGTAGTAATGGTGTATTGCTAGCCTAATTTGACTTCTTGTATATTATTGTGTGGTGGAATCATCATATTTCCTATCATTTTACTATATTTTAATTCTTAATTAATCACCTATTTATTTTAGAGATATTAACTACCTTTATTCAGCTGACACTGCCTTCGAAATCAATGTGAATTATGTAAGTGTGTCAGCAGAACTGTTTTTACAGAGGTGTATTTTTTTGCAGAGGTGTTCCATGCAGATAGTGTGGACAAAATATTACAGCTCCTAGAATCTGGAAACCTATCGGATTTGGATCTGAGTGATGAAGATGATAATGTGGAACCTCATGTACAGTCCAATAAATCTTTTATTCGTGAAGGAGGTGATAGAGTGCTGGCTGAAGATACAGTGCAAGAAAATGGTGCAGCAAGTAACTGGGATAGGGATTTTGCTAGTGACAATGTGGATAGTGCAAGTAATGCTAATTTAGAGACAACTGAAAAGCAAAATATAAAATGGAGAAGGCGTTCATTTGACAAACTTCACAATCCTTGGCACAAGCCTGAATCTGAAACTGACATAGTGCACATAAATCCAATCAGTTATTTCAAGTTGTATCTTCCTGACAGTATTTTTGAACAAATGGCAAATTTTACAAACATTTATGCCCTACAAAATAATATATTGAACTTTAACCCTACAGATATGCTCGAAATTCAGACTAATTGGCCTCCACATTGCAACTGGTACTTTGAAGCTTCCAAGGGTTAGATTGTTTTGGGATCAGTTCGTTGGAATGAATTTGTTCTTAGATTCTATGTCTAGAGACAGGTTTTTCAAACTACGTACAAACCTACACATTGTCAACAATCTTGACAGACCTGAATCATGTCAAGATAAAATGTTCAAAGTCAGACCTTTGTACAATTCTGTTAGGGAACGATGTCTTCAGTTAAGTTTGGAAGAAAACCTATGTGTGGACGAACAAATAGTACCCTTTAGAGGAAATTTGTCATTTAAGCAGTACATTAAAGGAAAGCCCACTCCTTGGGGAGTAAAGATTTTTGTATTGTGTGGGAAATCAGGTCAGGCCTATGACTTCCTGGTGTATCAGGGCTCAACAACTGAGCTTGATCAGGATACCCTCAAGAAATTTGGATGGGGAGCTTCTGTTGTTCTACACCTAGCAAAACGAATAGACGGAGAAGGTCACAAACTATTTTACGACAATTTCTTCTCATCATACAATCTTCTTCAGCTATTAAAAAGCAGAAAGATATGTGCTGGAGGTACTGCAAGGCTCAACAGGTTTGCTAACCCTCCTCTCCTATGTGTTAAGGACTTGAAGAAGAAGGGGCAAGGAAGTTTTGATCAAGTTTTTAGTGCTGATGGTGATGTAGTAGTGGTTAAATGGATGGACAATCGGTCAGTAGCACTTGCTTCCAATTTTGTTGGGTCTGGTGAGTCAGACCTAGTTGAAGGGTGGGACAGAGTACTGAAAACCTACGTAAAAGTTTCACGACCAGAGATTGTGAGACTATATAATCACGCAATGGGCGGTGTGGATCTATTGGATCAGCTGATTGCTCTGTATCGTATTTATATTTGCTCAAGGAAGTGGACTTTGAGGCTTATTTTCCACATTATTGACTTTGCTATTGTTTGCAGTTTGTTGGGATATAAGCGCGACTGAGTTGCAGTTGGAGTTCCAGTGAAAAACGTTCTTGATCTTCTGCATTTTAGAATGCGTATTGCAGAAAGTCTTGTAAAGGCAGGAAAACCCCAATCAAAGAAACGTGGAAGACCAAGTTGTGGAGAAAGTCAACCTAAAAGTAATCCCAAGCGCAGTAAAGAGTAACGGCGTCCTATTCCAGAAGTTCGTCAAGACCTTGTTGACCACATGCCACATTTAGATGGAAACAAGGAAGGCAAACGGTGTAAAAACAAACTTTGCAATCAGAAAACACATTTCTATTGCGACAAATGTACGGTTCACTTATGTATTAAGAAGGACAGAAATTGTTTCGTTGATTTCCATCGTCCTGGCAGAATTACAGTGACACAGTAAAGTGACTTGTTAGTTTCGAAAGACTGTTGTGACATATAACAGGATTGTATTCTTTTTCTAAACAGAATATATTTCTAGTATTTCATTGTTTCTAATGTGTTGTATATAAGCTATTGTAACATATAAATATACATTTTACGAGTAATAGATGAATTTGTATTACTGATCAAACAGCAGCAGTTCACCTTGAATATGCAACGTTTGGGTAGAATTGAGCACAATTATGCACATCAAAATTCGGCAATTTAGAAATTACACCCAGAGAAATTAGGTAAATCATGTTACATAATTGAGTATTATAAACAAAAAGTAGTATTTAAATATTTTTTCCATTGCACAAAATAATTCAGGTTTGAAGGGGTTAAATTACGGTTCGCCCACTCGCGTGACGTCACCTTTTCAAAAGAAGAGTGCTGTTGATTTAACAATATGTAATAGTGAACTGGCACACAGAGTTGAATGGGAGGTGGTAAAGGACACTCATTCGAGTGATCATTTCCCCATCCTTATTGTCTTTGCTGATAGTCATCCAGGTGAACTGCCCCCGGTCAAAATGTGTAGGAGAATGCTGCACTTCCATACAACCAAATTTCAACAGTTTTTGGTGAACACGTTATTCGTTCTTGATCGTCAATAGATGTCCTATAATACCTTTACTTCCATAATTACTCAGTATTTAGATCTACACCATCCTCAACGGCCACTTTTTAGACCCTAAACTATCCACTACGCACGCTGATGGGATGATGAGTGTGCCATTTTAATTTCACAAAGGAAAGCAGCACTTCGCTCCTTTCGACGTTTGGGAACTTTCCAAACATACTTACATTATAAAGTACTTGTCGCCCAAATTAAAAAGAAAGTTAACGACAAATGCTGCCTAGCTTGGTATTCCTTTATTTCCTCTGTTAATATACAATTGCTATCAAAATACATGTGGAGAGCGATTACACACCTATCAAACCATTTTTTCGCACACCATCTACTGTACACTAAAATATTGAGGCTATAATGTTTTTCCTTAACAAACTAACCTCGGATTCTCTCTCCCCGCATTATAGTTTCCATACCCCTGCTACATCCAATCAATTTTCTTCTCTCCTTCGTCTCGTTGATATCCACGAATTAAATCTGGCCATCCAAACGTCACGTAGCTCGGCTCCCGGCCGGGATGATATATCGTATTCGGTATTAAAATGACTTCCTACAGTCACGAGGCAGACCTTACTTCAGATATTCAATCGTTGCCTCGAGTCTGCTCAAGTTCCTACCACATGGAATGAATTTTAGTTGGTTGCCGTCTTTAAACAAGGTAAAAACCCTCTACTTCCCGAGAGTTACAGGATCAATGGACAATGCCTACGGAAAAATTTCCAAAAAAATTATTCTTGAGCGGCTAAAATGGTCCTTAGAATATTATAATTTACTTCCCAAATACCAATTCGCCCTCCTACCGGGTCATTCTGCCACCGACGCTATTAACTTGTTGTTAACAGATATTAATTCTGCACGCTGTCGGAAATAAACTTTGATGACTATATTTTTTTACTTACGTGCGGCTGATGACAACTTTGACCTCCTCGTGTTACTTCAATAATTGTCAAGGCACGAATGACGTCTAAGGGGCTGCCTTAGGCGATATCCTCAGTCCTATTTTATTTACCCTATATTCGATGTCCCTAGAGAAAATTATAACACGCGGGGCTCGTATGTTGCAATTTGCCGAAGACCTTGTTACCGTATATATCTTAAGTCTCCCGTCTCTCGAAGCAATCGACAGTTCCTTACACACGACTTTCATAGATTTCGCAATTTGGCTTCAAGATCATCGATTAAAAATGGCCTACGAAAAATGTAAAGCGGTAATTTTCTCTTGGTCACATCGTACTGAGTAGTATAATTGGACAGTTCGGCCGCCACCGCCACCGCGGGCTCCCAGAGGCCACCTCCACCGCCACCGCAGCCAGAGGCCTCCCAGAGGCCACCTCCACCGCCACCACAGCCAGAGGGCTCCCAGATGCCTCCTCCACCACCACCACAGCCAGAGGCCTCCCAGAGGTCTCCTCCACCACCCGCGGGAAATTTGAATTTGTAAACAAAGCCACGTGTTTTTTGACAGCTATCATCGACAACAACGCATCGCTAACCTCAGTACTGCCATCTTGACGGGCCTAAACCTCAGTAGTACCAACTTAACCTAACTAGCGTGAGATAAACAAAGCCACGTGCTTTTTTGGACAGCTGTCATCCGCCATCTTTAAACTACAGAGCACCGTGCTGCCCTCTTTATCGCAGTAGCTACAAATTCGTCACCTGTCATCGGCAGTGCTGCCATCTTGGCGGGTCTAAACCTTAGTGCTACCAACTTAACCTCACTAGCGCGAGATAAACAAATCCACGTGCTTTTTTGACAGCTGTCATCCGCCATCTTTAATCTATAGAGCACAGTGCTGCCCTCTTTAGCTACTTACCTTTGAAATGTGGTGGCGAATAATTTGAAAAATGCTTTTGATAGCAGCCATCTTTAATCAAGAGAGCAACGTGCTGCACTCTATGTGGTAGCGCCAATTTGAAAACTTCTAAGTGCCCCTGTTTGGAAACAAACCACGTGCTTTTTCGACAGCTACATCCGCCATCTTTAATCAAGGGAGCGCCGTGACGCACTCTTTAGTTGAAATGTGGTGGCGGCAATTTGAAAAATTCCACGTGCTCTTGTTTGGAAACAATGCTACACGCTTATTTGACAGCTACCGTCCGCCATCTTTAATCCATAGAGCACAGCGCTGCCCTCTTTAGTTACTTACCTTTGAAATGTGGTGGCGGATAATTTGAAAAATGCTTTTTGACAGCAGCCATCTTTGAGCACCGTGCTGCCCTCTTTAGCTAGATACCTTTGAAATGTAGTGGCAGGCAATTCCACATGACAGCAGCCATCTTTAATCAAGAGAGCACCGTGCTGCCCTCTATGTGGTGGCGGCAATTTGAAAAATTCTACAAGCTCTTGTTTGGAAACAAACTCACGCGCTTTTTTGACAGCCGTCATCCGCCATGTTTAATCAACAGAGCACAGTGCTGCCTTCTTCAGCTAGATACCTTTGAAATGTGGTGGCGGCAAATTCCACGTGCTCTTGTTTGGAAACAAAGCCATGTGCTTTTTTGACAGCTGTCATCCACCATCATTAATCAAAGAACTGTGCTATCATGCGGGTAATTTCGTCAGTTGTCATCCGCCATCTTTAATCCACAGAGCACGGTGCTGCCCTCTGTAGTAGCGGGCAATTTGAAAAGTTCTGTTAGCTGTCATCCACCATCTTTAATCAAGAGAGCACCGTGCTGCCATCTTTAGCTAGATACCTTTGAAATGTGGTGGCGGCAAATTGAAAAATTCCACGTGCTCTTGTTTAGTAAACAAACTCACGCGCTCTTTGTCAGCTGTCATCCGCCATCTTACATCGCAAACCTCAGTGGTACACTCTTTATTTGAAAAATGGTGGCGGATAACTTAAAAAGAAAAATTCTACAGCAGCCATATCTTGACGCTAATTGCACAAGATGGTAGCTATACATGACTCCTTAAAGGTGCTTATGCAAGATGGCTACTACATAGGTTCTTATGAGACGCCCTTGGGATGCTTGCGCAAGATAGCGGTTATACAAGACTCCTTATGAGACGCCCTAGAGATGCTTGCGCCAGATGGCGGTTGCTCTTATGAGGCGGCTTAAGGGTCCTTGCACAAGATGGCTAGAGACGCCCTAAGGATGCTTGCGCAAGATGGCGGACGCAAGATGGCGGCTATACACGACTCCTTATGAGACGCCTTAAGGGTGCTTGCGCAAGATGGCTGCTGCTCTTATGAAGAAAGCTACCTTAGAGGCTAACGTGTCGTCCTAGTTCGATTCATTAAATTTGAGGCTTAAATGCAAAATGTTAAATATCTCGAAAACGGTGCATCGTAGAGCAAAACGGACAAAATTTTTCTACCCAATACCTCGGTTCGCAGTATGAGGAACAAGTAAAACATAGTCTATTGATGAGATCAACGGTTCGGTTCCTACTTAGACGCTTTGGCATTCGCTCTGTTTTAGCTTGTATTGAAGCAAGTCCTCGCAACATGATCAAGTCTAGCTATGGTAGAGAGTATAACGTGCCATGCAGGTTCGATTCATTAAATTTGGGGCTTAAATGCAAAATGTTAAATATCTCGAAAACGGACAAAATTTTTCTACCTAATACCTAGGTTTGCAGTATCAGGAAAAAGAAAACATAGTCTAATGATGAGATCGACGGTTCGATTCCTACTTAGGCCCTTTGGCATTGGCAGCTATCTATTTCTACAAGATGGCGGCTATACATAGCTTCTTATGAGACAGCTTAAGAGCGCTTGCACAAGATGGCTGCTGCTCTTATGAGACGCCCTAGGGGTGCTTGCGCAAGGGAGCAGCGACAAGACGGTGACTATACACAGCTGCTTATGATACGGCCTAGAGGTGCTCACACAAGATGGTGGCTGCTCTGATGAAGAAAGCTAGCTTTGCATCGCGCAGGTATTTTTGCAGCACTAAACCTCATACCTTTGAAATTTGGTGGCGGGTAATTTGAAAAATTCGACGTGCTTTTTCTTCACAGCAGCTTTCTTTAGACAATCTTTAGGCTGTTAAGGCCTCCTCTTATGTCAAGGCATAGCTCTATCGAACAATTTTAAACCTGCATCGGAATAGCTAGAGTAAGCACGTGCTGCAGTGATGACGACATTATGCATGTTTAGACTTGCAAATCACTAAAGAAACATAACAAGACTAGAATCGAACACTGCACTCTATACCGTGATCATGTGATCGGAACATTGATTGAAGTGTTTAGAACACTCAATAAGTGATCAAGACTATAATAGAACACTGTACTCGATACAACATGTGTTTAGAACATGTCAGGGATACCTTTGTTCTAAGAAGATTAGATTACCGCACATTCCTTGTAGGGCTAATAGGCTAAAGGGCTAATGGGCTAAAGGGCTAAAGGGCTAATGGGCTAAAGGGCTAAAAGTGCAACAACCTCATCGATCGCTATCAGCAAGAACGCTTGTACTTTGTTAAGTGTAGAAAATTAATCTTTATTTGTAAATGGTTTCATGTTCAGAACAAGGAATGGAACCTAGGAGTTAGTCTTACCTAATAAAATCCCCGAGGTGCGATGAGTTACGTTTTTCGAACTAGTGTTTGGAACACTGAACTTTTCAAGATGATAGCAGAGAGTTTAGCAATGTTCTGTTGTTGGATTATAAATTCCGCGCTACAACATGCATAAGGTGGCAGCCTTGAGGTTTACTGCCGTAAAGATGACAAGAGTGAGGTTAGCAATGTTCCGTTGTTGGATTTTAAATTCCGCGCTATAACATGCATAAGGTGGCAGCCTTGAGGTTTACCGCCGTAAAGATGGCAGCAGTGAGGTTAGCGACGCTCTATTGTCCTTCAAAGCGAGGCTAGGCTTCGTCAAGAAGACAGCTGTCAAAAACGCACGTGGCTGTGACGTCACGGTCACGCAATCAATCCTTAGCTCGACGTCGTTAAGAGCAGCATTGGGATTAGCTATGCTTAAAAGTCTTGGGAACAGACCAGCAGTATGAATTGCCGTGTTTCAAAGCGTGTACACATCACCTATCGATTTTGCATGCATCGACCATCGTACTATACTTCTTCCGCTAGATCGTGCTGCTATCTTAGCATAACCTTTACACATAAAATTAAAGTACAATGAATAGCCATGTTTCAAAGCGTGTACACATTACCTATCGACTTTGCATGCAACAAATATCGTACTAAACTTCTTCCGCTAGGTTGTGCTGCTATCTTAGCATAACTTATACACATGAACTTAAAGTACAAAGAATAGCCATGTTTCAAAGCGTGTACACATTACCTATCGATATTGCATGCATCGACTCTCGCACTAAACTCCTTCCGCTAGATTGTGCTGCTAACTTAGCATAACCCATACGCATGACCTTAAAGTAAAAAGAATAGCCATATTTCAAAGCCTGTACACATCACCTATCGATTTTGCATGCAGCAAATATCGTACTAAACTTCTTCCGCTAGATTGTGCTGCTATCTTAGCATAACTTATACACATGAACTTAAAGTACGAAGAATAGCCATGTTTCAAAGCGTGTACAATTACTTATTGATTTTGCATGCATCAAATATCGTACTAAATTTCTTCCGCTAGATTGTGCTACTATCTTAGCATAACCTATACCCATGAACTTAAAGTACAATGAATAGTCATGTTTCAAAGCGTGTACACATCAACTATCGATTTTGCATGCATCGACTCTCGTACTAAACTTCTTCCGCTAGATCGTGCTGCTATCTTGGCATAAGCTATACGTATTAACTTACAGTACAAAGAATAGCCATGTTTCAAAGCGTGTACACATTACTTATCGATTATGCAAGCATCGACTCTCGTACTAAACTTCTTCCTCTAGATTGTGCTGCTACCTTAGCATAACCTATACGCATGACCTTAAAGTACAAAAAATAGCCACGTTTTAATGCGTGTGCATATTACTTATTGATATGACATGCATCGACCCCCGTAGTAAACTTCTTCCACTAGATTGTGCTGCTATCGTAGCATAACTTATACACATGAACTGAAATTATAAAGAATAGCCATATTTCAAAGCGTGTATACATTACTTATCGATTTTGCAAGCATCGACTCTCGTACTAAACTTCCTCCTCTAGATTGTGCGGCTACCTATACGCATGACCTTAAAGTACAAAGAACAGTCATGTTTCAAAGCGTGTGCATATTACTTATTGATATTACATGCATCGACTCCCGTACTAAACTTCTTCCGCTAGATTGTGCTGCTATCTTAGTATAACTTATACACATGAACTTAAAGTACAAAGAATAGCAATGTTTCAAAGCGTGTACATATTACTTATCGATTTTACAAGCATCGACTCTCGTACTAAACTTTTTCCTCTAGACTGTGCTGCTACCTTAGCATAACCTATACGCATGACCTTAAAGTACAAAGAATAGCCATGTTTCAAAGCGTGTGCATATTCCTTATTGATTTTGCATGCATCGAATCTCTTACTAAACTTCTTCCGCTAGATTGTGCTGCTATCTTAGCATAACCTATACCCATAAACTTAAAGTACAAAGAATAGCCATGTTTCAAAGCGTGTACACATTACCTATCGATTTTGCAAGCAACAAATATCGCACTAAACTTCCTCCTCTAGATTGCGCTGCTACCTTAGCATAACCTATACGCATGACCTTAAAGTACAAAGAACAACCATGTTTCAAAGCGTGTGCATATTACTTATTGATATTGCATGCATCGACTCCCGTACTAAACTTATTCCGCTAGATTGTGCTGCTATCTTAGTATAACTTATACACATGAACTTAAAGTACAAAGAATAGCCATGTTTCAAAGCGTGTACATATTACTTATCGATTTTGCAAGCATCGACTCTCGTACTAAACTTCTTCCTCTAGATTGTGCTGCTACCTTACCATAACCTATACGCATGACCTTAAAGTACAAAGAATAGCCATGTTTCAAAGCGTGTGCATATTCCTTATTGATTTTGCATGCATCGAATCTCTTACTAAACTTCTGCCGCTAGATTGTGCTGCTATCTTAGCATAACCTATACCCATAAACTTAAAGTACAAAGAATAGCCATGTTTCAAAGCGTTTACACATTACCTATGGATTTTGCAAGCAACAAATATCGTACTAAACTTCTTGCGCTAGATTTTGCTGCTACCTTAGCATAACCTATACGCATGAACTTAAAGTACAAAGAATAGCCTTGTTTCAAAGCGTGTACTCATTACCTAATGATTTTGCATGAAACGACTATCATACTAAACTTTTCCTATTAGATTGTGCTAAAACCGTGTAAGTGTGCTGTTATGTTAGCATAACCTATCGATTTTACATGCATCGAGTATTGTACTAGGCTTCTTCCGCTAGAGCATGTAGCAATCGCTTTTGTGTATCCCTAACCTATGTGCATGAACTTAAAGCACAAAGAAGAGCTATGTTCTAAAGCGTGTACACATCACCTATCGATAATGTATGTATCGACTATCGTACTAAACTTCTTCTGCTAGAGCGTACGACTATCGCTTGTGTGTGCACGAACTTAAAGCATAAAGAATAGCAATGTATAAAAATCTTGTAAACATGACAGCAGCATTAAGTATAGCCATGTTTAAATGCGCGTACACATCATGTATCTATGACGCACGCAGTACTAAACTTATTCCACTAGAATGTACAAAGTTCGCATGTGTTTGTGCTGCTATCTTAGCATAGCCTATGTGCATGAACTTAAAGTACAAAGAATAGCGATGTTTAAAAATCTTGTGAACATGGCAGCGGTAAGAATAGCAATGTTTAAAAGCGTGTACCTTTTGATAATGCATGCGTCTTCTACTAGAGCGTGTGACCATCGCTTGTATCTGCTGCGATCTTAACATAACCTATGTTCATGAACGTGAAGCATAAAGAATACTTATGCGTAAAAAATCTTGTGAACATAGCAGAGTGTTAACTACGTAGGTGTAGACATTGATCGTTTCATGCTGACGCAGCATACCACGTGACCGTGACGTCACAGCCACGTGCTCTTGTTTGGTAAACATAGCCACGTGCGTTTTTGACAGCTGTCTTCTTGACGAACCCTAACCTCACTTTGAAGGACAATAGAGCGTCGCTAACCTCACTGCTGCCATCTTTACGGCGGTAAACCTCAAGGCTGCCACCTTATGCATGTTATAGCGCGGAATTTAAAATCCAACAACGGAACATTGCTAACCTCACTCTTGTCATCTTTACGGCGGTAAACCTCAAGGCTGCTACCTTATGCATGTTGTAGCGCGGAATTTATAATCCAACAACAGAACATTGCTAAACTCTCTGCTATCATCTTGAAAAGTTCAGTGTTCCAAACACTAGTTCGAAAAACGTAACTCATCGCACCTCGGGGATTTTATTAGGTAAGACGTAACCCCTAGGTTCCATTCCTTTTTCTGAGCATGAAACCATTTACAAATAAAGATTAATTTTCTACACTTAACAAAGTACAAGCGTTCTTGCTGATAGCGATCGATGAGGTTGTTGCACCTTTAGCCCTTTAGCCCTTTAGCCCATTAGCCCTTTAGCCCTTTAGCCCATTAGCCCTTTAGCCCATTAGCCCTTTAGCCTATTAGCCATACAAGGAATGTGCGGTAATCTAATCTTCTTAGAACAAAGGTATCCCTGACATGTTCTAAACACATGTTGTATCGAGTACAGCGTTCTATTATAGTCATGATCACTTATTGAGTGTTCTAAACACTTCAATCAATGTTCCGATCACATGATCACGGTATAGAGTGCAGTGTTCGATTCTAGTCTTGTTATGTTTCTTTAGTGATTTGCAAGTCTAAACATGGATAATGACGTCATCACTGCAGCACGTGCTTACTCTAGCTATTCCGATGCAGGTTTAAACTTGTTCGATAGAGCTATGCCTTGACATAAGAGGAGGCCTTAACAGCCTAAAGATTGTCTAAAGAAAGCTGCTGTGAAGAAAAAGCACGTCGAATTTTTCAAATTGCCCGCCACCAAATTTCAAAGGTATGAGGTTTAGTGCTGTAAAAATACCTGCGCGATGCAAAGCTAGCTTTCTTCATCAGAGCAGCCACCATCTTGTGTGAGCACCTCTAGGCCGTATCATAAGCAGCTGTGTATAGTCACCGTCTTGTCGCTGCTACCTTGCGCAAGCACCCCTAGGGCGTCTCATAAGAGCAGCAACCATCTTGTGCAAGCGCTCTTAAGCTGTCTCATAAGAAGCTATGTATAGCCGCCATCTTGTAGAAATAGATAGCTGCCAATGCCAAAGGGCCTAAGTAGGAATCGAACCGTCGATCTCATCATTTGACTATGTTTTCTTTTTCCTGATACTGCAAACCTAGGTATTAGGTAGAAAAATTTTGTCCGTTTTCGAGATATTTAACATTTTGCATTTAAGCCCCAAATTTAATGAATCGAACCTGCACGGCACGTTATACTCTCTACCATAGCTAGACTTGATCATGTTGCGAGGACTTGCTTCAATACAAGGTAAAACAGAGCGAATGCCAAAGCGTCTAAGTAGGAACCGAACCGTTGATCTCGTCAATAGACTATGTTTTACTTGTTCCTCATACTGCGAACCGAGGTATTGGGTAGAAAAATTTTGTCCGTTTTGCTCTACGATGCACCGTTTTCGAGATATTTAACATTTTGCATTTAAGCCCCAAATTTAATGAATCGAACTAGCAAGACACGTTAGCCTCTAAGGTAGCTTTCTTCATAAGAGCAGCAGCCATCTCGCGCAAGCACCCTTAAGGCGTCTCATAAGGAGTCGTGTATAGCCGCCATCTTGCGTCCGCCATCTTGCGCAAGCATCCTTAGGGCGTCTCTAGCCATCTTGTGCAAGGACCCTTAAGCCGCCTCATAAGAGCAACCGCCATCTGGCGCAAGCATCTCTAGGGCGTCTCATAAGGAGTCTTGTATAACCGCTATCTTGCGCAAGCATCCCAAGGGAGTCTCATAAGAACCTATGTAGTAGCCATCTTGCATAAGCACCTTTAAGGAGTCATGTATAGCTACCATCTTGTGCAATTAGCGTCAAGATATGGCTGCTGTAGAATTTTTCTTTTTAAATTATCCGCCACCATTTTTCAACTAAAGAGTGTAGCACTGAGGTTTGCGATGTAAGATGGCGGATGACAGCTGACAAAGAGCGCGTGAGTTTGTTTACTAAACAAGAGCACGTGGAATTTTTCAATTTGCCGCCACCACATTTCAAAGGTATCTAGCTAAAGATGGCAGCACGGTGCTCTCTTGATTAAAGATGGTGGATGACAGCTGTCAAAAAGCACGTGGCTTTGTTTCCAAACAAGAGCACATAGAATTTTTCAAATTGCCACCACCACATTTCAAAGGTATCTAGCTAAAGATGGCAGCACGGTACTCTCTTGATTAAAGATGGCGGATGACAGTGGAACGGCAGGTACGGGCTAGGAAAAGCGGCGGCCCGAAGGGGCTGGATGAAGGTCGCATTAAGCGAAAGATACCAACACCAATTAACAACGATATCTCGCCAAGCTTCTTTAATTACAAGTTCGGAAACTTTAACTGCTTTAAAAACATCAAGTAACAACAATTTACAATTAAGAGGATAATACCCGTATATACATTCAGAATTATTACAAAACACTAATGAGGGAGCCAGCCCTCTCTACCAGGTACAAGTTCACATGCATACGTGAAGGGTTTCGCTTTGCAACTTTCCGAACATAATATGAAAGACCTTCTAATATTACAATAAGGTTGAGAATAAATTAAGCATGGCCTTCCGAATTCTTAACCAACGCAACGCCCGAAGGCACATAGAGAATCCGTAGTGGATTACAATAACGTAGAAAAGCAACACCTACTTAACCCCACAATGGAATGTTTCGGCCATGAAAATACTTTCTTTAAACTGAATCAAACACATCAACTAGAAATCTTAAATAAAGATCGAATCCAAAGCACAAAGTTCCTATCATTACACAGTGACAAGCCTCGTTTTTACCTCAGGCACCTTAAATTTCGACATCTTAAGGGGACAGTACAATAGCAAGATCCCTCTTTCTCTCTTACCTCCGCGCTAGCGTGCCGGGTTCGAGGGGCTAGAAGGCAAGCCCAGGAGATAACAGACTGCTCAGAGTGCCAACAGCCGAATCGCCCGGCCGGCCGAGGAGAACGACCGCGAGCCGAGCAGCGGTCACGTGGACCGTGGACCGAAACTCCCCTCTAGAAGAGAAGGGAGTTGCAGAGGGGCGCGAAGCAAGAGAGATAGAGAGAGCTCGGAAGGGAGGGAGGACTCTTCAGGGCGAGAATACTTCTACATTTCCCTGAAGACATGCGGAACGGGCAAAAATACATTTATTCCATAAGAGGGGCAAGGATAGGAAATAAAATACATGTAAATACATCAAATTACACAATACATAGTACAGCTTGCAAGCACATACACTGTAAAAACACTGGAGAAAGATAGTCTGGGAGGGGGATCACAGTTTACACGGTGTAAGATGGCGGATGACAGCTGACAAAGAGCGCGTGAGTTTGTTTACTAAACAAGAGCACGTGGAATTTTTCAATTTGCCGCCACCACATTTCAAAGGTATCTAGCTAAAGATGGCAGCACGGTGCTCTCTTGATTAAAGATGGTGGATGACAGCTAACAGAACTTTTCAAATTGCCCACTACTACAGAGGGCAGCACCGTGCTCTGTGGATTAAAGATGGCGGATGACAGCTGACGAAATTGCCCGCATGATAGCAGCACAGTGCTCTATTGGTTAAAGATGGTGGATGACAGCTGTCAAAAAGCACGTGGCTTTGTTTCCAAACAAGAGCACATAGAATTTTTCAAATTGCCACCACCACATTTCAAAGGTATCTAGCTAAAGATGGCAGCACGGTACTCTCTTGATTAAAGATGGCGGATGACAGCTAACAGAACTTTTCAAATTGCCCGCTACTACATGTCATACAGAGGGCAGCACGGTGCTCTGTGGATTAAAGATGGCGGATGACAACTGACGAAATTACCCGCATGATAGCAGCACAGTGCTCTATTGATTAAAGATGGTGGATGACAGCTGTCAAAAAAGCACATGGCTTTGTTTCCAAACAAGAGCACGTGGAATTTGCCGCCACCACATTTCAAAGGTATCTAGCTAAAGAGGGTAGCACTGTGCTATGTTGATTAAACATGGCGGATGACGGCTGTCATAAAAGCGCGTGAGTTTGTTTCCAAACAAGAGCTTGTAGAATTTTTCAAATTGCCGCCACCAGATAGAGGGCAGCACGGTGCTCTCTTGATTAAAGATGGCTGCTGTCATGTGGAATTGCCTGCCACTACATTTCAAAGGTATCTAGCTAAAGAGGGCAGCACGGTGCTCAAAGATGGCTGCTGTCAAAAAGCATTTTTCAAATTATCCGCCACCACATTTCAAAGGTAAGTAACTAAAGAGGGCAGCGCTGTGCTCTATGGATTAAAGATGGCGGACGGTAGCTGTCAAAAAAGCATGTAGCATTGTTTCCAAACAAGAGCACGTGGAATTTTTCAAATTGCCGCCACCACATTTCAACTAAAGAGTGCGGCACGGCGCTCCCTTGATTAAAGATGGCGGATGTAGCTGTCAAAAAAGCACGTGGTTTGTTTCCAAACAGGGGCACTTAGAAGTTTTCAAATTGCCGCTACCACATAGAGTGCAGCACGGTGTTCTCTTGATTAAAGATGGCTGCTATCAAAAGCATTTTTCAAATTATCCGCCACCACATTTCAAAGGTAAGTAGCTAAAGAGGGCAGCACTGTGCTCTATAGATTAAAGATGGCGGATGACAGCTGTCAAAAAAGCACGTGGATTTGTTTATCTCGCGCTAGTGAGGTTAAGTTGGTAGCACTAAGATTTAGACCCGCCAAGATGGCAGCACTGCCGATGACAGGTGACGAATTTGTAGCTACTGCGATAAAGAGGGCAGCACGGTGCTCTGTAGTTTAAAGATGGCGGATGACAGCTGTCAAGAAAAGCACGTGGCTTTGTTTATCTCACGCTAGTTAGGTTAAGTTGGTACTACTGAGGTTTAGGCCCGTCAAGATGGCAGTACTGAAGTTAGCGATGCGTTGTTGCCTGTCAAAAAGCACGTGGCTGTCAAAGAACACGTGGCTTTGTTTACCTCGCGCTAGTTAGATTAAGTTGGCACTACTGAGGTTTAGGCCCGTCAAGATGGCAGTACTGAGGTTAGCGATGCGTTGTTGTCGATGATAGCTGTCAAAAAGCACGTGGCTTTGTTTACAAATTCAAATTTCCCGCGGGTAGTGGAGGAGACCTTTGGGAGGCCTCTGGCTGTGGTGGTGGTGGAGGAGGCATCTGGTAGGCCTCTGGCTGTGGTGGCGGTGGAGGTGGCCTCTGGGAGGCCTCTGGCTGCGGTGGCGGTGGAGGTGGCCTCTGGGAGCCCGCGGTGGCGGTGGCGGCCGAACTGTTCAATTATACTACTGTACTGATCACCCGCCTTTCCTCTTTCAAAGTTTTCCGATCCCGATTATCACTTCGACTAAATACGTAGGTATTTACTTCGACAGGAAGTTATTATGGCACTCTCATTTTCAATACCTGGTAGGGAGATCTCTGCCGAAAAGAAACATTATATTTTGCCTTAATGAATAGGTCTTGGGGATCGGATCCAAGTACAATGCTACTGATGTATCAAAACATCATTCGCTCGACTTTTGATTGTAGCTCAGGTGTCATTGATACGGTAGCTATTAAGAAGCTTGATAAATTGGACTCGTCTCAGGTACACTTTGTTAAGCTCTGTATCGGGGCTCTACAATCTTCCCCCAACAACACGACTTTGGTTGAGGCTGCGGAATAACCATTATATTTGAGGAGAAAATTGCTTGCCTCGAAATTTATTCTCAGGACTCTCTCGATTACCTCACACCCCCTCCTTTCAAAATTATCCTTACTCGTACGATAATGTCAGGAACGAGGTACTGCCCTATGTAGCTACCCAGCTCTTGACTGGGCATATAACTTAATTCCCTTTCATCTTACCTTTCAAGTAAACTATTACGTCCCTCACATTATTCTTCCCTCAGTCGGTTGTTCTCAAACCTTAGGTCAATTATTTAGAACGCGTTCTATTAAATACATACGGATAGCATTGTCCCAGGATGTTCATTACCTTTCCCCAATCTTATATATAGCTAGTTCCAAACAGAATAACGCTCCAGGTGTAGGGGCTGCTGTTTTTTCACAAGATCTACACATTTCAAAACAATATACACTCCCGTCGGAGACATCTTTTTTGCGGCGAAGGCTTTTGCGTTCCGTCAAGCCTTATTATGCATAAAGTATTCTCAACTCGCGAGTGCCTACATTGCAACTGATTCCCTGAGTGTCCTCCAAGCTTTAAACAATCCATGTTTCCGGAAAAATTGGTACATTCAAATTCTTCGAAAACTTTGTTTTGAAATACATCAATTAGGAATAAAGGTTACATTACTTTGGATTCCTGGCCATTCTGATATTAAAGGAAATGAACAGGGTAATGCCTTGGTTAATGTGGCGGCTCAAGGAGAGGGCATAGCATACCATTTGGCATTACCCTTTACTGATTTTTGGAGCAAATGTAGAGATACGGTCAGACAATAATGGCAAGATGATTGGAGTCACCCCTCGCGTAGAACGGGTCGAAGTATGTTACGCTCCTTCCGATTATACCTAAATCTCCGTGGTTTAAACAACATTATTATTCTAAACGTCATATCACTAATGTTATTTGTTTCCGTCTCAATCACATATACATTCCTGATCAGTTATATCGTGTGAAATTGCTCGAGTCTAACCTCTGTAATGTCATACTTCGGTTAATACAGTTAACCATATTACGTTTCAATGTCCGATGCTCGAAGTTAGTAGAATCAAATGGATACAGCCGCTTTTTAGGCTACGATTAGTGTTACCCACTCAACTATCATGTTGGATAATAAATCCCATCATGTTCGGTGGTAGCTCTATCTTTCTTCTTCTGTTCTTAATGACTGTATATAAAAATAATACTTTATATGCAGGCGGCTAACGAATGAAGGGACCGATTATCTCCCGGTATAAGGAGATCCCCTATTCCAAGTGCCAACAGTCTTTTTGAGAGCGGATGAGCGGGTATGGGTAAGGGCACTCTATTGTCTTGGGGACAAAAACTTGTTCCCAGACGCGGAGAAACCATTTTGGTCAACGGCATTAGGATGCAGAAGGCAACGGGAAACCACTGCATTAAAGATCCTAAGAGATATTCCAATAAACTCACATGGCATGGCTGCAACGTCAAGATCAGAGCTGGCCGTGTGGATCGTCTACCTCCGTTTGGAGACGACGTCTTAAGAAGAAGAAGATATCTTCATCAGAAGACGAGCTTGACTGTTGTAGTGGAAGGACGTACGTGCCTCTCGCTCGCTCTCTCTCTCTTCGCCAGGTGATCTGTGCTTTCTAAGTGCTAGTCAGGCAGCTGTACTTGTTAGTACAATTTCGAAAGAGCTTTTCTTCTCGGTGTTCGCTTTCTCTTTCAGGATTTCTTTTTCAGGAGGACCAGGATGGCGATGATAACCGTCCAATAGAGACCGGCCGACTACGACTGCGAGTTAGCCACACGAGAACTCCAAGCTAGGCTGAGATTGGCGCCCGCCCCAGACTTCAGACTCCTGGCGCTGTTGGTATACAACCGGTGGGATAAGGACGTATACCGGGAGACGATTCCTATAGTCGATCTCCTTGCAGTGATCGCGGAGGGCAGCGGAGATGGGTCGCTTACCCAGGTCATCGGCGAGGTGATCCCAGGCTGGGCAGTCGTGATCTACCCCCAAGGACGCAAACCATCTCCACGCATTCGAGAGGCTGATGTCCCAACGTGTCCAGGTCGTCCGGTTATCAGGACTCAGGGAGCAGCTGGATGTCTCAGGCAGCCGGGAGGCAGCCATCCAGACGAAGCCGAGGACGACGGTGGCGCTTCCGTGACCCCAGTTGGACCGCTGTACTTTACGAAGTACACGCAGGCCAACAAGGCCGCCAACCAGGAACGTCGACCACCTGCCAGGGTGAAGGGGACGCATACCCAGGACCACCAGGAAGGGCCTGTAACCCGAGCGCAATCCAGGAAAGCGCCCGTGACGGCGGACGGCAGAACAGCAGTGGAGGAGGTCGCTCCCTGGCGTTCAGAGGCTGCTGTCCAAGCCCAACCTGCCAGCGTGTCTGTCGAGCTGCAGACATCGACGCGCGCTCCACAGGACAGAGAATGCAGTCGAGTGTTAGCACCGACCCCCGCCAACATGGAGGAGGAAAAAGACGGCGACGCATCGGAGCCACCCGCTACCCCGAGGTCACAAGGCCGGGAGGAGAGCCACCAGGAAGAGGCCTCTTCCCCTGCCCAGAGGGCCGCCCAGCCTCAACCCAGGACTGCTCTCAGGACAGCAGCCGACGGAGGAGCAAATCAGGACAGGACCTCAGCGGGTACGGTAGCGGTAGTCAGGTGAGGTCGAAACGTCCCCCTCAACAGCTCTTGCAGTGTTTCCGCTGTCTGAGGTGGGGCCACCGAAGGAGAGGTGTGGACTCCTAGTGAGGTGAAACCGCTGTGGGGGTGATCACCATTACACGGCCTGCGAAGCACTTAATGAGGCGCCGGTGTGCGCCAACTGCGCGGGGGGTCACCCGGCCTCCCATCGCAGTTGCCCTGTTTACCGGGTCATGGCACGGCAGAGAGGAAGGAGGCCCGGCGACATGACCCACCCCCTTCCAGAAGGCCCCGCCCCGGCGGCCTTAGCCTCATTCTCCGGGATCGGAGACTGGGTACAAGGGACCCCAAGGAGGTGGCGCTGTGCGGCGGGCCCTAGTGGTACTAGACGCATGGCTCCGCAACCGGCAAGGCCCGCGCTAGTCACGATAGTGCCCAGACGGACTGATCCCCTGGCAGATGGAACGGGGAGACTATGGTTCATGGCTGGTGCATGATACCTCTTCTCAACTGACACAACCACTGGATCTTTCCAGCCCACATCCTTGCATGTACTATCACAAGATGTAAGGTTTACATGTAGGCTCTTTCTCTTTTCCGCCTATGTGGTTTTTCCCTGATCCTTCAACACTACACCTTAACACTATCCTACCAACACAAACTTGCCTGGTAACGTGTCTAACATGCAAACAGGCAGATACTTGTATCATCTCCCACTCTTCCCTGCTATCTCTTTTCTTCTGAGAAATTAATGACATGTCGGAGGCCATGTAGATTGGGTCGATGATCACGCGGAGGGAGTGGTCTTCGCACCCCCCCCCCCCGGCACAAAAAAGTTAACTTTATCGCTTGTGTTTTCGTCTCCTCCATACTTTGATCAAATACAGTAGATACAATACGCGACACTTCCGGATTTAGCCTTGTTAAAATGGGAGACAAGTTGCAAGTGGCGCTCCTAGTGGCTTGACCTGAAAATTCGCGCTAAATTCAGATATCAATGGAAATGTATATACGGAAATGGATAAGTAAATTACGTCTAGAAGGAAAAATGTTACAAAGATTATAACTTCAAAGTTGCTAAAGCAATTCTGTATAAATGAATGAGGAATTATTTAACAAGTTATTATTTCAAGACCGAAATTAGACATATAATCAAGATGTGAAATGGACTGCTGTGAAAGGGCTTGATCTTTCATTTATGCATCACTTTTTTTTAGCTTTAGTATTCCTGCCTGAACGTTCACGGCTAGATTTTTCTTTTTTCTCATTTAAAAGCATTGTATCATCATATTAAAACACTTGTTAACAAAAATATCGGCACATTGCTTACACACGTGATTCAATGAATTTATATTTAAGAGGTGGAGAATTTTCTTTTTAACTTGAAGTCTAATAACAGAAAGAAAATCTATAAATTTAGCCTCAAAAAACATTCAAACTTTCCCTATAAGCAATACTTGCCATAATTCCATTACATTAGGGTAAAGCAAATTTGCATCATCATATTGTTTCAACAAAATATGTATATTTCTTAAATCACCCATATTTTCTTCAGTGCTTGACAACGCATTACGGCATTCCAAATGGGGTAACTTGGAACACAACCAGCCACACTCATATGCATATGTATTTTCATGAATTAAATCAAACCCACAGATCGCACCTACAACAACACATCAGTACTGAAGGTTAATTGCTGCACTATACAATAAAATATGCGTATTATATTTTAGGCCAGTTAATATATGGGTCGAGCGGGTCCTATAAAACTCTCTTTGTCACTGGAAGAATATATATGCAAACACAATATTACTTACATTTTCTTGTCACGAGGGAAAGGGAAGAAAGGCCGCGCATTCTTCTCCACTTCATAGTTACTGCACCCAAACACAGTACATACCTTTCCCCTCATGTTGAGAGGAGATATCAAGGAATGACACACGCTACTATTTAATTATGACCACTCACTGAAAACGCATAAATACCACCAAAAACTTCACACGCAAATACACGTGCTGTTATGACAGAATGAGTAGTTCTCAGGTCAATCCGCTAGAGACAGCTCTGATAGCTGACCCTCGATATCTCGCTGAGTGTCGCGTATTGTCTCTCTGTACTGTATTTGCTTTTATGTTCATTATAGTGTCAGTGACTGGGTGAATCGCTATTACAGGCGAAACCCATTAAATTTTAAAGAGGAAGAGGAAGAAGTAGTAGTGTTTACCTTCGCAGCCTTGTACCCAATTTTCCCACCTGTGCGATGGTGATTTGTGCTGTCGCCGGTTGCTCTAACCACGATAGACACCAGAAGGACTTGGATATTAAATTCCATCGCTTTCCGAGGAACAGTGAAATTCAATTGAAGTGGATTAATGCCTGCAAACGGGCTAACTCGTTTACTGTTGGAAATGCTCGTGTGTGCTCTGTCCACTTTGACGACTCGGACTACATAAGGGACTTGAAGCACGAATTATTAAACCTTCCTATTAGACGTGTTTTAAGACCTGAAGCAGTACCACACTTACATTTTCCACTGAATAGTAACGGTTTAGCGAGTCAGACCTGTAAAGGTCGTGGAATAAGGACACAAAAGCGAAATAATCGGAAGGAGGTACGACAAATTTAATGATCATAGGCTTCAATTGAATCAGGCCTAGGTCTGTTCACACCAGGATATTTTCGTCAAGAAACACGATTAACCAACAGTGTTTATACTTATTTTATTTAGTATATGGCTAACACATCAAATTGCATATAAATACAGTAGTAATGCATAATATTTACAGTTTGTAGTATTTACAGGTTCAAGTTATTTACCTAGTCAACACACAAAGGTGAGAGAAAAAAAAAGTCTCTATGGTTTCCCTGGTAGGTGGTGAGAAGACACTGCTCCACTATGTGCCAAACTGTTCATAGCACCACAACTGCACGCTGCCGAATTAAGTATTCCCCACTGCCATGGCCAGTGTTGAAGGTTGTCCGGTTCTGTGAAAAATCAAAAACCCCTGGTTTGTTTTTCAATCATGGTAGATTGTGATATTCTGGTGGAGCACTTGATATCCATGCTTGCTTCTAGGCCTGAGCAGATTAAAGTTAGCGTCTGCTAGATTTCTGGCTGTTCTAACAGGTGGATGTCTAGATTTTGGCCTGTTGATAAGAGCATCATTCATGTTGCCATGGATTGGCAACTGACTGTTGTTAGTTATTTTCCTTTAATCTCGGAGGAGAGCATTTTCCCGACGGAGGTGAGGTGGTGGAATATGGGATAGAACAGGAAGTGGGAGTAGATATTGTCCCTGATATCATACGCATTCAGCTTAGTGTCAATTAATTTGGTGTGACTGCTGTTCAGCCATATCGATGAGCAGTATTCTGCAGCAGAGTGCACAGAGTGAAGACCGTAGGGTAGATGCTAATGATCCCCAGGTGGTTCCACACAGCTTCTGTAAGATGGTGATCCTTGATCATAACTTAGCAGCAGTTTTCTGAAGATGTTACTTGAAGGACAGAGTTCTGTCAAGAGTAATCCCTAGATATTGTGGTTGTCTGTTGTGGGCAAGACAAATGTTCTCAAACTGAACCTTCAGTTCACGATTGGACATTTTGTTGCTAAAGTGAAAACAAGTAGGCATAACTTCAGTTTTATTTAGATTCTGTTGTAATCTCCATTTGCGAAAGTACTGTCCCAGGGTGGTAAGATCAGCTGTCAGTGTTTCTTCAGTGTTTTCCATGAATTTCCATGAATATAGAAACCTAGGTCAAAGTATTCAAATAATGCAGATCACCATAGAAGGACTGAGCAGATCAAAGTGTCAGTTTTTATCAAGACTATCTCTGGAAAATGATATTGATGTAATTCCTTTATGTATAATTTTTACTGTTAATAAACAAAATAGCGTGTTTAAACTTTTCGGCCATGTTTGTAAACAAACTATTGTTAACTTCCGGGAATGAAATTTTTCATGAACATTTCGCTGACATTTTGGTTTGCATATGAGCGAAGACGCAATAATATAGAGCATGCAAATTCGAAACTCGGAGTACAATGCTTTCTTATCTCTACTAAAAATTGACTATCAAATCACAAGCGAAGTTCTAATACCCTAATATGCAGTATTTTAATTTTTTTATTATGTTCTTTGAGCTATGTTCTAGTGTAGTTTCATTTCCAGTTTCGCTACTCGATGAATAATCTAACCTTCCATAATCATTTGTACATCATCAAAATCATACTAGGTATTCTAACTGGGTTAAATGAAGATTTACCCCTGTGGGTAGGGGTGCAAACGAATACACCCACGGTATCCCCTGCTTGTCGTAAAAGGAGACTAGAAGGGGAGACCAAGGGATGATTGAATTAGAACCTTGAGATTAGTACCATCATGCGAGGAGCACCCTGGGTCGCCTTTACTTGCGAGTAGTACCACTATGTTAGATACACAATAGGTTTGTAATTAGTAGCAACAGGGTGAATCAGTGTGGGTTTTACAGTACCCATGATTAATACCACCGGACGAGTTGGCTGTGCGGTTAGGGGCGTGCAGCTGTGAGCTTGCATCCGGGAGATAGTGAGTTCGAACCCCACTGTCGGCAGCCCTGAAGATGGTTTTCCGTTGTTTCCCATTTTCATGCCAGGCAAATGCTGGGGCTGTACCTTAATTAAGGCCACGGCTGCTTTCTTCCCAATCCCGTTGTTGTCATAAGAGCTGTCTGAAATACATTTTTAAAAAAAAAGTGATTAGTACTACTCTATGTGGAACACCACGAGCTTACATTGCCTGGGATTAGTTCCACTGTGAGAAACACCATGGGTGTGGGCATTGCCCGTGATTCATTCCACTATATGAGCGACACTGTAGGTCTGCATTGACTGTGATTAATACCCACTATGTGAGGAACACCACGTGAATACTCGCACCTGTGACTAGTACACCTAGGTGAGGAACCTCATCGGTTTGCGTTGGCTATGAGTGGTGCCATTGTGTGAGAAACACCATAGGTCTGCATTACCTGTACAAAGTCTTGTGTGGAACACTGTGAGTCTTCACTACTTTTGATTAGTATCCCAACATGACAAATACCATGGTTCTACTTTACTAGCGGCATGTACCATTATGAGGGGCCGTTGACGTGGCTTTTGGGCCCCTTTAGAAAACAAGCGTCATCATCATCATCAGGTTTGTACTTTGGAATGGTCCCTTGGTCGGTAACGCTGTTTGTTTCTGGTAGTTTTTGGGTAGGATCCACTGATTGTTTTGGGGTTCATGTCCATCCATTCATTCTTCATGTCATCTTTTTTTTCTTTTGATCAGTGGATGGTTTAAAACTTTTGTTTTGTAATTTTATTTCGTACCATCAGGGGCCGAATACCTAGATGTTAGGCCCCTTGAAACGACAAGCATCATCATCATCATCATCATCATTGTATGTATGTATGTCATAAATGAGAGTGATTAGGTATATTTTCTTGTAACCATTTAATGTTTTTTTTAGTTTTAAGATTTTAAATTTAATGGTCAATTCACATTGTAACTGTAGATATGTATGCCCTTTTTCGTGTCCTTTTTTCACTAGACTGTGATGCAATATATGTGATGAAATCCAAGAATAAAAAAATCTTCCTATTTTTCATTTCTAAAAGTTTGCAGCAATGGTGTCTCCCATCAAGCACTTTGCCATAATAGCCCCAGGGGCTCTCAACTTGGGAGCGTGGGTTGGCGATCGCAGGGCCCTTAGCTGAGTCCTGGCATTGCTTCCACTTACTTGTGCCAGGCTCCTCACGTTCATCTGTCCTATCCGACCTCCCTTGTTCTTTTCCAACCCCGTCAGTTTTAGGTTTGCGAATCCTAGGGAGTCTTTCATTTTCACGCCCTTCGTGGCCCTTGTCTTTCTTTGGTCAATACCTTCAGTTTTCGAAGTGTCGGATCCCTTCCATTGTTTCTCTCTGATTAGTGTTATATAGAGGATGGTTGCCTAGTTGTACTTCCTCTTAAAACAGTAATCACCACCACTACCATTTGCCATAATACACCCAGCGCTCGCCCAGCTCTGAGTCGTACGGTGTTTTTGAACAAGATTTCCCGTACTGTATGAAGGTATTATGTACATACACACTCATGTAATGAAAATTGCGTAGGAACAATACACTGAACATTAAACACGTGAACAGTTAAGGACAAGTTTCTAATTACACATTAATTATACCGTTAGTAATAAGTTCGTAACAAGTTAACTAGTTAAACATGCTTTCGAGCAGAAGTATGAAAGAGACTTATAAAGACTTTTTATCTTTTTAATCGGAAGCTGAACGAATGTTTTAATAATATTTTGGTTAAGGATAAGATTTTAATTACACATTTTAAGCATTCTTCTCCCCCACTCCAACCACCACCATCCCCCCATTAGATAAAGTTATACGTTTCTAATTAGAAGAGATCAAGGCTGTTATGAGAACAATAAATTGTGTATACTTTCATATTTTTGTACCTGATGTACGAAACATGTACTACGAATGATTTTATAAAATTGCCAAAGGCAAATAAAGGTATCGATAAGGTGGTTAAACAATTCATTGCTTCTTAGTTCGTCATATTGATACTGACATGAAGTGGATAGTTTGTAATACATCTGTCATGTTCAAACTCTCAATCTTGGCATCTGAGGGCCGACACTACCACTGATCCACAGAGAAATGTTATATACTGAACTGTATCTGGAATTAAATAAAATGTGCACATTTGCAAAAAACACCTATGCACTTACAACTTATTCATCGCCAACTTCTCTGCAGGTTGAGGTCGTAGTAATATTCAATTAGGGCTTTCATATTAAAACATTGCAATCTGAGTGTGTTGGCCATGCGGTTAGAGGTGCGCAGCTATGAGCTTGCATTCGGGATGGTGGGTTTGAAACCCACTGTCGGCAGCCCTGAAGATGGTTTTCCGTCGTTTCCCATTTTCACACCAGGCAATTTAATTTAATTTTCATTAAGGCCACTGTCGGTTCCTTCCTACTCCTAGCCCTTTCCTATTCCATCGTTGCCATAAGACCAATCTATGTCAGTGCAACATTTAAAGCAACATTTTAAAAAAATCAACAGTGCAAACTGCAAATTTGCAAAAAAAATTCTCGGAGTATTTTGTAGTTTTCTTTCTCAAGTTATAAATGGGACCAAGAAGAAAATAATTTCTGCCCTAATATAAATTAGAGTCTTCAAATATATCTGTTACATTAATTAAAATTACTTGTGGACCCGTACTGCTCAGCAGCATTTCTTATATATAGGTCAGATAACTTGTCTTGATTTGCCTGTCACAGTCATATTCTTTTGCCTGCCCTTTTCAGTATTGTGAACATTTAATACCGGTACCTAATAACCGATTCATTTGTAATTTATTTTTATAACACTTCTTTCCATACTACATTCTCTGTGCTTCGACCATTCGGGCGTATCTCGATTTTAACATTTTCAAACTGTCTTGTCTCAGATAGTTCAATATACAATTGACCGTGGCTGAATACGGGTTCGTGAAAGTAGACTACCCACTTTTTCAAACTTTTGTCCCTGCGTTTTATTAATGGTCACACAGAAGGCTAGTCGACTTCATACCTTCCCGTCTGTATGTACGTAGAATGTTTTCTCTTAGCAGCATGTAAGTTATTAAGAACGTACTGCCATCTGTTGAGTATATTCAGCAGCTGGGGAAGGTCAGAGAATCAAAGAGTATCTAGCAGAGATAGTATTCTTCCATCATCAGAGGAAAGCGTTAGTCGTTTAGCAACCTGCTAAGTACAGAATGTATTGCTAGTTACCGTAAGCCGTTGCTTGCAATTATTGGTGTGATCATTTAATGATTTAATCTTGAAAAAAAAAAAAATATATTTCCATTGACTTTTCAAGAAATGAAAGATTTTTCCTGTACAGTACTATTGAGACGATTTGGAGATTTTGGTACAAACCTCACCTTTTAACACCCTTGTTAGCATTTTATATATATAGATTATTTAGATTTCTGTCTGCGTCCATGGCTAAATGGTTAGCATGCTGGCCTTTGGTCCAGAGGGTTCCGGGTTCAATTCCTGGCCGGGTCGGAGATTTTAACCTTAAATGGTTAATTCCCTTGGCTCAGGGACTGGGTGTTTGTGCTGTCCCCAACATTCCTGCAACTCACATACCACTATCCTCCACCACAATAACACAGTTACCTACACATCACACATGCCGCCCACCCTCATTGGAGGGTCTGCCTTATAAGGACTGCAGTCGGTTAGAAATAGCCACATGAAATAATTATTATTATTATTGTTTCCGAATTAGGCCGCCTATGGACCGCATTGAACTTAAGACTTTCTCTTCTTATTCTTCTTATTCTTCTTCTCCTCCTCCCAGAACCTCTTCATTCTTTCACTTCTGATCTTTCTTTCTTCTCAGATATGACCAGTTTGGGTCTACATTTTGGTGGTTTCTCCTGAAATGTTTTGATGCTGTCCACTCGACTTCTAAATTCTTTTCTTTAGTGAACCATATCCACTGTAAGTTCACTTTCTATTGCATCTCTTTTTACCTCTTCCACCCACTTCGTTGAAGCTTTTAGTCCAGTGATGTACTTGAATATTTTCTTAGTTAGCCGTTTCTCATCCATTCTTTCTAGATGCCCATAGAATGTTATTATTATTATTATTATTATTATTATTATTATTATTATTATTATTATTATTATTATTATTATTGTTGTTGTTGTTGTTGTTGTTGTTGTCGTTGTTATTATTATTATTATTATTATTATTATTATTATTATTATTATTATTATTATTATTTAGATTTATGTGTTGGGTAACATATAAGCTATGTTGCCATCCTTAAAGAATAATAATCTTCGTTGATGGTGTTAAAGTAGGGTGACCAAATGCATATAGATAAAAAAAAGAGGACAAAACTATGTAAAAAGGACAATGCCCCAAAAAAAGACACAAAAATTCTCCATTGAGAGTCTGAATTTAGACATATCTTCTAGTATATTCTAATTTTCACATACATGTATCCATTTCCATATTATACAGTAAATTTTTACAAAATATAAACTACAAAATTAGTTTACACACCGTGATGGGACTTTTCTGAAGATCCAATTGCCTTTAGGAGTTTTGGCTTTTCTAACATCATGATTATCTGTTTCCCGGGTATTGTTGCTTGTCTAACATATACTTACAAAACGATTCACATGTAAATTCCTTGAAATACTTTGCCCTTTTCTGACCACAAGGTAACTTGTTAAATTCAGGGTGATTACTACTCTCATTCAGGAATTCTTTGAAATGGAATCATCAGTTTGAAAAGTTACACAGGTTACAAATACAGATTTTTTTTCCAACATTACAATAATCTACCTCACTTTTCAACGCCATCCTTTTAAAACAAAAACCCATTGTTTAAAGTATTTGTAGCATGATTCATACAACATCATAGCTTTCTCCATATGAACACTAACGTTTTTTTAATCAAAACCTTCTTTTCTAGCAAATGAACATCTCTTGCAATCTGCAATTATTTCAAGAATATACTTTTCTTTCCTTTCTCTTTGCATGATATGTGCATGAAATACGGACATCAATGAATTTAAATGTCATACGTAGGCTTCTCTTAATCTATTTTCAAAAAATGGAACAAATATCATAGGTGATTTACATGCAGTTAAGAAATAATAAAGAACACTTGTAAAACCGAAGTAGTAAAATGGATTACCCCAAAATAAGCAGATTCATTAAAAAAGGAAAACTTTTTTAACCCTCCAAGCGCTGATCGTTTCACTCTTAGGTGCTGAACATTCTTGAGGCAGCATGCTGATACATTTAAAAAAAATTATAATAAATACTTGCCTTTGCTGGCAGGACCTAGTGTTTACAGTGCACTATGTCTTCTGGTATGGGCTAGAGTAATTTTGTTACTTTCATTGATCTGTCTCTGTCTTATCCTTGGCTTTGACAGTATGAAAGTGACTGAGGTATGAGCGATGCTAGTAATGCCATTCTTTCTGCAGCCAGTCCCTGTTATGAATGGTGTGAAAATGTTGCTCATAGGGTCGGTTGGTGCATGCATTTCAGTGGGCTTGGCAGACTGATATGTAATAGCAACTTATGGCTCGGTGAGGAAAGCAACGGGAAACTACTTCACTCCTCATTTCCCTAGTACGCCTCTTCAGTGATGACTAGGCCATCTATGACAGCTGATGGCGGAGCTGTTGAGGATCCAACCAGCCTTAGGGCTGAAGACTGAACATACATACATAATAAATACAAATTTTAACTATATAAGGCCTAGGGCATATTATATATCAATTTCTTCAGGAAGAATTAGAGAATAAGATAATAGTAGGATGTTTTATTTACAACTATCCAGTAAAAGTATAATGGATGATTAGTCATTTTTTTAAAAAAATCAAAAGATATTTCAATTTTTGAGGTTGGTCACAAGCACTACATTATCTGAAATTAAATTCCAAGATTTACAAAATGTGCCAAATTTCATTACAAGCACAATAATATATAATAATATAAACTTCAATGAATAATAAAAAAAACTCAGAGAAAGTCTGTTGTGGTGGGTTATTAGGTCTAGATGTGCCTGGTAGAGTTAGCAAGTTTGGATTGCCTACATCACTACTTGACGCATCACTATAGTCATGGGTATCTAAATTAGGGTCATATTCTTCCCCACTTCCAGAAGAAAAGTTGTCTAATGATAAATCATCAGGAAAATCTTCTACATTACCAATGTCGTCTTCACTTTCATCACTCCCAAGCTCCTCCACTGCTTCTCTAATTGCACTTGAACCACTTAGTTCACTCATGTTTGTATTATAATAATCACTAAACTAAAAGAAACCAATTAAAATAAAGTAAATCAGCCACACAATTATCACAAATCGGCTAGCAAACAATAACCTTCAAACGCTCGAAGCAACCGCACAGTTTGAGCAGACATAAACAAAGACCAGTTCACAGCTGACAAGATCGCTGCTTACTGATTTCCTTCCCCAACCAAAGACCAACTTGCACTGCCTACCAGAATAGAGAATTTCATTTTGCAGCGAGAATATTCGTAAAATCGATTGTTATACCGATTTTATTAATCGTCTCACTGCGAGACGATAGCACTTGAGCTGGGATCCCAATCATCTCATAGCGAGACAATAGTACTTGGAGGGTTAAAAATCCACCCGGACGCCGGACAAAGGTCTAAAAAGGAGGACATGTCTGGACAAATAAGGACGTTTGGTCACCTTATCTAAAACCATGTTTAGCATCCTGTTTCATGCATGACGTTGTTTAAATCAGTATTAATACGGGTTTACACGGAGTCGTTAACTGGGCGAGAACACTAATTGTTTTGAGCTACAACTTGCTTTTTCAACTCAGGGACTCAAGACCTTTTCCAGTTCATTCGAAACAAGTTCCCTCGTTCGTACATTTCTCACTCGTTCAATCATGGCAGAATGTGAAGCTGCGAAAGTTGTTTGCAGCCTATTAATACATGAGTTGAAAAATCATTTGAAAATGTATTTGCAGGGAGTTATCGTTGTAAAATCAAAATTGCTACAGAAAGGTGTTCAGGAAGGAGCTAAATCAGTTTTGGTTTTTGCTCAATAAATTAAAAGTGAAATTTAGAGAAAAGACACTAATATGAGAAGAACAATTCCGGCAGAATCTAAACTTCATGAAGAAGAAACTTAAAATTTTCATGTGTCCCTTTTTCATTTGACGAGCTTCTTGCTGGAGGGACATCATTATCAAAAACATTTCTTTCTTCTAGCCGCTTCTATGTTGTGCTGCCTGGAACTTGGAACTTCTGGTTTTGATTCAGTTTTATTCATTTCCAGGTTAATTTTTAAAATGAATGCACTATCGAAAATCGTGGGTTGCTAGATTGTTTATATATATTGTCAGCAGAGGCTCTAGATGTCTTCGAGTTTGCACAAAATATTTTGAATTTCCTGATAACAGGAAGGTTTTTTTTGGGTGCCACTCCATGAATCTTGAAACCATCAATGTTCATTTCAGTGTATAATGCTTCCTCCCTTGCATGTCAGAATCTTTCATGCTTTGTAATTTACATTCCACAAACATTCCTTTTTGTGAAACAACTCGACGAATTTCATCAACTGTGCGATACTCATTTTATACATTGTCATGTTGTCACCTCTTCGGCAGGAATATGACTGAAGCGGTGGTGCTCACTCCAACCAGTCGACTCCCACTCCCATTACTGCCTGTTAACATGAGGTAGCGATCACAACCGGCTGACCGATTCCCAGTTTACGACTCCGTGTGAACCTGGCTTTATAGTAATATGAACTGCGTTATGCTTTCCTTGTGTGTTTGTCCTGTGTTCCTAAACTTTTACCACCTGTACTTATCTTCCCTTTTCCAACACTTACCTGGCGTACTTCTTATCCTACACTTGTCCCACATCAGGACTGAAAATCTGTCAAGATGACCAAGCAGTGAATGTTGATGCCCTCCCTCCTGATTAAGCTGGGCAGCAGACAAAAGTTTTGTCGGAGGCTGAGGGATGGACGTAGGAGAACTGAGATCAATGAGAAGAGAGCCTGTCTATTTGAAGATGTGGAGATTGTCTTTGTCTCCTCTTTCTGTTGCTCCTTCTTCCCACACTATCCTGTCGTTATGTTCATCCTATTTTATGTTTCTTTACTTGTTCCTCCTCCTCATCATCATCATTTTCCATTATCGAGCTGCTTCTCCAAACTGTGTCCCAGTCCAGGTTTCTTTCCCTAATACTACGTTGGATTGTGTCTTTCCATCTCAGTCACGGTCGTCCGCGGCCTCTCCTTCCTTGCATTTGCATTTCCATCACCTTTTTTTGCATTCTTTCATCACTCATTCGCTTATTGTGCCCAAACCATCTTACTCGGCTCTTCTCTATTCTATCATTCATTTTTTCCACTCCATTTTCTTCCCAGATTTTCTCATTCCTTATTTTCTCTCTTCTACTCTGTATCATACTCCTCAAGAACTTCATTTTGGCTGCCTGTATTCGACTCTCATCCTTCTTTGTCATGTCCAAGTTTCTGCTCCGTAAGTTGTTATGGGTACGTAATACATCTTGTACATAATTTTCTTTGCTTCCATTGGCACATCTTTGTCCCTTTACATATATCTTACACTATGATAGAAACACCATCCAGCTTGATTCCTCTTATTGATTTCAGCATCCAGTCGAGCATTCTCCATTAATTCACTCCCCAGGTATTTGAACATCTCCTCTACTTCCAGGGGCTTGTCTGCATGTCTAATCTGACCTTTCCCTTCTTTCTCCCCTGTAGTCATAACAAGAGTTTTACTCTTTTCTACTCTTATTTTCAACCACATTCTTCGATCTTCAAATTCACCACATCCAACTGTTCTTGAACATTCATGTCCTCTTCTCCCCAAATTACAATATCATCTGCAAATAACATGTTCATTTTTCTTCTTTCATATGCTGCTTCTGCTGTTGTCATGATGTCATCCATTACTATTATAAACAGGGTTGGCGATACAACACTTCCCTGTCTCAGCCCACTAGTACCAGGCGAGTTGGCCCTGAAGTTATGGGCGCGCGGCTGTGAGCTTGCACCTGGAAGATAGTGGGCTCGAATCCGACTGTCGGCAGCCCTGAAGATGGTTTTCCATGGTTTCCCATTTTCACACCAGACAAATGCTGGGGCTGTACCTTAATTAAGGCCACGGCCCCTTCCTTCCAACTACTAGGCCTTTCCTACCCCATCGTCACCATAAGACCTATCTGTGTCCGTGCAACGTAAAGCCACTAGCAGCCTACTAGTGATTTTGAACCAACTTGTCCTGCCAAATTGTGTTTGCATGCAACTACAACATTCCTTGTACATTGTCATGATCATTTTTATTAATACCTGTCCAATTCCATTTTACACCAGACTGTTCCAAACTTTAGTCCTGGGGACAATGTCATATGCCTTTTCAATGTCAGTGAATGTCATTACTATATCATCCCCGTACTCCCATTGCTTTTCCATTAGTTATCTCCTGTCTTATCTGTATATGACTTGAGTTGATACTAAAATTCATAATCCAGCGTACAGGGTGGGCGAGAAGTCCCCGTACCCCTGTAACTGTTTAGTATCAGATGTTATGTTACATATGTATTATCATTATTATTAGCTGAGCTGAGTGGCTCAGATGGTAGATCACTGGCCTTCTAACCTCAGCTTGACAGGTTCAATCCTGGCTCAGTCCGGTGGTATTTGAAGCTGCTCAAATACGTCAGCTTTGTGTCGGTAGATGTACTGGCATGTGAAAGAACTACTGCAGGACTAAATTCCAGCACCTCGTAGTCTCTGAAAGCCGTAAAATGTAGTTAGTGGGCCTTGAAGCAAATAACATTATTACTTACATATTAAGTGTCCAATATATCTGTATGTTCCCCATTGTAGCGGTTTGGTTATTATTTATTATTATTTACAAAAGATAAAAAGAGTGAAACAAGCTAAAAGATTTCCACGTATTCAATACTGTTTGTTGTAACCTTAAAAAAAAAAAAAAAAAAGTTATATATATTTGATACTAGTTTCGGTCTTGCTAGAGGCCATCATCATGCTGTAAACACACTTCTGTATTCCTCCATGTTCTTCTTGACATATTTTTGAGCATATCTGGTGTTATAGTGCGAAATGTATCGTCAACAGCATTGCGCAGTTCCTCGTTTGTAGAATAACGACATGCAACTTAGTGACTCCCCATAACGAGTTGTCAGGTGTGGTTCCTTTCCAACTCAATTCTGTAATGAGGATTCTCTTTGGCCCACATGACATTTCTAGCACGTGAGCTGCGATAAATAGCACATTCAACTGAAAACATAACCTTGGTATGTCTCACTGCATTTGGGAATTTGGTTAACAAATCACAGCATGCTAAAACGTGCTCATTTTGGTCTTTATCCGGTAATTCGTTTATGAACATTGGTCAAAAAGGTCTGAACTTAAGGTCTTTTTTTAGTGTAATCTCACACTGTTATCCTCGGTATACAGAGTTCCGAAAGACGTTTACGCATCGACTTCATTGAAGATTGTTCAATTGAAGCACAGACTCCAGCACGTTTCTTCTCGTATCTTCTTCCTTAGACTCTATGGCCTTTCTTTAACACGTCTATCCCAATCGATAAGTGTTGCTTTTCACGGTGGAGCCTTATTAAATCTTCCCTGGAATGCTCCCATAATCTGTCTCATTGTTTGCCCTGTGTGTTGTCGTTCGTGCACCCACACACTTGCCACTAACCGCTCCTCAGTAGTGTAACTCTTACCGCTCACATCTGCCATGGCTTCACACTAACACTTGACTGCGACAGTATGTATTCCAACACTTGGTTCCAACTATTAATGAGAAGTAATACAGCTACCAACCTGCATAAATAACATAGCATAAATAGCATTTGATACTAAACAGTTACATGGGTAGGGGACTTCTCGCCCACTCTGTAGAATAAACATGTAAAATTTGGTCTCCACAATACTGTAATGATAAAGCAGCTTTTTATATCACCTGAAAAGTGAGAGAAACCAACTTAGCTCCTTCCTCCACTGACTGTTCTCTGTCACTTATGATGTGTGATTTTTTTTTTTTTTTTCAGTTGTCGCCAGTGTCTAGCAATGAGGAGGAGATGTTGACCGTAAAAGAAGAGCCAGGTTGGTTGACAGTGAAAGAGGAGCCGGGATTGGTTCAAGAAACTGAATTTCCATCATTGGTGAGTGTGTACTTACCATTCGTTTAAAAAAACTATTGTTTGCTAACTAACATAGTGGGTTCGAACCCCACTGTCAGCAGCTTTGAATATTGTTTTCTGTGGTTTCCCATTTTCACACCAAGCAAATGCTGGGGCTGTACCTTAATTAAGGCCATGGCCGCTTCCTTCCCACACCTAGGCCTTTCCTATCCCATCGTCGCCATAAGACCTATCTGTGTCAGTTTGACGTAAAGCAAAATTAAAAAAAAAAAAAAAAGAAAGAAGCTGTTTTTAAGCCTTAGACAACGTTTATCTAAGTTACGAACAATGTTCAGCCATTGTTTAGCTAGACGTCATTTAAAGTTTCAATATTGTCGCAACCAATGAAATTCGTCTGTACGCGCGCCAAACTTTAGTCAGCTGACGTCGTCCTACACGTTACACAAATATGACTAAGCGCGTGCATGGTTTGTCTATCATTTTTGGTGGAAATTAAATCTTGTAATATTGTCGAGAGTAAAGCGACACGCAACCGTGTTGGGAAGTGTAGCTTTCATTATAGTGTTGTTACAGTAAGTGTAATATAAATAGCATTGGTGAAGGGAAGATGGAATTATGGTACTGTGCAGCCAAATGAGTTGTATAGGCCAAATAGATGTAGCTTGCATTCTGGAGATCGTAGGTTCGAAACACACCATCAGCAGTCCTGATGATTGTTTTCCGTAGTTTCTCCATTTTTACACCAAGCAAATACTGGGGCTTTTATTGTAGCCACGGCTCCTCCTTCCCAGTCCTTGCATTTTCCTGTCTCATAGTTGCTGAAAATTTATCTGAAATGGCGGGACGATTATCTGGAAAAAAAAAAAAACTTTCTTGTGTCACTATTATGTGTGCTTACTTGGCAGTAAATATAATGTAACTGAATCCCACCCAGTTGATGTATGTGACAGCCATCTGATGATCGGTACAGGTTTTATGATATGGATGGATGTAGGCCTAGTCGATGTAACCTATAATTCCAAGAAAATTATCCCAAGTATAATAAAATAAATTGGTTGCCAAGAATTGTAGTCAAGTTGACATTTATTGAGCCTGACACAAGGGACAGTCTGGTAACTACTGTAAGTCCCTTATATTATCTCTTGAAAAACAAAATCTTATTTTAAACTGTTCCTCCCCGTACATTTGAAATGAATTGCTGTGATTTTGCAGTAGGGGGCCGTCGGACTAACCTTTCTTCCCGGAATCATCTCAACATGATACCGTAAAACCTTGTTAAGATGTTTTTGCAGGGGACAACAAAAATGAACGTGTTAAGCGAGAAAACGTACTACTGAATATACGAATAAAAACTATCCAACTGGGATGTGGAAACATGAGGGCATTTTACATCAAGTATCCACGGGTACAGTGAAAAGTATATCCACCATTTCTAAAGATGAGAGGAAAGTATTAAAAGGTGTGAAAACACGAGAGAACAAATATGAAAACATTTTCTGCTGTGGTTTATAAAATAACAAAGGCACTGAGCGAAGAACACCAAACATTAAATATGAAAACATATGCATGGGGGCCAAGTATTATTGCAGATCACACTCTTTCTAAACCAAATGGTAGTAGAGACCTCTTAGACAATGAATTGGAGGTAACACTCGACCATGTGCGACCGGGAGGAATGACTTTGACCGCCAGTTTGAAGAACTTCGACCAAGTCGAATGATCGAGTCGAAACTCGAAGGTGCGAGTTCAACATTCATAACCTCTGCGCGCTTGAAGATGCGGATGCCAATCCAATTTCTGAAAGATTTTAATTTTGTCTTCATTAGCAAGGAATTTGACGATTTTTTCCATATATTTAACTAGGCTATCACAAGACAATATGCACCACGCTAGTCAATTTCGGACGAATATGTTCCTAATCCAGACGCGTAGTCACTGTACCTTTCAACACAAAATACATTTCTAACTTCTGAGCAGAATGCGAAATACAAGACAAATAGACTCGCTGTGTTATTCAGCAATCTTGCTGCGGAAGCAAAACTGAACATTCCTGAGGCTAACGGCTTGCTCCCTGAATGTGCGACTTATCCTATGAACTTCAGGAATTTAATGCCGTTCTCTGTAATCACGCATCTGTGGCGATGGATCTTATCCGAGTTGGAAAACACGTTTGTTTCACAAGAGATGACAAATGACATTTTCAGCTCTAGGAAAAATGTGATCGTACTAAGCTGTATAGCGAAAATATATGACGTGATAAGTGAGGTAATTTTATATAGATTTAATACGATGAGAATCGGGGCTTTGAATTTACGATGTGCTAAGTGGGAAAACATGTTAATGAGGAATGCACTAACAAGGTTTCACTGTAATACAAATTCTATGTTTTGTGGTACATAAACTCTGATTGTGATTCACTCCTAAAATTTGAGTTTAAACAGTGTTCTCGACAGTGTTTGAACATGGCCGCTTGAACATTGGTTTTAGACAGTGTCTAAATGTTAAATAACATCTTTGTAACACGGCATACATACTTAGACATTTTTTTAATGGTAAACATCGTCTAACTACCGTTCCTGCAATCGGCTCAGTAAATTGCCGTCATCAGTTTTCCTTTCATAGTGTAAAACGAAAGCAAAAGATTTTCCAGCTCCAGCGAGGTCGGGATGTTAGTGACACCTTCCATCTTTCTCTATGTAACTACATGCAAATCTTCAATCTTTGTTTCATTCAGGATTATTTCTTATTATCCTGTTCTTGATTGAGTATATCTTATTCTGGATCTACCTCTTGTTGCTCTTCCTTCAGGCTTAGGCTCCATCATCATCATCAGTATACTTCCTTCTTATCCTCTTAGCATGTCCAAACCATTCAGTTTACTTCTATCCATGCTGTCAGATAGCTTTTCTCCAAGCAATTGGCTGCATAGTTTGGGTCACATTCGGGATGTAGTAGCTTCGAACCACACTGTCGACAGCCCTGAAGATGGTTTTCCGTGTGTTCGGTCTCATTTTAGAGTTGCTTACTCGTGTTGAACGAGGCCTAGCTCTTCCCACAGTCCACGAAATGTGCTTCATTAAGTGCAAAGGGAAGGCCAACATAATGTACATTACATACTTCATTCATTCACAAAACTATTTACACTGTACAAAATATACATTAGGATGCCATGGTCCATGTTGTAGCGCACAAACACAATACTGTTACCCACGCTCATCCAAGTCTCGGAACTCACTGACGCCGGTAAGGCGCGTGACTCTGTCCCCCTTCCACTGGGGCTGTAGCAGTCTGATTGTGCTGACCTCTGACGAAAAAAACACATGGCGTTCAACATACCGCCCACCTAATTTATATATAAATTACAAACATAAATATTATTAAGAACAATAAAAATTAGCACTCACACTGAAAAAGTCAAATGAAAAAACCAAAGTTTTAGCACATAAAAGATTACACCTTTTCACTAATTACACTTTTTCACTATATACAGTTTTAACCTCTTCTGGGAAGACACAAAGTTTTGCAATTGGCTGTTTGAAGGTCCCCTTGGGAGTGCGAATAGTGGCAACTCGCACCAAGCCGTCAGCACCTGCGTGCGTATCTACCACGATCCCTGTCTGCCACACGAGAGGTGGCAAGTTGTCTTCCTTGAGAAGAACCAGAGTTCCGGGTTGAAGGTTGACCCTTCCTGCTGACCACTTAGTCCACTGCTGGAGTTGACATAGATAGTCCCTTGACCATCGCTTCCAGAAGTACTGTCTGCAACACTGAAGTAATTGCCACCTGGACAGACGAGAACCTGAAACTGTAAGTAAATCTGGCTCTGGGATGGTTGTGAGAGGTTCTCCAATCAGGAAGTGACCGGGAGTCAGGAATGAATAGTCATCAGGATTATCAGACAATTTGGTTATTGGTCTCGAATTCAGGCATGCCTCAATCTGGACTAACAACGTGGACATTTCTTCAAAAGTCAGTACAAGATTTCCTGCAACCTTCTTCAAATGGGACTTAGTAGACTTTATGCCAGCCTCCCACAGCCCACCAAAATGAGGGGCATGCGGTGGAATAAAATGCCACTGGATTCCACATTGAGATGTGAAGTCATCCACCTTCCTCTGATGTACTTGAGATCTGAAAAGGGTGTAAAGCTCCCGTAGCTCGTTTCTTGCTCCCACGAAGGTACTTCCATTGTTGCTGTAGATATTCTGGCAGATACCCCGACGCGGTGTAAATCTACGCAGAGCAGCTAGGAACGCATCAGTAGACAGGTCAGAGACAAGTTCAAGATGGATCGCCTTGGTAGCCATGCAGATGAATAGAGCAATATAACATTTTAGCTTTGTTTTGCTCTTACGAGTCCCTTGCTTAATGTAAAGTGGACCCCCATAGTCAACTCCACAGTTCAAAAATGGTCTGTTGGGTTCTACCCTGTGGTGTGGGAGCTGGCCCATGAGTTGAGTTGATGTACTTGCCTTCAACTTGTAGGAAGGGAGACACTTGTGTGTTATGTGCCTAATGACAGACTTACCATTAGGTATCCAATATCGTCTAATGGTTGCAAGCAAAAGTTGGGGTCCAGCATGCAGAAGTCGCATGTGCTCACACATTACTAACAACCTGGTCACATGATGATTAGGTGGTAGGATGATGGGATGTTTCTGGCTGTACGGAGCTTGAGATTGTTCCAATCTGCCGCCCACCCTAAGAATCTGGTTTGCATCTACAAAGGGATGAAGAGACTTCAACTTGCTGTCCTTTGCGATCGGTCTGCCAAGGCTCCAATACGGCTGATAATGACCCCTAGATGGGTCGAAACTAGTACCGTATAATTTTGTAATTTTGTGAATATATTGTATTGAAAAGGTGGAAACATTTACGTTATTATTATTATTACTTATATAGTACGAATGATCCTGTGCGATGCCTCTTGAAGTTCTACTACAGTCAGACTTCCCACCTGTCTCCTTGAAGCAGCAAGCCTGAGGTTGTTCATGTATCTCAGTATGAAGGCCATGACTCTCACCAGCCGTGACCAAGAAGAAAAGCGTTGGACGAAATCTTCAAGGAAATGACTGACAACAAGTAAGCAAACAGCTGGTTTCCGTTGCTCTGGTACATCAGTGAGTTCGGAAGTTTTCTTCATGTCGCTGACAGGCCAGGTTGACGGTGGCTGGTAGAGCCAGGATGATCCCGCCCACCATAACAGATTGTCTTGAAGAAGATGTGGTTCAATCCCTCTCGAAATGATGTCAGCTGGATTGTCCTGTGACGTCACATGGTTCCATTGTTCTACAGATGAAAGTTGTTGTATCTCAGACACTCGGTTACCAACCAAGATGTGGGCTCTCCTGCAAGCCAAGCTAGTACTATGGTAGAATCAGTCCAATAGTAGTTTTGTTCAATTTTGAGGTTAAGTGCAGTTTTAACCTTATTCATTAATTTTACAAGGAGTAATGCACACCATAGTTCAAGTCTAGTGAGGGAAATCTGTTTCAGTGGTGCTACTCTGGATTTGGAGCTTAACAGCACTACTGTTACATTATCCTTGACATCTATACTCCGTAGGTGAACAGATGCTCCAAAGGCCCTTTCTGAAGCATCAGAGAATCCGTGTAACTCATATTGTTTAATCTCTCCGTCTCCCGTCACTCTTCGAGGGATGCGAATGTCGTTGAGTGATGGCAAATATGCATGAAACTGTTCCCAAGCAGTTAATAGCTCAGGAGGCAAACTCCGATCCCAGTCCACTTTCGCCTGCCATACATGTTGCAAGAAAATTTTACATTTTATTATTTCTGGACCTAAAAGGCCCAAAGGATCAAAAATGGATGAAATGCAGGATAACACACTACGTTTTGTCCAGGTTGTGGTCTTCTGGGTGTGACTGGTAGCTACAAACTGGAAGATGCCCTTTAGAGGATGCCACAGTAGTCCCAAGGCCTTAATGGTACCCTCTTCCTTGTCATCCAGACTCCAGGGCAGTTGTGATTATTGGTGCTCAAGAGGTATGTGTTCTAAAAGAGTGGGATGGTTAGCACACCATTTACGAAGAGGAAAGCCTGCGCTACTGAGTAGTTCGATCAGCTCTTGTTGCAGACTGAGTGCATCTCCAATGGTATCTGCTCCACTCAGAACATCATCAACATAGAAATCTCTTCGTAATGTCTCCAATGCTCTTGGGTATTGCAGTGCACCATCGTTGGCAAGTTGTACCAGGCATCTCGTGGCTAAAAAAAGGCGCTGCTGAGTTACCATAAGTTACAGTGGAAAGTCGATAAATCTGGATAGGTTCATTCGGAGATGAACGCCATACAATGCGTTGCGGATCTTGGTCATCAGGATGAACTAGAATGTGCCTGTACATTTTTGTAACATCTGCATTGAAGGCATACTTACGTGTTCTAAATCTCAAGTTGATAGAATACAAGTCTTCTTGCACCGTAGGTCCAACCATCAAGATATCATTCAGTGAGTAGTTACTAGTAGTTTTAGCAGAGGCGTTGAAGACGATTCTGACCTTAGTGGAAGTGCTGGACTGCTTCATTACAGCATGATGCGGCAGGTAAGATGTTGGCTTATTGGTTTGCGTTGTCACAAGTTCCATGTGGTGAAGATCAGCATATTCTGTCATGAACTCAACATAGTCCTTCTTCAAGTCTGGTTGGCGATGTAACCGGTGTTCAATTTGACTGTGAGTGGCGTATTTAAATGAATCTCCAAGTCCCTCATGGTGTGGTTTAATAGGCAGTCTTACAACATATCTTCCGGTGCTATCCCTAGTAGTGTTGTTCACAAAGTGTTCTTCGCATTGACTTTCTTCCTTAGAACGCGGGGGAGCCATCTTTACTTCCTCTTCTTGCCAAAATCGTTCGACCTGTATGTGCAGTTCATTGCCGCGCACAAGACAAGACATTACTTTTTTGCTGGTAGACTTTAGAGAGTGTGGTGGTATCTTGCCTGATAAGATCCAACCAAATTCAGTGTCCTGTAGTACAGGATGATTTTCTCTCGTGAGTTGACCACGACGCAGTATGCCAAAAAACACAGAAGCCCCCAGTAGTAAATCAACTTCACCTGGTGTATTAAACTGAGGATCCGCCAAGGGAATGTCCTGTGGTAGCTGGCAGTCAGACGTGTCAAGCTGTACTGTAGGGAGCTGACCAGTTATGCGAGGAAGTACAGCACAAACAATAGGGGTAGTGTAGTCTGTGACCCTAGATGTAACTTGGATATGACAAATATGTGATGATTCAGTTGCCTTAGTATCACTAATTCCCCTTACAGGCATTGAGTGCCGACTCAATTCAATCCCTAAGCGATCTGCCAAACGCCTGGACATGAAATGCATTTGAGATGCACTATCAAGTAGAGCTCGGCACTGATGTGCATTCCCACGTTTGTCTGTGACCACTACGAGAGCTGTTGACAGTAGAACTTCTACATGAGTATAGTTGCTCTTCACAGCACAGTAGGTTTGCTGCTGAGTCTGGTTGGTTTCTGATATAGTAGAAGCATTGTAGGATGTACTTTGCTCCTTGTGCAACAGAGTATGATGTCTATTATTACAGATTCGACAATTTCCTGAACTACACTCCTTTAAAGTATGATTAGCACCCAGACAGTTAAAGCAAAGTTTACACTTCTTGGTGAAATCTATTCTATTTCCAATGCTGGCTTCATGAAACTTAGCGCATTTTGTTAGGGTGTGAGAAGCCTTACAAAACTCACAATGAGTTGCTGTTGTGACAAAGGACTTCTTACTGCTCTTATCACCACCATGTTTGGATACAACCTGTTGCTTATCGCTTTGCTGTTTTTCGGGGTTGATTAGCTCCAGAGTTTGACAACTATTCTCCAAGAAAGCTACTAAATTCTTCAAGCGAGGGAACTTCTTATCTGAGGATTTAACTTCCCACTGTTTTCTTAGACCGAGGCTGATTCGATCTAGCACTAAGCGAGATAACAAAATTTCATGCAGAGGCACATCTATTTCCATTACTTCAATAGCGCTCAGGTTGCTCAGCAGTTGATTTAGCAACACTCTTAAATCCTTAGCTGATTCTGTTTTAACTGACGGAAGATCTAGCAGTTGCTTAACGTGTAGGTCTACAATCAATTTGGGGTTATTATATCTCTGAAAGATTAATTCCCAAGCTACCTTGAAATTGCTTTCAGTGACAGGCAAGCTTTCAATTAATTTATGAGGTTCTCCCGATAAGCATGATAGTAGGTAATAGTACCTCTGTATGTCTGTTAAGGCATGATTATTAATTACTAGGCTCTGGAAGGTATCTTGAAAATGAATAAATTCAGAAATAATTCCTGTAAATTTTGGCAGTGAAATTGTAGGGAGTCTTATTTAATGTATGCTACTGGTATTTGAAGAACTAGATGTTGCGGGGGAAGTTGCATTCGAATTTGCATTCAACAGAGTTTCCATCTTAGATACTATTTCTAGGATGAGTTCTTCAGTGGATTCCCTATCTGCATCATGAACTTCTTCAGTATCGCTAATTTCTAACTGGGTTTGAACATTGTTGTATTCCTCCTTACTTGAACATAGCAGCCTTTGCCTAACTCGAATATCATTCAGATTTGAGCCTTCATTAAATGTACGGACAAAACTAGCTATACGCTTTATATGAGACTTAATAACTGCTCTCTTTTTTATGAGACCTTTTCGCTGGACAGGATCCATGGTGAAGGATAACAAGAAATAATGGATATATTATAAAGGACTGGGAATGCCAGACTACTTACAGATCAGGAGGATTTATCCTTCCACAGCAGGGCTGAAAACCAAAGAGCACTGCGCAGCTGGGCTGCACTCTGGTGGTCACTTCTGGAACTACTGCTACGGATCTGGATTACTACTCCTTGGAACTTCCACCAATTGGGTTGGCAAGACTGTATTCTTCCGCGCAAGATGGCGGCAACACACGCTTCAATCTCGAAGTTTAAAATGAATGAGAACTGTATTAGAACTCAGTTAATCACATCACAAGTCACTGTGTTTCATGTAGAAAATGGTTGTGAATCACATACACGGCACGTTAGTTGAAGTCACTCATTTGTACTTTACTGTGCAGTACCTAGCACGTGGGTGGTTGTTAAGTTTGGCGGTAAAACGAACACATTCGTACTTTACACAAATGTAAAATCTTGTAAATAAACTGTAATCACTAATAGGCCTAAATGCGCAGATTATGAGATGTAATATCGTCACTGAATCACATCGGGCACGGAGGACCAAAAATGTTCGGTCTCGTTTTAGAGTTGCTTACTCGTGTTGAACGAGGCCTAGCTCTTCCCACAGTCCACGAAATGTGCTTCATTAAGTGCAAAGGGAAGGCCAACATAATGTACATTACATACTTCATTTATTCACAAAACTATTTACACTGTACAAAATATACATTAGGATGCCGTGGTCCATGTTGTAGCGCACAAACACAATACTGTTACCCACGCTCATCCAAGTCTCGGAACTCACTGACGCCGGTGAGGCGCGTGACTCTGTCCCCCTTCCACTGGGACTGTAGCAGTCAGATTGTGCTGACCTCTGACGAAAAAGACCCATGACGTTCAACACCGTGGTTTCCCATTTTCACACCAGGCAAATGCAGTCTGGGGCTGAACCTTAATTGAGGCCACGGTCGCTTCCTTCCAACTCCTAGCCCTTTCCTGTACCATCGTCGCCTTAAAACCTATCTGTGTTCACTAATGAAAATCACTGTTATATTTCTAATCAGCCCTGTCAATACGTTAAAATTCTCAATTAATTATTTATTTCATCATTAAACACCATACATATTTCAAAAATATTTTACGTTCTCTTCCTTAGTGGCTCCCAGACTACCAGATATTTTTTGGACCTCAAATTTAACACCAGTCAGTCTCATGACATGTCCTCTTAAGACATGTAAAAACTGTTTATACTAAACCACTCCAATTAAAATATATGCCAGTCAGTAAACTGTAAACTACAATCTGCTACATACAGTTCTCTTAAAATACCAGCCTTCTCTATTAATTCAAACATTTAAAACTACATACAGTATAGCCCCGATTTTGCGTGACCTTGATTTAGCGTAAACCTTCATTTAACGGAAGAAATTTCCAGTCCCGAAAATTATTCCATAAGAGCAGTGTTATTTTATATTCAATTCAACGTAATTCACAATAGGGCAAAACTCGCATTTAGCGTTAAGGAAATGTTAAAATACTCAGATATTTATTTCTACTCATTTTGGTTATGGGATATTAAGAACCTATGAAAAAGGCGTCATAAGCTTGCTAAGGATGATTCAAGGCAGAAGAGGAATTTAGAGCACAGGCACTTAAGGCTAAAGTGAGATGTCGGACTCGGATACACATCCGACCGCGGCAGCTGAAGTAGAAGAGAACCCCCCCTTCCGTTTTAATTACAATGTTGTTATAATCTTCGAAAATTCCTATATTATTTTCTGTGCAATATCCTTTGGTTACAATGAGAACCCTTTTACTGATTCATCCGTTACTACAGCCAAATTTGGGCATGTTCGTTTTTATCCATTATAAATATCAAATACAGTAGAGACAATACGCGATGCTTCCAGAATTAGCCTCGTTAAAATGGGAGACAAGTCGCAAGTGGCGCTCCTAGTGGCTTGACCTGAAAATTCGTGCTAGATTCAAATATCAATGAAAATGTACATACGGAAATGGATAAATAAATTATGTCTAGAAAGAAAGTGTTCCTAAAATATTAACTTCAAAGTTGCTAAAGCAATTCTGGATAAATGAATGAAGAATTATTTAACAGGTTATTATTTAAAGACTGAAATTAGACATATAATCAAGATGTGAAATGGACTGCTGTGAAAGGGCTTGATCTTTCATTTATGCATTACTTTTTTAGCTTTAGAATTCCTGCCTGAACGTTCACGGCTAGATTTTTCTTTTTTCTCATTTAAAAGCATTGTGTAATCATATTAAAACCCTTGTCAACAAAAAATATCAGCTCATTCCTTACACAGCCGGGCTGAGTGGCTCAGACGGTTAAGGCGCTGGCCTTCTAACCCCAACTTGGCAGGTTCGATCCTGGCTCAGTCCGGTGGTATTTGAAGGTGCTCAAATACGACAGCCCCGTGTCGGTAGATTTACTGGCACGTAAAAGAACTCCTGCGGGACTAAATTCCGGCACCTCGGCGTCTCCGAAGACCTTAAAAAGTAGTTAGTGGGACGTAAAGCAAATAACATTATTATTATTATTATTCCTTACACACATGATTCAATGAATTTACATTTAAGAGCTGGACAATTTTTCTTTTAACTTGAAGCCTACTAACAGAAAGAAAATCCATAAATTTAGCCTCAAAAACATTCATCCTTTCCCTATAAGCAATACTTGCCATAATTCCATTACATTAGGGTAAAGCAAATTTGCATCATATTGTTTCAATAAAATATGTACATTTCTTAAATCACCCATATTTTCTTCAGTGCATTACGGCATTCCAATTGGGGTAACTTGGAACACAACCAGCCACACTCATATGCATATGTATTTTTCTGAACTAAATCAAACCCACCGATCACACATACAACAATACATCGTTATTGAAGGTTAATTGCTGCACTGTACAATAAAATATGCGTATTATATTTTAAGCCAGTTAAAATATGGTTCGAGCAGGTCAGAAGATTATGGAGTACTATAAAAAACTCTTTGTCACTGGAAGAATATATATGCAAACACAATATTTACTTACATTTTCTTGTCACGAGGTAAATGGAAGAAAGACGGCGCATTCTTCTCTACTTCATAGTTACTGCAGCCAAACACAGCACATACCTTTCCCCTCATGTTGAGAGGAGATATCAAGGAATGACACTGGCTACTATTTAATTATGTCAACTCACTGAAAACGCATAAATAACACCAAAAACTTCACATACAAATACACGTGCTGTTATGACGGAATCAGTAGTTCTCAGGTCAATCCACTAGAGAGAGCTCTCATAGCTGTCCCTCGATATCTCGCTGAGTGTCGCGTATTGTCTCTACTGTATTTGTAATAATATTCATATGCTCAACTCCAGCATTTATACTGAATATGATCAATCATCTTCCATATCGATTCCTCGCTACGAGCGAGTCGATCTTAAGCAAGACTGCTCACGTCTCACAACTCCAACTGGTGTAAACAAACATCAGGATAACGTGTTTTTGCAATAAGTGCAATAACAGCAGTTGTTAGCTCCTTAGAAATAAAGGCTTGAGTAAACGATTAACTAATTTCAGAGATTAGGTTATGAACTTTCGCGTCTTGTTAAGTTCTAGAAAGACTGTTCCCATGTAAATTTATAGTGAAAATGTTATCATTATTCTACATGGAGCTTGAAATATATTTTCATAATATGTGCGCGGTAAGCCTGGGTTAAGAAATGCCCTTTGATGTAAGAAAATGGAAATGTTTGCCACAAGCCTCTGGAGTGATGCTATTACGGATTTTAAGAATGAAACTGAATATGCATGTTCAGACTGTTGGAATTAGTAAATACGTGCCAATGATTAAGCCGCTGCTTGGAAAACATCCGTGAAAATGTTTAAACAAACCAATTGCTGTTTCATACCAATTTTAATGTGTTTTTGTGGGAGTTTGGTATCTTTCCAGGCTTTTATGGAAAAAATCATGTATAACGTTATGAGAACCTTAAAACGAAGCGGTTTTGCTTTCACCAACAAAGATCTGTCAAAATGAAGCACAAACTGTAACTACAGTACAGTGTGTAGGGTAGATATCTCCTTGTAAATAATATATGATGGTACAGTTTATATTAATACAGGCAAAGAGCTCTGGAAAAGGTGTGCTATTTACTGAAACCTCGATTTAAGGTAAACCTCCATTTAAGTTTAAAAAATAAGGTCCCTGTAGAAACGTTAAATAGGGATTCTACTGTATAATCAGATTTTCTTAAAATAAGTATCTCTTTCACTTAAAAACTACAAAAATCGTCCAACTCAAAGTTTACGTCTACACTGAAATGTTGCGGCTTCTTCCATGTAAGATCAACTGTCCTCGAACAATCTCTTATTGGTATGCTAGCTTTTCACTTCAGTAAAAGTTGTCCTTGACCTCTGTTGATTTAATTGGGAAAACATGCAAGCCAGTTGAACACCTATTATTTGTCCATTGAGACCAGAAACTGTGTCCTATAACTCCATTTGTCTGTTGGAACCTCAAGTGGAAGTACAGAATTTCATATCTAGCAATTGACAGAGCCATAGAGTGACGAGTACAGTATATTTTAGTCAGTTTCCAACAGGCAAATGGAGTATAAGAGCCTCCAGGACATCCTTTCTTTCAGCTATCACAGTGGTGTCTTTTACAACATAGGTTCTTTATACATACCTGCCAGCTTTCCCGATTTAAGTGGGAGACACCTGATTTTCAACAGTTTTCCTGCCTTTCGATTATTCTATTATTTCTCCCAATTTTAGTTTGCCTCTTTTTTGAACTTCAAACATTTGTTTTCAAATTCTTCCATTTCAGCTTTGTAGGCCAGTGGCCAGAAGTCCTTCGATCATTGCCCACTTTCAAATGAAATATCAACGTTTATTAATACGAGAGATGCACACGAATGTGCAGTGTTTATAGAAACCTGTATATCGATTGTCAATCTGTCATTCTCGTGTGCTATTTTCATGTTCGTTCACATCAGCCTAGAGACTAGTCGACCGGGCGAGTTGGCTGTGCGGTTAGGAGCGCGCAGCTGTGGGCTTGCATCCGGGAGGTAGTGGGTTCGAATCCCATTGTCAGCAGCCCTGAAGATGGTTTTCCATGCTTTCCCATTTACACACCAGGCAAATGCTGAGGCTGTATCTTAATTAAGGCCATGGCTGCTTCGTTCCCATTCCTAGGCCTTTCCTATTCCATCGTCGCCATAAGACCTATCTGTGTCGGTGCGGCGTAAAGCAAAATAGCAAAGAGACTAGTCGCTAGATTTGGAGTCTTTTTTAGTAATTTAGTGACAGAATTTCAAAGATAGCGACTAGTGACATTTCCAGAGATTTTAGGAGCCTATTGGAGACAGTTCTGGAATATTTTAATTTATTACTTGATAAAAATAGCATTGCACTTTGCATAATCGCGCAGGCACGTGATGCAGTATATTAGTCTATGCTTTTGCTTAGTAATGGCATCCAAGTGCATGACTGATTCACACGTGTGGAGCATGAGTTCATACTATTTTCGGATGGCTTATCCTCACTCACATACTTCCTGTGAGAGAATAGAGATGTGCGATTTTTTTAGCCTTGTAGCCTCGTATGGGGCCGATGACCTTCAATGTTAGCCCCTTTAAACAAGTGTCATCATCATCAAGTGGCCTCGTACAGCAACAGTCGGGTTTTGAGACAATAAGTATTATAATATATACCATAGTACTCTTGTATTGTGCAAGACATGCCGATTCAGCAGTTTTGACCAATTGTATCTCCTGATTTTTGGTTTTGAAAATTTGGCAGTTATGTTTATATTCAGTTAACCAATCCTTAATCCACAAAAGGTCTCATATGTTCCAGCTTCGCTCACAATGTACTCAGCTTATAAGTTGAACTGATAAGGAGAGAGTATGCATCCCTGCTGTACCTCCTTACCAAATTAAAACCAATCTGTATCGCCGTGCTCAGTTCTGTAGCCCCTCGTTGCAGGTAGTGGTTATGAATCTGGACAACGAGATGTTCAGGTGTACCCATCCGTCTAAGGCAGCACCGTCCAAGTTTGGTCTGCACTGTGCAGACAGTGTGTGTCTCAAAATAACAGCTGTGCTTCCCCTCCCTTACTGTTTGTCCTTCCTTCCCCCGCCACTCCTTGCAGTGCGGGAGTGTCCTCGTTCAAGAAATGTTTGTAGGTCAAATATTAGATGACAAATGTATTCACTGCGGGGAGTTGGCCATGCGGTTAAGGGCGCTGGTGGGTTCGAACCTCACTGTTGGCAGCCCTGAAGATGGTTTTCCGTGGTTTCCCATTTTCACACAAGGCAAAGACAAATACTGGGGCTGTGCCTTAATTAAGGACACGGCTGCTTCCTTCTCACCCCTAGGCCTTTCCTATCCCATCGTCACCATAAGACTTATCTGTGTCGATGTGAAGTAAAGCAAATTCTAAAAATAAAATTTACAATTTTTTCTGCAGTAAACGTTGTGAGAACACCAAACTTATTGTTCGTGAAATATTATTTTCAGTTAATCAAATTGTTTGTCGTGTGAAGGGAGGGGCTAGGAAAGAACTGCAAAAAATTTCCTTTCACAATTATGCTCGTGTTAACTCTGGACTGTCTCACACACAAAATATTTATTCATTCAAATTTCTCCCTTATGCAAAAGGGCACAAGAAAACATATTTCCATTGTGCCAAATTCACACAATAACAGCGTTACAAAATAAACCTAATGTTTCTACAATGGCTAACCTACAACTAATTTTACATACCAGTTAAAAACTAGTACTGGGGAGTGTTCTGATAACGGATTAATAATGAAACACATGAGTAGCATTGCGGGATACTTCTTCCCATAATGCACACGCATTGTTGTCTAAGGTGTACAGCTGTGCAAATTTGCACAGTATGAAGTGCTCTGGATGTTACTGGTCTAAGGGAATCGCACATCTTCCTGTGATTCACACTGTTGAAGGCTTTCTTATAATCAATGAATCTGGTGTTCCTTTACTCTCTCTATCATCCAATACGATACATCTGGTTCCTCTGCTCCTCCTAAAACCAGCTTGAGTTTTGGACAGTTCATGCTCCATGTAAGGCTCTAATCTTCGTTGTATGAAACTTATCTTGGCTTATTTAACAGATTTACTCCTTTTTGCCTTGTTTTCTTTGGTGTTTTTTTTTAACCACCATATAAGTTGTTTTTTTTTTTGTTTTTTTTTTTTCACCGATAATGAAGCATTTTGTTAATATTGATACTTTTGCACCCGTTCTTGTAGACATGATGGCATTTGGGCTTATACCGTGTCATGAAAACAAGGTGAAACTCTTTACATTTCACAGAGAACTTTGCTCCGCGTATTCGGAAGAAAATCTCGACTGTTCACGAGGAAGTCTTCTACAATAATGAGGGTTTGAATTTAAGATTGCTTTACCATTGGAGCTGTAGTGGTATGCTCATTCGTCACCAGGTGGCTCGCTGTATTACAACATTAAGCTCCAATTAAGAAGTTCTACCATCCGGCCCCGCAGTATAGAGGACAATCTTGATTTATGAATTTCCTTTTATGACATATAGAGGACAACGCGTCCGCCTGTCACCCGGCGGCCCCAGGTTCGATTCCCGGCCGGGTCAGGGGTTTTTAATTGTAAATGATTAATATCCCTGGCCTGGGGACTGGGTGTTTGTGTCGTCCTTAATGTTCCTTTCCTCACATTAAACACTGTACACTTCCGCAATTCCAATTACACGCAGGTTCATATCGTATGGTGCAAGTAGGGGCAAGACGCAAGTTGACATCCCGAACAAATAGATTAAAAAAAAAAAAAAGAGGTTCTACCACACGCACACACACACACACTCTCTCTCTCTGTCTCGCTCTCTCTCTCTCAAAATGAATTTCAATGCAAAGACTGTGTTGTCATTAATATACTTTATTTAAAGGTTCAGTCAAGGGTTCCACCTTTACATTACAATTTTTTTTTTAATTAAATGAGGGGGACTATGGAATTAAAGGTAGATTATTAAAATCAATCAAAGACATTTATGTTGACAATTGGGCTTCAGTGAGAATTGGTGGTGGAATGAGTTCTTGGTTCAGGTTACTTACAGGGGTTAGACAAGACTGTAATCTTTCACCTTTGCTGTTTGTAGTTTACATGGATCATCTGCTGAAAGGTATAAAATGGCAAGGAGGGATTCAGTTAGGTGTAGTAAGCAGTCTGGCCTATGCTGATGACTTGGTCTTAATGGCAGATTGTCCCGAAAGCCTGCAGTCTAATATCTTGGAACTTGAAAATAGGTACAATGAGTATGGTATGAAAATTAGCCTTTTGAAGACTAAATTGATGTCAGTAGGTAAGAAATTCACCAGAATTGAATGTCAGATTGGTGATACAAAGCTAGAACAGGTTGATAGTTTCAAGTATTTAGGTTGTGTGTTCTCCCAGGATGGTAATATAGTAAGTGAGATTGAATCAATGTGTAGTAAAGCTAGTGCAGTGACCTCGCAGTTGCGATCAACAGTATTCAGTAAGAAGGAAGTCAGCTCCCAGACGAAACTATCTTTACATCGGTCGGTTTTCAGACCAACTTTGCTTTACGGGAGCGAAAGCTGGGTGGACTCAGGATATCTTATTCATAATTTAGAAGTAACAGGCATGAAATTAGCAAGAATGATTGCTAGTACAAACAGGTGGGAACAATGGCAGGAGGGTACTCGGAATGAGGAGATAAAGGCTAATTTAGGAATGAACTCGATGGATGAAGCTGTCTGCATAAACCGGCTTCGGTGTTGGGGTCGTGTGAGGCGGATGGAGGAGGATAGGTTACCTGGGAGAATAATGGACTCTGTTATGGAGGGTAAGAGAAGTAGAGGGAGACCAAGATGACGATGGTTAGACTCAGTTTTTAACGATTTAAAGATAAGAGGTATAGAACTAAATGAGGCCACAGCACTAGCTGCAAATAGAGGTTTGTGGTGACTTTTAGTAAATTCAAGAAGGCTTGCAGACTGAACACTGAAAGGCATAACAGTCTATAATGATAATGTATGTATGTATGTATGTATGTATGTCAGTTAAATTAAATATGTCCTAACATTTGTTAATTACTAATTAAACCAATAATATTTTGTATTTTAAAGGTGGAACCAGATCACAGAACTTAAAGAAGACATGAGAGAGTTACATATTACAATAGAAGATTTAAAATACGAGATCAATGCTCTCAAAATATTAAATGATAAACACACTAGACTACTGACAAAAATCAACAAGCAGAGAATAGGAAGAGTGATTCCAGAAGCAGAAAGAAAATTATGTTCAGAAAGGATGAAACAGTATTGGGCTGACAAGAAGAAGAAAAACCTCCATAAACCTGACTAAGTAGTCTTATGTTGGCTAAAAATTAAAATAAATAAATAAAGATGGAACCGTTGATTGTACCTTTAAAAAAGTACACTAATGACAATACAGGCTTTTCGATGTTCTTTTTATGCAATAACTATGCCAACCGGGCAAATAAAGCTAACATCTGTTTCAACTATAAGATTAAGTTAATTAAAAATATGCAAGGACATCACTTTTCTGATGTGTATTTGTCTTTGTCTATTTTACTTATCTTATAAGTATTTTCAGCTGATGATGTCCACGAAGAAGGACGAAACAAGTCTCGACATTTTTTAATTGCTAATTAAACAAATTTTTTTTGTATTGTAAAGGTAACTTAAAAAAGAAGTACGTCAGACGAATGCGGGATGAATGTGGTAGCAGAAATAAATAGAAACTAATAAAATAAAATGCAATGAAAAACACCTGGATAGAATACAACAAAGTTCTACCTTGTTTTCTTGTTTTAAACCCAAAAGCCCATATCTTGTCTGTATGGAGCATTTTATTCACCACTTTTTGGGGTCCTTAGTCGTGTCTTTTGAAAAATATTTCACTATGTTTGTTTCATTACCAGAGTTTGTACCAGGCTTCTTTTCTTTTCATTTCTGTAGAAAGAAGAACCAAATTCTGAGGATGCAAATTTTGCATTTGAGGAAAGCAAAAATATGTGTGATGATACCGTTGGTACTGAAAAATTTAAATGTGGAAAAGATGCTGACGAGGCTGACTCTCAAGTAAGTAGAATAAATTATGAAAAATACTTTACTAATAGTTATTTATGCGGCAGCCATGGAAAGTGATGTTTACGTCTGGTTTGGAATGAATTTTGAAACTAGTAAGGTACTTTTTTTTTAATGAGTTGCTTTACATTTCACTGACACAGATAGGTCTGAAGGCACTGTTAGGACGCAAGCTCACAGCGCCTCTAACCGCACGGTCAACTCGCCCGGTAACGCGAACTATACATGTTGCTTACAACGGTTTAAAGCTGTCACAGGATAGCCCAACATCTGGGCGATTTGCACATATTTCAGGTGTGGATTAGCGTCCACTTTCTCAATAAACTGGTAAATGTTGATCCCGTAGTTCATCACCAAATCTATTTGAGTGGTGTTAGCCGTTTGCAAGTCATTGGACGCTGCTGTAAATAACCACCAGCTGACGGAGAAATGCTAGATGTTGTTTCAACATCAATCAAAGTAATAAAATGAGCTGCTCTCGTGGTGCTTGTTAAATCATGCTGAAATGTTATTGGACATCCACGAACCTGCTACGCAGGCGTAGCAGGGGGAGAGGTGATACTCTCACGTGGCGCGTCCCAGGTGGCGGATAGGGGGGTCCTAACCGGCTTGCCGGCGGACTTGAGGGAAATAAAATACCTCTCGCGGACCAAACACACTACCCCCTGCGGGTGGGGGACGCACATGTAGAATACACTCGCGGTATCCCCTGCCTGTCGTAAGAGGCGACTACAAGGGGCGACCAAGGGATGATTGAATTAGAACCATGAAACTACTCTTGATTCGTACCATCATGCGGGGAACACCATGGGTTGCATGTACTTGCGAGTAGTATCACTAAATTGGTACGAAATAGGTTTGTGATTAGTTGCAGTAAAAAGCCTGGCCTGGTGGATTCCAGTACCCGTGCGTTGTACCCATGTGAGCAACACCGCGGGTCTGGGCATAGCCTGTGAGTTGTACCGCTATATGAGCGGCACCGTGGGTCAACATTGCCTGTGATTGGTACCCACCATGTGAGGAACACCACGGGAATACCAGCACCCGTGACTAGTACACCTAGGTGAGGAACCTTACCGGTTTGCGTTGGCTATGAGTGGCGCCATTGTGTGAGAAACACCATAGGTCTGCGTTCGCTGTACGAATTGCAATACTTGTGAGTAGTACCATCTTGTGTGGACCACCGTGAGTCTTCGCTACTTTTGATCAGTACCCCAAAATGACAAATACCATGGTTCTACTTTACTCGCGATATGTACCATTCTGTGGGGCCTTAGACGTGAATTTAGCACCCATTCAGACATCAAGCATCATTGTGCTTTATAGATGGTCCCTTGGTCAGTAATACTCTAATTAACTACCTCTTTTTGAGTCTGATCCACCGTTTTTGTTTGTTTGTTTGTTTGTTTTTGTGTTTTTGTAGGGTTCATGTCCATCCATTCATTCTTCATGACAATTTTTTTATTTTTTTTTATTTTAGGCCCCTTTAAACAACAAGCATCATCATCATCATCATCATCATCATCGTTATTGGACATGGTCAGGATGGCACATGGAAGACATGCCAAGATGTTAAAGGTGTTAACCTCAACATTCTGAGTTAACATGCAAAGTCAATTGGAAGACACAAACACAATATACATGTCAATTGCAACATGATAAATTTAACATGTTGGTGTTAAATTTTAATCAGTGGAGACCAGCCGTGAGAGCTAAATCATCTGCAAACCCTAATCAGTTTGTTCTTATTGAGGGTTTTGCTCCAGTTTTGATTTTAGGTGGGTTTTCTTTTTGCTACATTTTCATGATGTAATCTAAAGCCACATTGAAAAGCAGTGAAGATAATCCATCACCTTGTCTGAGGCCTGTATTTATTGTAAAATCATTTGACATTTCTCCCCTGAACTTTACCTTTCAAATTTTGTTGTTTAAAGTTCAGTAATTTATGTTAATTTACAATGAAGACCATATGATTTGAGGATATGTAAAAGAGTGGGTCTGTATGTACTATCATAAGCCTTTTTGAAATCTTTGAATGAAATAAACAATTGTTTATTTCTGTGTTTGTAATTTTCCATTATTAGTTTCAGGCTGAGAATTTGGTCTGGGCAACGAAGTCGTCCTTGTTATTCTCCAGGTTGTGGTTCCAGAATGTTTTTTATCATATTGTAAATTATGCAGAGAAAATTTTGTGAGTGCATTCCAGAAGGGTTATTCCTCTGTAATAGTCTGGATTAGTTTTATCTCCTTTTTTTGAATAATGGATGGATTATGCCTGAGGTCCAATGTTGTGGGATTTTCTCTGTGATCCACATTTTGACTAGATGCTGATGTAGACTTATGATTGCTGGTTTCCCTGCGTTTTTTCAGATTTCTGCAAAGACTAGGTCTTCACCACATGCCTTATAATTTTTTAGTTCCTTAATTGCGAGTTGTACCTCATTGATAGTTGGAGGATCTATTAAATCTGGGCTCGGTTTCATCAACACATGGTAAATATATACTAACAAGTAGTTAGTTAATAAAGAGTTCAAAATTTAACGTCTTGTTAGGTTTCTTGCGTTTCATCAAACTTTTCCTGTGAAATGTTAACTAATCGACTGTTAACTCTCCCAACATTGCGAACTGGAGGGAATCAAGGAGGCAGTGGTATGAACATGTTGTTTTAGAGCGTGCTCTGATGCGGTTTTGTTTGAGTACTGTTGTTAAATATGGCGCGTGAAGTGAAATGGATTCGTAGTTCTAATTTTTCCTCCTTCAAAAAGGAGTTGTTAATTGAATTAATTAGTAAATATAGAGAAAGTTATTGAGTGCAAGTGCACAGATGGCTTGACGATAAAAGGATGAGGCATGGGAGAAAGTCCGCGATGGTTTCAATGGGGTAAACAGATACCTTCTTAGTGGGTATCCACTATCACCTAACAAAATCCCTTCATTAATTGTCCCCACTTCAAACTGTGCTCTGATATGGGAGTTATTAAATATTGTACTATCTTGTACAGAACCAGGCCACCTAGCACCTATATCCCTGATTTGGAGGTTAGGATCACTAATCACCTGAACATTACCATTAACACAGAAATATCCCTTCCGATTACGATATATTTCGGCCCTATTGCCTCCAGGTGATTGGATTCTTACATGTGTGCGATCTATTGCACCTAGAACACCAGGAAAACAGCTTATTTCATAGAAGTCGTGGATAATTTGCTGACGTTCTTCTACTGAAGGGAATGTTACATACCTCCTCATGGATGCTGTTGCTGCAGACACTCGACAAACAACTCTACTAACAGTGGCTTTAGAAATTCCAGCATTGTCTCCGACCATTATGTGAAAAGAACCAGTAGCAAAAATTCGTAATGTTATCAGTACCTGCAACATTGGAGAAAGAGGTAAGTTTCTCTTCCTAGGATATTCCAACCTCACTTGAATTTCATCAACATCCTTAGCAACGACTATTTTCGATAACCTGTAGGTATCTATCAAGAAATTCTGCATACGTCAAATTTTCAATGTCATTACGTCGCTGAACTCTTCTTCGATCAGGATTATTGTGTAAAAGATATAAATAGAGCAATTCTGCATCTAAAGGGAGATTCACAGCAGCCATTTTGGAACAGGTTGCTAAATGCTAATCTTAGCCATTTAACTTGGGAAATGGCTGATGTTAACTTTAATACGCAGTTTAACATATGTTAACGTTAACAGTTGATGATGAAATGCAAATTTTCTTAAATTGTATGTTAAAGTGATTTAACACGTGTTGACGAAATCGGGCCCGGGGGTGGTTAAAATGGGTGTGTCAATATTTACTTCCATCATTTCCAGTGGGTCATCACAATTATACTACATCATAGTTTGCTTTTTAAATTGCCACTACAGGAAATAATCTGTCAAAAGTTCAAACATACACAAATGACATTTCCCTACATTTAACCCTTAGCCCTCCTTTTTTTCTTAACACTTGCCTCTGCAGCTCCATTTAGACATCTGCTTACAGAGGGATACGTGACTGCACAAACATATGAGCAGCATATTTATTTATAAAAATCAAATAAAACAAATACAAAATAATATACTACTCAGATGCAGTGTTCAGCATTTTTAACCTTGAAATTATCCCGGACAGTCACATTTTCATCGGTAATGATGTTTTGTGTGAAATTTCTAAAAACACTTGTCAGGATGTAATTCAGGCTTTCTTGTACATGCATTACTGGAAAACACTGTCTATCGTAGTCGTCCCTTTACTTTTTGGTCACTGCAAACTCCAGTCTTCACTTCTCCTCTGTGGATGAGAATAGATGAAGTATGAACGACCATTTAGGTGCCTAACCTTCTGAATGTTTACGCTAACATACCAGTTGGTTTCGCGCACAATTTCCATCAATAACTCGTCAGTCATGAATAATTGAAAAGAATCAAGTTCACTCTTAGGTTTAGTCCTATGGTGTGGTTTATAATCAGATGAACCTGTGAATGTGGCATTCGTTTGAAGTCGAAGTCCGAGTCACGGTATTCCTTCCAGCCGTCACTAGAGGTACCGACACTGTTATTTTGTACAGTTTTCTCCTAATCGGGGTCTTCATCGTTGAATTCATGAACAAAATCTAATTCTGCAATATCTTCATCACCACTTGATTAAAAGTAGCTCTCACAATCGCTCATATCAACATCACTTTTGTCTAAAAGTCTTGCTAATTACTTTTCATGCTTCTCGAATTATGCCACGTTTCTATAGTTGGGCCCACGAGAATTGGAGTCTGCCATCTGAGCGGCGAAAGCGGTAACTGTGAAGTACGCTGCATTGTCATAGTTACCTCCATCTGTGGCATATCACCCTTTAATACAGGCTGAGTGTTTAATAAAACATGTAGGCCTAATGACCCGTTCTGAAGCTCAAGCTAATAATTCGAGCATTTAAGACAGAACACATCATTGCCAATAAGTATGAGATTTCGTAATCACCGACAAAATCATGTTTCTGACAATAACCTCAACAAATGCACATGTTAAATATGGAATAGAACTGTACAGCTAGCCACTGATTAACTTACAAAAACATAAACAAAAAACGAAAATAATATTCAGAAAACGAACACGTAAATACATAAAGCAGCATCAACTAACACAGTACCACTCCGAATAATATTATAAAAGCTGCTGAGAGCAAGCCAACCCACGTGGCGATTGCATCCTTAAATGTGGCATCGCTGTTATCATTGCCATAGCAGCAGACTATTTTCGAGCATCATTAGTCAACTTTTTCTCGCCGGTAGCACTAAACATCAGGCTCAACTCTCGTGGGCCTTAGTATAAACAAATACAGTAGAGATAATACGCGACACTGAGCGAGATATCGAGGGACAGCTACTGGAGCTCACTCTAGCGGATAGACCTGAACAGTACTGATTCTTTCATAAGAGCACGTGTATTATTGTGTGAAGTTTTTGGTGTTATTTATGCATTTTCAGTGAGTTGACATAAATAAATAGTAGTATGTGTCATTCTTTGATATCTCCTCTCAACATGAGGGGAAAGGTATGTGCTGTGTTTGGCTGCAGTAATTACGAAGTAGAGAAAAATGCGCGGTCGTTCTTCAGGTTCCCTCGTGACAAGAACATGTAAGTAATATTGTGTTTTGCATATATATTCTTCCAGTGACAGAGATTTTTATAGTACTTCATAATCTTCTGACCTGCTCGACCCATGTTTTAACTGGCATAAAATGTAATACGCATATTTTATTCTATAGTGCAGCAGTTAACCTTCAATACCGATGTGTTGTTGTAGGTGTGATCTGTGGGTTTTGAAATGTCACAGAAGCGATTTGGATAAGGTGTACAAGAAAGAAGGGACTTTACGCTTATATAAGAATTAAAAGATCTGTTCTGATCATTTCCAGGCCAGCGACTTTAGAAATCCTCGACATTACAGCCAAGGGTATGTTACATTTTTGCTCTAATTGTACGTAAATATTCCTTAAAGCATTACTATCGACAATATTTTAATACTTTTCTTTCTTTATCCCTCTTCTCAGATTAAAGCCGGGATTTTATAGATTATCTTTCTGTTAGTAGGCTACATGTTAGGAGGAAAATTGTCCAGCTATTAAATGTTAATTCGCCAGGCTGAGTGGCTCAGACAGTTAAGGCGCTGGCCTTCTGACTCCAACTTGGCAGGTTCGATCCTGGCTCAGTCCGGTGGTATTTGAAGGTGCTCAGATACGTCAGCCTCGTGTCGGTAGATTTATTGGCACGTAAAAGAACTGCGGGACTAAATTCTGGCTCCTCGGCGTCTCCGAAAACCGTAAAAGATTAGTTAGTGGGACGTAAAACAAAAAACATTGTTATTATTATTAAATGTTAATTCATTGCATCATATGTGTAAGGAATACCTTTCTGTTAGTAGGCTTCATGTTAAGAGAAAAATTGTCCAGCTATTAAATGTTAATTCATTGCATCATATGTGAAAGGAATGTGCCGATATTTTTATTGACAAGTGTCTTAATGTGATGGTACAATGTTTTTAAATGAGAAAAAAGACAAATCCAACCGTAAGAGTTCAGGCAGGAATGCTAAAGCTAAAAAAGTAATGCATAAATGAAAGATCAAGCCATTTCCCACCAGTCCATTTCACTTCTTGTTTATATGTCTAATTTCAGTTTTTGAATAATAACCTTTTAAATAATTCTTCATTCATATATCCAGAATTGCTTTCGAAGCTAATATCTCAATAACACTTTCTTTCTAGACGTAATTTATTTATCCATTTCCGTATATACATTTCCATTGATATTTGAATTTAGCGCGATTTGTTCAGGTCAAGTCCCTAGGAGCGCCACCGTCGAATTGTCCCCATTTTAGCAAGGCAAAATCTGTAACTTTTTTCGGAGAAGGTGCCGGAATTTAGTCCTGCAGGAGTTCTTTTATGTGCCAATAAATCTACCGACACGAGGCTGACGTATTTGAGCACCTTCAAATACCACCGGACTGAGCCAGGATCAAATCTGCCAAGTTGGGGTCAGAAGGCCTGCGCCTTAACCGTCTGAGCCACTCAGCCCGGCAAATTAACATTTAATAGCTGGACAATTTTCCTCCTAACATGAAGCCTACTAACAGAAAGATAATCTATAAAATCCCGGCTTTAATCTGAGAAGAGGGATAAAGAAAGAAAAATATGAAAATGTTGTCGATAGTGATGCTTTAAGGAATATTTACATACAATTAGAGCAAAAACGTAACATACCCTTGGCTGTATTGTCGAGGATTTCTAAAGTCGCTGGCCTGGAAATGATCTGAACAGATCTTATAATTCTTATATAAGCGTAAAGTCCCTTCTTTCTTGTACACCTTATCCAAATCGCGTCTGTGACATTTCAAAACCCACAGATCACACCTACAACAACACATCGGTATTGAAGGTTAACTGCTGCACTATAGAATAAAATATGCGTATTACATTTTATGCCAGTTAAAATATGGGTCGATGAGGTCAGAAGATTATGAAGTACTATAAAAGTAACTTCGTCATTGGAAGAATATATATGCAAACACAATATTACTTACATGTTCTTGTCACGAGGGAACCTGAAGAACGACCGCGCATTTTTCTCTACTTCGTAATAACTGCCGTCAAACACAGCACATACCTTTCCCCTCATGTTGAGAGGAGATATCAAGGAATGACACACACTACTATTTATTTATGTCAACTCACTGAAAATGCATAAATAACACCAAAAACTTTACACAAAAATACACGTGCTCCTATGAGAGAATCAGTACTGTTCAGGTCTATCCGCTAGAGTGAGCTCCAGTAGCTGTCCCTCGATATCTCGCTCAGTATCGCGTATTATCTCTACTGTATTTGATATAAGCAATATACACTGAGGCCCAGTTTCTTCAACTGTATGTTAAATTTTACTTAACAAATGTTAACTAACAATTGTTATTAATTTAACACTTTGTTTAAAAGTGCCCTGTTTCACTAACTCATTTCCAACATTTGTTAGGAAAGGATTGTTAAAGACAAATTAACATGTTTCAGTGAGATTTCTGAATGCTTTTGGCATTGAGCATCTTTTGTTTCTTTACATAAAGCGCTCCTAGTGGTGTGTTGAAATAGTATTTTGTCACACAGACACATGGTTGACATTATTATAGGTTATGGTTAACGGAGACCGATAAGACATAAACATGTTAAGTAAGAGGAACAAAAGCATTATGATGAATGCGAGTTTTTATTTCATTTAATTTTAATATACAATTATGCGAATGTGCTTAAGAAATTAAGGAACGGACTGTTATATCACAACATTCGATATAGCCTATTCTTATATTCTTACCACCAGGAAAATGTGATAATTGATGTGTTTTGAATGGTTTTCGGGCATTATTTTATTGCGGGGAGAATAATGTAATGCCTTGTTAATGCTGCAGTGGCAGCAGGAATTCTTTGCAGGATTCTACACACTTTTCCTTGCACTCGTGAACATAGTCGCCTACAATTACATGAAAAGTGTCTCAAGCATAATATCTAACAAGTAGAGGCCAGACCCTGCAGTCAACACGCTTTCATTTTAGAAGAAAAAAAAAAAAAAAAAGAGGTCAGATGTCATTACACAGAATCCGCTTCGGACAAAGTGGAGGTGGTAGAACACTAAAGGGCGAACAAATTTTACTTAAACATGTCAGGTCCACAACCTAATAACTTCTGAAAAATTGATGAATCCTCGATTCCAAAGCAAAGCATATTTACTTGGGAGTTGCATCACAGCGGAACGGAGTGGTGGCCAAGTGGCCACTGTACTCGTCTGCGAACCTTGTAGACGTGAATTTGAGTCTCGTCGCAGCTATAATTTTTGCACAAAATAAATTAATGTGTCCGCCTCTGTGGTGTAGTGTTTAGTGTGATTAGCTGCCACCCCTGAAGGCCCGGGGTTGATTCCTGGGTCTGCCACGAAATTTGGAAAGAGGTACAAGGGCTGGAACGGGGTCCACTCAGCCTCGGGAGGTCAACTGAGTAGACATGGGTTCGATTCCCATCTCAGCCATCCTGGAAGTGGTTTTCCGTGGTTTCCCACTTCTCCTCCTAACTTAAAGCCACGGCCACTTCCTTCCCTCTTCCTTGTCTATCCCTTACAATCTCCCATCCCCCAGCAAGGCCCCTGTTCAGCATAACAGGTGAGGCCGCCTGGGCGAGGTACTGGTCATCCTCCCCAGTTGTATCCCGGACCCAGAGTCTGAGCTCCAGGACACTGCCCTTAAGGCGGTAGAGGTAGTATCCCTCGCTAAGTCCGAGGGAAAACTGACCCTGGAGAAGAAGAAGCAGAAGACGACGATTAAATTATTTTTTGAGGGAACGTCAAGATAAAAATTGGAACAAAAATATTACGCAAATTGCAGTACAGTTTATTTTCTACCTGTAATTAATATAGGCCTAAACATTCTCAGTTACCGCTGGATCTCTTTCTATATATATATATATATATTAATTTGAGGTGGAAAATAAAGTTCCACTGCAATTTGATTATTCATTTTATTCGCATTTTACCTTCACATTCCCTAAAACAATTGATTTAATTTGTATAAAAAAGTATGTCTATGCGGGACTCAAACTCAAGTCGTTGGGGTTCGAAGACAAGTACGATGACCACTCGGCTACTGCTCCACTTGTTGCAAGTCTTCAAGTATATCGAGGGATTCATAATTTTTTTGGAAATTATTGGGTTGCAGACCTGACACGTTTGAGTAAAATGTGTTCGCATTTTAGTGTTCTATCACCTCCATGTGGTCCGAAGCGGATTCTGCCTCATGATATTTGTCCTCACTGTTGGAAACTCTAACCTATTTTCAAAATCGTCTAGTATCTTGTTCATTATGGCTTTGGTAATTAGAAATATATCTTCTGACAACTCTAGAAAGTAGTTATTTCTTAGTATGGGTCGTCCTTTGCCTTCTTCAGTATATAAATAGTCTTCATACAGCAGTAAAGCTTCAAACTTACATCTTCTACATGCCTCCATTTTTAAATTTTAGCGGTTGTTAAGAGGTTTAACACAGGGCTGCTGCCAGGTTAATTTAACACGAGTATTAACAGTTTGTTAGAGTTAACAATCCTTGATGAGACAACCATTTTGTTAAATTATGTATTAAGTCTCCTTAAGAGCAGAGTTAACATTTAACATTCGTTGAAGAAACCGGGCCTGAGTGACCAAAAGTCACGGGAAGGGGTGTCCCATTAGAAAATGTGCCGTGTATGACCCCTGAGCATTGCAGATAGCTGCGGCGTAGCTGAGCAGTCTGTCACAGATACCAGTGCCGTGAAGATCTTAACACGTAATGAGTTAACCGACTTTGAACGTCGGATGATCGCATGGCACACGGGTCATAGCATTGCGGAGATTTCATGCAAATTCGGGTTTCCGAGGTCAACATTGTCGAGGGTGGATCTTCAATATCGCAGAGTGAACGTTATCACCTGCATAAACCGCTGCACCAGAAGACCACGGATGTTTAACAAACGGACATCACGTCGCCTCAGCAGAACCATACTGGGCTAGTGTGAGTCAGATCACTGCCCAGTTGAATGTTGGGAATCAAGAACCCATTTCTACCAGGACTGTCAGGAGGCAACTGCACCGCATAGGCTTCACCAGCCGACAATCAACTCGCGTCCCTTTGCTGGCACCTCGACACAGGGCTCAGCGACATGCATGTTCCCATGAAGATCGGCAATGGACCATGAAAGAGTGGCAGCATGTGGTATGGTCCGATGAATCCCATTTCCGGTTGTATCGAGCTGATGGGCACCGGACAGTGTGGCGTATGCCCTATGAAGCTGTGGATCCTGCGTGTCAACAAGGTTTTGTCCAGACGGGAGGTGTCTCAGTTCTGGTCTGGGCGGCATTCTCATGGTCGCAATTAGGCCCCATTGCCCGGCTGCAGGGAGTGCTGACAGGTGCATGCTGGTGTATGCTCCGTGAACCTCGCACCACCTACACAAGACCAGTTGTAGGTAGCAGTGCAAGGTGCATGGGTCCAGATCCCTCCAGAACGATTCCAACACCTTGTAGAGTCGATGCCTCACTGTATTGCTGCCGTTTTGAGGGCTCGCGAAGGAGTAACTCGTTATTAACATCAGATTCATTATTTTCCCATGACTTTTGGCCACTTAGTGTAAATTGCACTGCATTCTCCTTGTGTGTTTGTCCTATGTTCATAATCTTTAACCATCTCTACTTAGCTTATATTTTTACCTTTTTCCTGTACTTACACAGGTTACTACATATCCCACATGAAGACTGATAATCTCGCAAGATAGCCCCTCAATGAGTGTTGATGCCCGCCCTCCGCTGATAAAGCTGAGCAGCAGAAACGAGCTAAGAAGGGATGGATGTAGGAGAACTGCGATTTAGTGATACCTGGGCTCCCTAGTGCCGAATCGGAGGACCTCGGTTATCTTCAAGATTCATATTGGCAACCTTTGAAACACAAACTATGAATTGATTATGCATCGCCGTAGAAATCTGACGTACGCTTTACATACTGGTACTGGTGTTGTTTACACAGCAAAGCCAAGATAGAGGTTAGAATTGAACACGAGTGAGGGAAAACTGCCTCCTAATAAAATTTATGCTGTTGACGTCATGGCTGGTGAAACAGGTCGCGTCGTCCTTCGTCTTCCCCCATACAACTGTGATCTGAACGCCATTGAATCAGCATGGGCAAAAATAAAACGCGAATTCAAACAACACAATATTACCGGAAACATATCAGCAGTTATCTTACGACTGACCATCGGGGCATTCCATTCAGTATCTGTCGCAGATTGGGAGGGATATTGCAGAAAGGTGAAAGACCTAAAAGAGGAATGCTGGAGGCACGACATTGTCATGGAATAGCCTTGGACATGATTGTGATTAACAGTACTGCAGTTAGCAGTGACGATTGTGAAAGTGATTTGGAAGTGATATTTCAGAGAATTCATGCTAAGATAAAGGTTTAGAAAATTCATATAGATCAAACATACTATCAATTCAATTCAGATTTCATTTCCATTCTGTCGGCAGTATTATCGGAATCGGAGAGCTCCCTCCTTTCTCCTCACCCCCGTAAAACCAGGTATCACTAAAAGTTGAGTGTACTGTAAATGGGAGTGTATGAAGATATGGGATTGCCCCTGTCTTTATCTTAGTCCTTGTCTCCTCTTTCTGTTGCTCCCTCTTCCTACATTGACCTGCCGTTATGTTCGTCCTCTGTTGTGTTCCTTTTCTTGTTCTTCCTGTCTGTCTGTTTGTGACTTGATTCGACAGTGTAGAATAAACAAGGTAAATTTGATCTGTGCAATATTTTAATGATAAAGCAGCTTTTTATATCCCCTGAAAAGTAAGAGAAACTTCAACATACAAAGGGCACTAGGAAAGTTTTTCAGTGTGAGTGAACGCTTTAGACTTTTTCAAAATAATTTTCACCACACTCAATACACTTCTCTCCATACGTCAAAGCCAGTTACTGAACCAACTCTGCCACTTTTCTTCCGTTACATTTTCACACACTTGATCCCATGCTGCCAGGAGCTCCTTGTCGGATGCAAAATACCACCCTTTCAGCTTCATCTTCACTTCTGGGAAGATTGCGAACTCACATGGGGCAAGATCAGGAATGTATGGAGGGTGATCAAGCACAGTCAACCGTGATCTGGCAAGAAAATTCATTGTTACATTAACACGATGTGCTGGAGCATTGTCATGATGCAAGAGCCAAGAGTTGAGCCGTGACCTTGGACGGAGCTGCTTGAAAGCCTGGATGACCTGAGGCAGACAAGTCTCACTGTACCACTTTGCAGTAACTGTGTTTATAGCACAACCCGAGTCAGAATGCCCTGTTTAGTGAAGAATACTGCAATCATCCTTTTCTTCACTGACCTTGACTTTCGCACAGTCACAAGAGTACCCTCATCTTCAAACAGCCACACCTTGTTCTGGGATTTTGTTGGGACATCGTAATAATAAAGCCAAGTTTCGTCGCCTGTAACGATGCTATTGACGTTTTGCAAAGTCCCATTTTCAAACTGTTTTAGCATTTTTCGGCACCATTTCACTCGATGTGCCCTTTGTTCCTCTGAAAGTGAATGGGGCACCCAAAGGGAACAAACTTTTCTAACATGGAGATGGTCATGTAGAATTGAATGAATAGCTGGTGCAGGGATGTGGAGGGTCTCTTCTGCCTGCCGATATGTCAACCGCCTCTCTTGCTGCAACATTTTCCTCGCAGCTTCAATGTTTTCCTCAGTCACCGATTCAGACGGTCGCGCAGAATGAGGATCGTCTTCAACCCCAAAATTTCCCCTCTGGAACTCTTTGTACCAGCGGAAAATTGTTTTCTGATATGGACAGTCTTTCCCCAGCACAGGAGTAATTTCCTCCAGGCACTGGTCAACAGTTAGCCACGAGCAAATTTGTAGTGGATAATTGTTAATGGTTATGAATTTCATGTTTTTGGTCCGTATTGAACTGAGAATTTATAATTATTGGGATTAATTTTGATACTTGTATGCTTGGGTACATGTTTACAATATCGAAAGAGTGGATGGAGTGATCCGGTTGCAAATTGAACTTGTTTAGTTTTTCAATTAGCTCAGATGTGTTTTTAATAGACTTTTTGGATAAGAATTGATAATTTTTTCTTAAGAAACATTGGATGAATTGTGATATTTTGTATAAGGGGCTCGGTCTATAGTTGATAATTGGCCGGATGGGAATTCCGGTTTTGTGAATTTTGGGAAGAGCTTTAGCAGTGGGGAGTCCTGGGTTCATATGTATGAGATTGGATTTTTCCTGTTCGGTAAATAAAAATGAAGTGTTTTTAAGAGTTTGTTTAAGGATAATTGCGCAATATTCACCTTTAGACCACACTGACATCTTAACTTGCTTTCAATCCCACTGCTGGGTAATAACTGGTGTGAAGGTCGTGCCTTGCTGTCTTCTAGACCAGTTTTCACCCCTCTTTTCATCCCTCACCATAACAGGGGTGTCCAACCAACCATTTTTGCGTATTGCAAAACTTTCCTAGTGCCCTTGTTCCTTCCTCCACTGACTGTTCTGCATCACTGATGATATGTGATTTTTTTTCCCAGCTGTCTCCATTGTCTAGCAATATGCAGGAGATGTTAACTGTGAAAGAGGAACCAGGTTGGTTGACAGAGAAAGAGGAGCCAGGATTGGTTCAAATAACTGAATTTCTATCATTGGTGAGTGTGTAGTTACCATTCATTTTTAAAAAGTCATTGTTTGCAAACAAGCACAGGTAAATACAGTACGCAGTATGACTCTGTTTTTCCATGAGTTATTTCAAGTCCCGAAAATTATTCCATAAAAAGCTATGTAACTTTTAAAATTAAATTTAATGTAATTCACTTTGAACTAGAACCCACATTTAACATAAGGAGATGTTAAAATTCTCAAGTATTTATTTCTATTCATTATGGTTATGGGACATTAACAAACCTACGAAAACAGAGAACAGATTTTTGATGCCTCTCGGAAATTCTTCTGTTCGTCTGTCTAATATCTTTTGGTTACAGTGAGAATCCTTTCACTGATTCATGCTTTATTATGAGCAAATTAGGGCACGCCATATTTTCTGTTATTGATATTTATACACTCAAGCATTTGTATTGAATATGATTGATCCTCTTCCATATCGGTTTCTCACTACGTGCATGAGCGAGCTCTCGCCAACATTCAAAGGAGCTGTCGACGTCACTTAAGAATACCTGTCAACTCCCTACTCCAACTGGTGTACACGGACATTGGGAGAACAGGTTTTTGCAATAGATGCATAAAAAACTTGGCCAACAACATTTAACTCCTTAGAAATAAAGGCTGAAGAAAATGATTGCTTAATTTTGATACTAGGTACTGAAATGAAATACAGTAAAACCTTGTTAATTCAAAGTCGTTGGAACTAAAAAATTGGACTTTGAATTACGTGATTTTGAATTAACCGCCAATTGGTAATTCAGAAGTGCCAACCCTTGCCGCGTTACAAAATATTCTAAGGTCCGTTACTTCATGCAGTTAATCTTGATTCACAGTTTAAACCTTTCAGATGCCATAAAAAATCTATTTTCAAAATGTATCCAAGAAGGTGCATTTACAGTATTCAAATAATGCACTTGGATAACTCACTGACAAACATAACCTCACACAACGAAAGGAAAAAAGAGCACGATTCAGAGACGAGGAGAAATCTATGCTGGCTCCCGTGTGCAAGTGTTTTATTCATTGGACTACTGTACTGTATGCATTTTAGATGCCTTGTACTTACACAGAAAGTACCCAATGCCCTTAAAACAACGTAGCTAATCAAACTTTCCTATGACTATCCTTATACAATTTCCGGCATGGCACTTCTCTCGTACTTCAGAAATGTAAACACTTGCCGCTTCACAAAGTATTCTAAGACCCATTAATGCATGCAGTCACCTCAATTCACAGTTTAAACTTTTCAAATGCCGTGGAAAAATCTATTTCCGAAATGTGTCCAACAAGGTGCATTTACAATGTTCAAATAATGCACTTGGATGAATTGCTGACAAACATAACCTCACACAATGAAAGAAAAGAGACAAAGATAAATTATGCTGGTTCACCTGTGCAAATGCATTATTTTTTGGATTACTGTACTGTTTGCATTTTTAGATGCCTTGTACTTGCACGGAAAGTGCCTGATGCCCTTAAAACATTGTGGCTTGTTGAACTCCCCTATGACAAGGGGATAAAGTTTCTCGCTTCCGTGTGCATTGCAACACAGTACAATGACCCCCACACTTGTACGATTCTCCGGCTGGCACTTTCTCCTTTAAAACCATAAAACAGTTGGGCATTGAAAGAAGGCAATGCAGTTTCATCTGAAATGACAATATTGTTTGGTGCCTACGAATTGGTTGTATAAGGTATGCTTTTTCGTCAATTGTCAGCATCGCCAGTGTTCGCGGATTCTGTTTTTCCGCACACTGCCTGCTGCGTGATATTATGGCATTCCTTCAAAGTTTGAATACAAGAGAATTCTGATTTCATTCAACTTAGCAATTATGAAGCACACTGTAGACACACCAAAGTGAGTGTTAGTGCGGAAAGCTACATTTCACGTTCCGGAACACGCGTTCTATTATGACGCGGATAAATTTTGAATTTAAAGTACTCTGTAAAATACTATTGTTTTAAAATGTGAAGGCAGTTTCGAATTAAAAGTATGAATTTCGGTAATGGGGCCGACATTCTACTTCGAATTGCGAATTATCCATATTTTGAATTAAACAATTTAAATAACATGCAAAACCTTATCTCATATTTCCAGGAACGGCAGCTTCTTCGAATTAGGCAGGATTTTGAATTAACCGATTTCGAATTATCGAGGTTCCATATCTCTTTTGGATAGTTTTTATTCATGTATTCAATAGTACATTTTCTCCTTAACATGTTTTTTTTTTTCCTTGTCCCCTGCAGAAACTTCTTATTGGGGTTGTACTGTATCTTTGAGTATATTTAACCCTGTAATTCAAGAAAATGCAGTTCCAGTGATCACTTTTTCTCTTGTATGTTTTCTAATTCATACATTACTGTGCTTCTGTTTCATTGCCTCAGTCTGTAATTGCATTTTATTTTTTATTTTCCATAACTGTAGAAAGGAGAACCTAGTTCTGAGGATGCAAATTTTGCACTTGTGGAAAGCAAGAAAACATGTGAGGATGGTGATAGTGCTGGTGCTGAAGAATTTCAATGTAAAAAAGATGCCAAAGAGGATGACTTTCAAGTAAGTGAAAGAAATTATTAATACTTTACTAATAATGTTTGTTTATCCAACCCTTGTCCCGTTTCTGTATGGGGTCGGGGATGAAGTGAGATGAATCTGTGGTGGCGTGTTTTTATGACCGGATGCCCTTCCTGATGTCAACATCATAAGAGGAGTTAATGAGATGAAATGAATGACGTGGTATATGATAGCAGGAAGGGAGAGGATGAAACCCAGTGCCGGCACATAGCCTACTCCTGTTGAATAGCACCAAGGCTCAAGGTTGAATGTCCTCATCTGACAGACGAATCACCAACAGCATCATATGCCCTCACTCCATATGAGCACTGCGGAGACATTTGGAATTTAATCCAGAATTTTGGCACAAATCTAGTGATTAGAAAATTGTATACCACCATCTCCCCTACCTTGCCAGCCAACATTCTTAAAGCAAATTTTTTTTTTTTACCAGCGGTACTTCACCGGCTAACCGGCTGGCTCCATGGCTAAATGGTTAGTGTGCTGACCTTTTGTCACAGGTTTCCTGGGTTCGATTCCCGGCAGGATCGGGAATTTTAACCATCATTGGTTAATTCCGCTGGCACGAGGGCTGGGTGTATGTGTCTGTCTTTATCATAATTTCATCCTCATCACGACGCGCAGGTCGCCTACAGGAGTCAAATCAAAAGATGTGCACCTGGCGAGCCGAACTTGTCCTTAGGCACTCCCGGCACTAAAAGCCATACGCCGTTTCGTTTCATTTCATTTCAACCGGCTAACCATGATGTCAGACTTCAGCACCTTAGATCCACCGGGCGAGCTAATACTTTACTAATAATAATTATGTAAAACTTTATTCTTTCTACTTTTTTTTTTTTGCCATATGGAATTTCTGACATTCGTCTTAAGCAAAAGAAAAACAAAAAGTAGAAGGTTAAAAATTAACGTCCACATTATTAATTGTAGAGTCTCTGGAGTAGCATGCAGGAAATTCAGAAAATAAATTTCTTAGGAAGACAGGACTTTCCTGGACGATATTTTTGATTGTATAGAAGTTAACATTTACATGTTGGACTCTGGCTTTGTTCCGATCCCATTCAATGTTGGCTACGTTCTGCGAGGCAAATTTGGAGAATCAAATTTAGAATTGCCTCTGAGAAAATATGCAGTTGCGTTGGGAAGTTGATAATTCATTCTTGCTTCCAGGCCTGATTGAAGTGGAAGTTAGTGGCTGCCAGGCTCTATTTGGAGGTTGTTGAGAACGGAGCTTGCAGTATCCTTATTGATAAACTGATTGGGGTTAACCCTTGGTTGAATATTACTGACAAGGGAACATCCACAATGGTGAAGTCGCCGATCGCGATGAAACTTAGCAAACACATTGAGGTACATGTAAAAACAATGTCAGCATCAATTTTAGGCGCCAACATTCATTAGCGCGTTAACTAAGGGGCCTAAAAGTTGCGACATTTCAAGTTCCGCGCGAACAGCGATGAATTCCTCCTGACCAATGCTTAGCCAGAACACTGCTTTGTGCCACACCTCTGCTCCTCCTCCCCTCCGCCCCGCCTGGTTCAGCACCACTCGTTTCCCTCTCCCCGCGCTGCTGTCTGCTTAGCTGTCGAACAGAACCTGTGCTACACTGCGTACGCAATCAGCCTTCCTCATAGCTCTCCCTTGGAATTTCCACATTGTATAGGCAGTTTACATTTTATGAAATACTAGCAAGATACCCGTGCTTCGCTACTGTATTATATTGAAATTTATAATTGAATGCTTATTGTTTTAGATATATAATCCGCCGAAATTCACGATCTGACTTTTTTCTGCGAGAATCCGCTAAAATTCGCGATCTGACTCGTTTTCTAATAGATTACGGCAAGTTTCCTCCCATTTTTCAATCTTTCTTTCCTGCAATCGATTTCGTACTTCCCAAGCTAGGTCCAGGTATTCCACCCGGTCAGTTGGGTCCCTAAATCTTTGCCATCTTTCCCTATAAGCATTTTTAATACGGATCAAATCCTTCAGGAGATCCGGCGTAGTGTCGTCTTGGGTGCCTTGGCTGTACTGAACCCGCGACCGGACTGCATTCTTAGTCATTACCCGTCCGAGACCCGTTTCCAGCGCGGTCCGCACATTTGACGACGGTCCAGAACATTATTATTATTATTATTATTATTATTATTATTATTATTATTATTATTATTATTATTATAGATGTTCCGGTCCCCACAGCAAGATGCAAGACCGCTACTTGGTGGTAAATTACATCTGCTGCCATTGTCATTGTTGACAATATGACCAGCACCATTGTCGCGCGTAGGCAAGTGTGCGGGATTTCTGGCGATACGAATGACATACTTCCGTGCATTATTGATCTTATTATAGAGGTGAACAATTGGACGGTCAATCTCATTCCAATCGTTTATTTCAAATGTGTTTACATTTTTATTTATATGCCAGGAGAATCTACTGTAATCTAAGAACGTTCACCGAAGGAAAAGATGGCTGTTGAAAACGAACCCAGGAAAGATTAAAAATGAGCGGTTTATGATCAGAATAAGTACATCAAAAATCTACAGCCTATTACAGTCATTCGATAGGGTCAGGAATGGAATGAATAAAGCCCCATCTTGCAGCGACAATAGGAATTGTACCGGCTGCCGAAGCACTCCTCTGGGGCAATGATCGGTGAATGACAAATGAAATGAAATATTGGGCAGTGTTGCTGGAATGAATGATGACAGGGAAAACCTGAGCATCCGGAGAAAAACCTGTCCCGCCTCCGTTTTGTCCAGCACGAATGTCACATGGAATGACCGGGATTTAAACCACTGAACCCAGCTCTGAGAGGCCGGCGTGCTGCCGCCTGACCAACAGAGGCTCCTTATAAGTACATTATGAACAGTAAAATCAATTGGTCTCACCTCCTTTTACACCCTACCGCCGTTAAGTTTATTTACCCCTCCCCACCCAAAAAAAATAAAAGAAGGTGTCTTTCTTTATGTTTAAAGGAGATTCCAAACACCAATGTTCACGTCTATTACCTTCAGTTTTGAGATCTAAGTATCCCCATAACAATAATTCACAATTTTTCACTTCCCTTCACACTCCCCCCTCCCCCCCTCCGGTGAATTTTCCAGCAAAAAATACTTGTTTCTTTAATAGTAAAGGATCTTCTAAATACCAATTATCACGACTCTAACTTCTTCCGTTTTTGATTTATGTGTCCTCATGAAAGGAATTCGCCTCCTTTTCACTCCCGCCTCCCAAGATGGTTTCCCCCCAAAACGTGCTTTCCTTTGTTTTTAAAGGAGATCAAAATACCAATTTTCACGTCTGTAACAACTTGAGTTTTTATTAGATGTATGTATTCTCATACAATTAAGTCAATTAATTTTTGAATTCTTTCACCCCCCCTTCATTGGATTTTCCGAGAATACGTGTTTCTTTACTTTTAAAGCAGATTCCAAATATCAAATTTCACGCCTGTAACATCTTCATTTTTGAGATATCAGTAGTCTAATTAAAAGAATTCAACACCATTTTGAGTCATTTTCACCCCCCTTCCTCCACCCAAGTGGTATTTCCGAAAACTAAAAATACACGTTACTTTATTTTTAATAGAGATAAAAAATACCATTTTTCACTCTGTAACATGTTAAGTTTTTTGAGATATACTGTAGAAATTCTCATTTAAAAATTTCACCCCTTTTTAGTTCCCCTTAAGTGGAGTTTCCAAAAACAAATCACCTATGTTTCTTTACATCTACAGGAGATTCCAAATAGCTACTTTTTACGTCTGTAACATTTTACGTTTCTCAGATATTCTGTAGATATAGTCTTTCAAAAAATTCACCCCAATTTGTCTCTCCTGTTTAACCGCCATTAATTGGATTTTCCAAAAGCAAAAAAATACGTGTTTCTTTATTTTTAAAGGAGATCCCGAATACAAATGTTCAGTTCTGTAATATTTTCAGTTTCTGAGATATAAGTATCCTCATTAAAGGCATTCAACCCATTATTCACCCTTTTACACCCCTCCTATTGGGATTTACAGAAAACAAAAAATACATGTTCCTTTATTTCTAAATACCAATTTTTTTACATCTGTAAACTTTTAAAGTTTTAAGATGTAGAGACACTCATTTTAAAAATTCACCCCCTTTTCACCCCCCATTATTTGGATTTTCCAAAAACGAAAAAATACCTCTTTCTTTTTTTTAAAGTAGATCCCAAATACCAATTTTCAGGTCTGTAATATCTTCAGATTCTGAAATATAAGTAGCCTCATTAAAGGCATTCAACCTCTTTTTCACCCTTTTCCACCCTTTCTATTGGCATTTTCCAAAAACAAAAAATACGTGTTTCTTTATTCTTAAAGGAGATTCTAAATACCAATTCTTACATCTATAAACTTTAAAAGTTTTGAGATATGGATACACTCATTTTAAAATTTCGCCCCCTTTTCAGCCCCGCCCCCCATTAATGGGATTCTCCAAAAAAAAAAAAAAAAAAAACGCGTTTCTTTATTTTTAAAGGAGATCCCAAACACCAATTTTCAGGTCTGTAATATCTTCAGGTTCTGAAATATAAGTAGACTCATATGAAAGGCATTCGACCCCCTTTTCAACCTTTTCCACCCTTCCTATTAGGATTTTCCGAAAACAAAATATATGTGTTTCTTTATTTTTAAAGGAAATTCTAAATACCAATTTTCACATCTATAACCTTTAACAGTTTTGAGATATAGATACACACATTTTAAAATATTACCCCCTTTTCACCCCCCTTAATTGGATTTTCCAGAAACAAAAAAATAGGTGTTTCTTTATTTTTAAAGGAGATCCCAAACACCAATTTTCAGGTCTGTAATATCTCCAGTTTCTGAGATATAAGTACCCTCATTAAAGGCATTCAACCCCCTTTTCACCCCTTTTCACTCCCCCTATTGCGATTTTCCGAAAACAAAAAAATACGTATTTCTTTATTTTTAATGAAGATTCTAAATACCAATTTTTACATCTGCACACTTTAAAAGTTTGGAGATATAGATTCACTCATTTTAAAAATTCACCCCCTTTTCACCCTCCGATTAATTGGATTTTCCAAAAACAAAAATATACGTGTTTCTTTATTTTTTAAAGAGATCAAATGTACCAATTTTCAGGTCTGTAATATCTTCAGTTTCTGAGATATAAGTACCGGTATCCTGATTGAAGGCATTCAACCCATTTTTCTCCATTTTCACCCTTTTTCACCCCTCCTGTTGGGATTTTCTGAAAACAAAAAAATACGTGTTTCGTTATTTTTAAAGAAGATTCTAAATACCAATTTTTACATCTGTACACTTTTAAAGTTTTGAGATATAGGTATACTCAGTTTAAAATTTCACCCCCCTTTTCACCCCCTTAACGACGGAATATCCAAAAATCCTCTCTTAGCGAGCACCTACACCTTAATATCAATGTATCCACAAAATTTCATTCCTTTATGTCCAGTAGTTTTGGCTCGGCGATGATGAATCAGTCAGTCAGTCAGGACAAGTTATTTTATATATATAGATTTATGAAAACGTTTGCGACGAGTCCTTAAGGGCAGTGTCACTGAGCGTGTCAAAAATTATTTTTCATCTTCAAGCAAAGCACGGAAGTCACGGTGAAGAAGGTCCGCTGAACTTTTGGGATCTGCAGCTTTATGATGCGATTGAGGGTGAGTGTTAAGCAGTCAAATAGAGATGTCACACTGCGGACATAGGCCGTAATAACGTAGATTAAAGCCTCAACATAGCCACTACTATGATCACAGAATCAGAGCTAGCCATCAGCAAAATGCCGGAAGACACGCAAAATGAGGTTAGAACCGATGTTAAAAGGAAACTGACTGATATCCTCCCCAACTTAACCAACCCCGCAAATAACCTCAATAATAGAGAAAAAATTGCTGAACAAAAGCGCATATACGCCCTCAAGAAGAAAATTAAAGACAACGAACTCATCGTAACCAAAGCTGACAAAGGCAATGCAACAGTTATCATGGATAAAAAAGTTTATATTGAAAAAACAAAAAACTTTTTCACAGACAGCTCATTTTCCATAATCAAAAAAGACCCCACCCAAAAAATTCAAAAACTACTTAAACAAACTCTTAAAAACACTTCATTTTTATTTACCGAACAGGAAAAATCCAAACTCATACATATGAACCCAGGACTCCCCACTGCTAAAGCTCTTCCCAAAATTCACAAAACCGGAATTCCCATCCGGCCAATTATCAACTATAGACCGAGCCCCTTATACAATATATCACAATTCATCCAATGTTTCTTAAGAAAAATTTATCAATTCTTATCCAAAAAGTCTATTAAAAACACATCTGAGCTAGTAGAAAAACTAAACAAGTTCAATTTGCAACCGGATCACTCCATCCACTCTTTCGATATTGTAAACATGTACCCAAGCATACAAGTATCAAAATTAATTCCGATAATTATAAACAATTTAAACAAAAACAGCCACTTAAGCAAACTAGAGTTACAAGACTTTATCACAATATTAAAACTTATCATCGACAATAACTTCTTCACTTTTGACAGTGTCATATATCAACAAAATGGTTTGGCAATGGGGTCACCGGCCTCAGGTATCTTAGCAGAAATATACCTGGACTTCCTCGAATACACCAAAATTGACAACGAATTCGAAAACATTCTCTTTTGGACCAGATATGTCGACGATGTCTTTGTAATCATGAATGAGAAATCAATTAACGCACCCACCACCCTCTTAAGACTCAACAATATTGATCCTCATATCAAATTCACACTAGAATCCGAATCAAATCAAAAAAAAAAAAAATCAACTTTCTAGATTTAACCATCACTAGAAACTCAGATTCTTTCAGTTATGAAATTTTCAGAAAACCCACTCAAACAGCCTCCACCATTCGCCAAGTTTCAGTGCACCCCCAGTCCCACAAACGAGCCACATACAACAGCCTAGTTCACCGAGCCTTCAGCATACCTATGTCCAATAAAGATCTAAAAAACGAACTCAACACAATCCGCGGAATCGCAAAATTCAACGGCTTCAGCAATCATTTTATAGAAAGGATAATCAATAAACTCAAACATCGCCCAAAAACTACCCTCAAAAAAGAAATAACCAAACCTCTAACATTTTCCACCTTCACGTTCAACAATGATATCTACAAGTTAACCAACATCTTTAAGAAACAAGGCGTTAAAATATCCTTCAAAACCAACAATAAGAACATGAACGTTTTATACAATACTTCACACATCAACAAGACCAGCAGTTTTTTAAAATCAGGAGTTTATAGGATCAAATGTACCACCTGTAAAAAAACCTACATCGGGCAAACCGGGAGAAACTTCATTATCAGATACCACGAGCACACTAACGCAATAAAATACAACAGGTTTTCAGCCATCGGCCAACACATGCAAGATTATAACCATAATTTCACCAATATTGAACAAGACATGGACATCCTCGTATTAGCAAACAAGGGCCCTTTACTCAACATAATGGAAAATTACTACATACACCTAGACCAATACTTCAATGCCAGTCACAATCTCGATGAAATCTCCGAGGAACCCAACATACTCTTCGATCTATTTATCACTTTCCTCAGAAACAATAATGCAGCCAACCTAAACTCAATCCTAAATTTAATCAAAGGTACTTTTCCAAGACAATTACACTTTCTTCCGCACCCTTCAGCCCCACCTTAAGCCCTCTTCCTAAGCCATATATAATTTTATATATGTCATTTCAATACAAGAACTTACTGATTTCCATGATTATAATTTTTACAACACCCCATTTATACTTTATTCTTTGTTAAATACCTCTTAGTATGTATATTCCTTGTATTATTAACTATTACCATATTAACATCTCATTTCACTTGTTATTCTTTAAAATAACATTTTCTTAGGATTTCGCCAAAATTGATCTTTGCTCCAATACGGCTGATGATGACCTCTAGATGGGTCGAAACTAGTACCGTGTAATTTATAATTTTGTGAATATATTTTAGTATTGAAAAGGTGGAAACGTTTATGTTGTTATTATCATTACTTATATATTATGTTGATACCAATAACTCTGTCCGACTCGCTGGCTGAACGGTCAGCGTACTGGCCTTCGGTTCAGAGGGTCCCGGGTTCGATTCCCGGCCGGGTCGGGGATTGTAACCTTAATTGGTTGATTCCTACGGCACGGGGACTGGGTGTATGTGTTGTCTTCATCATCATTTCATCCTCATCACGACACGCAGGTCGCCTACGGGTGTCAAATAGAAAAACCTGCACTTGGCGAGCCGAACCCGTCCTGTGATATCCCGGCACTAAAAGCCATACGACATTTCATTTCATTACCGATAACACTCTCGTTGTTTTTAAACGAACAGTTGTGTTCTCCGTTGTTCCTGTCAATACGTATACACATAACAACATGTATTTTAGTTATTTGTTTTATTTTTTTCAGAGCTTATAAGTTGCTGTCTTGAAGGTGACAGTCTCTATTTGGAGGACGTTACAAGTTTGACGTATAAGTCTGATCAGTCGGAGGAAACCGAAAAGGATATTGAATATAGCGAGCCAGAACCGGGACAAAGCCAAGACAGTGCCAGTTCGGCAGACACCGTAGACTTACAGTATAAAACAAGAGCAGTCAACTTCTGGAGGAGTGGAAAATGGAAAAATCTTAAATTTACAACTGTGCAAAAGCACTTCCGTCGTTTGCATAGTGTGTCACAGCTCTCCGCCTGGAAAAAAGTTGTGGATGAAGGATGCTCTCTCCGAGACAAATTTGGTCTTATTGCGATGGATTGCAAGAAAAACTTTGACGCGGAGTACCGTACGTCCACCATCCATGATGCCACAATCAAACATTGGGCAATGCAAAGTGCCCGCTGTCGCTTGCTCCATGACTTTAAAGCGTCCTCACGCTGGGTGTACGACTTCAAAAAGAAATTTGGGATCACATCCCGAAAAATTACTGTCGTGACAACAACGAGAAAACTTCATAGGGAAAGTGACGTTATGGTGGAAGCCCAAATGTTTGTGGAAAACGCAAAAGAAAAAATACAGTTACACAGCCCATCACATGTTTTTAACAGCGACCAAAGCAGCTTTAATTTGGAAATGTACACCGGCAGAACATTAGCGCGCCGAGGAGAAAAGTCGATTAACTCGGTGGTCCAATCAATTCCCTCTACTACGCACAGCTACATGATTATGCCTACCATGTCAGCAGAAGGTGAGCTACTCTCCCCGTTGCTAATCGTTTTAAAGGAAAGAAATGGCGTTTTTGGTTCCCTTGTTAAGAAACGAATATTTTCACACGAAAATATTCATGTCGTGTGCACCACGCCTGGAAAGATGGGCAAAACAGAAGTTCAGAGCTGGTATAATGACATCTTGAAACCAAGTTTACCCGATGGACGAAATATTTTATTGTTAGATACTTTCTCTGGCCACAGTGCGCTTGTTCATGGCACGGAAGTTGAAGTTACGAAGATTCCGGCCGGCGCTACAACCGTTTGTCAGCCATTTGACGTGTATGGGTTTCGGATTTGGAAAACATACACCAGACAAATGTATTCCGGGCTGCGACTTATGAATACCGGCATCGTGCTGCATCTCCGTAACACCATCTTAAAGTTGCAATCGCTGTTACATTTCCAGCTGACATCTCCTTGATTCACAAACATGTGGAAGTACTCGTGGTACCGCAGTGGGTACCTTGATGATCATCCTGGACAATTCGAACACCCGGTAATGTATTCCTTTGACAGTGTTGGCTTCGTATGTTCTTTGTGCCCGAATACTGGTTTTGTCAAATGTGCGTGGTGTACAAAGGACTTGTGCGTCACACACTTCTACGAGGAACACCACTATTGTAAAGCATACGTCCCTTGAGAAAAGTATGCTGCCTGTTGTTAATTGTGTTTTGTTTCAGTCGTCTTTTCACTATTTTGTAATGTGTCGAATAGACCATAAATTGTTTTTGCTTACTATTATTGACGGGGAGTTTGCCCGATGTAATGTGTATGGAGTCATTTATAGTGGTGCCTTGTAATTTTTTGTTGTTGTACCAGTTCGTACAATAGCCATGTACACTTTTACGTATTTAACTGCCATTGTACCCAGAAGACTGTAGTGTGATACTTTAATATGGCTACTTGTTGAATACATAGACCTCTGTCAGCTATAGCGCAAAAGTATGAGTAAGTAGGACTACAGCTCTGCCTGTGATTACGGTATATCTGCTGCATATATAAATGCACATCTTTATTTCTTTTTAAAGACGTTGCTTATTACGTCAATCATTCCATGTCATACTCATATCAAAGTTGTCTATGCATTTAATTGATTTATGTTCGACAACCATGGCTGCAATTGAAATGTGTTGTGCCTTTCACTGCAAAACATAAATACATCGTTCAATACAAGCACAAATAAAAACATTCTATCTAGATTCCTTATACCAGAGTACGTAATACGGGAAATACCAGCAGTTTCTAACTCGGAGTTTATAATTGCTGTTGTTCGCGATTTTGTTTCGTTATGACACAACTGATAGCGTACACAAAATGGGGGTAGGGGAGTGGACATGAAAAGAAGGTCTGGACCTGTAACCATATTTTGATTCTGAGGTACAACATCTCATTATATTCATTGAGATCCTCTACTCGGGCACGTAATTTCTTTAAATAAAAGGATATTTAACGTTGTTTCAAGGTGGGTGATTTATTTTAATAAATTTCATATGTACGTCCACTCTAAATGACACTACCGACAGCTTCAAGGTGTTTCAGACGTAAATAATAATTTAAGCCTAGGTCGGACGCGGTACCTTATACCATGTTTGTCCACGCCCGATGGTGCTTAACTCGGGGTTGTACCCACGAATTGACAACTCACCGGAATTAGCAGGAATGAAAATATAACATTTGCATAAAATATGAGTAAATACGTTTAGGTTATTTATTATCATTATGTGTGAAACGGAACGTGATTTAAAGGATTTCAATAATTATAGTACGTAAAGAAGCAAAATATAGCGCCGGTCTCGCTCCACAGGCAAGCAGCCGGCAAACGCGAGGAGAAGGGAGGGGAACGTGCTGGGGAGAACCAATTGGAGGGTAAAAGGCGGTGCAGAGGGTGTGTCTCCAGACGGGAAGTGTGTGTGCCGGCTTAGCATTGGCCAGCAGGTATTCATCGCTGATTGCGCGGAACTTGAAATGTCGCAACTTTTAGGCCCCCTTAGTTAACGCGCTAATGAATGTTGGCGCCTAAAATTGATGCTGGCATTGTTTTTACATGTACCTCAATGTGTTTTCTAAGTTTCATCGCGATCGGCGACTTCACCATTGTGGATGTTCCCTTGCGAGGGCAGGCAACAAGGAAGTTGGGCTGGTTTTCATCGTGCCTGTTATAATGCATTTACAGTAGAACGCAATAGTCCGGCACGTATTAGAAAGAATTTTTTTCCCATATTTAGAGGGATTTAGCGCTTGGCACGGTTGGCAGTACAGTTAGATACATTCGGGAGATATCGGAGCCGTCAGCATTTTGTCAGTCACTGTTGTCTGCGTCACTGTGCGCGTATGCTGTTAGCGGCATCAGCCAGTCGCCATCTTGGCTTCGTGCTAATGTCACTACGATTCTTTGTTCAGTAGACCTACAGTTACAGTACTGTTATTTAATAAATTCATTGTACTCTATCAAAGTTTAGCTGTGTGTACGGTTGTCAAATAGACTACAGCACAGTGAAAAATTCATAAATACAGTGAATATGTTTTCTAAACTGAACATCTCATGGGCAGAGTCTTCGCAAGCTTTAAACACCTTCGTGAAATTCACAGCAATACAACGTTTCTGATATTATGCTTTTCCACATTATACAAAATATTTTTTTGTCTAAACAGAGCTTAATCCAAGAAACAATTAAATATCCCTACAATGTTTCAGGGGGCTCAGAAAAAAATTTCAAGCTATCCCATCAGTCCGACATGTTCCACACCCTCGACATCATCAGACACCTATGCTAGTTACAGACAGTGATTCAGTTTGGACTGTACCAAATTCTTTGTATTTAACAATTTATATTTTATTAAAATTAACTTGTTCTTGTTTTTTTTCTTTCAAAGCTGTGGTGGTCTTTTTTAAATTTCATAATACAGTATAAGTCCGCTATAGTGAGTACGGCATATAACGAGAACTTCAAAATTCCTATATTAAACTGTGTATCGTCCTTCGGTTTTAGTGAGAACCCTATCATGGGCGCATCCGTTATTACGAGCGATTAAGCGCGTGCGGTTTTTTCCGTTACAGATATTTTTGCACCCCAGCTATGATATTGCATGCGATCGATTACCTTCGGCATCGTTTCCTCGCTATGTGCACTAGCGATTTCTCTCGTCGACATTCGAAGGCGATGTTGGAGTCGATTAGTAATATCCGTCGACAGTTGTTCCGTAAAGAAAATTCGAAATGAAAGAGAACATATTTTCGTAATAAATGCGTAAATAACGTGTCCGATAACGGTTGTAAACTCGTTAAAATTAAGGCTGACTAAACGACCGCTGAATTTTGAGGCTAAATACTGCAATTAAGTAAGAATGGGATATACCTTGAGATATGGCAGAGTGCTTAATTGATTTCAGAGGTTAGTTTATATTTTATTGCGCCTGGTTAAATTACGGAAAGGCTATTTTGAAAATTTATAGCGAGAAAGGTATAATTTCTCTACTGGCGCTTGAAGTGTGTTTTCATCATACGTATAGTACGGTTAAGTTAGGATACGTGACGCTGCTTGAATAAGAAAATTGAAACGTTTGCAACAAAATGCTATCGATCATCTTTGGTACGGTATAGTTTTCTCACTTTGTGCATTTGCGAGCTCTCTCGTTAAGAAGTAAGTATAAATAACCACCTAATCGATACTTTATTAATGCCTCAGGCAAAATTGAATAAAATTAAAACTTACAGGACATGTTTCGACCACTTAGTGGTCCTCTTCAGCTGTATAAATAAAGAACTTACTTCTTGATTAAACATCGATACAGTCATGAAATGGACAACTTGTAATAGCTCTCTCTTTGACATTCAAAGGCGATGTTGGAGTTTAGTAATACCCATTGACTGCTGTTCTCTAAAGAAAATTGGAAATGAAAGAGGAAAACACGTTTTTGTAATAAATGCGTAAATAACGTGGCCGATAGCAGTTGTTAACTCGTTAAAAATAAAGACTGAAGTAAACGATATCTTAATTTTAATGTTATATACGGAAATTAAGTAAGAATGTGATACACCTCAAGATATGGCAGAGTACATCACTGATTTTAGAGGATATTTCATATCTTCTCTTGTCTAGTTACGGCTATTTACATTTTTCGGGTAATGCGTTTCAAATATGTTTTCATGATAGGCTACATATACGGTTAGGTTAGGTGTCGCTGTTTGAAGAAGAAAGCTGAGGCGTTTGCCACAGAAATCTCTGGAGTGATACCGTATTTCTCCGAATCAAAGACTTTTTTTTTCTCAGAGTCTAATGCGAAAACTCAAGGGTTGTTGCATTCGCGACCTAACAGGAAGTTAATGGATACCACTGGCAACTATCGCGGTAACCACGCTGCTTCTTTTCACACGCGCACAGAACTCGTTGAAAATAAACAACCGCCTCTTTACTACACATCGCTAGCCGCGACAACCGGTTGTACAGAGCCTGTGTGTTTCTCAAATCTGCAGAATGGCATCAAAGCATGCGATCCTTCGAATTCTTAGAAAAGCCATGGCTACTCAGTGGCAGAGTCATAACGCTTCTATTGTACTTGACGCTTAGTAAAATTAAGGTTTATGGACAGCAGGAATATTTTCGTGATGGATAGTTATATTGTAAAGATACGTGGAAAAGGTATTGCCGGCAAATTTTCAACAGGTTCTAGTCGATATTATGATGCCAAATATAAGTTAATGTTTATTAAACACACGGAAATGTAGAATAATTGTGCAGCCGCAAGAAAATACGGCATAGGCCTAACTAAAGCCAATATTTGGCGTTAGCGTGAAGACAAAGAGCTAAAAAATGCGTCTTGTACAAAAAATGCATTCAGTGGTCCGCAACAAGGACGCTTGAAAGAAGTCGAAGGTGAAATTGTGAGGATGTGCACGAAAAACGCAAGGGCGGAATGGCCATACCGTGGCACAATAAACTCGTTCGTTGACTCTCAACTTTCGCGATTAGGCCAATACATCGCTAGCCGCTGAATTTGGCCGAACCCGCCAAGCGAGACGTGCGTGTAGCGGCAGCCGGTTATATCTGACGCTGCGTAAAAGTAACAGTTTTATAGACAGTAAGAATAATTTCCTGATGGATCGTTGTATTGTAGAGACGCATGGAATAGGTATTGCCGGAAAATTTTCAACGAGTTGTCTTCGGTATTACGATGTCAATGTTGAGTTTTTGGTCCTTAAACCCGCGGAAATAAATAATTGTGCAGCCGCCAAAAAAAGAAATACGGCGTGACGAAAGTCAATGTTCGGTGTCTAAAAATAGTCTAAAAATGCGTAGGCCTACTGTAAGACAAGGCATTCATATTGATTTTACAAACTTCTTTTTGAGTCTGATTTAAATTTTTTGAAGAAAAAAAGTGGGGTTCATCTTGGATTCGGAGATATACGGTACTATATATTTTTTTCAGAATGAAATTAAACATTCACGTAGTATCGGATTACGAAAAATAACAAACAAGTAAGCCGTAGTGTGGATATCATCTACGGAAACGCAAGTTTTGAACAAACTGATTGCCGTTTCATACCGATTTTAAAGTGCATGAAGGGTTTTCCAACTTTTATACAAAATCGGATATAACGACAATCCGTTATAGCGAGTAAATTTTTCGCCGTTGTGAATTCTCGCTATAACGGACTTCTACTGTATGTCTAAAAAAAATATTTATATTGAACTTCCCTTACCAGGTGAGTTGGCCGTGCAGTTAGGAGTGCGCAGCTGTGAGCTTGCATCCGGGAGATAGTGGGTTCGAACCCCACTGTCGGCAGCCCTGAAGATCGTTTTCCATGGTTTCCCATTTTCACACCAGGAAAATGCTAAGGCTGTACGTTAATTAAGGGCAAGGCTGCTTCCTTCCCAATCCTAGGCCTTTCCTATCCCTTCGTCGCCATAAGACTTACCTGTGTCGGTTCGACATAAAGTGAATTGAAAAAAAAAAAAAAAAGAACTTTCCTAAACTTTGAACCTTAAACTGATTTAACTGTGCAGTACAGTATGTTTTTTAATTCACTTTTTTACAGTACAGTACTACATCCTTTTCATCTTTTTGTACTGTAATATCTTCTGTTGTATTTAGTAAATAAGGATTATTTACTTTTGTATGTTAAAACTGTAGTTTTCATTTATATCCCTTTGTTTAAATCAGTTTTTTTTTTTTAAATGGCCTTTAGGGGCCGATGACCTTCGATGTTAGGCCCCTTTGAACAACAAGCATCATAATCAAAAATGACCTTGGTAATCCAGCATATTTGATAATCTGACATTTGCAGATCCCTGAGCATGTCGGATTATCGTGGTCCTACTGTAGTTTGGTTTCAGATGTTAAATAATAATAATAATAATAATAATAATAATAATAATAATAATAATAATCGTATGGCCTCAGCTACCGTGCAGACATTTCGATTTGACGCCATCTGGCTGTCTGCTCGTCAATTTTGTCGTTCCATTTTACTCTAGGCCCACTAGATGGCAGACCGAGTAAACCGGATCTCTCTTGGGCATCTATGGCTGAGATTTAATTAATTTTGTCGAGTAAATACGAAATGTATCACCAGAGATCTTTACATGCCGACATCGTACGACATGGAGTATCGAATGGACTTTTTTCCGCCCTTCAAAAATCCGACTACCTCTGCCGGGTTTGAACCCGCTATCTTGGGATCCGGAGGCCGACACTCTACCATGGATCGACAGAGGCAGATGTTGATCGGTTTTGACTGGCAACTATTTATGATCACAAGTATAAAGATTGAAACTTTCCACCTAATCAATACTATTATTTATTACAAGGTACTTAGAATATTTTTACATTGCAATACCAGTTTCGATCCTATGTGTGGGTCATCTTCTGAAGAACCTTGGTCTTATTAAAAATAACGTATAATATTAAAACACTAGACAAACCAAACCCCATGGCACTACAGCCCTTGAAGGGCCTTGGCGTACCAAGGGACCGTTGCTCAGCCCGAAGGCCTACAGATTACGAGGTGTCGTGAGGTTAGCACTACGAATCCTCTCGGGCGCTATTCTTGGCTTTCTAGACTGGGACCGCTATCTCACCGTCAGATAGCTCCTCAATTCTAATCATGTAGGCTGAGTGGACCTCGAACCAGCCCTCAGGTCCAGGTAAAAATCCCTGACCTGGCCGGGAATCGAACCCAGGCCTCCGGGTAAGAGGCAGGCATGCTACCCCTACACCACGGGGCCGGCATTAAAACACTACTTTTTCTAATTTTAAATGGCTATGTCTAAATTACATTGATTCGTTCTAGTATTAAAATATGTTTGGAAGACAAATCTAATAGTCTAAAATGTTCACCATTTTGTTATAATGTCATTGATTTTGATGTTCATTCACATACTCTTTCATTTGATTACAGTGTTACAATATTGATACTTTTATTTTAAATTTCAAAACGTCTTAATACGATGTTAAATGGTACTGTGTTTTGTAAAACTTGCATCAATAAGAAGTTTAATAATAAAGTATCATTTTGTTGATGAACTTGTACAGTGAAACAGGTTCGAGTCGCGTGTTTTGAGCAAATAAATTTAAAATCTTCTTGTGGTTTGCTCAGGGTCAAGTCTGATTTTGATGTCCCATTAACTAAAGTGAGAATGTTCCCTTCTTCATAACTGCGATCTGTTGGACTGTGTCAGATTATCTATGTAGAAGAAAGAAAAGTGTTTTACTGTTAGAGAATGTCTGTGGAACATGTTAAAAAAATGTTGCATATGCGTGTCACTTACTTACTTACTTGCTTGCTGCCTTGGCCTGTCATTTGTGTGATTGTCGGGAGCACACCGTGCACTGCTTCGAGTACGCACTCTGGAAAATCTAGTGAAGTCGTCTCGTGTACCTTGTGCCGTGCAGTGCACTGCCGCATGCACCCAGAGAGGCCCTGTTCTGGATGGTCTATATAAATTTCAGCTAATATCTCTGAGGCCGGTGACCCCATAGGGAGGCCCTGTTGTTTACAGATATTATTGTGAAATCTGAAATCATTGTTATTCAGAGCAAATTCTAGCAGATTTACAAATTCTTCTATTTCTAAAATGCTAAAGCCACTATAATTTTTTAGAGTGGTTTCAATTAGTTTTACTGGTTTTTTTGTTTTGTTTTTTTGTTTTTGTTTTGTTTTTTGTTTTTTTGTGATTTTGCAAAATTCTATTTAGTTCCGAATTGCTTTTTTTAGCTAAAAATACTTGTTGCTTTTTAAGGAACATTTGAATGAGTTGTGATATTTTTTACGTTGGACTTGATCTAAAGTTTATAATGGGCCTAATAGGAACATTTTCCTTGTGAATTTTAGGATATTATTTTCTTTTGGTAGTCTGGGATTCATTGTGGTTAATTTTTAGATTTCTTGTTCAGTGGGTGTTTTTAAGTAATGATTTTAGACTTTTCTGGAGTTGGTGGTTGGATCTTCTTGTTTTATTTGAAATGTGTCATCAAGAAAGCATTGTTTGGTTTTAGTTATGTACTCATTTTTGTCAATGACGGTAGTGTTACCTTTATCTTCCTTTGATATTAATGAGCTGTTGTTCGTAATTTTGTCTTTAAGTTTCTTAAGTTGTATGCCGTCGACAGCATTATTGTTGTTGTTGCTATTGTTGAGTTTGTTAATGTATTGTAGTAATCTTTTTTGACTTTGTATCTAATTTCATTACGTAGGTCGGATGGAATTTTGTTTTGAGCATTTTCGGTTTCTGAATTGATGGTGGTAACATTTTGAAAAGTTGAGGTTTTTTCCCAATTGCTCAATATATTGGTTTCTGTTTCATTAAAGTCTGTCGGTTAAGTTTTTAATGGGCGGGTGGAATATGTGCTTACTGTCCTTCATTTGGTTTAATGGGGTGATTTCTGTTGGGGACTCTTTCTTGTTTATATTGGGTTTGTGAATGTCTCAGTGTATTTAACTTTTTGTTTAATGTGTTCTGTTTATGGATTGCTAAATTTATTAGTCTATCTTGAGTAAGTTGTTGAAAATTTTCCCAATAATTTTGGGGTAAATCATGGGATGCTTTAAGATGTGTTTCGTAGAGTTTGGCATTGAGGAATTGTTTCTTCCTATGAAGGAATTTTATCTCGTCTCTTAACCCTATTTTGTTGGTCTTATCTGTGTGTTACGTGTTTGAGTGGTGTTCCTGTGTCTATATTATTATGTCTTTTGAGAAAATTCGGTGTTAGATCATTCAACCTATTCCATCCAAGGACAGACTAACCTAACCGCTAAATGCATGGACCTACCTATTGTAGTTAACATTGCAGTGATTCAGAACCTAATACGTGACATTATATTAGGTCATGATTTTTTGGTAGAATACAATGTGATCCTAGACTATGCTGCTCATGAAGTTTTTTGGGGGGAAAAGATAGACGTCTGAGGGTTGCCTGGCACGATGGAAATCTCTGGACTCGCAATGATGTAGAAGTCGACGTAGACCTGGGAGATATCCAGTTAACGCATCTTCAACCAAGTGAAGAAGAGGAGCTGAGACACACCTTAAAGGACTTTATGAAATCCGTCACCAATAAAATAGGATCAGACACTTTATCTAGGCACCCGGCAATGGAACCTGCAGCTAGTAGCACCATTGTTGAGAGGGAGTTTCCACAAAAACACCAGAGCAAACCCAATGAAACTGTTCTTGCGATCATCAAAAAGGAACTTGATCTGGGAGTAATTAAGCAGTAGCAAGAACAAGACAAGCCCTGTAGGACTGTGACGCAGTGGATTAGGAGACAGAACACTGATAGTCGACTCGCCCCGAGGGAATTCAAGATGTGCTACAGGAACTTCCAGGTTGATGGAAGACTCTTAATGTACAGATCTCACGTCTCCGACATGCCTGCAGTAGTGGTGATCCCTAGACAGCACACGACGAACATCCTCGAGAAGATACAAGAAACTGTTGTGTCACACTTTTCTGGAAGCCTGGCCGGGCAAGATATATAAAGGAGTTTTGGGTTGTTGAGTTGAGTTGAGTTGTTACTGAAGTATGTGAACTCGTGTGATCTTGTCAAGTATTCCGTAGTCGGTTGACCTGCTAATGTGGCAATCGATTGAGTTCAAGATGGTGGTTCATTTGATGTGCAACTTTTAATGTGTATATAATTTGTAAATAAAACAGTGTGCACAATTGACAGCATCTCGTGTGTGCATCTTTGTGAATACGATATTACCGTATAATCTCGAATACCACCCGCACTGTTTCTTCGAAAATATTGCTTCCAAAATTGGGTGCGGGTCTTATTTAAAATTTTGGGAAATTTATCTTTCCGAATGCGCATAAATCGGGCATCACCTCTGGCGCGGCTTGGCAACAATGCTCTCTCCGCTCTCAGTATACGCTACTTCTGTGCTTGGCATCATTATCACGCACGTTCTCGGAGTATCAGCATGAATTCCACAAAGCGGTTGCGATCTTTTACTGCGAGTGAGAAACTGAAAGTAGTTCAGGAAGCCAAAATTATTGGAAATCATGCCGCCGGTAGGAAATACGATATTGACGAGTCGTGTATTTGCAATTGGAGTAAGAAGAACAATGTGCTATTAACATTTAATGGTGATTGTAGAGCTTTTCATGGACTGAGTGTACAGTTTCCAGAAATTGAAAAAAAACTTAATAAATATGTGACAGAACGGCAGAAATTGGGATATGGTGTGTCAACCAAAATGTGTTAGCTGAAGGCATTAGAGATTGCAAAGGAACTTTCATCGGAAGGGTTTGGAAGCCGAGGATGGGTTTGTAATTTTTATAAAACAAATGGGTTGAGCATATGAAGGCGTACCTCAATTTCACAGCATCTTCCTGGTGCCTTCGATGAGAAGTTATTGCCTTTCAGCGTCACATAATTCGGTTGTGGAAGGAAAATGCATATTTGCTTTTCCAAATTGGCAATGCAGATCAGACGCCAGTCTACTGTGAAATGCCAGTGGACAGGACTGTGAATGTTAAGGGTACGAAAAGTGTTACCATTAGAACAGGTGGTAATGAAAAATAACAGTGTACGTTAACGTTGTGTATTCTTGCCGATGGAACCAAATTGCCGCCGTACATTGTTCTCAAACGAAAGACGCTTCCTAAAAATCTACCCGCTGGTGTTATCGTCAGATCTCAGAACTCCGACTGGATGGACTGGGTAAAGTGTGTGTGGCAACATTGCCCTGGTGCATTATTGGGACAAAAGAGCTTGCTTGTTCTCGACAGTTACTGCGGCCACACAACAGACGCTGTGAAGAAACATATCAAGGATGGGAAAAGCGACCTAGCAGTCGTTCCGGGCGGGATGACGTCTACGCTACAGCCGCTGGATGTCTGCGTGAACCGTTCATTTAAAACAGCCTTGAAACAGCTCTATACAGAATGGATGACAGATGATAATAACACACTGACGCCAACTGGTTGCATTCAGCGCTCGGAAGTTCAGCTGCTGTGTTTGAGAGCGGCAGGCTCCCTGCCCACGACTGCAATGCTGTGAGCCTCTGCACACCCAGTGTTCATGCTCATATGCGGCGCTCAGTAATGTTGGTAACTGCTCGCCCTTACTCGGGCGTGAGAATGTAGTGTCGTACGCCTCTCGTACAGTCCTGCCAGCCTCAGCAGCGGACGAACTGGAGGTGTGACGATGGATGGTAAAGGAACTCGATCCCTAGTGAAGGCACGCCGGCCGGGTGAGAGCCCGTGCTCGGCGGCTTATGAAATTTTAGTTGGCGGCCACTTGGCCGGCCAACGGAGCAAAGCAAGTCTGTGTCCCGCAGGCCGCACTCGTCAGCGGCAGGCTACGACGCTCGGTTTCGGCTCCTGAGCCAGCCAGCTCCCTGGTTGATCCTGCCAGTAGTCATATGCTTGTCTCAAAGATTAAGCCATGAAAGCCAAATTAAGGTGAAACTGCGAATGGCTCATTAAATCAGTTATGGTTCCTTAGATCGTACCACTTCACTTGGATAACTGTGGAAATTCTAGAGCTAATACATGCAAACAGAGTCCCGACCAGAAGTGGAAGGGACACTTTTATTAGATCAAAATCAATCGGTCGGCTCGTCAGGTCCGTTTGCCTTGGTGACTCTGAAAAACTCTGGGCTGATCGCACGGTCCTCGCACCGGCGACGCATCTTTCAAATGTCTGCCTTATCAACTGTCGATGGTAGGTTCTGCGCCTACCATGGTTGTAACGGGTAACGGGGAATCAGGGTTCGATTCCGGAGAGGGAGCCTGAGAAACGGCTACCACATGCAAGGAAGGCAGCAGGCGTGCAAATTACCCACTCCCGGCATGGGGACGTAGTGACGAAAAATAACGATACAGGACTCATCCGAGGCCCCGTAATCGGAATGAGTACACTTTAAATCCTTTAACGAGTATCCATTGGAGGGCAAGTCTGGTGCCAGCAACCGCGGTAATTCCAGCTCCAATAGCGTATATGAAAGTTGTTGCGGTTAAAAAGCTCGTAGTTGGATTTGTGTCCTGCGCGGTCGGTTCATCACTCGTCGGTGTCTAACTGGCACTGACGCCAACTGGTCACATTCAGCACCCGGAAGTTCAGCTGCTGTGTTCATGGATTTTGGCGGCATGGAATCGTATTCCTGGAGACTCATACGAAAGAACTTCAGGAAATGTAGCGTTTCTAATGCTATGGACGGCAGCGATGACGACATTTTGTGGAAAGGTGATGGTGATGAAAGTTCCGAAGTTGGTACTGATGATGATGATGATGATGATGATGATGATGATGATGATGATGATGTTGAATGAACTCGTTGGATTTCGTTCTGGAAATGTTTGTTTATTTTTATTTGTATTTTCTAATCATTTGATGTGTGTTAGTAAATATTGTAAATAATTTTGGCTTCACTTTTTTTTTAAAATTTAGTTCTTTCAAAATAAGGGTGCAGGTCTTATTCAGTGGTATTGAAGATTATATGGCAAATAACTTAAAAGTATTGACAAGGCTAATTCAAATATCAAATGTGTATTTACTGAAGTATGGTTCAGAAGGCTTAAATGCCATCACTAGGGGAAGGATGTTTCAAGAAAATCCACACTGAAAAGCAGCTGCTGGGTGTGAAACAAGCTGCAAAGAGTGTTTAATGACAGAAATAACTAGTAATGTGCAAATTTTATTGTGTAATATGAAATACCTTAGAATAGATTGTTGTTGGGAAGGGCAAAGGGGGTGTCATCATCGAGAAGATGTCTTTGAGTGCAGCAATAACAAACTAGAGCTGGTAAACTCGTATCGTTATTTAGGCTTAACCTTGCAAGTAACTGGGAAGACATTTACTAAACACATAGAGGAACGATGCACTGCAGCGATCAAATCCATATTTGAAATAAAGAGCATTGAGAAACTATCAGTAAGAACTGCCCTCATTCTCTTTAACATTAAGATAGCTCCAATAGCCTGCTGTGCCATCAGGAAAATATGGATGCACCTCACTATGGCCAACCTGGGGAGACTGGAAGCTATGAAAGCCACCTACTTGAAAAGAGCATTACAGCTACACAGAACAGTTCGGACACGGTTAGTGTACAAACTGGTAGACACGGACTTTTTCATAAGGGGGATAATGATAAGTAATAATCTAGAATCCACCCCAGCATATGAGGCCCACATCGAACAAAGACAGCAAAAGCTTGCAGCAATAGATCCTGCAATGAACACAGATGTATGGAAAGAGTCCAACTTTGAACTCTGACATGTCTTCATGCGGACTGCAGCGCATGGCTTTCACCACAGAATTTGTCACCAACGAGGTTACCATCATGCTTCAACCCAGTGTTCCTGTATGCTCTGCGGCTTGTATTGCCCTCAGTACCACTTGATTGATTGTAAAGAGAGGATAAATTCCCTGAATTTCTATGCAAATGATGATAACTTTCAAGGGACCTTATAACCATTCTTTGTTAAAAGTACACAGTGTGTTTAATAAATCTATATATTATCGAGAAGGTAGGAGGATACTTTGAATTTGACTCAAAAATTTTCCTGGTGAGGGAATCCTGAAAACCCACTTCAAAGGATTGCACCTCTGCATGGTGGTACTAATTAGTCACATGTGACTTTCAGGATATAAATCTGCCAAAACAATTTCAAGGATTTTAAAAGTATTTTTCCTTACTCTATATGAGATTGTGTGTTCAGAATTAAAATAAGGAGAAAATAAAAAATCATGCAGTGTAGGATTAATAGAGGATTGTTCTCTTTCCATGTTTTAGGATGCTGAGATGGACAGTGATCCTGTTGAGAGCTTAGCCACTGCAGTTATTAAGTAAGTATAGTTTCTTTATTTGCTCTATCTTTTGTGTTCAGAACTCGTGTTTATGAATTCTACTATATAATAAACAGGAAGGCATTGGAGGAAATGCAATAGTTGTTGTTGTTGTTGTTATTATTATTATTATTATTATTATTATTATTATTATTATTATTATTATTATTATTATTATTATTATTATTATCATTATTTATGCTGGATACTGCTGATAAAGGATTAGAGAAACTTATGCAGCCAAGAATACTTTCAGCAGTTCAACTAGCTGGGGACCTCTCTGATCGTCAACATGGTTTTCGAGGAGGGCATTCGACAATCGATGCAGTATGGGCAGTGTTGAATACAGCTAAAAGGGCACAAATGGGTAATCATCACTCTCGAAAAGTGACACTCCTTGTGACCCTGGATGTTAAGAACGCTTTCAACTCGATAAGTTGGAATGACATTGGAAGCGCTTCAAAATACTTTCAACTACCTGAGTATCTCATGCGCATAATGAGAAATTATTTGAAAGATCGTACTCTAGTATATCACACAGAAGATGTGCAGAGAGTGAAACGGCTCACAGCTGGTGCAGCACAAGGGTCCATCCTTAGCCCAAATCTGTGAAACATAGTGTATGATGGATTGTTGAGGTTAGAGATGCCGGAAGACACAATGCTAGTGGGCTATGCTGATGATATAGCTGTTTTGATAGTTGCTCGAAATTTGGAGTTGGCTCAGTTTAAGCTAAATCAAGAAATGCGACGGGTGAAAGATTGGATGGCGAATCACAGATTACAGCTGGCAGATCATAAAACAGATTGTTCTCTTGAGAAGAAAAAGGATCATGACCGTCATTCCAATGTATATTGGACAAACAGAAATCGAAACATCTAGAAGTATAAAGTACTTCGGAGTGACACTTGATACCAAACTTACTTTTTGGGATCATATCAAACGGGTGACAGGTAAGGCGGTGAAAACAACGATTGTGCTGAGTAGATTAATGAGCAACGTTAAAGGTCCGAAGTCTAGCAAACAACGACTTCTGATGTCGATAGTTCACTCGACACTTCTTTATGGTGCCGAAGTCTGGGCTGAATCTCTGAAGTTTGAAAAATACCGGCGAAGGATAGCTGCGGTACAGCGGAGATCAACTTTGCGTATTACAAGCGCATATCGCACAGTATCCGAACCTGCGGTCCTTACGATAGCAGCAGTAGCACCAATTGATTTACTTGCCTTAGAGAGACGGGAAGTCTGGCAAACTCAAGGAGAGCTTGGAAAGAAGCGCGCTAAGGAGCTAGCTTATAGGCAACGAATGGAGCGGTGGCAGCAAAGATGGGAGGAAGATCCTCGAGGAAAATGGACTAAGCGGTTGATACCACGCCTAACTGATTGGGTTGCCCGAGCTCATGGCGAGGTTAACTTTTACATTACACAACTATTGACGGGTCACGGATACTTCCGGAAATTTCTACATAGTGTAGGTAGAGCGAGCGACTTGGTGTGTATTTATTGCAATGATATAGACGATGTATTTCACACATTTTTCGTATGCTATCATTGGTCAACTCAGAGAAGATGTTTATATACTGAGCCAGGAGAGTTGACACCAGAAACTATTGTGCAGGTGATGCTACGAAACCAAGAATCTTGGGATCAGACAGCAGTATATGTAGAAGGCATCCTGCATCAGAAAAAGAGAGATATGAATGTTCTTGAACGGTAGTAAGGAGAAATAAGGAAGAAGAAACCTGAGAAATTAGCACGACACCGCCCTGAAGTAATGCGAGAGCGGTTCCGGGGCGGAAATATACGTCGTGGGAAAAGGGTGTGTAGGTTTTAGTGAGTAGGAATATCACACGCTTGTGGAGTGCGGACCCTCACAAGTGTCTAATGAAAGATTTCCCACACTTTCCCTCGTAAAAAATAAATAAATATATATTTTTTTTTTTGATTCGTTGTGCCCAGCTGTGGAGCGCGTTTGAACTTATTTTGCACAATGTTTCTTCTTCTTTTCTTCCCAATATTTCTTAATTTTTTCACTGTGTTCCTTTCTGCGTGTTTCTGTCCAGCCTGTATTTTTTCTTGTTGGTTTCTCTGCAAATTTATGTTTGTTTACTAAGCTTCTAAATTTCATTCTATCTTGAATGGTTTCGTCCTCAATACCCATTTCTTGTAGATCTTCATGAATTTCTGCTAACCAATTGTTGTGGATTTTCAGGGTTAGAGCTAGATTTAGAATTTTCTTTGTCAGCCTGTTGTTATCCATTCTGTGTAGGTGTCCGTAGAATTTTAGTCGTCTCTTTCTGATGGTATCTGTGATTTTTTCTGTGAATTGAAAAATTTTGTGTGGTTTCTTTTTCATCCAAATTCCATTTTCGAACTTTGGTCCTAGGATTTTTCTGAGAATTTTCCTCTCTTGTTTCTCAATGCTTTTCATTTGTGACCTGCCGCCAATGATCAGTGTTTCAGATGCATAAAGTGCCTCTGGTTTGATGACTGTATTGTAGTGTCGTAATTTTGCATTTTTTGATATACATCTTTTGTTGTATCTGTTCCATGTGATTTTGTAAGCCCTTTGCAGTTTAGCAGTTCTTTCTTTGTTAGCTTCCTGATTTAACCCTGCTGGCTGAATAATTTCACCTAGATATTTGAATTTGTCTACTTGGGAAATTATTCCACAGTTGGTGATTAATGGTTGATTGTCGAATCTTGATTTAGTTCCTTCCATAAACTGCGTCTTTTCAAATGAAATTTGAAGTCCGGTTTTTGCGGCTATTTCATTCAACTTTTCTATGGATTGGATTGCTTCTTGTCTGTTGTTCGAAAGGATCGCAAGGTCATCTGCGAAAGCTAAGCAGTCAAGGTGAATTTTGTCTTTAAGAAGTCTGCCAATGTTTATACCTTTAGTTTCTTTTCTCCATTCACGAATCACTTTTTCCAAAACTAAATTGAATAGTAGTGGGGATAGTCCATCTCCCTGTCGGACGCCAGTTCTGATTTCGAACGGTTCAGAAATTTCTCCCAAGAACTTAACTTTTGATGTTGTGTTGGTCAGAGTTTGTTTAATCAATTCCCTCGTTTTCCTGTCGACTTGAAATTCCTCTAGTATGTTGAACAGGGTCTGCCGATCTATGGAATCATACGCTTTTTTGAAGTCAACAAAGGTGATTACTGTTTGTTTGGTTTTGCGAATCTGTAGTATGGTTTTTAGGTTTAGGATTTGTTCTGCGCAGGATCTCCCTTTTCGGAATCCAGCCTGATAATCTCCGATCAGGTGGTCTGTTTGTTTCTCTAATCTATTAAGTAGAGCTTTAGAGAAGATTTTATATACAAGTGAGAGGAGAGAAATTCCTCTGTAGTTGTTAATATCTGATTTGTCTCCTTTCTTGTGAAGTGGGTGAATCAATGCACATTTCCAATCCTCCGGAATTTCTTCAGAAAACCAAATGTCCTGTAAGATTTTTTGAATACTCTGGGCCAGTTTGTCACCACCAATTTTCAACATTTCAGCGATTATTCCATCTTCTCCTGGTGCTTTGTTGTCTTTTAAATCTCTGATTATTTGTTTGACTTCTTGTAATGTGGGGGGTTCTGAATCTGGATTAGGTGTTGGTTTTTCATAGGTGAATTGTTCCTTTGGAGATTCACAGTTTAAAAGGTCCATGAAATGGTTTGCTAGGAGTTCACAATTTCCCTTATTACTTGTTTCCAAAGTCCCATCTGTACGTTTGAAACAGAGACTAGGTGCCTGGTAATTGGATAATTCTTCTCTGAATGTTCTGTAGAAGTTCCGTGTATTGTTTTTCTTGAAATCATCTTCTATTTCTACCAGTCTGTTTTGATCATATTTTCGTTTTTCAGATCTGATGATTTTTGAGGTTTGTTTCTGTGTTTTGAAGAATTCATCACGATTTTGATCAGTTTTATGGGAACTCCAGTTTAGCCAGGACCTAATTCTGACTTCTATGGCCTTGTCACAGGTGTCATTCCACCACCTGTGTTTGCGTTTCCTTGGGGGATTGCTGATGTTTTGTGAAGCTTTCAAGAGTGTGTCCTTGAGTTCTAGCCAGTTTGAAGGAGCATCGTTGGAGATATTCGCAAGGAAATTGTCTGAGTTCTGTCTCAGAAATTCAGGGTCGATTCTTGGGTTCCTGATTGTTTTGGTTTTCTTCCTGTTGGGTTGAAACTTTACTTTAACAAGAGATAGGTGGTGGTCGGAGTCAATAATTCCCTTTTTGACTTTAACGTTCATAATTTCTTTTTGGTTTTTCTTGGAAATAGCTACATGGTCTAGTTGAAATTCTCCTAAATGTATGTTCGGGGATCTCCATGTCATTTTCTTTTGTGGAAGTGCCAGGAAATGGGTTGACATCAATTTTAGATCAAAATTCTCGCAGAAGCCAATTAAACGTTCTCCATTTTTATTGGTTCTTTTATGAGCAGGGTAAAGTCCTACAGTGGTCCTAAATTTCTTCTCTTTGCCAATTTGTGCATTGAAGTCCCCCAGCAGAATTTTGACATGATGTTTTGGAACTTTGGCTGTAGTTTCTTCTAGTAATTCCCAGAAGTCATCTACCTTCTGTGGGTCTTTTTGATTGTAATTGTTTGTAGGTGCATGTGCATTGATTAGTGTATAAGCTTTGTTTCCTGATTTGATTGTCATTAGCGAAATTCTTTCAGAAGGAGATGTAAAGTATAATACCGAATTTGTGATATTTTTTCTCACTGCAAAACCAGTGCCAAATTGTAATATTTTGTTAGGGAGGAGGGTAGCTGGTTTACCTTTATAAATTCTATAGTTTCCTGATTCAAAATGATTTTCGTCACTGTACCTAGTTTCTTGGAGTGCCAGAATTTGGATGTTGAGTTGGTCTAATGTGTCTGTTAAGTGCTTCAACTTTCCAATTTTGCGAAGCGTGTTGATGTTTAAAGTGCCAATAAAATGTTTTTCCTTTGGGCGAAGAGATTTGGGAAGCTCCGATACATTCCCGCATGATGTTCTCGGTCCCCCAGAATCCGATGACAGAGAAAACCTAGTATGAATATTAGGGCCTGGGGTAGTAGTATCATTAACTGACGTTGCCATCATGCTAGTAAGTTGAAGATAATGGGGAGATTGATCTTTGTCAATCTCATAGTTACAACTAAGGTATTGAGCCTCAGAGGTTGCCTCAAGATGTTTTCTGGCTGTGCCTGTTTTTGGTCCGCAAGAGGTATTTTATTTCCCTCAAGCCCTCTGGACAAGTCCGGCGAGCCCCCCGATCCGCCACCTGGGACGCGCCCGATAGGGGAACAGGCAAACCCCCCACGGGATTATTATTATTATTATTATTATTATTATTATTATTATTATTATTATTATTATTATTATTATTATTAAATAGCAATATCAGGATCACAGAAATTAAAGATATTAACCCATATGCACCCGTAAACGGACTGGTACACACTGCTCTATCATCATCATTTCCTAACTCCAGTTTCCCAGGTGTGGTGTACAAGTGCTCGCCATCTCCTTCTGTCTTCATACATCTGTTCCACTGAGCTCGATAGCTGCAGTCGCTTAAGTGCGGCCAGCATCCAGTATTCAGGAGACAGTAGGTTCGAACCCCACTGTCGGCAGCCCTAAAGATGGTTTTCCGTGGTTTCCCACTTTCACACCAGGCAAATGCTGGGGCTGTACCTTAATTAAGGCCACGACCGCTTCCTTCCCACTCCTAGCTCTTCCCTGTCCCATCGCCGCCATAAGACCTATCTGTGTCGGTGCGACGTAACGCAACTAGCAAAAAAAAAAAAATTATTAAAAAAACAACATCTGATCCAGTACATCCTCCCATTTGTGTCCTCTCTCCTCCACATCTGATCTTACAGTCTCTATCCAGCATTTTCTTGGTCTTCTTCCTATGAGATGAAGGTCAAAATATTTTCTGGCAGGTCTTCTTTCCCTGTTAATTCTCATTATGTGCCCATACCACTGAAATCTGCATTTCTTTATGACACTGGTAATAGGAACCTCGATACCAGCTATTTTCCTATTCACTTCATTTGTGATCTTGTCCTTTCTGGTAGTTTGGTTCATGATTCTTATGAATCTCATCTCAGTTGCTTGGATTCTACTGAAGTCTTTGTTTAGTAGGGTACATGTCTCTAAACCGTACATGAGGATTGGTATGAAATAAGTGTGGTACATGATTATTTTTGCTTTATGTGGCATTTTGCATTCCCAGAAAAAATTTCTGACTTGACTGTAGAAGTTTGATGCCTTCTCTGTCCTAGTGAGTATTTCCTGCCTAACAGTGTTTTCTTTCAAGATTGTGCTTCTAGAAATATGTTTGAGCTTGTTCCTTCGCTGTTGATGGTCATTTCCACTGTCTTTGTTTTGCTCATCTTCAGTTCAAAATTTTTGAATGTATTGTTCCATTCGTTAAGTTTCTTCTGTACTTCAGCTTCTGTCTCTCCCTATAAAAGCACATCATCAGCAAATACCAGGGTGTTTGGCTCACTGTCCATTTTCTTGATAGATTTTATGACCATGTCCATTACTATTACAAACAGGATAGGGCACTTCCTTGTTGGACACCTCTCTTTGTTTCAAACCATTTTGATCATCCGTTGCCTATCTGGACACAGCTGTGGCACTTCTGGTGTAGCATCTTGACTTGAAGTACTTTGGCACCTTTAGGTCTTCCAGACATTCCCATATCTTCTTTTGAGTAACACTATCATATGCTTTTTCAGTGTCCACAAATGCAATAACAAGATTTTTTTCCATATTCCCAGTACTTTTCTGTGAGCATTTTGACTGCAAAGGTAAGATTGACAGTACTTTGACCTTTCCTGAACCCGTGTTGTTCTTCTGCTCTGTCAGCCGAGTTAAATATGTGTAACCGGACTGGTACGCCGTGCATCATTGTCTCATATAACAACACGTCCGAGTGGTATTAGCTGTAGGTGAAAGCATGTGTGATTGAAAGTCTAATCTAGATACCTCAGTTGATTGTTTTCTGGCATTCTTGCTCTCTCTGTTATTTGGTTTCCGAGGTAAATTGATCAGTAAACTCTTTCAAGATTAAAATTATTGTGTCCACCTTTTCAATACAAATATATATTTTTAGTGGTTAAATTCTACATGAATGAAACACACCAGTTAGGGACATGTTTCGCCCTAGTTATGGGCATCTTCAGCCTATATTAATCCTAAGGTCAAGAATTAAAAATATAAACATTGGAACTTATAGTAAACTAACTTAATACTAAATACAATTGTCTTATGCTATTTACACAGTTTACAATATGTACAGTATATACAATAAGTGCATTAACCTTGCCAGAATTTATGAACAATGAATTACATTTTTTACAATGACCAGACCTCCAATTGCAGATTGGATTGATCACAACTTGAATTGGGGCTTCTCAATAGTATTGACTAGAATTTATCACTGCGTGAGTTGGGGTTTCTTCAGCTGTTATAGTCGCCTGAGTCATACGAATTTTTACAACACCGGAATCTTGGATAAAATCGTTAATATTCAATTTATAGTCCACATGTAGTTGGAAATGAAATCCATTCAAACAAAGACAACATTTGGGCAAAAAATAAATGAAATTTATATAATTGTAAATTTAAGAGGGCTTTCTTTTGTACAATGCTTTAATTACATTTCTTATCCAAATCTCGTTGACCTTATTCTGAATTCTGTTCGTATTATGAACAATGAAATTTGTATTAACTTATTTTATAATGACTAGAATTCCAATTGTGGATTGGATTGGTCAAGCGTGAATAGGGGTTTCATCAGCTGATGTGGTCGCCTGATCGTAAGAAATTTTAACAATACCGGAACCTTGGTTAAAGTCGTTCATGTTAGGGTTTGAAATAGTTTGAATATTCCTTTAGAAAGAAGCATGACTATGTTCTAAGGTTGAAGCGTGTAAGTAGGATACATATTGTTGATTTCAATCATTGTTTATCGGAATAAAAATATTCCGTCATTCTTGTGGATAAACTTCCCATTGGTGCATATTCAATCTGGGAGGAATATGAGTTGTCTGTAACTGGATAAGAGAAAAAACGGGGAATTATAATGATGAATGTGGAACCCAATACGGTAATAAAGTAGAGTGAGTGTTTATCGTATGAACTTACTTGTCTTGTCGACGTTAGCTGGGATGCATTGTTCCGGTTGTGTCTAAACGGCTAAGCTTGCTCCTAGTGTAGTACCGATGCTGAAGCGGAGGGGTGGAGCCTGGTGGGGAAGGGGACATGATATTCAAATTGTGCGTCTGTATTGTTGCTTGAGAGGCGTTACTTGAATTGGATTGGGCGGGCCCGGCATTAGGTGTGGCTATTGGAGCGCATGCGTTCTGTGATTTAAACATACTGGGAACTTTATTCTGATTTATGGTCTGGATTAACCTCGGAGTTGTTTCATATAACGGATTTTTGTCATCGATGGCATCGTTAAGATTATTATTTTTGTTATAAGATTGGTCCAAATAAATGTACAAGTTTTCTGTTTCGTTCAATAATTTCCCTTTGCTTAGGTTTTTAATGACCGTCAAATCATTTTCTGTAGAGGTGAACTTATGGCCTGTTTCAGTCATATGCTGGCTCATGGCCGAATACTTATTATGCTTGGAAGCATTGTAATGTTCCAGATACCTCGTGTAAAAGCTCCTCCCGGTTTGTCCAAAATATGTAAACCCACATTGGGCACATTTTAACCTATAAACACCTGACTCTGAGTAAATGTTGTTATTATTGACTCTACTGTGGTTGAGGAATATGTTCCGATTATTATTTATTGTCTTGAAGGCTATATTGACGCTGCGTTTTTTTTAAATATTCGTGATCTGATGGATAGCTGGGCTAATATACGTAAGGGTGGTGTAGCTGTATGTCTTTGATTTCTCTGGGACTAGGTTGGACGATAACTTAATTTTGATCTTATCAATTAACCGATTGAGCACATTTACTTTAAAGCCATTGTGCCGAGCCAACTATCTTATGTAATTTAGTTCTGTTTCTGAACTTTTTGGCGAAAGGGGAGTTTTTAGTGCCCTTTATATTAGGCTATGATAGGCAGCTAGTTTTTGGGCCTTAGGATGTAAGAACGAATCTTTAATAATTTCCCAAACTGATCTCACTCACATACTTCCTGTGGGGGAATAGAGATGTGTAATTTTTAGCCTTGTAGCCTCGTATAGCAGCAGTCAAATCTTGAGACAATAAGTGTTACAATATATCATAGTACTCTTGTATTGTGCAAGACATGTAGAATAAGCAGTTTTGACCAATTGTATCTTCTGAGTCCTCTCGATTTTGCTTGATTTTCATTTCTAAATCTCCTGACTTTTTGGTTTTGTAAAGTTGGCAGGTGTGCATGCATCTTGGTAGGTGTGCTATTTACCAACTGATGAGCCCATCTTAGCACATTGGGGCAAATCGCTGGCAACCAGGAATGAGTTAGCTGGAAAATTTATAATGTCCAATTACGGACCAACTACATTGGCATTATGAAGAAAGGACGTCGGCATCTGAGAGGATGAAGAAATATTGGAAGCATTTTTCTTCTTATAATTGGCCATAAAATGTAAAATATACGAATAAAATACTCTAAATAATAATCATCTTAGCTCCTGAAGTCTTTAGGCTTTTTCAATCATGAAATTACCAGTGTTTCCAAGACGCACTAGTGCACCGTTGAGACACCACCGCATTGTCCTACACAGGAGGCTTGCAGCGGTGTCTCAACGGCGCACTAGCACGTCTTGGAAAGGTGCAGCATTCCAACTGATGAGCCCACTGCTACACGTGGGCGAAACGCTGGTAATTTCACAATTGAAAAAACCTAAAGACTTAAGGAGCTTAAATGTTTTTAACATTTGCAATCAATGAAATTAAATTATGGTTTCCTTCTAGGAACATGTTTTAAAATAATAATTTTGTATTGATCTTGCTAGCCGGATACAGCCTTTCTAAGGTAGACCCTCTTGTTAGAGTGGACAGCATCTGCTTTTTTGGGGAAACTGCACATTAGTGTGTTGGAGGATAGTGATGTGTAAGTTGCAGGAATCTTGAGGACAGCACAGTCCTCGAGCCAAGGAAATTAAGTATTTAGGATTTAATTCCTTCGACCTGCCTGGGACTTAAACTAAGGATTCGATTCCAAGATGTTGACAACTCAGCCATGGAGTTGCACTATGCAGTAGATCTCAGGGGCAAAGCTCAGAGGGCTTTCTGAGCCCAAGATTATGCAAGGTCGGATGGTATTTGAAGATGCTCAAATATGAAATTTGTCATCAAGCTGAGTTACATCAAGTGATGTATGTCAGTGCAGCCACCAGTGTCTGTCTACAGGAATATCTTCTGAGACCTGGACATGACACATATGAGAGGGCCATCTTTTTTTTTCAATGACCGAGTAGCTGTAGATGGTGAGTTGGCCTGGGGGTGTTTGAACCTTAGTAATATCTGATTTCAGTGGAGATGTGCCACTAGGTACTTCGCTGGAAGTAATTACAGTTCACACACTGTTGTCGATAATAACGGTACAACCTGTACTTTCCACCAGATTACGATCCTCGCATACATGAGTTATAAGATCTGGCTGCTCCAGTTGCCTCCTCCTTTCCCTTGCGGGAAGAGTTAAGGCCTATAACACCCCCTAGGGCTTTCCGTGTTCCTGCACTAGTGGGAGGATTATTCAATGATTGATAAACCAGGCGTGCTTAACACACTGTAACCTACTCAGTTCAGTTGTGCACATAAATGTCACCTTGTGTGGCTGTGTACTAGTCGTCCTGTTATGGTGGCAAGTATATGATGACCACTCTAGTGACCATTCTTCTCTAGCTCTTGAATTTAAAAAAACAAAACAAATTGTCGAAGTGTTAGCTAATTCGCCAAGTGAATTGGCCAGAGTTGACAAAATGCGCAGTAATGGCCGATGAGGTACTGGGATCTGTTGACCACCACAATCTTTCACTGTCAACTGCAATTCTGGTTGCAGCGGAGTAAACAATATCTTCCTCACCGGAAACAGGTCCCATGGTGGGCCGCCAAAATTGCAGCAGCCACACGTGATGTTCGGTAGGCTGTTAATGGTGGAAACTCGCAGTGGCCAACCACATTCCCTTTAAGCTTCTATGATCAGATACACGGCTAGATGTACTCCGTGGTCCTAAAGTGAAGACGGACGCCTCTGTTCAATGGAGGTATTCACCAATATCTGGATGTGCGACTTCTCTTCAGGAATGGTTCTAAGGTAGGAGATAATGTTGGATGCTCGTTTGCTTTTGATGATATCAGCACTAAGATCTTGCTTCCTAGCGTCAGTAGCTCATATACTGCAGAACTCTTTGCCACCTTAGAAGTTCTGCAGTTTGCGTTGTGTCACAAATGATGCCACTTTGTCATATGTACCAACTCATTAAGTTCTCTGCAGTATATTGATACCTGTTTCCCGCAACATCTGCTGGTGCAGCAGATTCTTCTAACCAGGTTATGCGATGCTGGCACCAGAATCGCCTCCGCATGGCTGCAAACCATGTCGAGGTTGTGGGCAGGTAACTTGTGGATCAAGCTGCAAAAGAAGCAGTACTCCTACTACCTAGACCTATGAATGTGCCTGATATTGATATTCTGTTCTCACCTGTGTCGAACCACCTTGGCACACTGGAAATCAGAGTGACTAGCTATCTGAACTGCCAACAAGCTGAGAGCAATAAAAAAGACAACTACTTTGTGATGGTCTTCTTTCTGCCTTCATGCTGAGCATTAGTTCTAAAGATGGAAGACTCCTCAATATGTGCTAAATTCACCATGAACGGGCTCGATAGCTGCAGTCACTTAAGTGCGGCCAGTATCCAGTAATCAGGAGATAGTGGGTTCGAACCCCACTGTCGGCAGCCCTGAAGATGGTTTTACATGGTTTCCCAGTTTCACGCCAGTCAAATGCTGGGGCTGTACCTTAAGTAAGGCCACGACCGCTTCCTTCCTATTCCCAGACCTATCCTGTCTGTGTCGGTGCAACGTAAAGCAAATAACAAAAAAAAAAAAATTACCATGGCCCCCATCCTCTCAGATTGCTCTGATCTCTCTGGCCGTAGGCGGAACCTTAGCTTGCTGGGAACAACTTGACCTCATACTAGCTGATGGCCAAAATACTGCTAAAAAATTATATTATATACATTAAAAAATTAGTTTATGGGTCCACCTAGTAGATACTTATAAATTTATTTACAAATCAAAGTTGTAAAAGCATCTTATTAAAATTACAGGACAGGGTTTGCCCGCATTAGGCCACCTTTAGCTGTCTAGAATTAACCTAAAACTGATATACTAAAAAAATCACAAAACATATATTAATTTTTTAATTTATATAATTTAATGCGCACACACAAAAATATTCAGCTGCACATGGATCTCAGAACCATAGCATATAGTATATTGTGTAACGATAATCTTACACAGTAGCAACAAACAAGATGCTGGACAGTTTTAAACGTCGCACTACAATGACAGTTTGTGGATCTTGTATTCTCATTATTCCGTCATGAACCTTGAAAAAAAAAGGAAGAATTAAAAAGAAAGGTCCACCTTAGCCAATACAAATCATATCTGTTAAACTTGACAAAATTTGGATGAAACAGTGGTACTTGTTTTGGCCATCATTAGGCCTTCTTCAGCCACAAAAATTAATTATCAGTTTTAATGGACTTTTTTTTTTTTTTTTTTTTTTGTTGCATAAAGATTAACATTTATTTCTAAATGACTGTGTTTTATAGAAGTTTTTAAACAGTGTTTCTCTACATCATTATATAGATAGGTAAAGAATGGGTGAGCCCTGCCTTCGCAGAACTCCACACATAGGTCTATGAAGACCCTTTGTGTCCCTTAAACAGGTTCACCTAGTCCAGCCCTAGTGCTCCTATGAAGGATACCAGTGTCCAGATGTTGGCATTCCTGATGTTTTCCAGGTTCACGAAATGTGAACCAAGATAACGATATCTAGTGTGTGCAACAGCCTCGCACTGGCACAGCACATGCGCAGAGGTCTCTTCCTCCCTACCACATCTTTCCACATCGGATCTTGGCTAATTTTCATGATGTGTAGGTGTCTCTGTAAGATGTTGTGGCCTGTCAACAGTCCAACTAACATTTGTATTCTGGTCCTGTTACAGTTTATTAGGAGCTTTTTATATCTTTGACTGCCTTTTGATAAGTTTGCATGCCTGCCTTGCTGTGGTTAACCTCTTCCAAGTGTGTAAGTGAGACTGGTTTTTCCACTGGAACATTACCAGTTTCACACTTTGGAGTGATACTCCCAGGAAGGGCTCTGGTCCTATGAAAGGACATTTTGAGCCTTGTTTCGCTAGTTTGTCAGCTTCTTCATTTCCACAGATTCCTGTGTGCCCGGGTACCCATAATAGAGTAACTGGTAGTTCACACAGTGTATCTAGCATCCTTTGGCACTCCCATACCATTTTGGATCGTGTTCTAACTGCACATAATGCTTTTAACGCTGTCTAGCTGTCGCTGCAAATGGTGAAGCATCTTCTGCACCCAATCATGTTCCATACATGTACAGCACAGGCCAGTATTCATATACTTCGGCCTGGAAGACAGTAGCATATTTACCCATGAGAAGGGACAGTCTTGTCTTAGGTTCCCAGATCCCAGCGCCCGCACCAGTCTCTGTCTGCAAGCCATCTGTGTACCATGTACAGCCCATAGACTTGAGACGGGCCCCAGCATCCATGACCCACTCCTCCCTCGTGGGTATCGCCACTGTGAACTTGTAGTTCAGATTAAAAGTAGGCTTCATCAGGTCCCCGATCATCATTGTCGCGGACGTTATCTGATGAAGCCTTGTAAGAATAGACGCATGTCCACTATTCGGATACTTGAAAGGCCATCTTTCGAGTGACCAGAGGCAGTAGGCTCTCATTCCTTCCATCTCCTTAACATATAAATGACCGGGCGAGTTGGCCGTGCGGTTAGGAGCGCATGGCTGTGAGCTTGCATCCGGGAGATAGTGGGTTCGAATCCCACTGTCGGCTGCCCTGAAGATGGTTTTTCATGTTTTCCCATTTTCTCACCAGGAAAATGCTGGGGCTGTACCACATTTAAGGCCATGGCCACTTCGTTCCAACTCCTAAGCCTTTCCTATCCCATCATCGCCATAAGACCTATCTGTGTTGGTGCGATGTAAAACCACTAGCAAAAAAAAAAAAAAACATATAAATGTAAGGGGAGCAGATTTAGGATGGCCTCCATTGCACATAACAGTGTGATGTCCATTGCCCCTGTTATTCCTACACACACACACACAAATCTTTGGACGCTGTTTAACTTGCTGTTCACAGTCTTACTCTGAAACATGCTAATTTAGTATGGTTTCTAATGTGATTATACCGATGTCTCCAAGAGTAGGTATCTGGCTGTTCCAATAGTTATTTTATTTCAACCTTCTGTCGACAGAGGGCAGCTCCCTCTGTCGCGACGTGAAGGATCTTTTCTCGGCGAGACCTTTTTAATATCTTTTCCTTGATGTAAATGTTGGGCTGTTTATGCTGGGGAATGAAGAAATGTGTCACACACACACAGGAGCGGCGTTTTTGCTTTTCTTATGGTGGTTTTATAAGTTTAAAACTATGCAAAACTGCTGCATCATTTGCATGCTTCGATGAATGATATTGACGGTAATGTAACGTTTTAAATTTATTTGATGTATTATATTTCTTTTTATTATGGCCGACCGAAGTCCATCTCGGTACTCGAGGCGAGAATGGCATGTGTATGAGTTGTGTAGGTGATTGTGGTGCATCAAAATTTGGTCTCTGATTATTTTTAATGAATTTCTCGATGTAACATTTTGCCATTATTTGGAGGTATGGTCTGTGTGTCGGCCAGAAGGTCTATTCTAGTCGTACGCAGTATGTAGGTGATGGATCTACGCGTGACCGTGGGGTCACAAACGTCCTACTGTCATTTGCCCTAGGTGGGCTATATATCTACTATTGACGTGAGACCTTATTGATGAAATGTTGAACTGCACTCTACGAGTTGCCTTGATTTTATTTACTCGCACCAATCTGCCGGAATTATTTGCCTTTGGGGGCAAAAGGATCGCGTGATTGAATGAATGTGTAGTTGAATGAGCTGAGTGCCAAGATGACGTATCGGTCTGTTGAATTTATGCCTATTTGTTCCCTATCGCGCCTCTTTTTCTCCTGGGTGCGAAGTCTTTATTTTGTATGGTGTGCATCCTAGTTGTTTACGACCTGGAGCTCGCCATGTTGGTTTATTTCTTTCATGGCCGTGTGCAGGTCCATGTTTTCTGTTATTGTTTTGCTTTGCGTTCATTGCTCCATGGAGCATTGTCTTTGCCCCTCGTGGATTATTTCCTTGGTCCGGCAGTTTTCTGATTTAATCACTTTATTATTTTATCTGCTCCTTGGTGTGTGGGAATCGATATGAGAGGGTATTGTTAAAAAAAAAAAAAAAAAAAGGTGGATATTGAAAATAACTCCCACGCTTGAAATTGCGTTTCTATTCCTCGCCGAAGGAAAGATTGAATAAAGATTGAGTTAATGATATTCAGCTCGCAGTTTTTAGTAGCGAAGTCAGTGGTGGAATAAATGCTATCATTTCAAGAGTAACTGTGCCTTATGCATGTAAGAAAAGATGAGGTCACGAGACCTTGGTACGATTATCTTTTGGGCTGACGCCGAATATGTATGTATTACCTTGTTATTATTACTGGTTATTTCATCTAATTAATCCCTTTGATTTACGTTACATTACAATAAATTCTCATCTATCATTTATATGGATTTTAACTCGTAGTGTTAGTTGTTAGCTTTAATTTTTTGAGGAGAATAACGTTTTCAGCTCAGGGCTATGTCTTTCGCCCTTCCTGATCGGGGATCCACGCCAAATTTGTTTCCCTACATTGGTCGTGATTCACTATGTGTGTCCTTTAGTTACGGAGGGTTGGCTCAGAAATGGTATCAGAGACGTGCTCGATCAGGATATCTCATCTGGAAAAGGGCACGGGTGAGATAGAACTGGGAATGGTATTCTTTTTCGGATGCGTTAAGAAAAATCGTTATTTCTTTTCGATTTAACCTATTGAAACTTGCTATAGTAATTCTGATCTTGTGTGTCGTTTATTAATTAACTCTTTCGATAACCATTTTGTATGTGTGGGTTTTTCATTGCTGACGAAACCTTGGCTGAAACATGGAAAGTGATAAAGTTGTTGACATGAGTGGTGAGAGTAATGTATTTGCTGGAGAGGTCTCCGATGTCGAAAGAGAAAGGCGTGAACGTATTAATCGGGATAGTGCTTCTGCCCTATCAGGTAGTGAGAGTAATATGTGCTTAGGAAATAACAATGCTGTTGTTGATAGAAATTGTGCCCTCGATGAGAATCGTGTCGATTTGGTTTCTCCCTGTTATGGACCCAGTAGTGAACGTAGTCCTCATATTAACCCCATTTTCGGTATAGTTAGGAAATGGAAGCTCAATTTCTCCGGGGAAGGGGAAAATTCTAATGTGGTTGAATTTCTTGAGAGGGTCGAGGACATCGCTGAATGCAGCTCGATACCCCTTAACCTTTTTGTTCCTGTAATTCTGGGGATGCTCGAAGGGCCGGCGTGAAGGTGGTTTAGGTTGGTTAAAGCAAATGTCCGGTCGTGGGAGGATTTCGCTGATCGCATTAAAAAGCGTTTCGGGTTGTCCGATATGGATTATCGCCTGAAACAAGAGATCTTTAGAAGAACCCAAGGCGTTGGGGAAGGAGTTGACGACTATGCAACTGGTATTTTGACCCTGTATAACCGACTGGGTGTGAAGGTTCCTGAGTGTGAAATATTCAACCAGTTTTACCGAAACCTGTCCCCTCAATACAAATTATTCATTAAGAGATCCGAGGTTCAGAGCGTCGATGATGTTATTAACTTGGGTCGCGAGTTTGAATCGATCGTATGTCAAAATAAACAATATCGCCCCCCTCCGACTCCGTCCAAATGCTCTTTCCCCGACGTCGCCTGCCACATCCGTCAAGTCAGTATCCTTTGATGCACCCCCTTCGCCGTCACGCCCCTCGAGTAGTCCCGAGCGAAGGACCAGCGTTGTGTCTCCAGCTCGACGCTGTATTAACGCCATCCAACCCTCCGAGTCGCCTGTTGAAAGTGATTCCGCTACAAGAAAGTGCTGGAATTGCGGTAAGGCGGGACATATTTCTAAAAATTGTTGGTCAAAATCGCGACTGAAGTGTTTTAAATGTGGCCTCATTGGTGTCACTGCGCGTGTATGTCCTAGATGTAGTTCCGGGCAGGGAAACTGAACGCGCGCCGGCGAAATGGCCCTTCGTTGGCGCAAAATGTCGGTGTTAACAAAAGGATCTGGGGCCTTCCTTCGTCGACACCCTGGGCCAAAGTTTGTATGGGGTCCCGCACGCTATACGCCCTGCTGGATACCGGTTCCAGCGTTTCCTTTTTGAATCTGAGCCTTGTGTCTTCCATGCATTTAAAGTATCTCTCGGATTGCGGGAAGATAGATTTTATGTCTGCTGAAGGCCGTCAAGTGTGTCCGGTGGGCCGCGTCGTATGCCACATCAAAATTAATAATCTTTCGTGGAATTGGAAATTTTATGTTGTTACTGATCTGTCTGTCCCGATCATTATAGGGACTGACTTTATGCAAGCGACGGGTCTATCCATTGATTTCATTACTCGAAGTTTCGCCTTCCGTTTCCGGTCTGACGTAAATTATCCTTTCGAAACCCCCTTTCTGCGTAATATTGTGTGCCCTCTTTCTACTTTTGTGACTCCAAGTGCGTTGTGTGACCTAACCAACGGGCAGAATTTGATGCTAAACAGTTTAATGGAGGAATTTTCTGATGTTTTGACGCCTGAGTTGGGTTGTGCGAAAAACTTTTCTTATTCAATTGAACTCAAAGATAAAACCCCTGTTAGGTCCCCTCCTTTCGGATGTTCGTCTCCAAAGTTGTCCGCCATGAGAGAATGTGTAGACGAACTTTTAGAAAAGAAGGTCATCAGTCCATCCAAGTCACCTTATGGTAGCCCCGCCTTCCTAATCCCTAAAAAAGACGGGAATTTTCGTTTCATTGTTGATTACCGCAAGGTAAATAGTAACATTGTGTTTGACAGCTTCCCATTGCCCACCATCGAAAGCGCCTTTCAGCATTTTCATGGTGCTAGGTTTTTCACTGTCTTCGACTTTAACTGGGCGTATTACCAGATTCCTTTGGACCCAAAAAGTCGCCCTTGTACAGCCTTTGTCACCCCTTTTGGTCTCTTTCATTTCATGGGCATCTCGATCGGGGGACAAGCGCTTAGCCGGGTCATGGATTCGATCTTTGGCGATCTAAAGTTCTCCTATGTATTTAATTTTCTGGATGATCTCCTCATATACTATGCAAGCTTTGACAAACACCTGGCTCACCTACGTGAGGTACTTAGTCGTCTGCGCAAACACGGGTTTACTATCAACCCCAAAAAGGTCTCTCTCTGTTCCAAACGATTGAATTTCTTGGGGCATGTCATCTCGGATTCCGGTATAACTGTAAACCCTGAGAGGGTTAAATGTATTAAAGAGTTTCCTCAGCCCAAGAACGTCCGCGGCGTAAGAAGGTTCTTGGGTATGGTGGGTTTTTACAGTCGGTTCATTGAGAATTTTTCTCAAATTTCGGCCCCTTTGAATCTTCTAAAAAGGAAGAATTGTCGTTTCGTCTGGGGTGAAGCCCAAACCTTTGCCTTCAGTCAGCTGAAAGATGCCCTTTGTCGAGCCCCTGTTCTCCACAGCCCCGATTTCTCCCGGGATTTTGTTCTCCAATGCGATTCCAGTGAAATTGCGATTTCCGCTGTGCTAAACCAAACCGATGAGGACGGAAAACTAGTCCCGATCGCATATTTTAGCAAGCTACTACACGGGGCCGAGTTACGTTACTCCATTTATGAAAAAGAATGTTTGGCCGTCATGTTGGGTGTAGAAAAATTTAGAACTTACCTCGAAACCGTCACTTCTTTGTCCACACTGATAATCAGGCCCTGTCATGGATGAGTGCCAACGTCAAACGACTTGGAAGAACAGCCAGGTGGATTCTTCGACTGTCTGCGTATAAGTTCACCATTGTACATGTTCGCGGAAAGGAAAATGTCGTGGCTGACTGTCTGTCACGTATGTTTGACGGAATAAACATGAGTGAAGCCGAGGACGCGGAGAAAAACCATAGATCTGATAGTGCTGGATGTGTTAATATTTTGCAGAAATATCCTTGGTCATTTTCTGATATTTCAGAGCACCAGAATACTGATGACGAGTGTCAAAAACTGATGAAAGGTGTCGCCGATGGGTCACTTCATGATAAATCATTTTGTATTAAACGTGGATTGTTAGTTCGTCGTTGTGGTAAAAGGGGAAAGGACAAGATTTACATTCCAGATAACATAAGACGCATGGTATTACATTATTACCATGACTCTTATTTGGGGGCGAATTTGGGTCAGTACAAGACATTACATCGCGTTTCTCGTGACTTCTACTGGCCAAATATGAAGAAAGAAGTGCTCGACTACGTGAAAAGCTGCGATGTGTGTCAACGGTCTAAACCTGCCAAATCATCTCAAGTTGGGTTGCATTCCGCTGATGTGGCAACGTACCCCGGAGAAAGGTTATTCGTAGATTATTTTGGCCCTCTCGTCAAGTCCCGTAAAGGCAACGTTGGTATCCTATCTGTCATTGATGGTTTCTCAAAATTCGTCTGGTTGTTCCCAGTGCGCAAAATCAACTCTAATAACGCCGTTCACTTCTTGTCTCGTCACATCTTTGCAATTTATGGCCCCCCAAAAAAGTTGGTAACTGACAATGCATCCACTTTCAGCGGTAGTAACTTTCGTCAATTGTGTTTTGAGTGGGGAGTGAACCAGATATTTCTCAGCCCTCACTACCCTAAACCGTCTCATGTAGAGAGGTTTCACTGTAATCTTAAGGCCTGCCTAACCGCATTCCACAGCGCTGATCAGCGCAGTTGGGACGAAAACTTAAATTTCTTTGTTCTAGCTTTCAACAGTGCTCAACATGAGTCGCATCGGCACACACCGGCGGAGTTGTTCTTGGGCAGGAATGTTGCTGACCCATTACAATTAAAATGGAATTTTGGATATTTGTCCGAACCGTTGAGGACCAAGAGCGTCGAAGAAAAATGGAAGGAAGCGGTCGAGCAACTGATCAATGCCAGAGATCGTGTAGCCAAAAGGTTCAACAAGGGAAGGAAAGAAGTCACCCTAAAGGTTGGAGACTTAGTAATGATTAAAAGGTTCCCGACAAGCTCGGCAGCAGACCAAATTGGAGCGAAACTCTGCCTAAAATGGTCTGGTCCCAACCGTATTGTGAAATTCTTGGGACATGTTACCGTGTTGTTGGAGGATGAAATAAATAAGAGGGAATCCAGAGCTCACGTGAGTCTGTTGAAGCACTATCATTCACGGGGCCAGAAATAATTGATCTAGTAGCTATTAGTACCTGGTGGTAACGTGATTTGATTAATTTATCACTCTTAGAATTGTTGTTCTAAAGTCTTTTTCTTTTCAGGAAAAGAAGGAAAGAGAGGGAAAGAAAAGAAGAGTCAAAGGATATTTCAGTATCGAAGGACAAGGATAATATAAAATAAACAACAGACCTATTGATAGGACACGAACATTGCATTACTACTGTTCTCCTACGACACGAACATTGCATGACTACTGTTATCCTTTACCTGCCTGCAACCGATTCGTTAAAGTGTCGTATTAATGATAGGAAAAAGACTGATTAAATTCAACGCCTTTCCTTCCTTTTAAAGTATTGAACTTTAAGCAATATGTATTCCGCCAATCTATGCTCCCTTGTGGCTGTTGGTGATGATCAATGTTATTTGTTGTTACTCTGATTAATTAGGTTAGTAATTAGGTTAGTTAATTTTAGTTATATAGTGCGCACTATATACATAAGTAATCATATTTAGCGTTGGGGCCTTACTTTAAAATGTGTCCCCTTGACTGATCATCAAGATCGGACACATTTTAAAGGCAGAGCGGTGTGATGATTAAACATGCTAATTTAGTATGGTTTCTAATGTGATTATACCGATGTCTCCAAGAGTAGGTATCTGGCTGTTCCAATAGTTATTGTATTTCAACCTTCTGTCGACAGAGGGCAGCTCCCTCTGTCGCGACGTGAAGGATCCTTTCTCGGCGAGATGCTGGGGAATGAAGAAATGTGTCACACACACACAGGAGCGGCGTTTTTGCTTTTCTTATGGTGGTTTTATAAGTTTAAAACTATGCAAAACTGCTGCATCATTTGCATGCTTCGATGAATGATATTGACGGTAATGTTACGTTTTAAATTTATTTGATGTATTATCTTTCTTTTTATTATGGCCGACCGAAGTCCATCTCGGCACTCAAGGCGAGAATGGCATGTGTATGAGTTGTGTAGGTGATTGGTGGTGCGTCAAAATCTGGTCTCTGATTATTTTTAATGAATTTCTCTATGTAACATTTTGCCATTATTTGGAGGTATGGTCTGTATGTCGGCCAGAAGGTCTATTCTAGCCGTACGCAGTATGTAGGTGATGGATCTATGCGTGACCGTGGGGTCACAAACGTCCTACTGTCATTTGCCCTAGGTGGGCTATATATCTACTATTGACGTGAGACCTTATTGATGAAATGTTGAACTGCACTCTACGAGTTGCCTTGATTTTATTTACTCGCACCAATCTGCCGGAATTATTTGCCTTTGGGGGCAAAAGGATCGCGTGATTGAATGAATGTGTAGTTGAATGAGCTGAGTGCCAAGATGACGTATCGGTCTGTTGAATTTATGCCTATTTGTTCCCTATCGCGCCTCTTTTTCTCCTGGGTGCGAAGTCTTTATTTTGTATGGTGTGCATCCTAGTTGTTTACGACCTGGAGCTCGCCATGTTGGTTTATTTCTTTCATGGCCGTGTGCAGGTCCATGTTTTCTGTTATTGTTTTGCTTTGCGTTCATTGCTCCATGGAGCATTGTCTTTGCCCCTTGTGGATTATTTCCTTGGTCTGGCAGTTTTCTGATTTAATCACTTTATTATTTTATCTGCTCCTTGGTGTGTGGGAATCGATATGAGAGGGGATTGTTAAAAAAAAAAAAAAAAAAAAAAAAAAAGGTGGATATTGAAAATGACTCCCACGCTTGAAATTGCGTTTCTATTCCTCGCCGAAGGAAAGATTGAATAAAGATTGAGTTAATGATATTCAGCTCGCAGTTTTTAGTAGCGAAGTCAGTGGTGGAATAAATGCTATCATCTCAAGAGTAACTGTGCCCTATGCATGTAAGAAAAGATGAGGTCACGAGACCTTGGTACGATTATCTTTTGGGCTGACGCCGAATATGTATGTATTACCTTGTTATTATTACTGGTTATTTCATCTAATTAATCCCTTTGATTTACGTTACATTACAATAAATTCTCATCTATCATTTATACGGATTTTAACTCGTTGTAGTGTTAGCTGTTAGATTTAATTGTTTGAGGAGAATAACGTTTTCAGCTCAGGGCTATGTCTTTCGCCCTTCCTGATCGGGGATCCACGGCAAATTTGTTTCCCTACATTGGTCGTGATTCACTATGTGTGTCCTTTAGTTAGGGAGGGTGTGGCTCAACTCTCAGAAACTGGCCACCAGACTAAAGATGCATAGGTGATCGTGGGCCGTACGATAGAAATATAAAGCCACTGGTTGGGTCTTAGGCCTCAAGTCTTACCGACAGCCGTGTGACCAGCCCACATGATCTTGTGAGCCTTGTGGAAAATTCTAAATTCCCATGGAGGGAATTAGATATTTTTCACCAATAGAGCATGTCAAAAATGTCAAAAACATATCAGATGTAAGGCTTTTCAGGCGTTTGCTCTGTTAACCAGCGCTTCGTCTTGGGTCTGACACTAGACTCATCAGAGTGGGATGTGCCAGACCCTACCCACTAACGCTGGGGTGTATGCAGGTGAACTTATCAGAAGCCCTTATAAGAGGCACAGTCTGATAACTGCATACAGGAGATAAATCTCCACAATGGAATTATTGCCCGCCTAGCAATTCTGAATGGAAAATTCTAATTCTAATTCCCTCTATGGGAATTCTAATTCCCTCCATGGGGAAGATTGACCACCTCTAGAGTGAGCTCCCTTACAGTCGATGTAGTGCTGTCCGAGGGAATCTCCAAAGAGTCCCCATCGGTTGAACTGGTATTTCTTTCAGAGGCCCCAGAGGAGCTCTCCGGTTTTGGGTTTACTACAGTACTCATGTAGGTCTCACAAGTAGCTAGGGAAATATGGTGTCTGCCCAGGCAGAGCCCCGCATACCTGGGTAAGGCTGCTTTCTTCGAGAGGACACCAGGTATCTCGAAGGCTCTGTTCAAGACACATCTCCCGTGTGCCATGCACCCCATCGGCACAGGTCACGCTAAACCTTAGGGCTCCATTCAGCATCTCAAGAAAGGAGCTACTAGTCCCCCTTACCACGCAGAGGATCTTCAATTGAAGAGGGTAACCAAGGTTAGCTCCGTACAGTTGTAGAAGCACACAAGAGGGCGTCTCTGTATCATTTGACTTCATTCACCATTTTATCAGTCATTGTATTTTAATTTGTACAGCTGAAGATGATCTGGTACAATTTTTTAATCCTGATTTTTTGAAGTCTGTTAGATATGATTTGTATTGAATAATTTAACTTAATTTAATTTAATTTATTTTAATTTTTCCTGTTTTCAAGGGAATTTTTATATGCACTACAGTGGGTCACAGTTCAAATTCTGGTGCTTCAACATAGCACGTCAGGAGGAAAGGGAGTCCATATTACTGATTGTGGCAGACTAATGATTGCGGAATAGTGAAGATTGTACTGCATTAATGCTTGTGATGCCAGGCTGAAATGTAGTGGTTGTGCTAAGAATACCAAGGCAATTTTAATGAAAATGCACACACTAAATGAAAATATTCTCCTGCTTACATTTTTGGAGGTAAATCCCTGTTCTTTTTTCCTGTTGCACACAGATGAATAGAGAACGTGTGAGTATGACTATAATTGTAATAGATTTTTATTTTCTTCATTTAAAAGTGTACAAATGTTGGGTTTTTTTAAAACTTAAATTTCAAAATTTGACGTAATTGTTAGTTTTATAATGTATTTTTATCATAAGTATGATACCTCTGTGAGAATATTCATCCCCCTGTGGGTGGGGGCGGTAGAATAACACCCACGGTATCCCGTGGCTGTCGTAAGGGGCGATAAAAGGGGCCTCAGGGGCTCAGAACTTTGGAGCGTGGGTTGGCGACCACGGGGCCCTCAGCTGAGTCCTGGCATTGCTTCCACTTACTTGTGCCAGGCTCCTCACTTTAATCTATCCTGTCCGACCTCCCTTGGTCAACTCTTGTTCTTTTCCGACCCCGACGCTATTAGGTTTGCGAGGGCTAGGGAGTCTTTCATTTTCACGCCTTTCGTGGCCCTTGTCTTCCTTTGGCCGATATGTTCATCTTTCGAAGTGTCGGATCCCTTCCATTTTTTCTCTCTGATTAGTTTTATATAGAGGATGGTTGCCCAGTTGTACTTCCTCTTAAAACAATAATCACCACCACCACCACCACCTGAGAATATTCAGCTAATTTTGAATAAAAATCTAAAGTTTTATGTAATTCTTGATAGTACTTTTTGAGAATTATGAAGTTTTACAAAATTATACACATGCAGGTTAAATACACAATAACCTCGATAAATTATTCTCTAAAGAATCACTTAATATTAAAACATTAGGTATTTTAACCTTTTAAGTGCTGAGTTTTTCATTCATATGCAAAACAATTTGTAGAAGCCTCAATTTTTAACTTATCAGTGGAGTGATTAGCTTAAAATGTTTATAAATGTTGGTTGTTTATAAATCTAAATGCAAATGGAAAATCCTACACTATGTTCAATAATATTTTGAGAGAAAACAAAATTACACTTATGTGCCCATTCGTGCATTATCGTTATACAAAGTAAAGAGCCCAAAATAATATTATTTCCTAAAATCTGTAGGCAACTAATACATGTAACTTCTTAGAAGTATATAAGTTGATATTTTAAAATACTTTCCAAACCTGGAATGTGGTGATAGTTAAATATTTTCTACTGTTTGTTTGTGATGCCGATTTGTTCATCTATCTGCACCAACTCCACTGGCACAAAAGTTTCTAAAAAATCAATGATTTTCGGGTTGTCATCAAACACTACTTGTCCCTCAGAGCCTGTCACAGTTACCTGAAACTCTGGTGAAGAAAAATAATCCATCCGCCACAAAATTAGCGATAAAATAGCTTTTGTACTCACCGTGTTTTTCTTCTTTAGTTTAGAAGAAGGCTCTATTTCTCTCTTAAATACAATATTTTCGGCACTCTGTCACTCTCACTTTCAAAATCGCTTAACAATTCCTTAAAATGATTATCTCCATCATCATTTTCCGCTGTGGTTAATAACTTAAAGATTCTATGATCCGAAATAACATCGCTGCAAGAGTAACTAAAATGTTGTTCCGCCATGTTTGTTTACATCACAGATGAACTCCACAGACGTCTACATAAAGCTCTGTAACTTACTTCTCGAAGCTATAATCTCTGATCAGTTAATTCTACATAATGTCCAACAGATGGCAGAATATGTCAGAGATCAAATTCGCACTCAAAAGTGAACCGGGAAACTCAAAAAGATTAAAATTCTCGCGCACCGTCTATAGACGGGCGTAGCACTGGCGGACCGGCCGCGTCAGCCCATCTATAGGCGGGCGTAGCACTCATTGGGTTAATAATCTTTCGTATACTTATCCCATCTTTTATGCTACTGGAAGTAAATAAACAAACGTATAATCGCGCAAGCTGCAGAGCGCAGGGCTACCATGCGCGAAACTTGCAATGCGTCGAAAGAAAGCTTTTATAAAACACTGATGTCGCATGTTACTTATATTTCCAGCAAGTAAAAGCTTCGATTTTTCCGGCGGTATTACTTTTGCTGCCATCGTGCAGCAGGAATTTGAACACACAGGCAGTCCGGTGGTATTTGAAGATGCTCAAATACGTCAGTCTCGTGTCAGTAGATATACTGGCACAAAAAGAACTCCTGCTGGACAAAATTCCGGCACCTCAGTGTCTCCAAAAACCTTAAAAACTAGTTAGTGGGACGTAAAAACAGTAAGAATATTAAATTGAGCACACAGCCAAAAGAAAAGCATTTTAGCAACAACTCACATGGCCGATAGATTGGCCGCCTGGCACTATAAGAGTTAAGGACCTCATACAAGGTTTGCGCAGATGAGAGGGAATATTACTTGATCAGTCTGCAGGTTGTTTATGTTTCTTGTGGTTTGACTAGCATTTTGTTGGCGGTTCGATAATGGTGTATTCCTATGTTGCAGGGACCAGCCTGAGAGTCTGCAGGATACAAATGTCATTCGTCCACTGGAAAGTGAGAACGACAAGAAGACCAACCTTTGCCCGCAGTGCGACAAGAGGTTCAAGAATCGGTTCCATCTATCGAGGCATGCCCGTTTGGCTCATACAGAGAATGGCAAATACCAGTGTACCAATTGCGATATCTCCTTCTCAAAATTCTTCAACCTCAAGCGACACTGGAAGATACACAAAGGGATGCAATGGGTATTCTGCTGCACCATCTGCAATGCATCTTTCACCCGAAACGAATTATTGAAGAGACATTCAATGAGCCACAATGGAGTGAAGTCATATAAATGTCCCGTATGTGACAGCGCATTCACACGCAGAGAGAACTTCGTCCAGCATCAACAGATTCATACCGGTGGCAAACCTTTTGAATGCAACACTTGTAATAGTTCTTTCCGATGGAGGTCAGATATGCTAAAACATCTTCAAAGACACACTAACACAAGACACAAAGACACGTATTCATGTTTGCATTGTATGAAGACTTACTTCTCACGGCGGAGTCTCGTGCGGCACATTGCAGTACACTCGAAAGAATTTATTGATGTCGGGTGTTCTCTGGAGAGGCCTTTTGCAGATCTTTCTAGGTGACGTACGTGGGTGACCTGCAGATCTCGGTGAGAGAGTGAGTGTGATAAGAGTAAGGATAGGTGATGTCCAGTGTTGGTACATGGCCTACTCCTGTCGAATAACACTGAGGGGTCTGCTCAAAGCTTAATGGCCCTATCTGATAGACAAATCACCATTAACACATTGAGGTCGAAGGCCATACGCTGTACGGGCTGAGTCGTTTATTGCAGAAAACGAAGCCCACACGGCGAACCTTCTCTGGTTTTCATCGATGTTACTACAAATGAAACGTACTATGTGCATTGATTGGCACTGCGGTATACAATGTGGTTCATATATTTTTCAAAAAAATATATAGATGGCAGCAAACTGCAGGTCTACGCAGCATACTCTTCCTTTCAAATCATGTCAGACGTGTGTTGACTCGACAAAAGTGTGCACATAACGGCAGCCATGCATGAACATAGACTGAACGACAGTGATTTATACCAACAGAACAAACCTAACGCGTTACACATAATATTTAAGTACTTATTATTAAGTAGATTTATCTCTTGTATAAATAATTCTGAATGGCCTAAAAATGAAATAAACTTCACCCATCGAGGCAGACATTGTTGGCACAATGAATATGCCCTGTAGCTGGAATTATTTTAAAGGAAATTTCTGTCTACAACTTTCTGTAAAAAAAAAAAAAAAATTATAATTGGGAAACTTTCAAACTTTCAAAACATAAAAAGAAAATGAATATGACAAAATACAGAACATTGCATGTTAAAACATATTATCCAGTCTCTTTAGTAGTTCAGGCGTGACCTTTTAATTCCCATCTTTGGTAATCATGCTGCAGATAAAAATAATTCTTTCTTTTATATTCTCTTTAAATTCCCCTCTCAGCAGCAGTCTCTTCCGTTATCCTTCAGCCCCACCTTAGACACCCCTTCCCTCCCCCTCCCCCCTGTCCCCTCCTCTCCCTATCTACTCCTTTGTTCACATTGCCTGCTTCGTCCAGCAAGTCAGTGCTTGTTCTACATCAGACATTTGAGGTGAGTCTCATAAGTAATAATTTTTCTCCTTTTTAATTTCTTTGAGGTATATGTATTCATTCCTAATTCTGGCTATCATTTCCAGATTTACTTCTTTGCCTGAGGTTCTAAGTCAACTTAAAGACATCATGTTGTGACAAGAAGATCATAACCTGAATTTTTATTACTACTGTATATATATTTTAATGTTATAATTATTCCTACAACATTGTCTTTGTCTGTTATACATATATTTTAGTTATCACATGATTTGTTTAATTTTTATTTGGCTGAAGATGGCCACTAAGTGGTTGAAACTATTCCCAAGACGTATGTAACATCATCTACTTGATATATATTGTATATATTGTATTGAAAAAGTGGACACCCTTGTCAATTTATTCTTATAATTGCACTTCAATACAGAACAAAAATGAAATTTATAGCTTATAAGAATGGAATTTGTAGCTTATAAAGTTCAGGCATGTGGTATGCGTCAAAACCGTTTTCCAAATGCAGCGGAGCTGTACACTTTTTGCACATGTACGTCACATTTACCTTCTCTTTGCTCCTCCTCCTCCTCTTCATTTATGGCAGTATTAAATTCGTCATCATCAGAACTAGAACTGATATTGCTCACTTCACTGTTACTGTTATAATTATTATCACTTTCAAGCAAAGATTCAATTTCTTTTTCTTTCAGCCACCGATGAGCTGCCATGTTCGTTTACTTGTGTCAAAGTCAAAGACTGTCGTAACTGCAAAGACGTGCACACGAAATGCTGTCAATTGTCTGCATTTTATTTACCAATTATATACACGTTACACATACACTAATGAACTGCTATCTTGAACAAAACACTGCTTCTAAGAAGAAGAAGAAAAGGACTGCCATATTAGCATGTCAACCAACTACCAACACAACAAAATCACAACATGAGTTCACACACTTGACTAACGACTTTCACTCACATGATCGCTAACAACTCAACTCCACTCCCAAGACTGCCTCTTTATATACACTAGTGTCCAAAAGTTAAGCACAAGTTACGAGCAAGTAGGGTAACAGGAAATAGACTGCAAATCGCACGACAAATGCACCTACCAACCTTATGTGTTCGCTCTGTATAGGAAAGGAGTGTTCCGTGCTCTGACTAGTGGCGTAATCATAAGGTAAACACAGCCAGTGCCTGTGCCCCATGTTTCCTCAGTCGTGTTTGCCCTGTTATAGTGTGCGGAGTGTAGGCTCGTGGTGAACGTGATAAAATAACGGCACGACGACGCCATTTGGACCCCGTTTTGCAGAGTAGAATACTCGGCCGCCTGGAAGGAGGCCAGACACAGACTGAAGTCGCCGTATCCTTGAATGTGCCACAAAGTGCATTTCCAGGCTTTGGAGACGATTTCGAGACAAAAGAGATGTTAGTTGTAGGCCAGTACCAGGTCGACCAAGGGTAACTACCCCACAGCAGGATCGATATCTGGCCTTAACCACTCGACGAAATTGAAGTGCACCTGCAAGGCAATTGTCGGCGGAGCTTGCAGCCGCCTCAGGAGTTGCCGTTTCCCGGCAAACTGTGTACTGAGCCACACCCACCCTCTAACTAATGTACGCACATAGTTAAATACGAGGATTGAAAGAGAAAACTAGGCGTGGACCCCGGTCAGGAAGGGCGAAAGACATTACCCTGAACTGGAAAAGTTATTCACCTCAAGCAATACAAGTTAGTAACAAACACTACTAGGAGTAAAAATCCGAGAAAAGATAAATAAGGGTTTATTGAAATGTAACGTCAATCAAAGGATCAATTTACAGAAAAAATCAGTGATTATAATGGGATAATACATACATACTCGGCGTTAGTCCGAATGACAATCGTACCAAGGTACCGTGACCTCATCATTGCATACATGCACCTGGGATAGTTATTCTTGAGATGTAGGCACTAATACAATCAGTGACTTCGCTACTCAAATCTTTGAAGTGAATATTCTTTGCTCGAATTTTATTCAGTCATTCCTTCAGCGTGGGAGTCCCTTATCTTTTGCTAACCCCTTTTTTTCTTAACAATACTTCCCACACATTTCAAATCCCCACACCAAGGAGCAGGTAAACCCAATAATGTGATTAAATCAGAGAAACGCGTGACCAAGGAAATTAGCACGAAGGGCAAAGAGAATGCTCTACGGAGCAATGAATGTAAAACATATCAATAAGAGTAACATGGACCGGCGTGCGGCGAAGAAAGAAACAAATCAACATGGCGACGTCCAGGTCGAAAATGACCAGGACGCACAATAAGGAAACAAAAGGATTCGCTCACAAAAGAAAATGAGGGGTGATAAAGAACAAATAAATATTATTTTAACAGACCGATATGACATCTTAACACTCAGCCCATCCATCTACCCATTCATTCAACCATACAATCAATTGCCCTCTAAGGCAAATAATCGCTGCAGCTCGGTCCAAATAAATAAATCAGGGCACCACGTAGAGTGCAATACAACATTCCAGCGATAAGGTCTTGCATCAATAGTAGATATATAGCTTACCAGGTCAAACGACAGCAGGATGTTTGTGACCCCACAGTCACGCGTAGAATCATCACCCCTTACACTGCGTACGGCCAGAACAGATCTTCCGGCCGACACACAGACCATACCTCCATATGATGGCAAAATGTTACAACGAGAAGCTCATTAAAATAAACAGACGCGCAGAGGCGCGCGGCTGTGAGCTTGCATCCGGGAGATAGTAGGTTCGAATCCCACTATCGGCAGCCCTGAAAATGGTTTTCCGTGGTTTCCCATTTTCACACCAGGCAAATGCTGGGGCTGTACCTTAATTAAGGCCACGGCCGCTTCCTTCCAACTCCTAAGCCTTTCCTATCCCATCGTCGCCATAAGACCTATCTGTGTCGGTGCGACGTAAAGCCCCTAGTAAAAAAAAAAAATATATAAAAAAAAAAATAAACAGAGACCCAGATTATGACGCACTACAATTACTTCCACAACTTACACACATGCCATACTCGCCCCGAGTACAAAGATGGGTCTCGGTCGGCCGTAATAAAAAGAAAAGAAAGAATGATCATACACAAATGATACAAATTTAAAATGTTACATTACCGGCAATATCGATCATTGAAGCACGCAAATGGTGCAGTACTATATCAATCATCAAAGCACGCAAATGATGCAGCAGTTTAGCATTGTTTTTAAACCTATAAAACATCCATCTGAAACGTAAAAACGCTGCTCCTGTGTGTGAGGGCTCCATGTCTTAATTAGTCAGCTTAATCAGAAAAAATATTCACTTTTAGGAGAAGATATTAAAAGGTCTCGCCGAGAAATAATCCTTCATGCTCGCGACAGAGGGGGATGCCCTCTATTGACAGAAAGTGGAAATGCATAGATGCACGGAACAGTCAGATACCTATTCTTTGAGACATCGGTAACATCATCTAAGAAACCATGCTACATTAGCATGTTTCAGTACCGGAGGCTCAGAACAGCAGGGCTGTTTGCCCAACGTCCAGCTGTGTGCGTCCCGCTCACTCCAGAACAGAGATGGGCCCGTTTACTGTGGAGCCGTCAACATCGAAACTGGACCGTGAATGAATGGAATGTGTTCTTCGCAGATGAATCCCGCTTCAGTTTGCAGAACGATTCCCATCGCACATTAATCTGGAGAAAACCGCTTAGCCGATACAACCACAGGAACATCGTGGAACGGTACCAGTATGGTGGTGGTGGCGTTATGGTGTGGAGCGGCATCTTGTTGAATGGCCGTACAGACCTGCACATCTTCATGGCTGGTCCGAGGAACACTGTTAACGTTCAGAGATACAGGGATGAGGTACTGAGACCAGATGTTCGACTTTTCAGAGGTGCGGTTGGTCCAGACTTCCTCTTAATGGACGATAATGCCCGACCGCACTGTGCTGCTCTGGTGGATGAATTTCTGGCTGGGGAAGACATTCGTCGCATGGACTGGCCAGCGAGGTCTGCGGATCTGAATCCTATAGAATATGCCTGGGATGCATTGGGGAGGCGAATTGCATCCCATCAGCCTCCACCAGGGACCCTCCAAGACCTTCGCATTGCCCTATCGGAGGAATGGGATCGACTGCCACAAGAGCTCTTGGACTATCTGATAGAAAGCATGCCACGTCGCTGCGAAGCATGTGTGGCTTTTAGGGGTAAGCATACACCCTATTAACAGCATATTTTGTTGTGAAAGACATTGCCGAGTTTTGTTAGCTGTTATCAAAGGTGTACCTTAGCTATCAGAACCTTTCTGACACTGTTTTTTTGGACAAGTTGTGTGACATATGATGTGTGAGTCAGCTTCCATTTGTTCAGCAATCCGTCCGATTTCCTATCAGGCGGTATGGCCTCGTTTAGTGATTATGCTTAACTTTTGGACACTAGTGTTTATTGCCTGGCCAGGCTTCTAGAAAAGTATGAGACGACATGTTTTCTCATAATTTCTCGAGTCTCCTATAGCCTATGTACAATGAATAGAAGGTTCTATACAACTCTAGTGACAAAGATGCGTTGTTCTGGATTATTACCGTGTGTTGCACAACATTACATTGGATTTATACATCATATTTACAGGTAATAATAAATTCTCTCTTTCTTAGCATTAATCCCGACTTGCAGGGTCTGCTGCTTTGCTACATCTCCTCCATTTCTGTCTGTCGTTGACATCTTCTGGTGTTAAGCCAACACTGTGCATGTCTGCCCTGATGTTGTCAGTCCATCTCTTTGCCGGTCTTCCTCGTGGTCTTGTTCCCTCTGGGTTGATGTGGAGCGCTGTTTTGGCAACTGAGTCGTCCTGTTTTCTCATGACGTGGCCGTACCAGCGGAGACGGGCTTCCCTCACTTTGTCTATGATGGGCGCGACACCAAACCTTTGCCGGACGTCCGTGTTCCTTATGTGGTCACATCGGGTCAGCCCCATGGACCATCGAAGCATCTTCATCTCCATGGTTGTCAACATTTGCTCCTGTTGTTTCGTCATGGGGCGACATTCAGTCCCATAGATCGCTGCTGGCCGTACCACACTCTTATAAACTTTTGCCTTTAGATATTGAGGCATCTTTTTATCACAGAGGACTCCAGTGACCTGTCTCCACTTGAGCCAAGCTGCATTTACCCTCATCCGAGTATCAGGAGTGGTGTCACAGTTTGAGGTGACGACGGATCCTAAGTACTTAAATTGCATGGTCTTCTGCAGGTCTTCTTCACTGATACTTATGGTACCTCTGGTTTGGGGGCCACATTCCAGGTATTCTGTCTTCTGGATATTGAGGTGCAGTCCATTTTCAGCCAGTCTGTCCTTCCACGTTTGAGCCTGATGCTGGAGTTCAGGACGGGTTTCTTGTGCAAGTACCACATCATCGGCATAAAGAAGGGTCCAGGGATGTGAAGTCTGTATGTCAGCTGTTGCCGTATCCATGCAGAGGATGAATAGCAATGGTGAAAGGGCAGAACCTTGATGAACACCCACAGTGATATCAAAAGGCGGAGAGATTCCAGCAGGACTCCGGACAACACTAGTGGAATTGCGATACAGAAGTTGCACCCAGCTTACATACTCTTCAGGGACGCCATGACAGCGAAGAGCTCGCCAAATAAGTTCGTGTGGGATACGGTCAAAAGCCTTTTCTAGGTCTAGAAATGCCATGTGTACACTCTTCTGTCTCTCTCTGTGCTTTTCCATCAAGAGGCGTGTGGCATGGATTGCATCGATGGTACTGCATCCCTTAATAAATCCACACTGGTTTGGTGTTACAGAGACAATACATCTGAGTCTGCTGTCAAGTACACGTTCAAAGATCTTGAAAGTATGACAGAGGAGTCGTATAGGGCGATAGGTCGAGCAATCACTCACATCTCCTTTTCCCTTCCAGATTGGAACTGTTGTGCTAGTTGTCCATGTGTGTGGAAGCTGTTTCTCGGCGATGATTTGGTTGAAGAGTGAGACAAGGAACTCTGAAGCAGGCTTTCCGAGCATTTTCCAGATTTCCGCTGGTAAGTCATCTGGACCAGTTGCTTTTCCATTTTTCATTTTGCTAATGGCAAGCATTACTTCCTCGGATGTAATTGAGGGAACAGGGCCTACGATAGGATCAGGACTAGAAATTGGTGGATGCGTAAATTCTTTGTTGCTGATGTTATTAAAGTAATCTGCCCAAAGCTGGAGAATGGATTGTTGATCTCGTAGCAGTTTGGCGTCGGCTCCCTTGATGTGCATTACGTGTCCAGTGTCCTGAGTTGAACGGTGACGGGACTTAGCAAGACGATATATATTGTTTTCTCCTGATGGTGTGACAAGCTGGTCGTATAGTGACTGGTAATAATGGTCCTTTGCTGCAGCTACAGCTCTTTTTGCTGCAGATTTCAGGTCGCGATATTGCTGAAGATCAGTATCAAGACGTGAGTTCCACCAAGTCTTGTAGGCTATCTTTTTCTCCTTGATTGCTTGCTTGACTTCGTCTGTCCACCACCAGGTTTGTTTATCAATATATTTTCGTCCGGGTATGGTTTTTCCCAACGTTTTTGTCGCCGCCTGATGTATTTGTTCCACAGCATCTTTCCACATGTCTTGAACCGATTGATCGGACTTCACGGAGAAGTTTGCCAAGGCTGTCATCAACTCGTTTCGTTGGGCATTCATCCGCCACCACTTAATTCGGTCAGGCCCAGTCTTAGGTTTAGGTTTGGGTTGTGTAACATTGCTACGAATATCGAGGACAAGCAATCAGTGTTGAGGGGCAATGCTGTCATACGGAATTACTTTAGTGTCCGTTACCAGCTTAAAATCTTGTTGACGGATTAGCCAATAATCAATCTGAGTAGCATGACCACCGCTTGTATAAGTAGCCAGATGTGTTGGCCTCTTTTTAAAATATGTGTTGGTAACAATCAGATCATGAGCCTCTGCGCAATCTAGTATCCGACATCCGTCATCGTTTCGCACACCAAACCCATGTCCTCCATGGCATCGCATATATCCTTCTTTGTGAGACCCGACATGTCCATTTAAATCTCCTCCAAGAATACTGGACTCATCCTGGGGAATTGCTCGAAGGAGGGCATCCAGACTGTTCCAAAATTCATCCTTCTCATCCTCAGTGCATCCAGTTTGAGGTGCATAGCAAGATACAATGTGGGCAGTGATGGAAGTTGAGTCAATCTTGATAGACATAAGCCTATCTGACACCCTGTTGACACTGGTGACATTGTTGCAGTAGTTCTGGTCGACGACTATTGCTACACCATTTCGTGTACTGGTACCATGATAGATGAGTTTGTAGCCATCTCCGATTTCTTTTGCCTTTGAACCTTTCCACTTGGTTTCCTGGATGCAGGCAATGTTGACACGTCTGTTTTTAAGCATTTCTGCTAGTTCACGATGTCGGCCTGTCAACGTACCAATATTGAGAGTAGCAAATCTCAGTAGTTGTTTGGGTTGAACTAGCTTCTTTAGCCTACCCCGTCCATGAGTAGGTAACCCTTGCTCATTTATCACGTCACTCGGGCGTAAGTGGCGCGCGTCGCGTTGAGGGGACGCCCTAGTATGTTCCGAATTTAGAAGAGACGTAGCCATAGATGCGACAAATGATTCCTCAACCGACGGGTCGCTTCGTCTGTCGTTGAGGGCATTTTATAGCTACTGCCAGCATATAATTAGGCCGCCCCTAACCTGGAGAACAGACGCCTTTTGCAGCCGCCCCTCTGGGGTACAGACACTGCAGCTCAATGGTATTTCAGCAGCATTTCCTCTGCTGAGGGCCCATTACCCTCCCACAAGAGCTCATCCGCCCGAAGCCGTTGGCTCTTGTGGGGAGTCAGGTTATTTTCCGCCGCCCAACACTCGGCGTCGAGTCCCTGGCTGTACGGTCTACTCAGTTACCGTAGCATGGCAAGCATGGCCAGACAGTGACAGGTAATAATAAATTATATACTATTAATTACGAGCTCTTACATTAAATAAAGTCATATTAATATACGTACAGCAGACGTGTTGTGACATAACCTCACATGTTTTGTTACACAAGATACAACCACGATTTATTCCAAATAAAGTCCATAGATAACTATGTAAATAATAATAATACTAATAGACTAAACAACTTCATAGCCACACCTCACAGGTAATAATAATAATCGAGCTCAATATTTTCATTATTTACCCATGGGTTAGAGAATTGTTTCCAAGTTATACTAGTCCATTACACTGCATCAAGACTAACCACTTGAAAATATCAAATGACACCAAATCATTGTTGAATATCGAGGTATGTATCCAAAGAATATGAAAAGAGATGTCACTCACACATATACACAGTCACAGTCCATCTATTGTGGAATTGATTAAATTGCATCGTAAAGCGTGAACACGAAACAGTTCTGTGGTTCTGCCTGACGTCCATAGTAGCGGAGCACAGAACAGTTCCGTGACTCTGCGCCAATGGATATCAGCCATTAGTTACGGTTATATATTGAACTGTTTAGAAAACTGGAAAACCTACTAATTTCAACCCATTATTTCCATGGTAAGGGATCTATCAACTGTATTGCAGATTTTATGGATATGAAGTAGAAAGTATGAACTTAAGTAATTTTTTGTTTCACTATATTTAAGTTAAAAAGTAGTATTTAACCCTCTTGCACTCAGCCTATAGGGAGTGTGCATGGTACTAGTAACAGAGCGCTCTGGCAGAGTTCCGAGAATGAATACGGTGAGAGTGCGTTCCGCTGAAGTGAAGACTTGCATCATAGTTACGGCAAAAAAATATCGTTGCATCTTGTCGTCAAGATATGAAGTTGTAATACAATATGGGTTTGAGTACACACACTTCCAAAATAGTCGCAAGTCAACAGTGAATAAAGCGCAGAAACTAGTTGACAGTGGCCAAGTTACAAGTTGAAGAAAGACGAACTGTTTCCAGTTGTACACTTACTGGCTTCATCATAAGACAGACGAGTGTTAGCAAAAGCCCGTACAAGTTTACAATTGAGGTAATTACGTTAGCTCATTATTGTTAAACATACAGTATTATATTTTACAATTTAATTTTATGTGATTCAGTGAAGTCTGTAATACTTCAAATTTCTATTACAACTTGACAACCAACAAAACTGTGTTGAATCAAACTGTGACTGTGTGGCTGGTGCCAGAGGGTGCTGTAAACACGTAAGTGCCATTATACAGTACTGCAATTCTGATTCAGGATTTAGTAAGACAAATTTGCTGCAAGAATGGGGGAAACCAAATTTGAAAACAGCTGGTATGTAATATTATCACTGTTAATTATGTAATTTTTTTTTTTTTTTTTGCTTTACGTCGCACCGACAGATAGGTCTTATAGCAACGATGGGATAGGAAAGGCCTAGTAGCGGCCGTGGCCTTAATTAAGGTACAGCCCCGGCATTTGCCTGGTGTGAAAATGGGAAACCACGGAAAACCATCTTCAGGGCTGCCGACAGTGGGGCTCGAATCCACTATCTCCCGAATACTGGATACTGGCCGCACTTAAGCGACTGCAGCTATCGAGCTCGGTTAAAATAAATTTAAGTGCTCACAACATGATTAATACAGTGTAGATGTTATATCTTCTAGGGTCCGTAAAATATGCGAAAGTGAAGAAGGCTGAAGATCTGTTTCCCAAGAAGTGGGCGAGAACTGACAAGAGGGTGCTGTTATTACCATCGATGAACTAGGGAAATCTGATCTAGATAATTTGCCTTGGACTGAAATTATTAGAGCGGAGCTGAAATCAGAGTCTGAATCAGTAGCCAAAATTTTGTGTGAAGAGTTGTACAACAATAGCATCAGTATTGGCATAAGAACAAATTTTAATAAACTCATGAATGAGTTGCTTCAGCTTCAAGACGATTCCACAGTGTTCACTTCTGGAGAGTTTAAGTGATGATTTTTATACTTCTCATGTTACGGTAACAACAGAAGAAATGCTTGGTATAGCATTTAAAATTCAGTTTCCAAGTGAAGGTGATGAATGGTTGAAGGTGTGGGCACTATGCATTTCCGCTTCAAGTCGAGCCTGTCGGGCCTGTAGGACGCGAAACCCTCATGAATTAGCAAAAAAATTCCTCGAGGAAACTCCCGTGTCTCATAGAAATCTTATTTATGGCAAGGCTACTGAGGGCATTGCCCTGAAAGAATACTCCTCTTTAACAGGATTGGAATGTGTAACCTTGGCAGTAGTAATACGCCGAAAACAACCTTGGCTTTGTGCTACACACGGGTTGGTTCAAGGAAAGGATGGACATATTTCCAAGGTTGTAGAAATTAAGTGTCCGATTTCGTGCAATGATAGACCAATAATTGAATCTCCTGACACTGAAAATGTTAAATACTTGCACAGAAACTCAAGTGCTAATTTGAGATTGAAAAATAGCCAATATTTATTACAGTCAGTGTCAGATACTGTTATATTGTACAGGACTTAAGGAGCTGGATTTTTATGTACTGTATATTCACCTCTGTGTTCTGTTATTGTCCCTGTGAAGTATGATTATTCCTTTCTTGAAACATCCATTCCATCGTCTGTCCGATTTCCATAGACGACCAGGAAATGTGTGAAATGTAATTCCTTTTCGGGTGTAGAGTTATGTGCTAGCCATAAGCTAAATAAATAAATACTGCACTACAGAAGCCAAAAATGGTGTAGGTTTTATATTAAGAGAGGACATTATGTCATCAGTGAGGTAATATATGTTAATGAAAGAATTAAGTTGAACATCTCTCTTAACAAGTGTGTGCTGTCAGTAGTCCAGGTGTATACCCCACAGACTGGCTGTAACGAAGAGGAAAAAAAACAATTCCAAACTGATGTAGAAGAAGCTATAGAAAGAGAGGAAAATATCCTAGTAATGGGAGATCTAAATGCTCAAGTTGGATCAGACAGGCTTGGATATGAAAATGCACTAGGTCCACATGGTTATGGAGACAGGAACCCAGAAGGAGAAAGTCTTCTAGATCTATGTGTAAGGAATGGCTTGAGAATAAACAACAGTTGGTTTCAGAAGCAGCTAAGTCATAAACTAACAAGATACAGTTGGAATGGAGATACTAAAACTCTGATAGATTATTTTATATCAGACAATGAAGCAGAGAAGACCATATGTGATGTCAGAGTTATACCAAGTGAAAGCCTGGACAGTGACCACAGACTTCTCCTCGCAACAATAAAGTACATTAAAATTTACAGACCTCAGAAATACAGGAAACCAAAAATCAAGACATGGGAGCTAAAGAAGGCAGAGAAACAAGCTGAATACACAAAAAAAGTGACTAATAAATTACCATCAGATGCATTACAAGAAGGCAACATCAAGTGGACTGGATTCAAAGAAAGCATTGTCGGAGCTGCAGTAGAAGTTTTGTGGTAAAACTAATAGCAAAATGAAGGCAAAAGAAACTCCTTGGTGGAACGATCGGGTGAAGATTGCTGTGAAAGCGAAAAATGAAACCAGGAAAGCCAGAGACAAAGAAATGCAAAAAGGAAGTCAAAGGAATGAATCTAGAGTAAACGAACTGCTGCAGAAATACAGAGATCAGAAGCAACAAGTAAAGAAAATTGTGGCCGAAGAAAAACAGAAAGCTTGGACTGATTTCACAGATAAACTTGAGCAAGACAGCAAAGCTAATTCTAAACTACTTTACCAAACAATACGAAATATAAGAAGAGACAATGAATACATAACAGCAATAGAGGAACCAGATGGTAACATAGTCAGGGAAGAGACAGAAATAAGGAAGATCATGAAATCCTATTTTGATAATTTATACAACTGTACTGGGAAAGACTCCAATGATATAACCATGCAGGTCAGTTTAAGCTGCAATGATGAGCCTGACCAAGAGAGCCCGCCAACATGGAAGGAAGTAGAGACTGCCCTTAATAGTATGCCCAAAGAAAGATCAACAGGATTTGATGAAGTCAGTGCAGATATGATCAAAGCAACTGGTGCAATAGGAATACAGTGGCTTCGTAGAGTAATTAATGCAATATGGAATGATAGGAAAGTCCCAGATGATTGGAAAAAGGGAATAATAATACCTCTCTTCAAAAGAGGAAGCCGGAAGAAATGTAGCAGTTAAAGAGGGATCACTTTATTGTCTCATGGTTTGAAGATATTTGAGAAAATACTTGAAAAAAGGCTAAGGAAAATAATAGAACCACAACTACAGGAAGAACAATATGGATTCAGAGAACACCGATCAACTACCGATCTCATATTTGCACTTAGAATACTGTTAGAAAAGCATTGGAAGAAGGGCAAAGACTTAACACTAGTGTTTTTGGATCTTGGAAAAGCATTTGATAGTGTTCCAAGGTAGACTATATGGGAATGCCTAAGAAAGAAAAATGTACCCAAAGGTCTTATCCAGAAAGTTAAAATGCTTTACGAAGACTGCTGCAGTTGCGTACAGATAGGAAACGGTAATTCTGATTGGTTCCAAACCACTAAAGGAGTGCAACAAGGCAGTACCCTTTCACCCGTACTTTTTATCACTGTCATGGATGAAGTCATGAAAGAAATTAAGCAGAACAACAATATGGACATCAATGCATTTGCAGATGATGTAGTAATTTGGGGAAATTATTACTCGACAATACATAAAACTAGTAGAACTACTGTAACGAGGTAGTTCCATACTATCCCTTAACCCTATGTACCTAGTGGCTCTAGACTTCAACGAAGTTATATTGTCTAGGTTACCTTAGGCACAATTCGGTTCCTGGCTGACATGTATCACATCCTTTCCTTCCTTCAATTTCCTGCTCCACCTTCCCCTAATAATGTTAAATAATTTTGCAATTCTATCCGGGTGCATCCATTCTCTGTTCAATAACTTTACAATTGTATACAACTGATTTTCGTTCTCAATTTTCTTTACATCCTCATCGTCTATGAATTTTTCTCGTATTTCCTTTGTCATAGGGCAATCTTTTATAAGATGTGCCCATCCCATCTCTTCAGAGCATATTAGACATTTATTTTCATCCCTGTTCCTTCTATATGCTTTATTTTTATGTATCCCCATTAACCACCATATTATACCCCTCATTCTCTTTTTTGTTATAAACTCTACATTTATTCTCATTCTCCCATATATATTACAAAATTCTTCTAGTGACCTCTTACTTCTACATTGTGCATCAATGTCTTGTTTTTCAATATCCTTAATTCTTAGAACTATTTTTTTACATATTTTCCACTTCTCAATACATTCTTTTTCCCAGTAACATCCCATTCCAATCGTTTCTAAAATATTCCGTACCCCATCCACCCAGTATCCTTGGTTCTGATGTTTCATTTGGTGCTGATATGCTGTCCGTAAAATTTCGCCCCCTTCTCGCAACTTCATTCTCAACCAATACTTTATTATCCTTTTAATAATGTCCACTCGTAGACTTATATCTTTGCACATCATTCTCACTCCACAATTAGCTGTACAGCTGGGTAGACCCATAATTATTTTCCCAAATCTACTCGTAATTGTATCAAGTGAGTCAACCCTTTCATCAACTCCCCAAATTTCCGCTCCGTACAACACTCTAGATTTAACTACTGCATTAAAAACATTTTTATGCACTCCGTAGTCTGTGTTGGGCATCTTCTTCTCTAGTATGCTAATGGCTGACAGTGCACTCATGTCTTTCAGCTTTGATCTTTTTATTTGCTCTGACCACTTTCCGTTTCCACTTAAAATCATACCCAAGTATTCTACTTTATTGACAACTTCTAACCTTGTTTCGCCCATCCACCATTTTTCATTCTTTGATAATTTGTGTCCTTTTTTACACACCATTACCTTGGTTTTCTGTACATTGATTTTTAAATTCCATTCTTGACAGTAATTTACCACTACATTTATACTACCTTGCATACTATTGGGTGTCAAAGTGAGCAGAAGGATGTCGTCAGCAAAAATGAGGCCCGGAATATCCCGGTTCTCAAGACTTGGATAAACCCCTGCCTCGAAGCCTTTCGATTGAAAGATATCATTTATAAAAAGTAGAAACAGTACTGGTGACAATTTACAACCTTGTTTTAATCCTACATTGGAAAATATTTCTCCAAATACTACGCCCTCCTTTGTTTTTATTGCGCACCTTACTTCTGCATATATATTTTCAACCGCTGTTATCATCTTCTGGGACACCCCTATCCCTCTCATCTTGGCCACGACCGCCCCTCTGCTCACAGAATCAAATGCTTTCTCCAAGTCAATAGTAGTCATGTATACTTTTCCTCCTTTCTTTTTTACATACTTATCTATTATTGTTTTCACTACAAAAATATTATCTGTTGTCCTCATCCTTTCTCTAAAACCTGCTTGCAGCCTCTCCAGAATCGATTCCCCCTCTGCCCACTTCATTATCCTTTTTGCTAACACACCTGTATATATTTTACTTAATGTATCTAGCAACGTTATACCCCTGTAGTTGTTAGGGTTATTTTTATCTCCCTTCTTCTTATAGATTGGCAGATCACTCCCTTTTGCCAAGATTTTGGGAACTCACCTCCTTCAAATATTTTGTTAAATAGTTTCGCCATACTTTCTAGGATATTCTTATTTTGCGCCAGCTGCTTCCAAAATTCGTTGGTGATACCCGAAATCGCTCCAGATTTGCCTTTCCTGGCTTTCCCTAGTACCTCCTTTATTTCTTCTTTCGATATTTCCTTATCTAATGCCGGCACAGTACACCTTAGCCCTACCGATATACCGGTATCGTTTACTCTCGGTCTCCACCTATCTTCAGTCTCTAAAAGATTCTTATAGTGCTCCACCCAGATAGCCTGACTTATTACCGTCTGCCGCGGCAGCTTCCGTATTCCACAAATCCCCTTAATTGTACTCCATACTTTTCTACTATCATTCTGTTTTGCATTGCTATTTAATTCGACAACTCTCTGCTCTTGCCATTCAGACTTGGTTGCATACAGTAATTCCTTATATTCTCTTCTCACGTTACAAAATCCCATTCTATGTTTTACTCCCCCATGCTTCCGAAACTCCTTCAATGCTTTCATCACTTCATACTTTTTATGCCTGCATTCGTCATTGTACCAGCCTTTTCCTATTATATTCTGCCCCTCCTTTATCTTCATCTTCTCCCCTGCCATCTTTACAGAATTTTCAATTATTTTAACTGCTGTATTCGTTTGGTTACTCTCGATCATTGAATCTATACCAGCTTTCACTATCTGTCCTATTTCTCCATCATAATAATTCATAAACTCGTTTTTTAGCTCCTCTCTCCACCTATATTTTGTGACAATCGTTTCTTTGTATTTTATCATATTGCTTGTTGGTGTCTTACCCTCTCCAACTTTTATTCTGACAATAATTGGGAGATGGTGTGACTCACCCCATTCCTTAACCTCCATACTTTTAATCACAGGCAACGCACTCCTAGAGCATAACGCCAAGTCTATGCTACTACCCCCTGTTTCCATAATGTATGTCAGGTTCCCTAATTCGTCGCCATGCCACCATCCATTCATGCTACTACCCCCTGTTTCCATAATGTATGTCAGGTTCCCTAATTCGTCGCCATGCCACCATCCATTCAAGATATATAATTCTATCGTACCACATAGCTCTAGCAACTTTTCTCCATTTTTATTGCAACCCTTATCCTGGCTCACTCTCTTTTTTACATAAACAGCTTCTGTCTCCTTGTCGTATACCGGCTTCTGGTCTGCAACCCTCGCATTGAAATCCCCCATTATAAGAATGCCTGCATCCTCAAAAATATTTTGTACTCTATTGATTTCTAATGCCAACTCATCAAAGAAAACCCTTTTCGCAAATGGCGAGGTTTCAGGAGGGTTGTAGACAAAACCAATACATAAGTCTGTCTCATTTTCATCATACATCTTTATTCTGACCCACATCATTTCTTCCATTTCTGATTCGATCTGAATTATTCTAGCTTGCAAATCCTCCCTAACCATCACCATTATCCCACCCGGGTATCTGCCCCTTTCGGTTCGTCTCTCTTTTGACTTATAATAGACTGTGAACTCTCCTATTTCTATAATAGTTTTCGGTGGAATCCATGTTTCCACACATGCGAGAATATGCAAGCTATGTAATAACTCTTTAAAAGCTTCATTCTGTAACTTACTCCCAAGGCCTTCAATATTGATACACCCTACTCTTATCTCTAGTTATGTCTTTCTCCCTTGCCCCTCACTCTGGCTGATCTTCTTGGACCTCGTAATCCTTGTTACACCTAGATCTTCAGGGTTCTCATCTAACGTGTTAACACCCTCTCTATCAAGGCTACCCTCATTTGCATTACCTTTTCTGAGCAAGAAGTCCTTGATACTCACACGTCTGCGTTTCGGTGTTGCTTCTTTCAGAGAGTCTGCACTCAGCTGCCTCTGAAGGTCGCCTGGACTGCCTTCGCTAATCGTTGATTCAGCATCTGTTACTTCCTCTCTCCGTCCTTGTTGCATCACTGGCTGGTTGTGCCTCTCTGCTCCGCATTCTGCTGATCTCAGCTGCCTCGTACGTTCACCTTCCTCCTCGGCCAATGTACTCGCTGTATTGTACATATTCTTTAACTGCTCTACTCCCCAGGTCCTCGTCCAGTTACTGTCCCCCACCACTAATTTGTTGCGCCTTATGAACGCCCTTAATCCTTCACGTCTAGCTTTCCCTAGGTGAAACTGTAGCATTTTCTGGTTCCTGAAGGCTTCTTTTTCCATCTCCTGTTTGACCCATATTTTCTCACCTTTCAACCGACTTGTACTATGCACATACGAACATTTATCGCATGTACCAATTATTAACAATATTCACAATAGTTATTTAAGTTACTCCTTCTAATTTTGTATACGGCATGTATCACAAATTATGAAATTATGGAACGATTACAATAAATAATACCCTCTCCCTAATCTATGATTTTGAGATAAAGGGAGACGGGTATCTTGAATCTTGAATCTAGTAATTTGGGGAAATACAGAGAAGGAAGTCCAAGAGAGGCTGAACACCTGGAATGAACATTTGAAAGCACACGGATTAACAATAAATAAATCGAAAACTGTTACTATGTCTGTCAACAGGCAGAAGAAGAAAGGAAAAATAATGCTGGAAGGTACACAGCTGGAAAGAGTAGACCAATATAAATATCTTGGGTGCATCATTTCAAGTGATAACAGAATACAGCATGAGATTAACAACCGCATTCAAAAATCAGCTCAGTTTTACCATCAAGTTCGGAACCTCCTCTGGAACGAACAAGTTCCCTTAAGATCAAAGCAGATTCTATTCCAATCATACTTCACCCCCATACTAACATATGGCCTAGAAACCTGCACAACAACCCAACAAGTGGATAGCAAACTACAAGCCACAGAAATGAAGTTCGTACGTACTATGGTACAGAAGACAAAAAGGGACAGGGTAAGGAATGAAAAAATAAGGGAGGAAGCTGGTGTGTACCCATCCCTGAATGAAAAAGTGACAAGGGCCCGTTTGAAATGGTTTGGCCATGTCAAACGATTGGACGATGGAAGGATAGCAAAACAATGGCTACACACAGTCGTGGCCGGAAAACGACCGGTAGAAAGGCCTAGGAAGAGATGGCTGGACCAAGTGAAAGAGGACATAGGAACAAGAGGAGTCAGCTGGGATGTCGTCTTGAGAGAAGAGTGGTACATGGACAGACAGAAGTGGAGAGTACTCGTAAATCACACCCGGGCAACTTGAGTGGAAAACTGATGATGATGATGATGATGACTACAGTTTCTATTGGATTTAGGCATTATGATACACTACTACTACCACAATTTCACACCCACAGTTACACAGACTGGACTGACCACTCAAGACAAGATCACCAAAACGTTACCGATTTCTTCCACTAGATAAAAATTTCATTGTTCCGTATTGAAAGTATTAACGTTAAAAATTAAATAATTGAAAAAGAGGTTCAACCTATGTATTGAATAGGTTCAACCTATGTATTGAATAGGTTGAACTTCTTTTTCACTTATTTAATTTTTAACGTTCTTCCACTAGAGGCGTTACGAGTGGCCATGCACGCTCCCTATATGCAGGGGTTTGCTGAAGCAGCTCAAACTAATTTCTGTGATTTTCCAACCAAATTACAAAAAATCAACACATAAATAGTTTAACACATATTAAAATAAAATAAATCACACTGATACAGGAAACTATGAGCATTTCAGAAATGAATATACCTTGGACTTATTATTATTGGTATAGCCAAAAAAAATTATTAAAATTTGAAAATAATTTTTGAAAAATAAATAATGGTTTTCAATGACAGGAAGATGAGACATTATTGCGCCTTCTTTACTCTTAAGCCTGAAAGAAAGAATATTTAATTTTTAAAAATTTGATATCAGTATGATGTGTGTGTGCTGCAATTAACTCATGAAGTATGGCGCAGTTATTCACTGTACACGTCAATGTCATCGTTTTCAGGTTGTTCACGGTCTGATGCACGGTAAGCAGCTGTGACTGTTTCGAAAATCTTCAGGAGTAAAATAGTCACTTCCCACATAACGGGAATCACTTCGACAAAAAAAAGGTCACTATTACGGTCTAAATCGCCTGAAAATTCAATGATATCGGAATCATTCGGGCTTGAACATGGCCCAGTCATTACAAGAAAAAAAACGACGCAAGCACTTGCAACAATGGAGTAATGAGAAGATGTATAATTCAAATTGTTGTATTCATAAGCCAACCAAAAACTGATCCACGCAATAACAACTTCGAACAACTACGACATAAACATTCACGGTCAACAGATTTCATTTGTAAAAATATTTCATAATGCTGGTGGATATATCTGTTGAGTAAATTGCAAATTCAACACTTTCTAAGTTACTGTCACGATCATTTGTTACCATTTAACAGGCACACAAATTGCCAGAATCCCAAAATAGGAAAGAGCTGATGTATCGTTCTCACAGTAACCTTTATTACAGAGAGGTTTGGAATTGAATCTAGGCTTTTGGCAGGTAATTTAGTGACTAGAAATTGTATACCACCACCTTTCTAAACCTGCCAGCCAACATTCTGATGGTGAAATTTGGACACTGAACTATTCCACACACTCCAAAATTCACCAACACTCATCCCCTCTCCCAGCCACACTCTCGCTACCCACGCCCTAGACAACCCTATCACCGTCAAGGACATTACAGACGCTCTTCACAAGACACGAGACAGTTCCTGGCCCTGACAAAACCAAATACAGGCACCTGAAGGAAGCTCCACCTGCCCTACTTAACTTACCAGCCAGAATGTTCACCTTTATCCTTACATCATCTCTGGAATGAAACCATAAAGCTCCTTTTCTCCAAACCTGGAAAGAACCCCACAGATCTGTATTCCTATCATCCCGTTTGACTCATTTCAGTTATTGACAAAATCCTGGACCGCCGCCTCTACCCTTGACTACACACCAACCACCTAATGCCTTCATCCCAAAGTGGTTTCTGCCCTAGCTTTTCCACTCAACATCAGCTCTTTCATCTTGTCCAAATTTCTCTTGCCAACTTCAACCTAAGCTGCTCTACACTCCGCATCAGCTTCGATTTTAATCAAGCATTTGACTCCATCTGGCACCCTGCCCTCCCTTTCAAGTTGCACATATTCACCCTCCCCTCATCCTACATCTTAATTCACCAACAGATCTGCCCAGATCTCGAACCAAGGCCTTCTATCTATACCCTTCTCCATGACCTTTGGTGTTCCGCACTTCCCAATTTCCCCCCCGCCTGTTATTTATCCTGTTTGTAGCTGACGTTCCCCAACCACCTGCTCCAATCCAGTTATTACCATATGCCGATGATACCACCATTCTAGTCCCCTTCCCTTCCGTTCAGAGTTTTAACAGCGAATGACAACGCTTCCTGGACGTCTTTGTTAACTGGTGCGACCGCTGGCATTCAAATAAACCCGTCAAAAACACAATTGATTCTAATTCAACCTCGCAAAGGTCACTTCAGTTCATCCCATGATCCTGACCAGCTCCACCTCTCCATTCGACAAACTGCAATCCAACTTAACCCCACCTAGTAGTGACCACTGATCAACATCTCACTTTCTAACCTCACTTCCTCAACCTTCAGTGAACGTATGAAATCCTGACAGCGATCTCAATTAGCACTTATTACGCGTTATGAACTGCCGTCGTGGGTGACACGAACTTCCGTCGTCTGGAACGTGATAACATCCTATGGTTCTATGGTCAGCGAGGGATCATGGTACAATGGTCCTATGGTGATGACAGCATTGCAGTATCAACATTTCCGGCCTAGACATTCAGTTGATATGCATCCAGTGCTAAATTAAACTGCCACTTTCGTCAATGAATTGCTTTAGCAGTCCACAGTTGACTTTCTGAAAAATGTGGGACATAAATCATTTAAAGCCAGTGTAGTTTTAAGGACACCCGGGTGACTAGAGTGGGACATTGATGATGATGCAGTGAACAATCATAAATAATGAAATTGTTCATGTCTTACAAAAATACTTTTAGGGTAATAATTTTGCACCACTTTCTTTCCTTCAACAATGAACTCTAAAACTTCACTTTCATTAATATTCAAAGTGACTATCAATTTCTTGCATTATTTTGCCATCAAGAAAAGACTTTATTATTCAAGTTTAATATGCAATCATATTTTTACTTATTTATTCAGCATATGGCCCATACAATCAAGATGAGTACAGAAATACATTATATACATATTTACATACTGTCAAGATCATTGATCCACTGTATTGCTTCTGGAGTTGCCATCAAAAAATCCACTTTGCTGCCTGTGTATGCCCGCGTTTCACACTCTCTGACAATATGGTGTATAGTCTGCCGTGCAGCTACGCAGTCACATGCGGGTGTCGGCAACTTGTTACATTTAAACAACATGTCTCTACTTCTGCTATGGCCTTTTCATATTCTGTTCAGAGCCGACCCTGTTTTACGTGGTAGCTGGAATCCATTTGGAAGTTTGCAATTTGAGAACATACTGTGCAGGTGGATCTCCGTTGCTGCTTCCCACCATGTTTTCCACTCTGTAGTTGGGTTGTAACCCCTAGCAACCATGTCTAAGGTGTTACGTAAAGTTGGATGGCGTGAACATAATCTGTTTTGGTTTATAGTTTGTAGATCTTCATGTACAGGTAAATTGGGGTTCCTTAAGATTTTATTAAATTCCTTGATGAGAGGTGGATCTGCATAAATCAGATGGCATTATTCCAGATAAAAGCAAGAGCCAATGAGTTGGCGTAGATCGAATTATGCCAGTTATCATGCACATGTTGGAATTCCATTCAATATCAATAAGTCTTGTGTGATGACTGTTCATCCATACTGGAGCACAATACTCAGCACTTGAATACACCAAGCCTAAAGCTGAAGACCGTAAAACACTTGCTGAAGAGCCCCAAGTAGTTCCACAAAGCTTATGAATGGTGATGTTACATGTTTTCAGTTTCTGTGCGGTGTTCAGCAGATGTTGCTTGTAGGTTAGTGTTCGATCCAAGGTTACTCCAAGATATTTTGGGTTGCAGTTGTGGTGGAGTATCCTGCCACAGAAACTCACGTTCAATTTAGTATTTGCTAAGTGATTGTTTACATGGAAACAAGACACCTCCGTGTTATTGGTGCTGGGCTTGAGTCTCCAGTCCCTGAAGTAAGTTTTCAAAATGGATAAATCCCTTGTTAACATCTCTTCAGCTTTCTCCAGTTCTTTGTGTTGCACAGCTAATGCTATATCATCAGCATAGCAGAATTTCCGTGATGTAACTTCATGAAGATCTGATATACAGTAAGTGTCTCTGTTATTCGTACAGGCTTCAATTTCTTATCAAGTCTCGTATATTCACATTAACGATTAAAATAGTGAAATAAAACGTACATTACGGATAAAAACATGGTTTGTCAATGACAGTTCGTTAGTGAAAACCATACTTATTTACATACAGGCAAGAAGATTGGATATTAATGTGCCGGCATTGACAAACGGGTGTATCAGTTGTATTCGTACACATGGACGTGATGGTGCCCACCGTTTGGTTGCGATGCACGGAAAAGTCTCAGTGTCGGCATACGACTGGTCAAGTGCGATAGTCTCCTTCCTAGTGTATCTGTGGTGGGCATCGGCAGGAGTGCAGATTTAAGTACGGAGCTCCAGAACACTATACTTAAACTGACACTTAAAGGACTTTCATTACGAAATTGAACAGCTGGTCAATAGAAAACATTCTACGGTGCAATATGCGATTGATACATTTAAATACAAAGACAGTATTAAGAACACGCCAAGGAAACCCAAGAGAAAGTGTATAACTGAAAGGAAAGAACGGCTTGTTGTTCGGCTTATAAAGTCAGATTCCAAGTTAAGTGCACCATTATTGAGGCAACTTACCGAGGAACGAACTGGAAAGATCAGCAACTTCACCATCCGTCGGACCCTGTATCGGCATGGGTGCTATGGAAAAATCCCTCGGAAATTGCCATGTGTAAGTATAAAAAGCATACGGCTTATACTGACATTAGCTAAGGAGCATATAAATAAGGAGAAAGAATTCTGGAATGATGTTATCCGGTCTGATGAGACAAAAATAAACCTTTCTTGGGTCAGATAGCATCCACAGAATATGGAGAAAAATTTGTACGAACAATGATCTGGCGAATACACTCCAACTGTAAAATACAGTGGTGGGGCTGTATGTCAGCCAGAGGTGTGCGTAACATACATTTCATCAACGGAATAATGAACAAGGAGGGCTATACTGCAATCCCATGGGCAAATGTGAAGCAGAGTGCTGAAAGTATGGGGATGCCACCTGTTTATATATTCCAGCATAATAATGAACCAAAACAAACGGCTGATAAGACGTCGTTGATCTGGAACATTGCTAAGCAGTTTAGAACACCTTCCCAGTCTCCGGATTAAAATTCCATCGAACATCTTTGGGCTACGTTGAAGAGGAACCTCCGTAGGCAGCGTTTGCGTACGAACTTAAAAATGTGATTCTTCAGGAATGGCAGAAAATCAGCCCCGATATGTGCAATAAATTAGTGTATTTTATGTGGCGATGATGTTAGGCAATTAAAAAGTCGTGAGGACATTCTACTAGATACCAACATGTTCCAGGAACGCTTTACTTTTTTGTTTATTTCAAGTGACCAGTTTGCTTGTACGAAAAGGAATGATACAATATTATGGGCGCTCTTTTCGTTATTAGAAGCTGTATGTTTGGTTAACATGTTTGCAGACAGATACAGTAGATACATGTTTTCCGAAGGCTTCGTTGAATGTATGTTGAGTGAATAAAATCCTTTTCAGTTTATTATTTTCTTGCAGTGCGTTGAAGTACTAAAGCAAACAGCCCGTACGACTAGAATAGGTACATACTGTATATAAGCTGAACAAGACTGGTGATAGGACTGAACCTTGAGGCAAACCATTTTTAAGCTTCCTCTCCTTGCTCACGTTGTTTCCGATAATAACCGGAAGCCTCCTATCGCTCAGCATATTGTTAATAAGTCTTGCTATCTTTCTGCATGGTATGACCCGGACATATCACTCCACACGGTATCAAATGCAGCAGTGAGATCGAAAAAAGCAACAGATATTTTCAATTTTCTTTGGAACCCCATTTCTATGAATGTTGTAAGTGCCAAAACTTGATCACAACAGCTACGATTTGGTCTGAAGCCTGCCTGATCCATGGGAATGTGCTGTAAAATGGCACTGCTTATTCTGTTAAATATGAGTCTTTCAAAAAGTTTGTAGCAACTGCAATCATATTAAAATACATCTTTGAGTTATTATGTCAAGAAGGACATTTTTCTCAGGAAGGAAATATTTTAAATTTACTTTGAATTACTATCATTGTTATTCTGCAGTATCTACAGTAGCATAACCGGGATCGGCCGATGAGAGGGAGGGGAGGGTTATAGTTTTAAAAAAATTATGGTAGAACACTTTTCATTACAAGGGCACTGATATAAGTGAATTGCACATTTCTTGGTTCTACAATTATGTCTCTGAATGTTTATTTAGTTTATTGTCAATTTCTGTTTATTTTCTTTTTTTTTTGTAAAAATTCCCAGGGGGTGTTCTACCCCCCCCCCCCCCTAGTAACACCACCCCAGACTAGCCCCTGATTATCTAGGTTATTATGTACAATTACCTAACTTGTTTAATGAATATATGTATATGTTTTATGTTACTCTGGGTTAAATAAACAACCTATAATCAAGCAAATATTACAATGCGTACTTATGCTGTATTTAATATTCTGTTCCTGACCTATGACCAGACATTTATATCATCAGGCCATCAAGATGATGTTAATTTTGCTCTCTATGTATGATGTTGACAAAAAAAAAAAAAGTCGCTTAGGCATAAGCTAAATATGCTATCCTCGACCTTCTATACATCACTTTATCCGTCTCCCACTTCCGTCCAATCCACTTAACCCCGTCCAATTTCCTGGCCAAAGAGAGGGTGCATCCCTCTAATGGGCCCGCCCCACCGTCTTAGGGTGGGAAAAGTAAACATTTGTCATTCATTCTGTAACCGTGTTTGACTAATTATGCAAGTAAGAATAATAGTAATAATAAAGAATGAAATGTAAACCTTGTAAAAGACGATCCAACTAAAGCATCACAGCACAAAATGTAAACAGGTTAGGAAACATGACAACTACGGAATGGATGTGGAAGGTGGCATGGAACTCTGAGAGGTAATGGAACGTGGTGTTTTGTTATGAAAGAAAACTGAGAGGGTAAGTGCCCTGAATTGCAACATTTTTTGTAAGAAAAAGAAAAGTCAGAAACTCAAAATTGAAAGACCTTTACAGAGGGAAATCAAAGTGGTATTAACTTTTCCTGCAGACATGCGCAGAGCGATAAAAGAAATTTAGCACTGAATATTAATCTATAGAAATACTAATCCGACGATACAAGACTTAAATGAGAGCTAGTCCCAATCTACACGAATATAGAAATAAAACCAAACGCTAGTGATGGGTAGTCTGAGACGAGGTCTCGAGACTAGTGCAGGCACTATTTCGAGAGATCTCGAGAGCGTTGTCTCCGCATTGTGTAGCGAGCAGCGTGTCGTAGGCTTACAGGTAGTCGGAGCTGAATGATGTTTGTGCCGAGTATGCGAATAGCCAACCACAGGCCTTCTCCATTCCGTAAATAAGTGTCAACAAGCTACTAGGGCGTTCATTTCTACCGAGGTCTATTTTGACGTAGTATAACATAATTATAGAGGATACACATTCTGGCATTGTATGCAGCAGTAAGTACACGAATAAGTAGGCTAAGTACAGAAACTGACCGCTACTGTAGGTACACCTACCTGGATACTAGAGGCATGCATGATTCGACCTTGAGAAGGGGCAAGATGCGCCTTGCTTCATATGCAACCACTATTACGTATGAGTGAAACGTGTAATCTAAAATACCTGAGCTTGCTCCAATTCCTTTGACAGGTAGGAGTACATCGTTATCAGATCCCGCATTCAATATCATATGACCACTGCTTGTATTTACCGATACTTCGGTGACGAAGGAAACAATATTCCTTACACTGTTTTAGAGTACGGTATGCGCGTCATAATTAGGTACTTCGGTATATGACGGTAAAATGTGTAATTGTGTCTAATGGTACGCGACAATTTTAAGACGATGTTCGAAACGCAACGTAAGTCGTGGATGTAGGTTATTTTGAAGAGATGCCACATAGCACAGCCCGCTTTGTTGTTTGTTCAAAAGAAGTAAAATACGTCATGCAGAAGTACTCCTGGGATGATTCAGCACTTAAGAACACATAATATCAATTAAGGGGAATCGTCACAGAACCCCTCCGGATAGTGATGGGCAACGCTCTCGCTCGAGACTGACGTCGCAGATCTAGAGACTCTCGCGAGAATATCGAGACCGATTCTCCTATGCCGCGATCGTGCGATGTCCCAGTAACTACGAGCGTAAACTTGATAGTATTATTATAAGCAGTTATTGCGTGAAATAACGTTCTCGTATGGAAACGAGTGAGCCAATACATTTTGTCAAAAGCCTGGAAAATAACTGCATGTTGAACTATGATCCCTTAATACCATTAAGGAAAGTGAAAACGGAATGCCAGTATCTTAAAAAAATTCACAACTTATTTGAGGTGGACACCTTAGGTAAATAACCCTGTATAATCTGTGAATAACTGTAGGAAGGATGTACACCTACCTGGATATTAGAGGCGTGCATTATTCGAACTTGAGACGGGGAAAATGTGCATATGCAACCATCATTACACACGAGTGGATCGTGTAATCTACAATGCCCGAGTTTGCTCCAATTCTTTTGACAGGTGTGATGGACAACGCTCTCGAGGCCGATTCTCCTATGCTGCGAGCTGAGTGACGTCCCAGTAACTACGAGCGTAAGCTTGATAGGGGAGACCATATAGTTATTGGCCACCTGACAGTAATTGGCCACTTTCCACAGATAATCTAAGAATAAGAGAATGCTTTGTTATTATTACCTTTTTCTGCCACCAGATGGCAGAGGGAACTTTCCCTCAATTACTTACAAACATTCACCTAGCATAGTAACTCTGAGAAATTAAGATGGCTGCTGTCTAACAACAGTGTAAATCTTGTGTGGTATTTATTGCGTTTTCATAAGGTTTGAAACCTACATAAAGATATAGTGGTAGCTGTACTATTATTGTTTCCAGCCTGGGAGTGATTTAATAGGTAAGTAACATGCATGTGCAAGTAAGGAAGGAAATTAAAGTAATTATATTCCTCTTCAAGTCTTGTATGATGCATGGCGAATAACTGGATGTTGACTTACTTCAGTTTTTAGTTATTGACCACCCTGGTCAATAACTGTGTTGTAGATAAACATGTAGATTGCTATATTTTTGGTCGCTTTTAGCTCATAGGTGAAGGATATTTCGACAATTTTATTCTGCAGGTAGTGTAATAACTGAATTATATGTGGCCCATTACTGTACCTATGTACTCGTACATATTTTAGGTAGTAGGCTACAACTATGCCTAAACGAGCCGTTTATGATCCTCCCTCAATGGAGGCAGCAATACAAGAACTACGCCGTAATCCAGAGGTCTCACTGAGAGCAGTAGCAAAGAAGTATGGCGTTCCTAGGACAAGTTTACAGTTCAAATTGAAAAACACGGGACACAAGGAATCCTGTGGTCCATCACCTATTATTTCACAGGAAGAGGAGGAGGATTTAGTGAGGTTAGAGTGATGATGGAATTCACTGTTTTACAGCTTATGGTTTATTTCAATCAATTATCCGTACTTAGCTAACAAGACCTATTTTTGTTCTTCTAACTTAAGGTGGATATTGAAATTGGCTCGAAAAGGTTTCCCTAAGAAGAGAGATGATATTTTTTTTGCTAGGGGCTTTACGTCGCACCGACACAGATAGGTCTTATGGCGACGATGGGATAGGAAAGGCCTAGGAGTTGGAAGGAAGCGGCCGTGGCCTTAATTAAGGTACAGCCCCAGCATTTGCCTGGTGTGAAAATGGGAAACCACGGAAAACCATTTTCAGGGCTGCCGATAGTGGGATTCGAACCTACTATCTCCCGGATGCAAGCTCACACCCGCGCGCCTCTACGCGCACGGCCAACTCGCCCGGTAGATGATATTTTATCGAGCGTCCAAAATTTCCTGATAGCACAGCCTAGGCCAAATCCATTTAAAAATAATCGTCCTGGAGAAGGCTGGCTAAAGGTAAAATGTACATTTTACTATGATTTTATAAACTGTAGGTTATTTGTGTCAAAAATTACTCAGGTGTAATTTTTGCGTATTTAGGATTCGTTATAGATTATTATCATGCTTAATGAATAATGAGCGGTTCTGTGCTTCTTTTTTTGTGTGTCTAGGGTTTTCTGCGGCGCCATCCTGAAATAGTTGAAAGGACGAGTGAGGGAGTAACGGCAGCGAGTTCATGTGTAGCTGAGGAGGATGTAAGGAAGTGGTTTGAAGAAGTCCAGGACTACATAAGAGAAAAACATTTAGAAGAAGTCATGAATGACCCGTCTAGAGTATATAATGGAGACGAAACTGGATTTCAGATATGTCCATCAACAGGTCGTGTCTTAGCTGGGAAAGGGGCTAAAAATGTATATTCTGTTGACGCGGGACCTGCGAAGGAAAATATAACTGTAATGTTTACATTTTCAGCACAAGGCAAAACTTGTTGTCCAATGATTGTGTATCCGTACAGAAGAATTCCTGAGAGGATTTCCAACTCAGTCCCTTCTGAATGGAGAATTGCTCGTAGTGACAGAGGGTGGATAACGTCCGAGGTATTCTATGAATATATTGCTAATGTTTTTCATCCGTTTCTGATTTCTCAGGGGGTTAAATTTCCTGTGGTTTTGTTTGTTGATGGTCACAAATCCCACCTTACATACCAGTTGAGTGTTTTGTGCAATGAATTACAAATAGAAATAATAGCACTCTATCCAAATGCAACAAGAATACTGCAACCGGCGGATGTAGCTGTGTTCCGGCCAATCAAAATATGTTGGCGGTAACATCATGGCGGCTCTAATATTGTGTGATGTATGTTTGTCTCTTATAATAGTGTTTGTGGCGGGTTATTAAAGGAATTTGAAGTTTTCCTACGTATAGTAATGTTAATTTCCGAGTGACTACTGAAAGAAAAAATCACGTACTGCTGGCTAACCTTAAAGTGCTGTGTAATTATATAATTTCGTATTCTCACTTCGTGATAGTGTAATTGTAGGTTATGTCACGGAATAAGCAAAAGAATAAGAACAAGAACAACAGCATGATGGATACCCAGGGTCAGTTAAAGTGTCTCGAAGTGGACGAAACTAACACCCGAGTTGCTGAAAGTGGACTTGACAATCTTGAATCAACTGTTCGTGAAATACTGAGTTCTTCTACGTTCTTCGATTGTATCCTTGCGCGACTAATCGATAAAGTAATTGATAGGCTTAAGGATAGCATCGACTTCAATACGAAGATTATTGAACATCTTAGAAAGGTAGTGAATGAAAAAGATACAAAAATTAAAGAACTGCAATTAGAACTGGAAACTATGAAATCCAGATCTTGTGACGAGATTGATCAACTCAATCAATACTCGCGACGTAATAACATGGAAATTCATGGTATACCAGAACTACAAAGTGAAGATGTATACAAATTAGTCACGGATATTGGGTCAGCAGTTGGTTGTGTGATCAATAAAACAGACATTGACATTGCTCATAGAACTCCGACATCAAATAAATCTCTGTCTAGACATATTGTGGTTAAGTTCGTGAATAGATGGAAGAAGCATGAACTTATGGTTGCAAAGAAAAATGTTAGGCAACTTTAATCCACTGCACTTAATATTAATGCCACTAGCCATACTATTTACATCAATGACCACTTAACAGCTAAATCTAAAGATCTTCTTAAGAGAGTTAAAGAACTTAGAGCAAAAGGCTTCAAGTATGTGTGGTCAAGGGAAGGGAGAATATTTGTAAGGAGAAATGATACTTCTAGCATTATACATATCAGAAACATAGATGATGTCTTAGCTCTTTCTTCCCCTTAGGACTTAGGTAGGCTATTTACACTGACTGACAGAGCAAATGCAACACCAAGAAGGAGTGGTTCGAAAGGGATGAAAGTTGGGGAAAAAACAGAGACGGCACGGACGAATAATTGATGTTTATTTCAAACCGATATGCAGGTTACACAATGCGCACGGCATCGACTCAGTAGGATGTAGGACCACCGCGAGCGGCGATGCACGCAGAAACACGTCGAGGTACAGGGTCAATAAGAGTGCGGATGGTGTCCTGAGGGATGGTTCTCCATTCTCTGTCAACCATTTGCCACAGTTGGTCGTCCGTACGAGGCTGGGGCAGAGTTTGCAAACGGCGTCCAATGAGATCCCACACGTGTTCGATTGGTGAGAGATCCGGAGAGTACGCTGGCCAAGGAAGCATCTGTACACCTCGTAGAGCCTGTTGGGAGATGCGATCAGTGTGTGGGCGGGCATTATCCTGCTGAAACAGAGCATTGGGCAGCCCCTGAAGGTACGGGAGTGCCACCGGCCGCAGCACATGCTGCACGTACCGGTGGGCATTTAACGTGCCTTGAATACGCACTAGAGGTGACGTGGAATCATACGCAATAGCGCCCCAAACCATGATGCCGCGTTGTCTAGCGGTAGGGCGCTCCACAGTTACTGCCGGATTTGACCTTTCTCCACGCCGACGCCACACTCGTCTGCGGTGACTGTCACTGACAGAACAGAAGCGTGTCTCATCGGAGAACACGACGTTCCGCCATTCCCTCATCCAAGTCGCTCTAGCCCGGCACCATGCCAGGCGTGCACGTCTATGCTGTGGAGTCAATGGTAGTCTTCTGAGCGGACGCCGGGAGTGCAGGCCTCCTTCAACCAATCGACGGGAAATTGTTCTGGTCGATATTGGAACAGCCAGGGTGTCTTGCACATGCTGAAGAATGGCGGTTGACGTGGCGTGCGGGGCTGCCACCGCTTGGCGGCGGATGCGCCGATCCTCGCGTGCTGACGTCACTCGGGCTGCGCCTGGACCCCTCGCACGTGCCACATGTCCCTGCGCCAACCATCTTCGCCACAGGCGCTGCACCGTGGACACATCCCTATGGGTATCGGCTGCGATTTGACGAAGCGACCAACCTGCCCTTCTCAGCCCGATCACCATACCCTTCGTAAAGTCGTCTGTCTGCTGGAAATTCCTCCGTTGACGGCGGCCTGGCATTCTTAGCTATACACGTGTCCTGTGGCACACGACAACACGTTCTACAATGACTGTCGGCTGAGAAATCACGGTACGAAGTGGGCCATTCGCCAACGCCGTGTCCCATTTATCGTTCTCTACGTGCGCAACACAGCGGCGCATTTCACATCATGAGCATACCTCAGTGACTTCAGTCTACCCTGCAATTGGCATAAAGTTCTGACCACTCCTTCTTGGTGTTGCATTTGCTCTGTCAGTCAGTGTACTTGTAGGTAGATGAATAATCCATGTTATTTTTATGGAAGGTTCTGAATTCCAACTAAGTGAACTATAGGAGCTTACTAGCAAAGATGGAACTAGAATTCTATAGATCAACTCCCAAAGTATTCGTAACAAGTGGAGTAATTTACTTTATACAGTACAGGAAGCACAATATCCTGAAATCATTGTAATTGTTGAAACATGGGTTTCTCCTGAGGAAGAAAAATATTTCAGTCTGGATGGATATGATGGTCTCTTTTGCTCTAGATCACATAATAGGGGTGGTGGAATTGCCATTTATATAAAGGAACCGTATAAGGCTAATGTATTATTATCTATTAACAGTAATGCTAGTTCATATAGTATATTATTAATTGAGATAAAGGGTTTTGTGAATGACATTCACTTAGTAGCAGTATATAACCCTCATACTAAATTTTCGAAAGATTTTCTGTAATGTTTAGAAGATATTTGGAATAAAGGTGGCAAAACATTTTGTATTACTGTTGGTGACTTTAATATAAATAAATTAGAACACAGTCATATATCTGCTGAGCTTCAGAATCTGTGTGGGTGTTATAATCAGAGTTCATGTAACACTCTCTTTCCTACTAGAATTTCATTGACAACTAGTACACTTATAGACCATTTTTACGTAAACAGAGTCTGCAAATACAAAATATATAACATAATAAATGATCTGAGTGATCACAATTTATTAATCTTGGATATTAGTATTACACCCAAAATGAATACACAAAGAAATTATGTAATGCAACCTACAAAATACCATGTCCCATCTATGGAAAAATACATGTCTCAAACGCCATTAACTATAAATGAAGAGGATGGCTCGGATGTCATAACAGATAAATTAATGACATATTTTAAAGAAAGTACTGCTTTAGTTAAAAATGAAAGTCCTAATCTAAATGAGAAAGTTAGACCCTTTTGCCCATGGTTTACTTCAGAGCTGTTAAATTTAATCAAACAAAAAATTAATTTATATTATAAAATTAAAAGACAACAGATGAGATTTAGTATGGGATGTGGCTTTATTTCACAGCAGTTAATACAAGACTATAAAGACATACGCAACAGGATTACTAGAATGAAAAGAGATCTAGAAAATAATTGTTATATCAATAGGCTAAACAGCACAAATAATCAGTGGAAAGTTATTAATAATATTTTAACAACTAATAACTGTAACAATGAAGAAATACAATTGAAAGTAAATGATACGTTGGTGACTGACTCTAGTCAAATTTCAACTATATTTAATGACTATTTCACTGATATGGGTCTGTCTTTAGCTAAGAACATTCCTCAGTGTAAATACCCTCACCTTGAACCTGGCCCATCTAATTCCTTGTTTTTAACCCCTACTAATGAAAATGAAATTGAACAAATAATTAATAATCTTAAAAACAGTTGTAGTGTTGACTGTTTTGGTATTAGTAATACTCTTATAAAGAGACTCTCTAAATTTCTTATACCTCACATCACAAAATTAGTTAAGAAATCTATAAAGGCATGGATAAATTTAATGTAAGTAATAACAGACCAATCTCGGTACTACCTCCTTTATCTAAGATTTTAGAACAAGTGGTTAAAAAAAGATTATTAGATTTTTTGTTAAATAATAAATATTTTTATCAATTTCAGTATGGTTTCCTACCTCACTCGAGTACCAGTAATGCTATTGAGGATATTATTATTAAACTACAACAAGCTTTAGACTCAGGTATGTTAGCAGCTGGCTTATTTATAGATTGGTACAACTCTGGCGATTTTAAGTTTGGCTGGTACTTTACCCTCTGATAGAGATTTCTTAACTAATTTTGTGATGTGAGGTATAAGAAATTTAGAGAGTCTCTTTATAAGAGTATTACTAATACCAAAACAGTCAACACTACAACTGTTTTTAAGATTATTAATTATTTGTTCAATTTCATTTTCATTAGTAGGGGTTAAAAACAAGGAATTAGATGGGCCAGGTTCAAGGTGAGGGTATTTACACTGAGGAATGTTCTTAGCTAAAGACAGACCCATATCAGTGAAATAGTCATTAAATATAGTTGAAATTTGACTAGAGTCAGTCACCAACTTATCATTTACTTTCAATTGTATTGCATTGGATTGGTTTGTTGATTACCTCTCTAATAGGGAGCAGTTTGTTACATGTAATAATACTCAGAGTAATGTAAAGGTGATATCCATTGGTGTCTTTCAGGGTTCTGTGCTGGGGCCTTTATTGTTTCTTATCTTCATTAATGATATTGGTCACCTTAAATTAAATGGAAGACTATCCATCTTTGCTGATGACACCAATATTTTTATACAGGCTCTAGCAATCAGGAACTTGAACAAAATATGCAGCAGGATATTCGATTACTTGAAACATGGCTTAATTCCAACCGAATAACGATAAATCTAACAAAAACAAACTACATAAATTTTCACAAACCTTTATATGTATTAAATTTGGATAAAAATTTGCTTTTCTTCAATCACAGAGTAATGAAAGTACACAGTACTAAATTCTTAGAACTGATTATAGATGATAATCTGTCGTGGAGTAATCACGTGGAAACCATTTGTAATAACATTATCCCTGTGATTGGTATCCTCTGTATATTTCGATATAAGTTCTCTCGTGGGTTGTTGAAGGGTATTTACTATGCTCTTATTGAAAGCCACATCTCTTATATGATACATGTCTGGGCATGCTGTAATAAAGAATTATTTGAAAAGGTAGAGGTCCTTAGGAAGAGAGCACTAAAAATAATTTTCAAACTGCCCATTCTGACACCGACTAAAGATCTGTATAAACATTGTAATATATTATCACTTCCAAACCTCCGCATAAAGGCTTCTATAATTATGATCTATAAAATTCAAAACAAATTGGTCCGCTCAAACACATCAGTAATTACTAATTCACAGATTCATAATTATGAAACAAGAATTATTCATAATATTCACTACAATCAGATTCATTCCACTAGTTATGGTCAAAATTCTCTTTGGCATTTTTCTATAACTATGTATAACTCGCTTCCAAAAAGTATAAAAATGTTACCAACTTTATCTATCTTCAAGAGTAATGTAACTAAATACTTGAAGTAGTATGGTGATTTTGGTTAGGAAGCTTTGTCCTATCTTATCTATTACATCATGTTAAATTATATACTTACTGTATTTTATTTTGTAATTACCGGTACATTGTGAATATAGCTGCCATTGTAATTTATTTGTATTGCACCAAGAAGAGCCTTGGCTCAGGTGCCTATATTGAAATGAAATAAAAAAATCTGTGAGGAACTTGTACGCAGAGCACCCAGGTGAAATTCTGAATAAAGAGGCATTTGCGACCCTTCTGAGCGAGGTAATAGCATCCGCCGCAAAGCCTGAAACACTAATCAATAGTTTTCGGGCATGTGGTCTGTACCCACTGAATCCCAATGCTGTATACTACACCAAATGCCTTGGTAAAAGTACAGCTGTCAATGAAAATACTCAAGAAAAAGGTGCCTCTAGTACGGACAATGACGAAATTGCTTCCATGGACTACATCACATTCATCAACATTGTTGAGAGGAAAGGGTTGGAAAGTTCAAAAGAATGAAATATATAATTTCTGAGGACAATAACGAAGACGTTTTCACTTTGTTCCGTCTCTGGGAACATTTCAAAAAAGAAAGACCCTCGATGTTATGTAGTGATGGATCAAGGAGTTCAGTGGAGAGTGACTGTTCTCAACCAAACAGCCACCCTTCCACTTCTGCAGAAACAGAATTGGCTCCAGAAAATACGACAGGCTCTACGGATGGTCATTTTCATATCCAAACAAGCAGTTCGCTGAGCTGTGAAATGCTACCTGAGCAATCTGTGAGCAGTGCTAGAAGTGAGGCCTTTCCCAGCAGAAAAGTTCTTCAAACAGAAGATACGCCTAGGCCTATTAGAGAATTCCTTGTGTGGCCTGACACCCCTAAACGTAAGGGAAAGAAACAGACTGAAAGACAGCCATATGCCATAACTTCCAAAACATATCAGGAAATGTTTGAAAAGAAAAAAGAAGCAAAACGCAGGTTAGAAGAAGAAAAAGAAGCAAGGAAACGAAGACGTATTCAAGCAAAAGAAAAGAAGAATAAACCAGAACCTCGTGAGACCACAGTGAAACGTAAGTTATTCAGAAAAACAGAAACTGAGTCTTCCTGCGCCACATGCTCTCGAGTTATCAAGACTGAATCCAGAATATGTTGTGATGTTTGTAAGTGTGTGTTCCATAAGAAATGTATACCCGAAGCTCATAAGGAGCATATTCCCTATTCCGACGACGAAGATGGATTTCTTTGCCACAGATGTTATAAAGTGAAGGCGACTGACTAAAGCAGCGATGAAAACTGGGAGGAGTTCGATAGTGAATAAGAAGAAGAAGATAGAGATATAACTGAATTATATGGCCTTGTTATGAACCAGGAGTGAAATACATGGATACCGAGAGACAGTTAATCATATTGATGAAAAAATGAAAGTGGCCAATAACTGTACCAAAAGTGGCCAATAACTGTCGTACATGGCCAATAACTGTACATTTGTGCAAGATATTTTTTTTCAGTCTCATATTGTGTTGATAATTTTTTTCTTGCATTTGTCCATTTGCATGTGTTTTATAGAATAAATAAAGAGCCCAAAAATGTATTTGAAATTATTTTTGAACCATATCTCTCCCTTCTAGCTTATAAAAAGTAAACAAAATTGCTTAAGTGGCCAATAACTGTACGGTTTCCCCTAGTATAATATCATAGTGAGTTCTCATATGGAAACGTGTGCGCCGATAAATTATGTCAAAAGCCTAGGAAAGCACTGCATGTTGAACTATGAGCTCCTTAAATACCATTAACGAAAGTGAAAAAAGAATGTCAGTATCTTAAACGGTTCACGAGTTATTTCAGGTGGACATCTTAGCTGAATAACCTTTATAATTTGTTAATAACTGTGGACAGGATATACATCCACCGGATACCTCGCAATTGTTGTCGACAGGGTAGCCTCTTGTGACGCAGACCCGGCCGGATGTGTTCTGTGACAATCCCCCTTCGTTGACAGTATGTATTTTGTATGTGCCGATTCATCCCAGAAGTAGTTCTGCCGCCGTATTTTACTTCTTTTGAACAAACAATACAGCGGACTGTGTTATGTTGCACGTCTTCAAAATAACCGACATCCACGACTTACGTTGCGTTTCGGGCCTCGACTTAAAGTAGTCGCGTACAATTAAACACAATTACACATTGCACCGCCATATATCGAAGTACCTAAGGACTTATTTCCTTCGTCACCAAAATATCGGTAAACACAAGCAATGGCCATATGATATTGAATGTGGGGTCTAACAACTATTTACACCTACCTGTCAAAGAATTGGAGCAAACTCAGGCATTTTAGATTACACGTTCCACTCATGCGTAATGGCGGGTGCATATGCAACAAGGCGCATCTTTCTCCGTCTCGAGTTCAAAAAAAGCACGTCTCTAGTATCCAGGTAGGTGTACCTACAGCAGCTGTCAGTTTCTGTACTTAGCCGACTCATTCGTGTACTTACCGCTGCATACAGTGCCAGAATGCGTATCCTTTATAATTATGTTATAATGCGTCAAAATAGACCTCGGTAGAAATGAAAGACATGAACGCCCTAGTCGCTTGTTGACGCGTATTTACGGAATGGAGGTCAGTGGTTGGCTATTCGCATACTCGGCACAAACAACATTCAGCTCCGTCAACCTGCAGGCCTACGACACGCTGTACAATGCGGGAACAGCGCTCTCTAGGTCTCTCGAAATTTCTCGCAAGGAATAGTGCCTGCGCTAGTCTCGAGAAATCTCGAGACCCCGTCTCAGACTGCCCATCACTACTTCCGGCCCGGTCTGCATCACAAGAAGCTACCCTGTCGATGAAAATTGCCAGGTATGCAGGTAGGTGTACATCCTATCTACTGTTATTGACAAATTATAAGGGTTACTCAGCTGAGATGTCCACCTGAAATAACTCGTGTACCGTTTAAGATACATCCTGTTTTCACTTTCGTTAATGGTATTAAGGGGCTCATAGTTCAACATACAGTACTTTCCAAGGCTTTTGAAAAAATTGATCGAAACACACGTTTCCATATCAGAAATGCTGGTGATATACTATCAAGCTTACGCTTGTAGTTACGGGGACTTTGCATAGCTCGCAGCGCAAGAGGAACGGTCCGAGAGCGTTGCCCATCACTCCTGTCTAAACTGGACCAAACTCGGTCAATTTAGATTACACGTTCCACTCATGTGTAATGATGTTTGCATATGCAGCAAGACACATCTTCCCCGTCTCAAGTTCGAATAATGCACGCCTCTAGTATCCAGGTAGGTGTGCACCCTATCTACAGTTATTCACAAATTATAGAGGGTTATTCAGCTAGGGTAAGTAGTCCACCTCAAATAAGTCTTGAACCGTTTAAGATACTGACATTCTATTTTCTCTTTCGTTAATGGTATTAAGGAGTTCATAGTTGAACATGCAGGACTTTTCCAGGCTTTTGACAAAATTTATCGGCTCACACGATTTCATATGACAACGTTATCAAACGCAATGTCTGCTTATGTATACTATCAAGTTTGCACTCGTAATTACTGGGACGTCGCCCAGATCGCAGCACAGGAGAATCAGTCTCAAGATCTGCGAGTTCAGTCAAATACAGTAGAGACAATAGGCGACACTATGCGAGATATGGAGGGACAAGGTCTGTCTAGGGAGGTCAAGTCACGAATGCTGCTTATGGAGCCGCCATATTGGGTCTTTAAGCGAGCGTAACCAAAGGCAAGTGTATTGGAAGTTAGAGGATTTCGGTACCGTACACTGAAATAAAAACAAAATACCAAGAATTTTTCATATAGAATTTAATTGGGCATCTACCGTTCATGTATATACAACTGTATAACACTTAAATGACTTGAAAACATTCACAGCTATTTGAATAGGAAGATAATTAACAGAGCCTGATTTTTTTTGTTTAGAAACAAGAATCAACAGAAAGGCTCATGTCCTTACTTCCTTACAGCTTGGTCTTACTGTGTTTCTTATTAATATCATCTGTCAAATACGTAATCTTATTGACAGAAACATAGAAATCTGTACAGTACCTGTGTCATATTATGATTACCGGTACATGAAATACTGAACTTGAAGTACTGTACTTAAAGTACTAAAAGACAGTTGTAGTAAATTACCTTCAGTGCTTTCTTTATTAAGAAAGTAATTACCGATACTGCGTTTCTAAAAGATTACCTCAGTATGTTGACAAACACTGAATGCCTCTTGAGTTCAGTGCATTCAACTATGTATGGTAAGTATTCCATTCATATGGTCATTTCTTTGGGTTCTAAGCAAAAATATCTGCACATATGCAATGAGAGTGATGTTCGTAGCTACTCTTAACTAGATTATTGATAACCCATGCAGTTATATAGTACAAAGTGGTGGTGCTGATTATTGTTTTAAAAGGAAGTACAACTGAGCAACCACTAATAAGAATACAAACGAAAGGGGTTCAACACTTCGCCAAATGAAGGTATTGGCCAAAGAAAGATGAAGGCCACAAAGTGCGTGGAAATGAAAACTTTCTAGGCCTCGCATGCGCTAATGCCGTCACGGTCGGAAAAGACCAAGCGTTAACCAGGGGAGGTCGGATAGGATAGATGAGAGTGAGAGCCTGACACAAGTAAATGAAAGCAATGTCAAGATTCAGCTAAGGGCCACGTGGTCAAAACCCAGAATAGATTTCCTCTTGTTGGTGGGGGCAGTAGAATACCTAACGCGGTATCCACTGCCTGTCATAAGAGGCGACTGAAAGAGGCCTCAGGAGCTCCTAATTTGGGAGCTTGGGTTGGTGACCAAGGGGCTCTTAGCTGAGCCCCAGTATTACTTCCATTTACTTGTGCCAGGGGCTTCTCACTTTCATCTATCCTATCCGACCTCCCTTGGTCAACTCTTGTTCTCAATCAATCAATCAATCAATCAATCAATCAATCAATCAATCACCACTGATCTGCATTTAGGGCAGTCGCCCAGGTGACAGATTCCCTATCTGTGTTTTACTTACGTTAGGATAGGATCTGGACAGGTCTTATCCAGGTCTTGTCCAGATCCTATCCTAACGTCCTCTTGGGCTTTTATTGTGCTGGGGTTGGTAACGGATTATGATTAACGTTATTGACGGGAACGAGATCACGTACCAATTTACATTGGCCAATAGGAATGCAAGTAGCTACTTCAGAAATGAAAATGGCGTGTAATATTCTTCATTAGGTTATAAAAATAAATTTACTTCTTGGGACGGGATGGTGGGTTCCTGGACATCGCTATGAACACATCTCTCCTCTGAGACGCAATCCAAGTAAGATTTCATTAATTGCCACTTACGGTACTTATAACATTAGAAATATGTTGTAGACCGGGCTGGAGTAATACCAAATACATAAAGACCCATAAATATAAAACATCGTTCATATAACCGTATTATACGAATGTATAACTTCATTAATCTCGCACAAGACGGATTTATCTGTAGATTGTCATTTGTCAAGCCTACAGTTCTGTACCCGCTGAGCTCTCCATTGCTTATCTCTCGGGAAGGGAAACATTCTAATTCCGTCAGTTGTCTTATTTTGACAATTTGGTGCGGCACAGTATCCCATAACTCACATCATCACGTCGGGCACGTCCACATAACAACGATATTTAAGACCCAATATGGCCGTCACCGCAAAGAATTGAGGTAGCGTGACCAGACCTTCCTAGACTGACCTTGTGGAGGGACAGCGATTACAGCTCTGTCTAGCGGAATGACCTGGAGTTAATGATTCTGTCATAAGAGCACGTGTATTTGTTTGTAAGTTTTGGGCGATATTTACGCTTTTGCAGTCAGTTGACATAAGTAAACAGTAGCGTATGTTATTCCGTTATATGTTCTCTCAACAGGAGTGGAAAGATATGTGCTGTGTTTGGCTGCAATAACTATGAAGTGCAGAAGGTTTCGCGATCTTTCTTCCGTTTCCCTCGTGACAAGAAAATGTAAGTAAATATTGTGTTTGCATACATATTCTTCAAGTGACACGAGATTTTTATATTAGGTACTTCCTAAACTTCTGACCTGCGCGACCCATATTTTAACTGGTTTAAAATATAATTAGCTTATTTTATTGTATAGTGCAGCAGTTAACCTTCAATACCGATGTGTTGTTGTAGGTGCGATCTGTGGGTTTTGATTTAATTCAGGAAATTGCATGTGCATATGTGTGTGGCTCCTTGTGTTCCAAGTTACCCCATTTGGAATGCCGCAATGCGTTGTCACTGCAGCAGTTAACCTTCAATACCGATGTGTTGTTGTAGGTGCGATCTGTGGGTTTTGATATAATTCAGGAAATTGCATGTGCATATGTGTGTGGCTCCTTGTGTTCCAAGTTACCTCATTTGGAATGCCGTAATGCGTTGTCAAGCACTGAAGAAAATGTGGGTGACTTAAGAAATGTACATATTTTGTTGAAACAAAATGATGATGCAAATTTATTTTATCCTAATGTAATGGCAAGTATTGCTTATAGGGAAATTTTGAATGTTTTTGAGGCTAAATTTATAGATTTTCTTTCTGTAAGTAGGCTTTAAATTGAGAGAAAAATTGTCCAGCTCTTAAATGTTAATTCGTAGAATCGTGTGTAAGGAATGTGCCGATATTTTTATTCACGAGTGTCTTAATGTGATGATAAAATGTTTTTTAATGAGAAAAAAGACAAATCTAGCCGTAAAAGTTCAGGCAGGAATGCTAAAGCTAAAAAAAAGAGTAATGCAAGCTCTTTCACATCAGCCCATTTCACACCTTGATTATATGTCTAATTTCAGTCTTAAAATAATAAGCTGTTAAATAATTCTTCATCCATCTATCCAGAATTGCTTTATCAACTTTGAAGTTAATATTTTAATGACACTTTCTTTCTAGACGTAATTTATTTATCCATTTCCGTATATGCTTTTCCATTGATAGTTGATTTTAGCGCAAATTTCCAGGTCACGCCATTAGGATCGCCACTTGCGAATTGTCTCCCATTTTAACAAGTCTAAATCCGGAAGTGTCGCGTATTGTCTCTACTGTATTTGGTCCAGTCTCTACTGTATTTGGCCCAGTCTCAAGCGAGAACGTTGCCCATCACTACCAAACGTAGACGTACAGTAAACTTGCATCACTATCTAAAACGCCTCAGGTAATGTGCAGACTTTCCGTATTTATGCAAGGTGACAGAAATACCGGGAGGCAAACCCGAGGGATAATTACATTACCGAGCTCGATAGCTGCAGTCGCTTAAGTGCGGCCAGTATCCAGTATTCGGCAGATAGTAAGTTCGAACCCCACTGCCGGCAGCCCTGAACATGGTTTTCGGAGGTTTCCCATTTTCACACCAGGCAAATACTGGGGCTGTGACTTAATTAAGGCCACGGCCGCTTCCTTCACACTCCTAGCCCTCCCCTGTCCCATCGTCACCATAAGACCTATCTGTGTCGGTGCGACGTAAAGCAACTTGCAAAAAAAATACATTATACAAAGTTAAGAAAAAATGGTATTGCCTCAGAACAAGTAGTACCTATATGATCTTGGCTACAGTTAAGGTAGAAACAGTGCTTACAGTGAGACTGGATTTCCCGCGTGGGGACCGAAGGATGAGCACGTCCGCTCGCTAAGATGTTCCAGACCCTCGCTCCCACCGAAGGAGCGGGGTGAGATCGAAAAACAGGAAATGGTGCAACCACCAAACAGAACCAATCAAAATACAGAATTTACCTTCGATTTTCACATTCACCAATTACACTTATTGTTATTTTCTCCAATCAAAAGTCTCTTCTTCCTTGCTGACACAGTGATAATAAGTGTGCGAGACAAGTCTTTGTTTGCACAACAGGAGACGCACTTCCAGAACTGCGCGTGTAGTATAATATGTTTCATAACTGTGACAAAAAATATTTAAATTCAAATGTTGATACAACCCATAATTAAGAGTTTCTAAAACCGAATTTAAAATGATCTGGATAGATCCAGGTTTATCAGATCAAAACAATTCTTCCAGGTCTACTTACTGTATATTACTCACTCATTCACAGTCACTTACAATACCTAAACCTAATTTGGTCTCGTTGCAGGAAGACAGTCCTTCATGAACTTATGGTAATACAAAATAGAGCAATCAAAAATATCTATAATCTTCCTTTTGACACACCCACTAGAGTTCTATACACTAATAGTAAAATTATGCCCTTACCTATGTGCACTGCGTTTAGATCATCAATATTAATTCACAAAATTAAACTAAACCGTGTCCTGCACGATAGTAACTACACACTGAATTCAGACATTCATAATTATAACACACGACAAACAGGACAGCTCTCTTTCAAATACACTCACATAAGTATGGCAACTATAGCTTTAAGTTCTCAGCCATTCAATCATAATCATCTTCCAAGAGATTTAAAATCAGTTTCCAATCTGCCATCATTCAAAATTAAATTAAAGAAAGTGCTATGGAATCAGTACCTAAGTAAGTAGACGACTATCTTGATAAGACTTTGTGTAATGGTAACGTAAAGGAAATATTTAGAGTAACGTTCATTATAACAAATCTGTGCATTATTTGCAGCCAATGTATATGTGTTATATCAGGTTCGTTCCAACACACGAGTTTCTGACGGTCACCGGCGGGTTCATGCATCGCCCTGTGCGCATGCGCCGGTTTGGGATTGGTCAGCTGCTGGTCCCGAACTTCATCGTGTTGCAACACTTCCTGGACAGCAATTTGACGTGTAAACAAAGAGTTTGGCGCGTATTACCTTGCCCTGTTTAGTTGTTTGTAGAATCGTGAGAAAAAAGGAAAGGGTAAATTACTGAAATACTGATGAAATTCAGTATACGTATAGAACACGGTACAACACGTATTTTAAAAATTAATAAAGAATGAAATACACACACATGGTTTATTTTCGTTTTAATTGGTTAGGGAGGGACATCTGCCTCGAAGCCTTAAGCCTGTATTTCACTGTTAAGGAACTATTATTATTATTATTATTATTATTATTATTATTTCGTATGACAAAACAAGGATACATTATAAGTACATATAAATATATATTTCTTAAATAAGTATGTGATTTACAAGTCAGCATTCAAAACTTAATGTCCAGACTTTTCAGCCAGTCCACTGCTTCTGTAGAGGCACTATGTAATTCTTTAACGGATCCATTGAATCTTCATTTTAGGCAGTCTATAACACCGTGCTGGATGGTCTGAGGCACATTATCACAGTCGCAGAATGGGTCTTCAGATATTCCCCACTTGTGAAGCCAGAATTTACACCTTCCATGGTTTGTTCTGATTCTGTTTAGAGATGTCAATTCCCTTCTCGGTAAGTTGAAACCAGGAGGAGCTCTACAAGGATGGTGGATTAAACCCAGGTTGTCAGGATTTGAAGAGGTCCTTTCTTTGTGCCAGCTCTCATCAGCATCAAAATGTGTTTCCAGGAGCTTCTCGCCTAACTTCCATGATGGGTTTCTGGACTTTAATCTCTTCGGTTTCTGAGGGTTGCAGTCCTGATGTAGGGGCAGTTGGGGGTTACTGCGACATTTCTGCCATTCTCTTACTAGAGCCAGTTCTCTTCGTATGTGAGGGGGATGGATGTTGGATAAAACGGGTAATCATTTTAGGGAACTATGATTTAAGTAAATTGGATCAAAGAAATGTTATAGTCTTTGATAAAAGAACTTGGATGAAACATAAATGTTTATACGTACCGGCACGGTATCTAAATATTTGCGATTAAGGAAATATAGCGAGATATTGAATGATATTAAAGGAGATTATGGTTGAGGATGTAAGGAAGGAAATAAACGTTTTCAGCTCCCAACACTCGGCAGAAAATACTGTGTAAGGGAATTGCTGATATTGTCACATTTTTGTAAATCTCAAACTACAAACGTAAAAATACATTTACAAGCTGCTTTACGTCGCACCGATACAGATAGGTCATGGCGACGATGGGATAGGAAAGGGCTAGGAGTAGGAAGGAAGTGACCTTTGCCTTAATTAAGGTACAGCCCCACCATTTGCCTGGTGTAAAAATGAGGAAACTACAGAAAACCACCTTCATGGCTGCGGACAGTGGGGTTCGAGCCATTATCTCCTGAATGCAAGCTCACAGCTGCGTGCCCAACTCGCTCGGTATAAAATAAATACACTTGCATGTCCTTTATTATTTATCATCATAATTCACTATTACCAAAGGTCATTGTCACAACCTTCGGTTCATAGAGTCGCGTGTTCAATTCCTGGCCAGGTCCAGTTAATTCCACGAACGCGGGAACTGGGTGTTCGTGTTCGTCTCAATACATGTTCTTCATACACAACCAACCAACCAACCAACCAACCAACCAACCAACCAACCAACCAACCAACCAACCAACCAACCAACCAACCAACCAACCAACCAACCAACCAACCAACCAACCAGAGTTCGCTCCCAGGTCCCACTAGGGTGAGTGGAAAGCAGTGTAACAAGTGGTAAGCAGGTTTCCGTTTGGAAGTACCAGGATTACTTTACAAGTTTTAAATAACTAATTAACTTTTATGTGGCCGTGACCCTGTCATTTTCTACCATTAGAAAAAACAGCAACTATAATAATCGCTGCTGAGTTTGGACAGTGAAATCAGAATGACGCGATTAGAAAGAACATCGAGAATTCCACTAGCAACAATAAAACTTACGCAAATAATTTTCTCGCTTCCTTGGCGCGGATAACTGCGTATCCAACTCATCTCCACTGGATGAAGAATCAACGAAATCCCCGTACCTTTCCATTTTTATTGCGTATTTTTTTAATTCGTCATTTACTAATTATTACTAATTTACTATTTCTACTCCTCAATTCACAAGTACCTTAACAGAATTCATTAACAGATTTATAAATAATTATTACAACGAACAAAACTGGAGTGGAAACGCACGTGGTCTCTCCAGTGAGCTTCCTCTCTCGCGCATGTATTCCATTGCGCATTTCCGTACTACCGGTTCATGCCACAGGTAGCGCTGTTAACGGAGCGGTTGTTTACGGAGCGGAGGCTCCGGGTGCTTTCAATCGTTTGCCTCCGGAGAACCTCCGATTGAATTGCAAGCGCGTAGTTTGAACTTGGTACGGGAGAAATGAACGAGCATTTGTACAGGAATTTATAACTTGTCGCTATTAATGTGAAAAACTACGCCCCTCCGTTAATACTTCAGTTATTTGGCGATATTACAAATAGGCCTAGCATTCTTACGTGCAAACATAATAATTATGAAACAGAACCTCCGATTGAATGACAAGCGCGTAGTGTGAACTTGGTACGGGAGGAATGGAAGAGCATTTTCTCAGGAATTTAAAACTTGTCACTACTATTGTGCGAAACTAGGTCCCTCAGTTAATACCTTAACTATTTATCGATATTACACGTAGCATTCTTACGTACAAACATAATTATGCATTTTCTTAAATATAAACATGTTATAATTTAGGCCTTGTCCGTGACTGTAAATTATTTCGTTATGAAATAATTAATACTATTATCACTGCATGCCGGGCTGAGTGGCTCGGACGTTTGAGGCATTGGCTTTCTGACCCCAACTTCGCAGATTCGATTCTGGCTCAGTCCGGTGATATTTGAAGGTGCTCAAATTCGTCTGCCTCGTGTTGGTAGATTTAATTACACGTAAAAGAACTCCTGCGTAACCAAATTCTGGCATCACGGCGTACCCGAAAACCTTATAAGTAGTTAGTGGGATGTATAGCCATTATTATTATTATTATTATTATTATTATTATTATTATTATTATTATTAGTATTATTATTATTATTATTACTAGCTGATGTACCCGTGCTTCGCTACGGGATTCTCAGAAAGACTGACTTGGTGGTTTTCCTAACTGAATTCAACATAGGTCATTACAAAAACGTCAGTAGGAATATAGCGATTGAAAACAATGTTATCGTATAAAATACTCGATCAAATGAAAAACCGCACACTTTCTCACTTTCTAAGAGTCTAAGAGTCCAAAGTTCCAGAACTGGAATAACCAGGTCGCAGATTGCCGTGAACACTCCTCTGTCATTATTTCGTTAAATATGCACACTACTCATTCCAGTCAGTGGCTCGAATACAATGATGAACCAGTGTGTTACGTACCAGATATATCAGAAAATGTATGAACCAGAGGAATGGCATGCTAAAGAAGTAAGTTATCTTACACCCCAGCTACTTCCCACCAATATACAGGCAGGCTGTTACAGTCGGTACGACCAAGCGAGTTGGCCGTGTGGTTAGGGGCGCGCAGCTGTGAGATTGCATCCGGGAGATAGTGGATTCGAACCCCACTGCCGGCAACCCTGAAGATGGTATTCGGGAGATGATGGGTTCGAGCCCCACTGTCGGCAGCCCTGACGATGGTTCTCCGTGGTTTCCCATTTTCACACCAGGAGAATGCCGGGACTGTACCTTAATTAAAGCCATGGCCGCTTCCTTCCACTTCCTAGACCTTTCCTATCCCATCGTCGCATAAGACATATCTGTGTCGGTGCGACGATAAGCAAAAAAAGAGATGGTATTCCGTGGTTTCCCATTTTCACACCAGTCACACCAGGCTGTACCTTAAAGCCAAGGCCGTTTCCTTCACACCACTATTCATTTCCTGTCCCATCGTCGCCATAAGACCTATCTGTGTCGGTGCGACGTAAAACAACTAGCAAAGAAAAACAAACATTGAATGACAAGCGCGTTGTGTGAACTTCATACGGGAGGAATGAACGAGCATTTTCACTGGAATTTATGACTTGTCGCTGTTTTTGCGCGAAACTACACTCCTTCTTTTACTTTTTTTAATGCTATTTGTTCGGGGCGTCGACCTATGAAGATCCTTTGCCCCTATTTGCACCATATATGAGGAAACCTGCGTGTATTATGTAAATGGCGGTAGGGTAAAGTGTTGAATGCGAGGAAAGGAACGTTAAGGATGACCCAAACACCCAGTCCCCAGGCCAGGGATATTAATAATTTACAATTAAAAATACCTGACCCGGCCGCGAATCGAACCCGTGGCCGCCGGGTGACAGGCGGACGCGTTGCCACCTACACCGCAAGACCGGTGGTTAGGAGTCATTTGTGCCATGTTTTACAGAGCAGCACTTACAGATTTGAACCGCTTGAACTCCTCCCTCCGCTCGTAAATAATCATCCCTTACTTCTGCACGTCTTTCACGTTTTTTACATATGTCCAGAAATTAAAAACAGATTCAAATTTAACTTGAAATTACTGTATTCTAGCGCCAATATAATGGGAATATTTCCATCATCATCATCATCATCATCTGTTTACCCTCCAGGTTCGGTTTTTCCCTCGGACTTAGCGAGGGATCCCACCTCTACCGCCTCAAGGGCAGTGTCCTGGAGCCTCAGACTCTTGGTCGGGGGATACAACTGGGGAGTATGACCAGTACCTCGCCCAGGCGGCCTCACCTGCTATGCTGAACAGGGGCCTTGTGGAGGGATGGGAAGATTGGAAGGGATAGGCAAGGAAGAGGGAGGAAGCGGCCGTGGCCTTAAGTTAGGTACCATCCCGGCATTCGCCTGGAGGAGAAGTGGGAAACCACGGAAAACCACTTCCAGGATGGCTGAGGCGGGAATCGAACCCACCTCTACTCAGTTGACCTCCCGAGGCTGAGTGGACCCCGTTCCAGCCCTCGTACCACTTTTCAAATTTCGTGGCAGAGCCGGGAATCGAACCCGGGCCTCCGGGGGTGGCAGCTAATCACGCTAACCACTACACCACAGAGGCAATATTTCCATAATAATGATAATAATAATGAACGAACCACTGTGTAAGTTCTGCACAGGTAGGGCCTGCATTTTTCTGAGGAACAACTGAATCTATTTAGATATATTGTTTGTTGTATCTACAGGGTTTATACCTACAGGTATATGGGGTATGTATTATATGTCGATATAATTGCATTTTCTTGATAACAAATGAGAGAATGCATTAATTATTCTGAATGTCTATACGTTCTTTGTTAAGGGGTATTATATGGAATATCGGTGATATACATCAATTTTTGTGTATGTAGGTCATCATCATCATCATTATCTGTTTACCCTCCAGGTTCGGCTTTTCCCTCGGACTTAGCGAGGAATCCCACCTCTACCGCCTCAATGGCTGTGTCCTGGAGCTTCAGACTCTTGGTCGGGGATACAACTGGGGAGAATGACCAGTACCTCGCCCAGGCGGCCCCACCTGCTATGCTGAACAGGGGCCTTGTGGAGGGATGGGAAGATTGGAAGGGAAGATTGGAAGGGATAGACAAGGAAGAGGGAAGGAGGCGGCCGTGGCCTTAAGTTAGGTACCATCCCGGCATTCACCTGGAGGAGAAGTGGGAAACCACGGAAAACCACTTCCAGGAAGGCTGAGGTGGGAATCGAACCCACCTCTACTCAGTTGACCTCCCGAGGCTGAGTGGACCCCGTTCCAGCCCTCTTACCACTTTTCAAATTTCGTGGCAGAGCCGGGAATCGAACCCGGACCTCCGGGGGTGGCAGCTAATCACGCTAACCACTACACCACAGAGGCGGGTGTATGTAGGTAACGATTTTTATAGGGCACCTACATTCATGGACGTAAGTTTGAAATTACAGCCCACTACGTCCTTACACTCGGAGCTACTGTTGCGAATAGGAGGCGGCCCCTCCGGTTAACCTCCGGAGCTCTGTAACTGCTCTGCCTCCGTCGGTAGTACCGGAGATAACCGGAGGAGCGCTGTAATCGTATCATCCGATTCAATCAACAGGAGGACCGCCTCCTCTTCACAAGCGCTAGCCACAGGCCTCGGACGAGTTCTGGTGGTCAGTAACTGCTAGTGATGGGCTGCGAATGGACTCGCGAAGACTCGAGTCTGGGATCGTAAAACTCGAGGTACTCGAGTCCGGACTCGAGGCCGAGGACGCTGGCAGCGTTATCTGCGAGCCGTGTACGGAAACAACACGATGCTTAATATTGTAGGTAGGCCAAGGACAAGTATTGGGTCCATTTCCCAATAATGCACAATGATATAATGTACAAACTGATGTTGCGATGTGGTACTTAACATCACTTTAAAGAAGTGTGTTCACAGTCACCCTTTGAAACAGTCGTTAATCCCAAAGCATACACACAGTACCTTACCGAAAAAATAAGTACGATATTATACGACAGGACAAAATACCGGAGGTGGAAACAATATAATTGTTATTCTTGGATACCTCACCAAATGCTTAGAACATTCCTTCAATCAATTGAACGTTGCGGACGTTTAACTAGGGCATTCGTTGTTTTACTGGACAACAATATATACAACCGAACATGTACACAACGCCGTATTTACATTAATGTATAGACCTACACAACAAAACAATATTGTAACGTAAATTACGGAAGGTGTGGACACAGGTGCTTATGAGCCAAAGTCCGGCTCCATGGCTAAATGGTTAGCGTGCTGGTCTTTGGTCACAGAGGTCGCGGGTTCGATACGCGGCAGCGTAGCGAATTTTAACCATCATTGGTTAATTTTGCCGACACGGGGGCTGGGTGTGTGTGTTATCTTCAAGATCATTTCATCCTCATTATGACGCGCAGGGCGCCTACGGGTGTCAAATCGAAAGACCTGCATCTGGCCAGCCGAACATGTCCTCGGACACAACTGGCACTAAAAGCCATACGCCATTTCATTTTACTGGCGGAGTGTGAAATTGTAGAGATCAGGCAGGACAAACGTACAGTACATGTATTTATATTATAGAGGGCATTATTGTATGCTCGCGACTATACAAAGATTACCTGACCGCAAAGCTTTTAAAGCTGTGTGTGGTATATCTGATCTCACAATTGTGTGAACATTGCGCCCCTTACCGAACCTTGAGTCTCGCACTGTGTGTTCAGATGAATCTACGTAACTAGCGACTGTGTTAAGATATTTTTAATGTGAGATAGGGATACAGCTACATTGTTATCTTTCTTTCTTAATCTGCTTACCCTCCAGGGTTGTTTTTTCCCTTGGACTCAGCCAGGGATCCCATCTCTACCGCCTCAAGGGCAGTGTCCTGGAGCGTGAGACATTGAGTCGGGGGATACAACTGGGGAGAATGACCAGAACCTTGCCCAGGTGGCCTCACCTGCTATGCTGAACAGGGGCCTTGGTGGGGGATGGTAAGATTGGAAGGGATAGGCAAGGAAGAGGGAAGGAAGCCTACAATGAATAGTTAAATTATGTTCCTAATCTTCACTCCGTATCTCAAGTTACCAAAGGCTAACCTTGTGGGCGATATAATGCAAATATGCAAACTCATATCCTCATATCGAGGTGGTGCAGCTCCTTTCGGGGAAAAAAACCCATTGCAGGTGAGCTGCATATACCATTTCTATCACATACCAGCCTTCCTGACATTCTAAAATGCCTGGCGGTACCGGGAATCGAACCCAGGCTTCCAAGCATTTAAGTTAATAACACTACCCATTACGCTACAGTGGCGCTGTATCGAACGAACCCAACTAAATATGGACGAAAGAGAAAAGGAAGAATGTCATTGTGTGACAAACTAAACGAATGGCATTTCGAAACAAATATGTTACGGTCTTACACTCGCGTGTTTCTCGTTATGGTCGTCATTTACGTAGCTGTTGTAATAGTACTTAATGATTGGGGCATTTGTTCGACTGCTCGGCAACAGGTCGCAGTAACGGATCGTGACGTCACCGTGGAGACTCGAGTACTTCGCATGGGTTACTCGGCGAGGCTTGGACTCGCCAGACTCGATTCTCGCGAGTCCAAGCGTCACTCGCGCACATCACTAGTAACTGCAGTTTGAGGTATGTTGGAACGCCGCATTTGATTACAGTACATGCATCAGTCCGGGATTGGTTTGGTGTGTGTTGGAATGTTTTCTCTCAACTGCGCATGCGTCGGACGGTCAGGGACTCGTGTTGGAAGGAACCTATCAATTTTAGACGCTAAACAAATTGTATGGTACAATTCCTGTATTTGAGCCTTTGGCTCGTTAGAATTAATTAATAAAGAAAATTAAATTTAAAAAGTCCAAACAGAATAGCATTTTATAAACCAAAAAATAATTTTCATTACGATAAAATAAGTAATTTCAATCCATTACCACTGCTGTCTTTATATTGCCACACATTCCAGTTAGTCGATGCATGCTAACAATATTACAAACTTATTGTATTGTTAGCAATTTTTTGAACGGCATAACCTTTGCGCAATGCCGATAACGTAACTAAGTAAACAGTCGCAAATAAGAGAGATGGACCACGGACGTGTGTGTACCGCTCCGGCACACCACCACCAACACGCAGCAAGTGATTTAAAATTGCGACCCGTCTGCTTTCCTGGTAACTATTTACTTAGTTACTTTATCGGCATTACACAAGTTATGCCATTCCAAACATGAATTTATATATAGTGCACCAATTAATCAACAATCTACCAACCAGTCAGGCGCGGTTCTGCCTTTAGGTCACATGGTCACGTGACCCTCCACCGATTAAAACTATTATAAAAATCAGAACAACATTATGCACGATTACTGTCACGACCATCTTCAGTGAGTTCAAGAGGCTATGATTCAGCATGGTTGTTCTTGTTCTAGCAGCCCTGGACTAAACTAGGCAACATAGTAAAGGTCTATTCCAGAGTGGGACCGACTCTTTCTTATACCTGAACATCATCCCGTCATTCTGCGAGCTGTGAGGGGTGAAAGGGGTAATGGCAAATTCCATTGACCCGGTCACAGTATTTCTACGACGTGACACTTCAGCGCTAGTTCGTATTTTGAACTTACTTCTCCTACAGCCTACTAGATAGCATCCAGTTACACTTTCTTGTCGGCATATGTATTATTAACGCGCGCAAAGGTAGTGTTTGTAGCAAACCTGTGCTTACCTTGTACGTCTGTTAGATTAATCGTGTCCATCGGTGTCGATGTTCATTGTAAGACTGAAAAGTGTGTGAAGATTAGTGTGATGTATCTGAGTGTATTCCTCTGCGAGCATAAGTGTTTTTAAAATGAATCAAGTGAGTTACTTAAAACAAAATCTCTTAATTACGAAAACAGATTATTAGCTAAAGAAATGGGCCGACCAAGACCAGAGCTTAGCATAAATCATTCAAAGATAGAAATAGAACCTACAATCGCAGTTTCATATACAAGAAATAAGAAGGTAGATAATAGATAGTTATTTATTTCAATAATGAATTCCAACGAGCCAAAGGACCGTACAGAGGAATTGTACAATGAATAATATATTCAATGGCGGATTATTTTAAGATTAATTTAATTGATTTAATTGATTCCTAGTGTTCCTAATATGTTGAATGTGCCCCACCCATTTCTATCATCACGAGCCGCCACTGCTACCAGTAGAAATGGAACAAAAAAGAAGCAAAACTGCTGCTTTGAAGTTGGTTCAAAAAAAAAGGACCTTCATAATACACCCTGTTCTAAATGCTTCAGATGTAGCAGTTTCGTTCTGTGGAGCACGAGAAAGCCACCAATACCAACTACATTTCTCTCAGACTTCAAGGCAGGTTTCGATTATTGGCAATATGGCAGTGGGTGTGGGTCAGGCATAGGTTAAATGTGATCGTGGATACAGTTTAAAATAATAATTGTGAAATAGGTATTTCGAGTCTGCAAGTGATCGTACTTCGTGATTTTCAATTCTGATAAGGAAGTATTTGTGTCGCCTGTTGCTTTTGCGTGGAAGCTTAAAATACTTGTATGTTAATTATTTCCCTTTTGAACATGGTACCGCATACGTTATGTGTTTGTTTACCATATTCTGTGTAAGTGGCTGTGGTATAAGTATTCGTGTTTGCTTAGAATGCAGTACTGTGCATATATTGGCTTAACATAGATTGATCGTGTTGTGTACCTCTCTGTAGGTAATTCTTCGGGTATGTCTCCTGACCGAAGACTAAACTCCTCGAGAGAAACAGATTCGATATTTTCATAGCGACAATCTTGTTATAAATAATGGAATTATCGAGAGCATCAGTAGTATAATTGGACAGTTCGGCCGCCACCGCCACCTCCGGCTCCCAGTGGCCACCTCCACCTCAGCCAGTGGCCTCTTCCAGTACTGCCAACTTAACCTAACTAGCGCGACAGTACTGCCAACTTAACCTAACTAGCGCGAAATTTGAATTTGTAAACAAAGCCACGTGCTTTTTGACAGCTGTCATCGACAACAACGCATCGCTAACCTCAGTACTGCCATCTTGACGGGCCTAAACCTCAGTAGTGCCAACTTAACCTAACTAGCTCGAGATAAACAAAGCCACGTGCTTTTTGACAGATTTGTAAACAAAGCCACGTGCTTTTTGACAGACAACAACGCATCGCAAACCTCAGTACTGCCATCATGACGGGCCTAAACCTCAGTAGTGCCAACTTAACCTAACTAGCATGAGGTAAACAAAGCCACGTGTTTTTTGACAGCCACGTGCTTTTTGACAGATTTGTAAACAAAGCCACGTGCTTTTTGACAGACAACAACGCATCGCTAACCTCAGTACTGCCATCTTGACGGGAATAAACCTCGGTGGTACCAACTTAACCTAACTAGCGAGAGGTAAACAAAGCCACGTGCTTTTTGACAGCCACATGCTTTTTGACAGCTGCCATCCGCCATCTTTGAGCACCGTGCTGCCCTCTTTCGTCACCTGTCATCGGCAGTGCTGCCATCTTGACGGGTCTAAACCTTAGTGCTACCAACTTAACCTAACTAGCGCGAGGTAAACAAAGCCACGTGTTTTTTGACAGCCGTCATCCGCCATCTTTAATCCATAGAGCACAGTGCTGCCCTCTTTAGCTACTTACCTTTGAAATGTGGTGGCGGATAATTTGAAAAATGCTTTTTGACAGCAGCCATCTTGCATCGCAAACCTCAGTGCTGCCCTCTTTAGCTAGATACCTGTGGTAGCAGACAATTCCACGTGACAGCAGCCATCTTTAATCAAGAGAGCACCGTGCTGCCCTCTATGTGGTGGCGGCAAATTGAAAAATTCCACGTGCTCTTGTTTGGAAACAAACTCACGTGCTTTTTTGACAGCTACCATCCACCATCTTTAATCAACAGACCACAGTGCTGTACTCTTTAGCTAGATACCTTTGAAATGTGGTGGCGGCAATTTGAAAAATTCTATGTGCTCTTGTTGGGAAACAAAGCTACGTGCTTTTTTTGACAGCTGTCATCCGCCATCTTTAATCAATAGAGCACTGTGCTGCTATCATGCGGGCAATTTCGTTAGCTGTCATCCGCCATCTTTAATCCAGAGAGAACAGTGCTGCCCTCTATGTAGTGGCGGCAAATTGAAAAATTCCACGTGCTCTTGTTTGAAAACATACTCACGTGCTTTTTTGACAGCTGTCATCCGCCATCTTTAATCCAGAGAGAACAGTGCTGCCCTCTATGTGGTGGCGGCAAATTCCACGTGCTCTTGTTTGAAAACATACTCACGTGCTTTTTTGACAGCTGTCATCCGCCATCTTTAATCCAGAGAGAACAGTGCTGCCCTCTATGTGGTGGCGGTAAATTCCACGTGCTCTTGTTTGAAAACATACTCACGTGCTTTTTTGACAGCTGCCATCCACCATCTTTAATCCAGAGAGAACAGTGCTGCCCTCTATGTGGTGGCGGCAAATTGAAAAATTCCACGTGCTCTTGTTTGAAAACATACTCACGTGCTTTTTTGACAGCTGTCATCCGCCATCTTTAATCCAGAGAGAACAGTGCTGCCCTCTATGTGGTGACGGCAAATTCCACGTAGAAACAAAGCCATGTGCAGCTGTCATCCGCCATCTTTAATCACCGTGCTGCCCTGTGACGGCAAATTCCACGTGGAAACAAAGCCATGTGCTTTTTTGACAGCTGTCATCCGCCATCTTTAATCACCGTGCTGCCCGGTGACGGCAAATTCCACGTGGAAACAAAGCCATGTGCTTTTTTGACAGCTGTCATCCACCATCTTTAATCACCGTGCTACACTCTATGTGGTGGCGACAAATTCTAAATGCTTTACAAACCCATGTGCTTTTCTGACAGAGCTGTCATCCACCATCTTTAATCACCGTGCTGCCCCGGTGACGGCAAATTCCACGTGCTCTTGTTTGGAAACAAAGCTTTTAATCCAGAGAGAACAGTGCTACCCCGGTGGTGGCAAATTCTACGTGCTTTACAAAGCTATGTGCTTTTTTGACAAAAAAAAAATTCTGCTCTCGAGATACTTACCGAACTATACTTACGAAACTGCTCATCACCTTCTTTCTTCTTCTATGAGTAATAAACAAAAACTCTATCCTGCAAATAAGGAGCGGGAGGAAGGTGATACCTAACCTAAAATAAAAGAATATGCCAATTTTACATTATTTATTTGCATCTTGTATGTACAAGTTTTATCTCGAATCATTTTACCCTAGCGTACTTCTCGATGCAATTCTTGAATGTACAAGTTTAGACTTGCCGTACCAGCGTTCCTCTCCCGAATTGTGATGTAAGACAGCGTAACGTAAGTACACACACCTCTAGCATAATGTTTATGTAAAGTAGTACTTATCAATACTACTATGCCCCCAGGCTAGCGTGTTGGTAGAATTTGGAATGACAAACCGTTTACAATCATCGCTATTAAGGGCTACCTTACTAATTAAATGAGTGTACAACTGGTGCTTCTTGCTTCTAATGACAGACATTTGCTTATGCAAAACAGGTGGATTACTTTTAATGCAATTGTTATAGTTTTCAAAACTTAGCTGATTCTGAACGACATTCTTTTTAACCCCCTTCAATCTCTTTATTTGTAATTCATTTAAGAGTTTTATGCAATATGACTTGGATTTAGTACCTACAAATGAATCGATAATATTCCCAGCACATTCATCTTTCATTTTACCTAGAACCTTTTTGTTCACTAGCGGTAGATGATATTGATTATCTGCAGGATAGTTACTCGTATCAAACCTACCCAAGTCAGGCTTTATATCATTGTAATAGTCATCAGTTTTGATTTGATAAATAAACGAATCGGTATCTGTGTAGAGCAATTGCGCATTATGCGCGTACTTCTTCATCATATAATCGTAATGGAATTCATACATGAGTGTTTTAGCCAATTCAAGTACTGTGAAGCCGACGTAGGTAGGTTTGTCATACTTAACCTTGACACGATTCATCTGTATAATAACTAAATTCTCATGTATGATGGTGCAGCTGTGGAAATTTGGTTTACTTATTAAATAGTTAGCACCATACCTTTTCTTAATATTATCCCAGTTTGTAATCAATTTTACATCAACGCGTTTGTCAACATTCTCCATAGTCTTACCAAACACACTGTTATTCATGAGCTTGTAGAAATCTTTTTCAAACTCGTTAACCGCATTCGTTCTTAAATTATTGTTCAGATCGATATATGGCTTTAGCCACGGTGACTGATTAAATTCTAGTACGCGATGAATTTTGGATAACTTCAAACCATGCTGCAAACACTGTTTTAAATTTCGGTAATGAATGATATACTTAGATTTATCGCATAAATTAGCAATGAGCATTTTCGTCGTTGATGCAATGTACGGGGACTTCATATTTTCAGGGCAGAACGGTAGGTCATTATGAGAAGTGTGTAACTCTTTAGGATACTGTAAGTCAACTTCGAGGAAATAACCTTTATCAGCTTCATCACCTAGGGCGTGTAGCTGTAAAGCATCAATTTCGCACTGCGTCAGCCAGCGGAAACCACTCACCGGTAGATGCTGACTCATCGCCCACCCATACTGATTATTAGCATCGAGGTAAACGATATACCGAGATTCCTGACTGGAATCGAAACTCGGCATGTACTTATTATTGGCCCTCGAATACCGGCCGCTGCACTGACTCAGACCGCCTCGAATGGATGCTTTTATAAAGTGCACCATATCAATATCAGTTAGCAGCTCCAAATTCACACGCGTGTATTTTAACATCGCGTCCCAACTTAACCCAGGTGCAGTAAAATACTGACATGGGTCAAGGCTGTAGGTGTTCATGCAAACACAGCGAAAATTTTCAAAAACATCAGCTAACAAAAGTACATCTGTCTTTAAATATAAATCGGAGTATTCACCCAGCGTTTGAATGTGGAACTGCTCCCAGATATGTTGTGCATGTAAATAGTCATCATCACTAATATCTGCTGAATTCAGCGAGCTGTAAAAGGATTGTTTCGATGGTAAGGCACGTTCTTCGAGGCGGTCTAAGCAGTCGAGATATTCGTAACAAAAAACACCCTTACGCCGAAGTAAATTAAACTGCGCTTCTTCAGGGAAAACGCGTCGAATTTCTGTAAATTGTTCAGGCTGTAAATGACTAGAAAGTTTATCGAGGCTACTCGCTATAAAGCGAAACGAGTCAAGGAATCTCAGTTTTATAGAATGCTCAGCATCTACTTTTACAGACTTTGCAAACGCAATGTACCGCTCTTTATTCTGAGGGATTATATCTACTTTTTCATCTGAAGCTCCAAATTGTGAAATGATGAAATGAGAGTCGTAACCGGATAAGTTATGAAAAATTACAGGGATAAATTTAGGAACTCTATACTTAAGATTACAGCTATAATGAGCGGCACATCTGTAGAAACCAGTTAAATGATCATGATCAAAAACTTTAGGGTCATTTTCGGAAAATTCCCCATCACAAATGCTACACTTTGTAGCACGTTCATGATCATTTAACTGAATGTCGGTGAGTGGCTTCATAGGAATATTACTATTCAGAATACGACCGAGACGAACTGCATCACTTTCAAGTCTTTCTAAAAATACTTTAGCAGCATCATGTCCTCGATACAGCTCTAACTTGTTAAGCGTACTATCGTAACTACACTTGATGTAATACGCAAAGCTATACGGGACATGCATGTGCGTAGTATTAGTGAAAGAGTTGTCAGGATTAGGTGAGCATGTGTTGCATGGCGTGAGGATGGCTTCAAAGTCTGCATAAATCACGAACGGTACCCACATCTGCTTGTGAAAATTTGTAAATTTTAAAACATTATTGCCTGTAGTAGGTATCTCTGTACGTACATGATTGCAGTCATTCTTGGAATGCTTCGTTAACTGATCTTCATTTCTGAAATACTGCAAGCATCCATCACATAGCCACTTTTTACCATCATGTTTTGACAACTGACTGCCAACAAGTCTACTCAGATTTTTAATCCAGCAAAAGTGGCTATTCTCACTGTTCTCAATATAGAGTAAATTAACGTGAGTACTCTTCTTATGACATGTATAATACAGAGGACCTACTACAGACTTTTTCTCTACACCATACACATTGATACTAATGTTATTTAGTTCCTCAAAGCGCTTAATATCCTTTATCTGCACAGGAAATTCTATACTATCGAAATTTAGCTGCGTTGAATAGTGTGGATAGGATGATGTTCTATACGCTACATTCGATTTAGCAGGATTTAAAGCCGACATCACCGCCCATGCAAAACATGCTTCGTCATTGTTTTGGATGTTTACAACAGCTTCTTTTCGCTGAATCCATGTCGGCAGCTCGATGTGCGAAGATCCACGCATAGGATTGTACTTATTGATGTTAACTTCTAGATACATTATTTCAACTAAAGCCCACCCTGATTCCTTTTCCTGAAATTCCTCGCTCTTAGTTGAAATAATGTTAGAGACATCCCTAAGTACATCGCCAAAATTAGTCGACTGACTTATGACAAAATTCTTCGTATTAAATGATTTAATGTCCGTTATTTCGGATTCATCCGTGCTTTTAATGTACAAGGCGAAAAGTTCAAAATTAACTTTAAATAAACTATGATTGGACAAAGATTTAGCAAGAAGCTGTTGTACATCCGGTTGAACGCAATTTAAAAAGTTTGAAGTGCTCTGAAACTTTTGACTGGTGCGAATTTGGTAACTAGCAATCCTACTTTTAAATGCTGTATTAATTTCCTCGATGTTTGCGTTACTACCACTTCTACACGCATTATTTTTATGCACATTACTCCGTAAGTGTCCCTGAAAATGCGAAGATGGTACATCAGTGTTACAGTGCTCGCAGTGAATAGTTTGAAGTTCATTTTTTCTAGGTTTTTTACTACTAGTACTTTCTACGGCTACATCAGTAGCTGCACGCTTTTTCCCTACTACTACCTGAGGGCAAGTAGATATTTGATGTACCTCTGCTAAGTGAGCCTGGTATTGCTCTACATTAGCGAAGTACAGCCCGCAAACATCACATAAAGCAGATGTTATGCTAGGGTGTTTTGCTTTTATATGACGTGCGAGGTTATCCTGTCTTGCGAACGTTGCCTTACACCGCTCGCAGGGGAACATAGTAGGGTTATAGTCGCAAGCAGATAGCTGATGATGTTTTGTTTTTACATGGCGTGCAAGGCTGTCACGTCTTGTGAACATTGCCTTACACAGCTCGCATGGGAACATAGTGTCTTCTCTTTCTTCGAATAAAGTGTTTAGGTGAACAGCGTATGTAACAAGTTCTGAAAAGAGAACAACCAATAGAGATTAGCCTAAAGTTGTGATGTTCAACCTATAGAGGTTGGACATGGCTGTGAGTTAGGCCTATAGCATGAGGATTGAAGAGAACGACTAAAGTTACGATGTTCGGAAGAAACCAAGTTTCAACCTGTTGAGGACAGACATAGCTACGTGTGCGTGTTTGAAATTATACCACGTCTATAGTATGTTGATTAAAGAGAACAACTATTTATGATTAGCTTAAAGTTACGATGTTCGGAAGAAACCAACTTTCAACCTGTTGAGGGCAGACATAGCTATGTGTGCGTGTTTGAAATTATACCACGTCTATAGTATGTAGATTAAAGAGAACAACTATTTATCAATAGACTAAAGTTACGATGTTCGGAAGAAACCAAGTTTAAGCCTGTTGAGGACGGACATAGCTATGTGTGCGTGTTTGAAATTATACCACGTCTATAGTATGTAGATTAAAGAGAACAACTATTTATCAATAGACTAAAGTTACGATGTTCGGAAGAAACCAAGTTTAAGCCTGTTGAGGACGGACATAGCTATGTGTACGTGTTTGAAATTATACCACGTCTATAGTATGTAGATTAAAGAGAACAACTATTTATCAATAGACTAAAGTTACGATGTTCGGAAGAAACCAAGTTTAAGCCTGTTGAGGACAGACATAGCTATGTACGCACCTCGTCTATAGTATGTAGATTAAAGAGAACAACTATTTATCAATAGACTAAAGTTACGATGTTCGGAAGAAACCAAGTTTCAACCTGTTGAGGACAGACATAGCTACGTGTGCGTGTTTGAAATTATACCACGTCTATAGTATGTTGATTAAAGAGAACAACTATTTATCAATAGACTAAAGTTACGATGTTCGGAAGAAACCAAGTTTAAGCCTGTTGAGGACGGACATAGCTATGTACGCACCTCGTCTATAGTATGTAGATTAAAGAGAACAACTATTTATCAATAGACTAAAGTTACAGAAGAAACTAACTTTCAACCTGTTGAGGGCAGACATAGCTATGTGTGCGTGTTTGAAATTATACCACGTCTATAGTATGTAGGTTGAAGAGAACAATTATTTATGAATAGCTTAAAGTTACGGAAGAAACCAAGTTTCAGCCTGTTGAGGGTAGACATAGCTATGTACGCACCTCGTCTATAGCGTGAGGATTAAAGAGAACAACTATTTATCAATAGACTAAAGTTACGATGTTTTAGAAGAAACCAAGTTTCAACGAATAGAGGTCAGACATACCTTAAAATCTTCGCGCTGCAAACTGTTACTCGGATGAATAAAATGCGTGCGTTCAAGCCTGTAACTCGAACGGTACCTAAAAAAGAAAAGAATAAACATATATGAATGCAGTGAGCCTGAAACTCGAATGATAATATTCTAGTCGTACCTAAAAAAAAAGAAGAAACATATATGAATGTAGTGTAGGGTGCATCATCTAACCTAATTATCTTTACAACTCAAAGTTCGAAAACATACCTTTTTAAAAAATGCACGTGCTGCAGACTGTTACTCGGATGAATAAAATTGTTGCGTACTTTCGAACGGTACCTAAAAAAAAAAAGAACAAACATATATGAATGTAGATGTCTAGCGTAGAAGTTGCTTTGCAAATAAAAAAAGTAACTAACAGTTCTAGCTTACCTTAAGATAAAGGCTGAAGAATAATATTCACTGCAGACGGGAGATGTGTGTGTGTACGTAATAAACGCATACAGAGAACTGTGAGCACTTCGCGCAGACTGCTGCGGCTAAATATTCTGCTTGTTACCAAGCGGATATGATAATCGCTGAGCTGACAACTGCGGTACAGTCGGAACGAATGCAAACAAGAGCTCCTACCTGCAGGCTGACGTATTCAAACCTCCTGTTGATACCGAGGTGTCAGAATTTAAGAGTTCGATCCTTGGAAAGTTAGCGTGTGATCCTCGACTTCTCGAGGGTGCATACGCGGTATTCCTTACCTGTAGGTATTGAGCTAAAGCTAGATCATGTAATGACGATCGCGCAGGCCCCTCGCCTAGCATTTACGGCTTCCAGTTCGAACCCGCTATCTTCCGAAGTAGCGAGAATGATTGAAGAGTGTTTGAGTGTGATTCATTTGTTGGATGGAGGCGTTAAGCTGCCTTCTTCGGTAGGAGTAGGCTATGTCGGGATATCGATTTAAAATCCTAGTCGGGAAGGGCAGCCGGTCGTATAAAACTATGGTGTGAGGCGGGGTGTGCAAAAAAAGCTAGCAATAAGTAAGGGCTGTTGATGGGGACGTTAAACCTTGTGCAGACTCCTTCGAAAATGATTTTTTTGAGTACAAGAGTGTTGATGCTGATTCATTTGTCGGATGGAGGCAATAAGCCTTGTGCAGGCTTCTTCAGTCGAGTAGGCTATGTATCGGTACCGGGATATCTAGTTATAAAACCCGCTACAACAAATTTATCACGTATACTGCGATTTAAAATCCTAGTCAGGAAGGGCAGCCGGTCGTATAAAACTATGGTGTGAGGCGGGGTGTGCAAAAAAAGCTAGCAATAAGTAAGGGCTGTTGATGGGGACGTTAAACCTTGTGCAGACTCCTTCGAAAATGATTTTTTGAGTACAAGAGTGTTGATGCTGATTCATTTGTCGGATGGAGGCAATAAGCCTTGTGCAGGCTTCTTCAGTCGAGTAGGCTATGTATCGGTACCGGGATATCTAGTTATAAAACCCGCTACAACAAATTTATCACGTATACTGCGATTTAAAATCCTAGTCAGGAAGGGCAGCCGGTCGTATAAAACTATGGTGTGAGGCGGGGTGTGCAAAAAAGCCAGCATTAAGTAAGGGCTGTTGATAGGAGGCGTTAAACCATGTGCAAGCTCCTTCACCAGGAGAAGCCTACATGCCGGTACCGTGCAGGTTCTTTCGATAGGAGTAGGCACTGTGTGTGTTTTAACCTCTCCGTACAATCATGATAGTTTACGTTAGGAACTTACATAGGCTAAATGCTACACATTCCGTGGCAGAGCCAGGAATCGAACTCGGACCTCCGACGAGGGTAGCAGCTAACTACTGCACTACAGAGGAGGGCTATTTCAGAATATTTTACAACCTTAATTAGTACTGTGTTTTAAGAGCTTACACTCAGCTAAGAAGACGTTCGCGAGTTACAAGTCGCTTATCAGTGTCCTCGCTCAAGGTTGAGCCGGAAGATACGTGTACAATTTCAGCTAACACACGCATTCCGCTGCTCGCTCAGAATGACTGTGCCGATACTTCAAGGACTGTAGAACAAACCCATAGCCTACAGTATGCATGCCTCTCACCCGGTAGTCTCGGGTTCGATTCTCTTGGGAATAAAATGTGTTTAAATCGCATGAATGTGTTGAGTTGTCCTTCCTAACGTAAAACTAGCAGTATCTAACCTCATACACTATAGTTTTTTAACCGGTTGCCCTTCCTGACAACTCGGATTAAGAATCTGTTTTACAACGTCTAACACGGGGGAATCGGGGATTTACAGCTAGATCCACTTCTTAGATTTTAAATCACGAACTATTGTTTTACGGCCGGATGTCCTTCCTGACGCAAAACTAAGATTTTAAATCGCAAGAATTTGTTTTAAGACTAGTCGTCCTCCCTGATTCAAAACTAGTAGTATCTAAGCTCTTGGTTGCCCTTCCTGACAACTCGGATTAAGAATCTGTCGAGAATCGGGGATTTACAGCTAGCTTAGATTTTAAATCACGAACTAACAAGAGCACGTGGAATTTACCGCCACCAGGGTAGCACTGTTCTCTCTGGATTAAAAGCTTTGTTTCCAAACAAGAGCACGTGGAATTTACCGCCACCAGGGTAGCACTGTTCTCTCTGGATTAAAAGCTTTGTTTCCAAACAAGAGCACGTGGAATTTGCCGTCACCGGGGCAGCACGGTGATTAAAGATGGTGGATGACAGCTCTGTCAGAAAAGCACATGGGTTTGTAAAGCATTTAGAATTTGTCGCCACCACATAGAGTGTAGCACGGTGATTAAAGATTGTGGATGACAGCTGTCAAAAAAGCACATGGCTTTGTTTCCACGTGGAATTTGCCGTCACCGGGCAGCACGGTGATTAAAAATGGCGGATGACAGCTGTCAAAAAAGCACATGGCTTTGTTTCCACGTGGAATTTGCCGTCACAGGGCAGCACGGTGATTAAAGATGGCGGATGACAGCTGCACATGGCTTTGTTTCTACGTGGAATTTGCCGTCACCACATAGAGGGCAGCACTGTTCTCTCTGGATTAAAGATGGCGGATGACAGCTGTCAAAAAAGCACGTGAGTATGTTTTCAAACAAGAGCACGTGGAATTTTTCAATTTGCCGCCACCACATAGAGGGCAGCACTGTTCTCTCTGGATTAAAGATGGTGGATGGCAGCTGTCAAAAAAGCACGTGAGTATGTTTTCAAACAAGAGCACGTGGAATTTACCGCCACCACATAGAGGGCAGCACTGTTCTCTCTGGATTAAAGATGGCGGATGACAGCTGTCAAAAAAGCACGTGAGTATGTTTTCAAACAAGAGCACGTGGAATTTGCCGCCACCACATAGAGGGCAGCACTGTTCTCTCTGGATTAAAGATGGCGGATGACAGCTGTCAAAAAAGCACGTGAGTATGTTTTCAAACAAGAGCACGTGGAATTTTTCAATTTGCCGCCACCACATAGAGGACAGCACTGTTCTCTCTGGATTAAAGATGGCGGATGACAGCTAACGAAATTGCCCGCATGATAGCAGCACAGTGCTCTATTGATTAAAGATGGCGGATGACAGCTGTCAAAAAAAGCACGTAGCTTTGTTCCCCAACAAGAGCACATAGAATTTTTCAAATTGCCGCCACCACATTTCAAAGGTATCTAGCTAAAGAGTACAGCACTGTGCTCTGTTGATTAAAGATGGTGGATGGTAGCTGTCAAAAAAGCACGTGAGTTTGTTTCCAAACAAGAGCACGTGGAATTTTTCAATTTGCCGCCACCACATAGAGGGCAGCACGGTGCTCTCTTGATTAAAGATGGCTGCTGTCACGTGGAATTGTCTGCTACCACAGGTATCTAGCTAAAGAGGGCAGCACTGAGGTTTGCGATGCAATATGGCTGCTGTCAAAAAGCATTTTTCAATTTATCCGCCACCACATTTCAAAGGTAAGTAGCTAAAGAGGGCAGCACTGTGCTCTATGGATTAAAGATGGCGGATGACGTCTGTCAAAAAACACGTGGCTTTGTTTACCTCGCGCTAGTTAGGTTAAGTTGGTAGCACTAAGGTTTAGACCCGTCAAGATGGCAGCACTGCCGATGACAGGTGACGAAAGAGGGCAGCACGGTGCTCAAAGATGGCGGATGGCAGCTGTCAAAAAGCATGTGGCTGTCAAAAAGCACGTGGCTTTGTTTACCTCTCGCTAGTTAGGTTAAGTTGGTACCACCGAGGTTTATTCCCGTCAAGATGGCAGTACTGAGGTTAGCGATGCGTTGTTGTCTGTCAAAAAGCACGTGGCTTTGTTTACAAATCTGTCAAAAAGCACGTGGCTGTCAAAAAACACGTGGCTTTGTTTACCTCATGCTAGTTAGGTTAAGTTGGCACTACTGAGGTTTAGGCCCGTCATGATGGCAGTACTGAGGTTTGCGATGCGTTGTTGTCTGTCAAAAAGCACGTGGCTTTGTTTACAAATCTGTCAAAAAGCACGTGGCTTTGTTTATCTCGAGCTAGTTAGGTTAAGTTGGCACTACTGAGGTTTAGGCCCGTCAAGATGGCAGTACTGAGGTTAGCGATGCGTTGTTGTCGATGACAGCTGTCAAAAAGCACGTGGCTTTGTTTACAAATTCAAATTTCGCGCTAGTTAGGTTAAGTTGGCAGTACTGTCGCGCTAGTTAGGTTAAGTTGGCAGTACTGGAAGAGGCCACTGGCTGAGGTGGAGGTGGCCACTGGGAGCCGGAGGTGGCGGTGGCGGCCGAACTGTCCAATTATACTACTAGCATCAAACATTTTAACTCTAAAGTTTATTCAAATACAATATCTGTACTGTATTTGGTTTATTGTCCTCAAAGATATATTTCCCGATTCAGAATAGTAAATTATTCGCATCCCTAGGGAATACGAAATTGTAACCTGAGGCGTGTCTAACCGTATTCAACAACAACAAGAAGTTCTTTCATTCCCACCTCCTATTGAGGTGGGCGGGCCGCAGCTCTTAGTAGCTCTTAGGCCGTGTAAATTTAAATGTAAAAGTGAAAATGAACATCTTGAGAGTATGTGCTGTACATACATAAAGGATTGGGAAGGAGGTGGGTTGGCGCAGAGGCAACCGAGACCACCCAAGGCGGGCCCCAGGGAGAGGCCGCACCACACCCGCCCACATGAACCCCCGTTATCCCCCATTTATTGATCAAAAACATATATGCAAGAATGCAGTTGACAACAAGTAATTCAAATTGAGAAATAGTATTGTGCTTGATAAAAGTCCATTTTGCTTGAAGTGACATAGATAAGAGCAGTATATAGGAGTAAGTCAACACATATTACACAACGAAAACGATCACTGGAAACTGTGGGCCACAAAGAAAACGTTCTCGTGCTAAGTCCTTGGGCACTATAGGAACAAAACGCAAAAGGCATAGCGGAGACTTACACGAACAAAGAGTAGAAATGACACTTAACTGGTAAGAATAATAAAAGGTATAATTATAACACACGTAAAGAGAATGATAAAGTTATGATAACAAGTAAGAGCTAAGGTAAATGAACAATCAAACAGTGACGTTAAGAAAAGTATGGGAGAAAATGAGTAAAGAGTACTGGCAACATTACGAGTAACGGATATTCAAGTGATGGCACGTTAGTGCCATGAAAACACTCAGTTAAACAGCTGGAGACAGTGCACCACTGCAGTCAGGAACATTGTAAACAAGTAATCTTATGTAATTAATATGCATTGTGGAGGGCAGTGGTGAGCAAATAGGGAAGCTACGTAACGGGAGGAGGAATGAGGTGGTAAGTTCCGGGTATCCGATTGTTATAAAAGATGTGGGTAGCTAAAGGGGAAAGTGCAAGCGCTTCAGTGATAGAGGAATTGTGGGTGGAATGACCAGTTTGGAGATATTTAAGACGAAGGTCGTGTAGGTGGGTCAGAATAGTAGGGAAGGAATAAAGAGGAAGAAAATCTATAGATGGTGTGAAGACGGTAGGCGATACGTAAAGCATGCCTATCCAGTTTAAGTAATTGAATGTAAAGACGACTGTCAGCCGGAAGCCAGGTCAATGAACCATAGGTGACGATAGGACGAATGAAGGATTGGTAGACTCGGAGTACTTGGGGCGGACGGAGACCCCAGGTACGACCGGTAAGAAGACGTAGAGCATAAAAACGGTGGAGGCAACGTTTATAGACGTGGTTAATATGATGATTGCATTTAAGGTTGTTTTGGAATTTAATGCCAAGGTACGTTAAGAAATTGATTTCGGATAAAACAGTATTATACATAGTGAGATGGACACGGTTCCGGGGTTGAGTAATACGGGATTTTTTTCGAAAAACAATGAGTTGGGTTTTGGTAGGGTTAATAGAAATGTGCCAGGAATTGAACCAAGTTTCAAGAATAGATAAATAAGTTTGGAGATATTTTGTTAACGTTTTAGTAGTGGGAGTAAGAGCTAAGATGGCGAGGTCGTCAGCATATTGATAAAGACGGAGGGGAGGATCAGGGTGAGGGATATCGTGAGTGTATAAGATACCTATAAAGAAGAGGAGAAAGGGACGATCCTTGGGCTACGCCAGCAGTAAGAGGGAAGGGATATGAAAGGGTGCCATCTATGTTAATTTGGGCCGTGCGGTATTTGAGATAATTGTACAAGAAGCGTATAAGCGTAATGGGAAGTGGGAGATGGCGAAGTTTATAGAGCAGGCCTGGATGCCAGACCGAGTCAAAGGCGCGGTTGACATCAAGGCAAACTTTTTTTTTTGCTAGTTGTTTTACGTCGCACCGACACAGATAGGTCTTACGGCGACGATGGGACAGGAAAGGGCTAGGAGTGGGAAGGAAGCGGCCGTGGCCTTAATTAAGGTACAGACCCAGCATTTGCCTGATGTGAAAATGGGAAACCACGGAAAACCATTTTCAGGGCTGCCGACAGTGGGGTTCGAACCTACTATCTCCCGAATACTGGATACTGGCCGCACTTAAGCGACTGCAGCTATCGAGCTCGGTCAAGGCAAACTAATGCAGCGGTTTTACGAGGTCGAAGAAATGAATGAAGGGATGCGGAGATATGAAAAAGATGTTCATGAGTGGAATGATGAGGGCGAAAACCTGCTTGAGAAGAAAGGAAGGAGACCTAATGAATCGAGATAGGAAGTAATCCGTCTACTTAAGATACCTTCGAGAATTTTACTGAGAACAGGAAGTAAGGAAATGGGGCGGTACGAATGTACAGTATATCAGAGGGAGGTTTGTGGGGTTTGAGAAATAGAAGGAGGGTTGCCTTACCCCCAATGAGCGGGGTAGGCACCAGTATAAAGTATAAAGGTATAAATAGTACTGATTAGATCAATAAGAATGGGAGGGGCTTCTTTGATATGCCGGTATGATATATGATCAGAGCCAGGGGAGGTGTTCTTTCTATGTTTCAAAAAATTACGAATATCAGAAGGTGTGATCGGAGCATTTAATGGATGGGTATAATCGACTTGGGGGAAATGTAGAAAGGAGGGTTGGAGGTCAGGTTGGTCAGGGTGAAAAAATTGATTAACGAGATGTTCGTCAGGATGTATAAAGTCGGGGTTCGAAGGAGAGAAAACTGTCCGAAAATAGTCCGCAAAGACGTCCGCTTTGTCCTTGTCCGTGCGGGGATGTGTCGGAGCATGTAAAATGGGGTAGGTAGGAAGAGACTTATTAGTTTTGGTAAGTTGGCGAAAAGTCGTCCAGAATTTGCGCGGTTCATGATAGTCAGCTAAGCCGTTACATTTATCAATCCAAAGTTTACGTTTAATAGCCTTGATATAAGAACGAGCATGTCGTAATGTGCGTCTATGGAGCTGTAACGTAGTCAGGTCTTTGGTACGGATATATGAATTATAGTAGTCGTGAGCGAGGTGGAGGAGACGTAAAGCCTGAGGTGGGATAGGAGGTTTAGAAGGGTGGTAAGAGTGGCGGGGAATGTGGACATTATCAGAAACTATAATAGCGCGTTCGATAGTATCAATGAGGGAGTAAAAATGAAATGGCGTATGGCTTTTAGTGCCGGGAGTGTCCGAGGACATAATGAGGGAGTAAAGGGCTGGTATGGAGGTAGGGGGTGAGGTACCTTGGAGCAAGTCTTCAATAGTAGTGCGATAATTCTGCCAGTTTGTATGTGAAAAACGACGGGTAGGAGGAGGGCGGGGAGGGGAAATACGGGAACGAGGATAAATACCAGGAAGAGTAAGGAGGGCTGGAGCATGATCGCTTTTCAGAGGAACTAGTTGTTGAATAGTGGGGGAAGAAGTCAAAGAGGGAGAAAGGAAAAGGACATCGGGAGTGGATTGGTTAGCAGGTAAGGTATGAAAAGGGAAAGGATAACGTATACCCCGGATATTGTGACATAAGTCTGTAAATTCGCGATGTTGAGTGGGAGAATAGGAGGTTATATTAATATCGGCTAAAATTATATAATCTGTAAAGGTAGAATCTATGTGTTTGATAAAAGCCGTAGGAGCTGAGTGACCACGTGTGGGATAAAGAGTAGCAATAGTAAGCGATTTCTGAGGAGTGAGTATTTCTAATATGAGGTATTCGGAAAAGTTATTAGGAAAGGTAAAATAATGTTGAATAACGGTGTATGTTCTACGGTCGCCAATGGCGACGCCACTGCGACCTTGACCAGGACGGTCAGCGCGGTATATGACAAATGGAGCAAGTTTCGGGTGGAATGCAGGCGTCAGGAAAGTTTCATTAAGTACAAATACATCCGGGGTATACATGGAGAGGGACCTATCCAGAAGCGGGAGGTTGGCGGGAACTGATCTTATATTAACACTAGCTGATGTACCCGCGCTTCGCTACGGGATTCTCAGAAAGACTGACCTTGTGGATTTCATAACTGAAATAAACAAAGGCCATTCCTTTTGCTAGTTGCTTTACGTCGCACCGACACAGATACGTCTTATGGCGACGATGGGAGAGGAAAGCGCTAGGAGTGGGAAGGAAGCGGCCGTGGCCTTAATTAAGGTACAGCCCCAGCATTTGCCTGGTGTGAAAATGGGAAACCACGGAAAACCATTTTCAGGGCTGCCGACAGTGGGGTTCGAACCTACTATCTCCCGAATACTGGATACTGGCCGCACTTAAGCAACTGCAGCTATCGAGCTCGGTAAAGGCCATTACAAAAACGTCAGTAGGAAAGTAGCGATGTTATAATAATAATAATAATAATAATAATAATAATAATAATAATAGTATAATATACGGGTTCGGCCGCCACCGCCACCTCCGGCTCTCGGGAGAGGCCTCCTCCTCAGCCAGTGGCCTCCTCCTCCTCAGCCAGTGGCCTCCCAGTGGCCACCTCCTCCTCCTCCTCAGCCAGTGGCCTCCCAGTGGCCTCCTCCACCTCAGCCAGAGGCCTCTTCCAGTGCTGCCAACTTAACCTAACTAGCGCGAGATAAACAAAGCCACGTGCTTTTTGACAGACAACAACGCACCGCTAACCTCAGTACTGGCATCTTGACGGGCCTAAACCTCAGTAGTGCCAACTTAACCTAACTAGCTCGAGATAAACAAAGCCACGTGCTTTTTGACAACCACGTGCTTTTTGACAGATTTGTAAACAAAGCCACGTGCTTTTTGACAGACAACAACGCATCGCAAACCTCAGTACTGCCATCATGACGGGCCTAAACCTCAGTAGTGCCAACTTAACCTAACTAGCATGAGGTAAACAAAGCCACGTGTTTTTTGACAGCCACGTGCTTTTTGACAGATTTGTAAACAAAGCCACGTGCTTTTTGACAGACAACAACGCATCGCTAACCTCAGTACTGCCATCTTGACGGGAATAAACCTCGGTGGTACCAACTTAACCTAACTAGCGAGAGGTAAACAAAGCCACGTGCTTTTTGACAGCTACATGCTTTTTGACAGCTGCCATCCGCCATCTTTGAGCACCGTGCTGCCCTCTTTCGTCACCTGTCATCGGCAGTGCTGCCATCTTGACGGGTCTAAACCTTAGTGCTACCAACTTAACCTAACTAGCGCGAGGTAAACAAAGCCACGTGCAGCTGTCATCCGCCATCTTTAATCCATAGAGCACAGTGCTGCCCTCTTTAGCTACTTACCTTTGAGGCGGATAATTTGAAAAATGCTTTTTGACAGCAGCCATCTTGCATCGCAAACCTCAGTGCTGCCCTCTTTAGCTAGATACCTGTGGTAGCAGACAATTCCACGTGACAGCAGCCATCTTTAATCAAGAGAGCACCGTGCTGCCCTCTATGTGGTGGCGGCAATTTGAAAAATTCTATGTGCTCCCGTTGGGAAACAAAGCCACGTGCTTTTTTTGACAGCTGTCATCCGCTATCTTTAATCAATAGAGCACTGTGCTGCTATCATGCGGGCAATTTCGTTAGCTGTCATCCGCCATCTTTAATCCAGAGAGAACAGTGCTGCCCTCTATGTGGTGGCGGCAAATTGAAAAATTCCACGTGCTCTTGTTTGGAAACAAATTCACGTGCTATTTTCTGACAGCTGTCATCCGCCATCTTTGAGAACAGTGCTGCCCTCTATGTGGTGACGGCGAATTCCACGTAGAAACAAAGCCATGTGCAGCTGTCATCCACCATCTTTAATCACCGTGCTGCCCCGGTGACGGCAAATTCCACGTAGAAACAAAGCCATGTGCTTTTTTGACAGCTGTCATCCGCCATCTTTAATCACCGTGCTGCCCCGGTGACGGCAAATTCTAAATGCTTTACAAACCCATGTGCTTTTCTGACAGAGCTGTCATCCACCATCTTTAATCACCGTGCTGCCCCCGGTGACGGCAAATTCCACGTGCTCTTGTTTGGAAACAAAGCTTTTAATCCAGAGAGAACAGTGCTGCCCCGGTGGCGGCAAATTCTACGTAGAAACAAAGCCATGTGCTTTTCTGACAGCTGTCATCCGCCATCTTTAATCACCGTGCTGCCCCGGTGACGGCAAATTCTAAATGCTTTACAAACCCATGTGCTTTTCTGACAGAGCTGTCATCCACCATCTTTAATCACCGTGCTGCCCCCGGTGACGGCAAATTCCACGTGCTCTTGTTTGGAAACAAAGCTTTTAATCCAGAGAGAACAGTGCTACCCTGGTGGCGGCAAATTCTATGTGCTTTACAAACCTATGTGCTTTTTTGACAAAAAAAAAATTCTGCTCTCGAGATACTTACCGAACTATACTTACGAAACTGCTCATCACCTTCTTTCTTCTTCTATGAGTAATAAACAAAAACTCTATCTTGCAAATAAGGAGCGGGAGGAAGGTGATACCTAACCTAAAATAAAAGAATATGCTAATTCTACATTATTTATTTACATCTTGTATGTACACGTTTTATCTCGAATCATTTTACCCTAGCGTACTTCTCGATGCAATTCTTGAATGTACAAGTTTAAACTTGCCGTACTACACTCTCAGCGTACCTCTTTGTGATGTAAGACAGCGTAACGTGAGTACACACACCTCTAGCATAATGTTTATGTAAAGTAGTACTTATCAATACTACTATGCCCCCAGGCTAGCGTGTTGGTAGAATTTGGGATGACAAACCGTTTACAATCATCGCTATTAAGGGCTACTTTACTAATTAAATGAGTGTACAACTGGTGCTTCTTGCTTCTAATGACAGACATTTGCTTATGCAAAACAGGTGGATTACTTTTAATGCAATTGTTATAGTTTTCAAAACTTAGCTGATTCTGAACGACATTCTTTTTAACCCCCTTCAATCTCTTTATTTGTAATTCATTTAAGAGTTTTATGCAATATGACTTAGATTTAGTACCTACAAATGAATCGATAATATTCCCAGCACATTCATCTTTCATTTTACCTAGAACCTTTTTGTTCACTAGCGGTAGATGATATTGATTATCTGCAGGATAGTTACTTGTATCAAACCTACCCAAGTCAGGCTTTATATCATTGTAATAGTCATCAGTTTTGATTTGATAAATAAACGAATCGGTATCTGTGTAGAGCAATTGCGCATTATGCGCGTACTTCTTCATCATATAATCGTAATGGAATTCATACATGAGTGTTTTAGCCAATTCAAGTACTGTGAAGCCGACGTAGGTAGGTTTGTCATACTTAACCTTGACACGATTCATCTGTATAATAACTAAATTCTCGTGTATGATGGTGCAGCTGTGGAAATTTGGTTTACTTATTAAATAGTTAGCACCATACCTTTTCTTAATATTATCCCAGTTTGTAATCAATTTTACATCAACGCGTTTGTCAACATTCTCCATAGTCTTACCAAACACACTGTTATTCATGAGCTTGTAGAAATCTTTTTCAAACTCGTTAACCGCATTCGTTCTTAAATTATTGTTCAGATCGATATATGGCTTTAGCCACGGTGACTGATTAAATTCTAGTACGCGATGAATTTTGGATAACTTCAAACCATGCTGCAAACACTGTTTTAAATTTCGGTAATGAATGATATACTTAGATTTATCGCATAAATTAGCAATGAGCATTTTCGTCGTTGATGCAGTGTACGGGGACTTCATATTTTCAGGGCAGAACGGTAGGTCATTATGAGAAGTGTGTAACTCTTTCGGATACTGTAAGTCAACTTCGAGGAAATAACCTTTATCAGCTTCATCACCTAGGGCGTGTAGCTGTAAAGCATCAATTTCGCACTGCGTCAGCCAGCGGAAACCACTCACCGGTAGATGCTGACTCATCGCCCACCCATACTGATTATTAGCATCCAGATAAACGATATACTGAGATTCCTGACTGGAATCGAAACTCGGCATGTACTTATTATTAGCACTCGAATACCGGCCGCTGCACTGACTCAGACCGCCTCGAATGGATGCTTTTATAAAGTGCACCATATCGATATCCGTTAGCAGCTCCAAATTCACACGCGTGTATTTTAACATCGCGTCCCAACTTAACCCAGGTGCAGTAAAATACTGACATGGGTCAAGGCTGTAGGTGTTCATGCAAACACAGCGAAAATTTTCAAAAACATCAGCTAACAAAAGTACATCTGTCTTTAAATATAAATCGGAGTATTCACCCAGCGTTTGAATGTGGAACTGCTCCCAGATATGTTGTGCATGTAAATAGTCATCATCACTAATATCTGCTGAATTCAGCGAGCTGTAAAAGGATTGTTTCGATGGTAAGGCACGTTCTTCGAGGCGGTCTAAGCAGTCGAGATATTCGTAACAAAAAACACCCTTACGCCGAAGTAAATTAAACTGCGCTTCTTCAGGGAAAACGCGTCGAATTTCTGTAAATTGTTCAGGCTGTAAATGACTAGAAAGTTTATCGAGGCTACTCGCCATAAAGCGAAACGAGTCAAGGAATCTCAGTTTTATAGAATGCTCAGCATCTACTTTTACAGACTTTGCAAACGCAATGTACCGCTCTTTATTCTGAGGGATTATATCTACTTTTTCATCTGAAGCTCCAAATTGTGAAATGATGAAATGAGAGTCGTAACCGGATAAGTTATGAAAAATTACAGGGATAAATTTAGGAACTCTATACTTAAGATTACAGCTATAATGAGCGGCACATCTGTAGAAACCAGTTAAATGATCATGATCAAAAACTTTAGGGTTATTTTCGGAAAATTCCCCATCACAAATGCTACACTTTGTAGCACGTTCATGATCATTTAACTGAATGTCGGTGAGTGGCTTCATAGGAATATTACTATTCAGAATACGACCGAGACGAACTGCATCACTTTCAAGTCTTTCTAAAAATACTTTAGCAGCATCATGTCCTCGATACAGCTCTAACTTGTTAAGCGTACTATCGTAACTACACTTGATGTAATACGCAAAGCTATACGGGACATGCATGTGCGTAGTATTAGTGAAAGAGTTGTCAGGATTAGGTGAGCATGTGTTGCATGGCGTGAGGATGGCTTCAAAGTCTGCATAAATCACGAACGGTACCCACATCTGCTTGTGAAAATTTGTAAATTTTAAAACATTATTGCCTGTAGTAGGTATCTCTGTACGTACATGATTGCAGTCATTCTTGGAATGCTTCGTTAACTGATCTTCATTTCTGAAATACTGCAAGCATCCATCACATAGCCACTTTTTACACTTATCTTTTGACAACTGACTGCTAACAAGTCTACTCAGATTTTTAATCCAGCAAAAGTGGCTATTCTCACTGTTTTCAATATAGAGTAAATTAACGTGAGTACTCTTCTTATGACATGTATAATACAGAGGACCTACTACAGACTTTTTCTCTACACCATACACATTGATACTAATGTTATTTAGTTCCTCAAAGCGCTTAATATCCTTTATCTGCACAGGAAATTCTATACTATCGAAATTTAGCTGCGTTGAATAGTGTGGATAGGATGATGTTCTATACGCTACATTCGATTTAGCAGGATTTAAAGCCGACATCACCGCCCATGCAAAACATGCTTCGTCATTGTTTTGGATGTTTACAACAGCTTCTTTTCGCTGAATCCATGTCGGCAGCTCGATGTGCGAAGATCCACGCATAGGATTGTACTTATTGATGTTAACTTCTAGATACATTATTTCAACTAAAGCCCACCCTGATTCCTTTTCCTGAAATTCCTCGCTCTTAGTTGAAATAATGTTAGAGACATCCCTAAGTACATCACCAAAATTAGTCGACTGACTTATGACAAAATTCTTCGTATTAAATGATTTAATGTCCGTTATTTCGGATTCATCCGTGCTTTTAATGTACAAGGCGAAAAGTTCAAAATTAACTTTAAATAAACTATGATTGGACAAAGATTTAGCAAGAAGCTGTTGTACATCCGGTTGAACGCAATTTAAAAAGTTTGAAGTGCTCTGAAACTTTTGACTGGTGCGAATTCGGTAACTAGCAATCCTACTTTTAAATGCTGTATTAATTTCCTCGATGTTTGCGTTACTACCACTTCTACACGCATTATTTTTATGCGCATTACTCCGTAAGTGCCCCTGAAAATGCGAAGATGGTACATCAGTGTTACAGTGCTCGCAGTGAATAGTTTGAAGTTCATTTTTCCTAGGTTTTTTACTACTAGTACTTTCTACAGCTACATCAGTAGCTGCACGCTTTTTCCCTACTACTACCTGAGGGCAAGTAGATATTTGATGTACCTCTGCTAAGTGAGCCTGGTATTGCTCTACATTAGCGAAGTACAGCCCGCAAACATCACATAAAGCAGATGTTATGCTAGGGTGTTTTGCTTTTATATGACGTGCGAGGTTATCCTGTCTTGCGAACGTTGCCTTACACTGTTCGCAGGGGAACATAGTAGGGTTATAGTCGCAAGCAGATAGCTGATGATGTTTTGTTTTTACATGGCGTGCAAGGCTGTCACGTCTTGTGAACATTGCCTTACACAGCTCGCATGGGAACATAGTGTCTTCTCTTTCTTCGAATAAAGTGTTTAGGTGAACAGCGTATGCAACAAGTTCTGAAAAGAGAACAACCAATAGAGATTAGCCTAAAGTTGTGATGTTCAACCTATAGAGGTTGGACATGGCTGTGAGTTAGGCCTATAGCATGAGGATTGAAGAGAACGACTAAAGTTACGATGTTCGGAAGAAACCAAGTTTAAGCCTGTTGAGGACGGACATAGCTATGTACGCACCTCGTCTATAGTACGTAGGTTGAAGAGAACAATTATTTATGAATAGCTTAAAGTTACGGAAGAAACCAAGTTTAAGCCTGTTGAGGACGGACATAGCTATGTACGCACCTCGTCTATAGTATGTAGATTAAAGAGAACAAGTATTTATCAATAGACTAAAGTTACGATGTTCGGAAGAAACCAAGTTTAAGCCTGTTGAGGACGGACATAGCTATGTGTACGTGTTTGAAATTATACCACGTCTATAGTATGTAGATTAAAGAGAACAACTATTTATCAATAGACTAAAGTTACGATGTTCGGAAGAAACCAAGTTTAAGCCTGTTGAGGACAGACATAGCTATGTACGCACCTCGTCTATAGTATGTAGATTAAAGAGAACAACTATTTATCAATAGACTAAAGTTACGATGTTCGGAAGAAACCAAGTTTCAACCTGTTGAGGACAGACATAGCTACGTGTGCGTGTTTGAAATTATACCACGTCTATAGTATGTTGATTAAAGAGAACAACTATTTATCAATAGACTAAAGTTACGATGTTCGGAAGAAACCAAGTTTAAGCCTGTTGAGGACGGACATAGCTATGTACGCACCACGTCTATAGTATGTAGATTAAAGAGAACAACTATTTATCAATAGACTAAAGTTACGATGTTCGGAAGAAACCAAGTTTAAGCCTGTTGAGGACAGACATAGCTATGTACGCACCTCGTCTATAGTATGTAGATTAAAGAGAACAACTATTTATCAATAGACTAAAGTTACGATGTTCGGAAGAAACCAAGTTTCAACCTGTTGAGGACAGACATAGCTACGTGTGCGTGTTTGAAATTATACCACGTCTATAGTATGTTGATTAAAGAGAACAACTATTTATCAATAGACTAAAGTTACGATGTTCGGAAGAAACCAAGTTTAAGCCTGTTGAGGACGGACATAGCTATGTACGCACCTCGTCTATAGTATGTAGATTAAAGAGAACAACTATTTATCAATAGACTAAAGTTACGATGTTCGGAAGAAACCAACTTTCAACCTGTTGAGGACAGACATAGCTACGCGTGCGTGTTTGAAATTATACCACGTCTATAGTATGTAGGTTGAAGAGAACAATTATTTATGAATAGCTTAAAGTTACAGAAGAAACCAAGTTTCAGCCCGTTAAGGGCAGACATAGCTATGTACGCACCTCGTCTATAGCGTGAGGATTAAAGAAAATAACTATTTGTCAATAGACTGAAGTTACGATGTTTTAGAAGAAACCAAGTTTCAGCCTGCTGAGGTCAGACATAGCTATGCGTGCGTGTTTGAAATTATAAGATTAACCTCTTCTATGACATGCAGATTAAAGAAAATAACTATTTGTCAATAGACTAAAGTTACGATGTTTTAGAAGAAACCAAGTTTCAACCCGTTGAGGGCAGACATAGCTATGTGTACGTGTTTGAAATTATACCACGTCTATAGTATGCAAGAACAACTATTTATGATTAGCTTAAAGTTACGATGTTCGGAAGAAACCAAGTTTCAGCCTGTTGAGGGCAGACATAGCTATGTACGCACCTCGCGTGAGGATTAAAGAGAACAACTATTTATCAATAGACTAAAGTTAAGATGTTTTAGAAGAAACCAAGTTTCAATGAATAGAGGTCAGACATACCTTAAAATCTTCGCGCTGCAAACTGTTACTCGGATGAATAAAATGCGTGCGTTCAAGCCTGAAACTTGAATGATAATATTCTAGTCGAATCTAAAAAGAAAAGAATAAACATATATGAATGCAGTGTAGGGTACATCATCTAACCTAATTATCTTTTCAACTCAAAGTTCGAAAACATACCTTAAAAAAATTGAATGTGCTGCAGACTGTTACTCGGATGAATAAAATGCGTACTTTCAAGCCTGTAACTCGAACGGTACCTAAAAAGAAAAGAACAAACATATATGAATGTAGTGTAGGGTGTATCAGCTAGCCTAGTTATCTTTACAACTCAAAGTTCGAAAACATACCTTAAAAATGCATGTGCTGCAGACTGTTACTCGGATGAATAAAATGCGTACTTTCAAGCCTGTAACTCGAACGGTACCTAAAAGAAAAGAACAAACATATATGAATGTAGATGTCTAGCGTAGAAGTTGCTTTGCAAAAAAAGTAACTAACAGTTCTACCTTACCTTAAGATAAAGGCTGAAGAATAATATTCACAGCAGACGGGAGATGTGTACGTGATAAACGCATACAGAGAACTGTAAGCACTTCACGCAGACTGCGGTGAGTAAATATGCTGCTTGTTACCAAGCGGATGTGAAAAAATCGCTGAGCTCACAACTGCAGTACAGTCGGAACGAATGCAACAAGAGCACTCCTGTAGTCCCGCAGGCTGACGTATTTAAGCCGGAATCGAACCTCCTGTTGACGCCGAGGTGTCAGAATTTAAGAGTTCGAGCCTTGGAAAGTTAGCGTGTGATCCTCGACTTCTCGAGGGTACATCCGCGGTATTCCTTACCTGTAGGTATTGAGCTAAAGCTAGATCATGTAATGACGATCGCGCAGGCCCCTCGCCTAGCATTTACGGCTTCTAGTTCGAACCCGCTATCCCCGAAGTAGCGAGAATGATTGAAGAGTGTTTGAGGGTGATTCATTCGTCGGATGGAGGCGTTAAGCTATGTGCAGGCTTCTTCTAGTCGGGGTACGCGATTCAAATCCTAGCAACTTATACCATCGGGAAGGGCATCTAGCTAGATCATGTTATGACGATCGCACAGGTCCCTCGCCTAACATTTACAGCTTCCAGTTCGAACCCGCTATCTTCCGAAGTAGCGAGAATGATTGAAGAGTGTTTGAGGTGATTCATTTGTCGGATGGAGGCGTTAAGCTGGCTTCTCCGGTAGGAGTAGGCTATGTTGTAATGTTCGGAAGAAACAAAGTTTGGAACTTACATAGGCTAAATGCTACACATTCCGTGGCAGAGCCGGGAATCGAACTCGGTCGAAAATGATTTTTTGAGTACAAGAGTGTTGATGCTGATTCATTTGTCGGATGGAGGCAATAAGCCTTGTGCAGGCTTCTTCAGTGGAGTAGGCTATGTATCGGTACCGGGGTATCTAGTTATAAAACCCGCTACAACAAATTTATCATGTATACTGCGATTTAAAATCCTAGTCAGGAAGGGCAGCCGGTCGTATGGTGTGAGGCGGGGTGTGCAAAAAAGCCAGCATTAAGTAAGGGCTGTTGATAGGAGGCGTTAAACTATGTGCAAGCTCCTTCACCAGGAGAAGCCTACATGCCGGTACCGTGCAGGTTCTTTCGATAGGAGTAGGCACTGTGTGTGTTTTAACCTCTCCGTACAATCATGATAGTTTACGTTAGGAACTTACATAGGCTAAATGCTACACATTCCGTGGCAGAGCCAGGAATCGAACTCGGACCTCCGAGGGTAGCAGCTAACTACTACACCACAGAGGAGGACTATTTCAGAATATTTTACAACCTTAATTAGTACTGTGTTTTAAGAGCTTGAATGGCGCTCAGCTGAGAAGACGTTCGCGAGTTACAAGTCGCTTATCAGTGTCCTCGCTCAAGGTCGAGCCGGAAGATACGTGTACAATTTCAGCTAACACATGCATTCCACACAACTCGCTCAGAATGACTGTGCCGATACTTCGAGGACTGTAGAACAAATCTATAGCCTACAGTATGCATGCCTCTCACCCGGTAGTCTCGGGTTCGATTCTCTTGGGAATAAAAGTGTGTTTAAATCACATGAATGTGTTGAGTTGTCCTTCCTGATGCAAAACCAGCAGTATCTAACCTCATACACTATAGTTTTCAACCGGTTGCCCCTTCCTGGCAACTCGGATTAAGAATCTGTTTTACAACGTCTAACACGGGGAATCGGGGATTTACAGCTAGATGCACTTCTTAGATTTTAAATCACGAACTATTGTTTTACGGCCGGATGCCCTTCCTGACGCAAAACTAAGATTTTTAAATCACAAGAATTTGTTTTAAGACTAGTCGCCCTTCCTGATGCAAAACTGGCAGTATCTAGCCTCTCACGTCATACACTATTGTTTCGACCGGTTGCCCTTCCTGACGTCAAAGAACTCGGATTAAGAATCTGTTTTACAACTTCTAACATGAGAATCGGGGATTTACAGCTTAAAGATGACGGATGACAGCTGTCAAAAAAGCACATAGGTTTGTAAAGCACGTGGAATTTGCCGCCACCGGGGCAGCACGGTGATTAAAGATGGCGGATGACAGCTGTCAAAAAAGCACATGGCTTTGTTTCTACGTAGAATTTGCCGCCACCGGGGCAGCACTGTTCTCTCTGGATTAAAAGCTTTGTTTCCAAACAAGAGCACGTGGAATTTGCCGTCACCGGGGGCAGCACGGTGATTAAAGATGGTGGATGACAGCTCTGTCAGAAAAGCACATGGGTTTGTAAAGCATTTAGAATTTGCCGTCACCGGGGCAGCACGGTGATTAAAGATGGCGGATGACAGCTGTCAAAAAAGCACATGGCTTTGTTTCTACGTGGAATTTGCCGTCACCGGGGCAGCACGGTGATTAAAGATGGTGGATGACAGCTGCACATGGCTTTGTTTCTACGTGGAATTCGCCGTCACCACATAGAGGGCAGCACTGTTCTCAAAGATGGCGGATGACAGCTGTCAGAAAATAGCACGTGAATTTGTTTCCAAACAAGAGCACGTGGAATTTTTCAATTTGCCGCCACCACATAGAGGGCAGCACTGTTCTCTCTGGATTAAAGATGGCGGATGACAGCTAACGAAATTGCCCGCATGATAGCAGCACAGTGCTCTATTGATTAAAGATAGCGGATGACAGCTGTCAAAAAAAGCACGTGGCTTTGTTTCCCAACGAGAGCACATAGAATTTTTCAAATTGCCGCCACCACATAGAGGGCAGCACGGTGCTCTCTTGATTAAAGATGGCTGCTGTCACGTGGAATTGTCTGCTACCACAGGTATCTAGCTAAAGAGGGCAGCACTGAGGTTTGCGATGCAAGATGGCTGCTGTCAAAAAGCATTTTTCAAATTATCCGCCTCAAAGGTAAGTAGCTAAAGAGGGCAGCACTGTGCTCTATGGATTAAAGATGGCGGATGACAGCTGCACGTGGCTTTGTTTACCTCGCGCTAGTTAGGTTAAGTTGGTAGCACTAAGGTTTAGACCCGTCAAGATGGCAGCACTGCCGATGACAGGTGACGAAAGAGGGCAGCACGGTGCTCAAAGATGGCGGATGGCAGCTGTCAAAAAGCATGTAGCTGTCAAAAAGCACGTGGCTTTGTTTACCTCTCGCTAGTTAGGTTAAGTTGGTACCACCGAGGTTTATTCCCGTCAAGATGGCAGTACTGAGGTTAGCGATGCGTTGTTGTCTGTCAAAAAGCACGTGGCTTTGTTTAGAAATCTGTCAAAAAGCACGTGGCTGTCAAAAAACACGTGGCTTTGTTTACCTCATGCTAGTTAGGTTAAGTTGGCACTACTGAGGTTTAGGCCCGTCATGATGGCAGTACTGAGGTTTGCGATGCGTTGTTGTCTGTCAAAAAGCACGTGGCTTTGTTTACAAATCTGTCAAAAAGCACGTGGTTGTCAAAAAGCACGTGGCTTTGTTTATCTCGAGCTAGTTAGGTTAAGTTGGCACTACTGAGGTTTAGGCCCGTCAAGATGCCAGTACTGAGGTTAGCGGTGCGTTGTTGTCTGTCAAAAAGCACGTGGCTTTGTTTATCTCGCGCTAGTTAGGTTAAGTTGGCAGCACTGGAAGAGGCCTCTGGCTGAGGTGGAGGAGGCCACTGGGAGGCCACTGGCTGAGGAGGAGGAGGAGGTGGCCACTGGGAGGCCACTGGCTGAGGAGGAGGAGGCCACTGGCTGAGGAGGAGGCCTCTCCCGAGAGCCGGAGGTGGCGGTGGCGGCCGAACCCGTATATTATACTACTAATAATAATAATAATAATAATAATAATAATAATAATAATAATAATAATAATAATAATAATAATAATTTCGCGTGGCTATTTCTAGCCGGGTGCAGCCCTTGCAAGGCAGGCCCTCCAAAGAGGGTGGGCGGCAACTGCTATGTGTAGGTAACTGCGTGTTATTGTGGTGGAGGATAGTGTTATGTGTGGTGTGTGAGTTGCAGGGATGTTGGGGACAGTACGAACACCCAGTCCCCGAGCCAAGGGAATTAACCATTTAAGTTTAAAATCACCGACCCGGCCGGGAATCAAACCCGGGACCTCTGGACCAAAGACCAGCACGCTAATCATTTAGCCATGTAGCTGGACAATGTTATCATATAAAATACTCGATCAAATTAAAAACCGCACATTTTCTCACTTTTAACGAACAGTACTACGGTGCCGATCTAACAGTTCAAAGTTCCAGAGATGGAATGACCAGGCCACAGACATCCGTCATTACTCCTCTGCCGTAATTCTCTTAAATATGCAAACTCCTCATAGCAATCAGTGCATCAGAGTACGGATTGAACAGCTCGAATGCTATGATGAACCAGTGTGTTATGTACCAGTAGTATCAGAAAATGTATGAACCAGAGGAATGGCATGCTAAAGAAGAAAGTTATCTAACTCCCCAGCTACTTCCCGCCAATATTCAGGCAGGCTGTTACACTCGGTACGACCGGGCGAGTTGGCCGTGTGGTTAGGGGCGCGCAGTTGTGAGCTTGCATCCGGTGGATTCGAACCCCACTATCGGCAACCCTGAAGAAGGTATTCCTTGGCTTCCTATTTTCACACCAGGCAAATGCTGGGGCTGTATCTTAATTAAGGTCAAGGCCGCATCCTTCATACACCTAGCCTTTTCCTATCCCATCGTCGCCATAAGACCTACCTGTGTCGGTGCGACGTAAGGCAATTTTCATCCTAACTATCGTAGATGTGTGGCAACAGAAGACACAATGCCCACCACAACAAACAATGGTCAATGTAATGTTATTATTGAACAATGTTACGCGCTTTCAATATTGTAGGCCTTCACATTTAGTTTTCTTCCGACTCTGAAATACCACTCTTATCATAGTCGGTACGATAAAATTGAATAAAACATAAATGTTCGGAAATTGTATTCTTTATAACTTTTGTTATGTAGTACTTTTCGATAGGACCAATAATATAGGTATTTAAAAAATTAAATGTTAGGCGTCTTCCCCTAAACTACAATTTCATACAGGGTGCATAAAAATGTTTATAGTTTAGACTGTAGTTTCTTATTCCTCGACTCTATATACCAACTTTCATTAAATTCTGTTAACCCATTTTCTCGTGGCTCGGTGTTGATATGGACTTGCCAACAAAAATACAAATTCATGAATATCTGTGTTATCAAAGCCGGTGCGGTAACAATGTATGACATAAATGATCGGAAATTTAATTCTGTACAACTTTAATTATGTAGTATTTATCGATAGGACCACTAATAATATAAATATTTGATGCTTAAATTTTAGGCCTTCCCCTAAACTACCATTTCACTCAGCGTGAGTAAAATGATTTATAGCCTAGATTGTAGGGGCTCATCCCCCGACTTCTCATACCGATTTTCATTAAATTCTCTTCAGCCGTTTTCTTGTGATGCATGTACATACGTACATACAGACAGATAGACAGACAGAAATTACGGAAAAGTAAAAAGTGCATTTCCTTGTTGCTATGGACATGACCGATACAGAAATACAATTCTTTTCAAATTCTGAGCAATGTACAGACAAAACTTATTTTATATATAGATAATAAACCTTGAATTTAGCGCATAAAATGTACCGTACTTAGAGGAAAGAATGCAAAATGCATTCGACTCCCCGAGTACGCCACATCTACGTGAGTATTAAGCACCAACCGTGCCGCTAACTGGATTTGGGAAAGAATATGGGGACGGTAATGGGGAAGGATGTTCTGCAAGACCATCGTTACAAAACGAATGATGTTTTCAGAAGTAGGGGGAAGGAGAGCAGTATTGGATTGAGTATTAGGCAGATCATGCGATTGGACAGGTTCGGCAGTTTCAGCCTTAGAAGGTTCAGGGAGTGGTTTAGTCTTACATTTATAACTGAATGAGGGGTGATCAAGGTTGCAGTTAATACACTTGGGAGTAGATTTGTTGGGACACACTTGTGTAGAAAGCTCCTGACTAGAGCAGATGGCACATACCTCAGGATGAACACAGGGAGCTCCGGGAGCGTGATCGTAACGTTGACATTTCTGGCATCGGATCCGTTGCTGAGGCGCAGACCTCGATGGCTCCACCCTGTGGCGCCGGCCGTAGAGCATCGCGCCGTCTCACAACAGCGCGTCCAGCGTCGGGGCGGTCTTCGTCAGGATACGAACCAAGGACGTGGGACCGGTTGCATTCCTGGTGCGGACGACTCGGAAGACATCGAGGCTCTCCTGGTGGAGTTGGTCGAGAATTTCACCATCTGTATAGTCCCGGTCCACCCCATAAGCCACCACAGACATGATGGGAGCTGCGCGGGTAGGTGGTTCGGGGCGATGAGCGGGGCTGCGCATGGACATGTTGATAGCTTTGGCGTGTGGTACCAGTCTAGTAGTTCCGATGAGATTCGTAAAATGGTATAATACGGCTTGCTGGTTTTGATGTTAAAGCCCCCATCACGGCCGCGTTGGATTTCGATGTTAAATTCTTGATAGTTCGGCGTATAGGAACACAATACATTGTAGAGCTTCTTGACATTTGAATGGGTATCGTCAAGGTCTTTAAGCTTCATAAGGAAAAATGCCGGCTGGATCGTAGCCTTGCAGGATTGATCAATGGCACTTCTGTTACGTATGTTAGGTGGTAAAGCTGGGTTCAAAGCAGCCTGAGCATAAGTCTTCATGCGGCCAGGCATAAACTGCGGAGGCGGCGGCAGTCTAGAAGTGGTTGGAGATAACTGGGAAAGTGGTGCGATGCCCAGCGAATGGTCAGAAGTGGCCCTTTGAGCAGAACCTCTATCAGGAGACGACGAGCGACTAGAGCCAGGAGAAACAGCAGGCTGAGTACCCGGAACATTTCGAATCTTCTTACGTCCACCGGTAGCATCAGAAGCATCGGAGTCCGTCCGGCGTCGAGGCTGCTTGGTCTGGGTGACATCCATGTCCGACGTCGGAGGTCAATCTGCCAAGTGCGATGAAGGTGATGAACTCATGGTGTAGCTTCCGTCTGGTCTGGAAATTCGTATGGAGATGTCGTCGTCGATAGTAACGGGGTCGATCATTAGCCGATAACTGAGAGTGTCCGTATTCTAAAATTAGCTTTCCCATATCGGTAACATTTATTTACCTCAAGGGAGAAAGTGCCCTAAAGAGCATGAAGAGCAACGGCCACTGATACACGAGGAAGTTGTAACCCCCCACCCTTTAAACAGAAGCGATTTCGTGATCGAAGCCTCCACGTGGCACTACAGGGTGATACAAAAAATTGGTTACAAAAACATATTACTGGAGATCTCCAATATCAATGTCAATGATTAAGAAAATAATTGCCTCTTCAGTGAGTCCTGAAAATACTTTAAAATATAACTTCATCAAAAATAAAACACAAATTTTTACATAATTTTTACAACAAAAGTTTAGTCGAATTCTTCAAAAAATGTTAGTTCCTTAGTTTCTTTTGTCAAGTCAAAAATGATTCCGCCGCCTATCAACTCACCACTCAAGTCAAAAATGATTCCGCCGACTATCAACTCACCACCGGTGACAGAAGTAAACGTTGGAGTGAAGAAGATAACACCAGTCTTTTACAACAAAAATGTTAGGCTATTGAACGTGAATGCGAAAGGTACGGTACCGGTATCGTATTAGAATTCTCAAAAGCTACCGTACTGTAGATATTCCATCGATATGAAAGTGACGAGTGACCTAGAAGTGCAAGTGTATTTTAAAATGATTGCTTTACCAACAGATAAAGTTGATATTAGGACTTTAAAGACAAGACGACTTGAATTGTGACATTAGGAGGTAATGTGAAACTTTGGTAAGTCATCTGGGCAGTTGTCCGGCTCCATGGCTAAATGGTTAACATGCTGGCCTTTCGTTCAAGGGGTCCCGGATTTGACTCCCGGTCCGGTCGGACATTTTAACTTTCATTAGTTAATTCCTATGGCGCGGAGTCAACTCGAAAGATCTGCACCAGGCCTCTCCGGAGTTAGTTGTGAAGAGAGTAGTATTGAAATGAGTGACAGTATTTTGGGGGACTTTCTGAAAATAAAGAATTTGTTTTAGCCTTCGAAGGCAACATTAATGATTAAATTAATGTGTGGAAGTGTGGCATTGCTTCGACAAATTTATAAAGGAGTCTGTAAAGATTCTGGCCAAGATTTTATATAAATAATTATACGAAGATCTCAAATGAAAAGGAATTATCAAAATAAATTGCCACAAACTTCCAAAACAGGGAACCGAAGGAATTATTTTTGAATGTGTAGTGCTAGTTTTAGTAAACTTCAATATTTTGGTGATTGGTGCATAATAGGATAGGGTAGTGACATACTCTTAATAATCGGAAAAATAATTATTTGTTTAGTGTTGTCTAGATTTTTTCTTAAGTCATGTTTTAAATGAAGTGAATATTGCTAGGTGTTAAATTGATGTAATTGCTCCGTCTTTTGCCAGATATTTAACGTCACACTAAAACATTTAAAGGTTTCCGGCAGAGGAAGGTTAGGAATGAGCCAGGAGTGGGAAGGATGCGGCCGTGTCCTCAGCATTTTCCTGGTGTAAAATGGGAAACTATCTCCAGGGCTATCGACGGTGGGATTGGAACCCCTCCCAACTTCCGAAGCAAGCTCAGAGCTAGCTATTCAACCCTGACCGCGCGGCCAACTCATTCGGTTTCATGCTTTTCAAACCCACTCAAAGCATCTTACTCTCCTAGATGCCTAGCGAGTTGGCCTTGCGTTTAGGGTCGCAGGGTTATTAGTTTGCATTCGGGCGATGTCGCTATGGTACGACGTTAAGCAAATTGTAAAATGTTTAAAAATCATATTGTTTCCAACCATTTTCCTATTTTAAATGTATAATCCACAAGAAACGTTAGTTAAATCTCCACAATACATATCACTGTAACATTGTGTTTGTTACAAAGTCTCTGAAAAGTTACCAAACAATATCGTCGTAAGCCCACATCTATATGGCCGGATTCCACTTGAAGAGTGTCGTTGGGTGAGCTTGTTTCTGGTTTTGGTTCCATGGTTTAGGATGACGGGGACTGTGTGTATTTATACGGACAGGGTATGTGCGGAGAAGTTTGACCTAATTCATCCCCATCTTTAAAAACGTGCCGGAGCTTACTTCTCACAGCCAGATCGATTGTCAGGAACCTTTTTCATACAAGATGTACAACTTTGCTTATGGATGGCGACAACGGTACGTAGCGGTCGAACGAAACAGATCGCAGATGTCAGGCAGTTAGCTTGGACCTCGGTCAGCATAACCCCATTCAAACTTAGTCGATGTGTGTCTGCATCATAAAGTTGTACTCGATTGAGCATGGCAGTGTACGAGCCAAATTCTCGGCATTTGCGGGAGGTGTTACTGTTTGGTTTCAATATGAAGAAAACAGCGGCTGAGTCTCATCGAATGCTCTCATGTACGTATGGTGAGGACGCAATTAGTGGCCGAACGAGTCGTGAGTGGTTTCAACGCTTCAAGAACGGCGATTTTAACGTCGGAGCCCGGCATAGTGGTGGAAGAGAGAAAGTTTTCAATGATACAGAATAGGATACATTGCTGAGTGAAGATTCGCGTCAGACTCAAGAAGAATTGGCACGATCAGTGGGAGTGACACAGCAAGCCATTTGAAAACGTCTCAAGACCATGGGCATGATTCAGAAAGAAGGAAGTTGGGTCCCGTATGAGTTGAAACCAAGAGACGTTGAACGGGGACGAAAAATGGGTTCATTACGATAACCCAAAACGCAAAAAATCATGGGGATATCCCAACCATGCTTCAACGTCGACGCCAAAACCGAATATTCACGGCTCCAAGATCATGCTCTGCATTTCGTGGGACAAGCTCGGCGTCGTGTACTATGAGGTGTTAAAACCCGGTGAAACAATCACAGGTGCTCGTTATCGAACGCAGTTAATGCGTTTGAGCAGAGAATTGAAAGACAAACGGCTGCAATACAGCGAGAGGCACGATAAAGTGATTTTGCAACACGACAACGCTCGAGCCCACGTTGCAAAAAGAGGTCAAAATATACCTGGGAATGTTAAAATGGAACGTCCTACCCCACCCGCCGTATTCTCCAGACATTGCTCCCCCTGATTATCACCTGTTTCGATCAATGGCGCATGGCCTGGCTGTTGGCTTGACGAAGGTCCTTGTTTCTCCAGTGTCAATCAGCATGCTCCACGCTATCCCGTCGACGATTCCGCCTACCATTAGGTTGCTAACATCTGATCGCAGTCGCGTTACGCGGGCGTGGACTGCTGGGGCTTGACGACTTTCCTGTGCCAACCTTCGCTCCCTAAGACTGAGTAATAGTAGTTTCCCTGACTAGCGTATTTCTCGGCTGTGAGGACGTCAGATGGAGACTCTCGTCTTCGGCGGTCTTCGCGATTCAGGCTTATATGGCCGTTGGTACCACAGTTCCAACACACTTGAAATTTTCACTCTCACACATACGGCAAATGACGAGAGGTGGTGGTGGTGGTGGTGATTACAGTTTTAAGAGGAAGTACAACCAGACAACCTTCCTCTGTATAACACTAATCAGAGAGATAAAATGGAAGGGATCCGACACTTCAAAAAATGAAGGTATCTACCCCATCACGTGCCGAGGTTAACAATGGTGGAAGCCTTTACCTTCCACTCCTCCAAGGGCCTTCATGGCCTGTACGGAGGTGACTTTGCTTTTTGCTTTGCTTTGTACTACAAAATAAATTTGTAACTTTCCTTATCACGAAACGAGGGACCCATTTTCAATTATTGCGGGGGGCACCGAGCTTCTTAGCGCTGCTACTGAGTGTTAACCTATTTCATTAAAGAATAGGAGCTTTTGGCATTATGAATTTATAAATAACATCAGTTGTATGTGTACATCCTCTATGAAATATACAGTAGCGGTTAAGGTTTAATGTTGTTTTTAAAATATTCATTAATTGATGTCTATAAATTTCTAGAGTTTCTAAAATATTTAATTTGATTCCTTTTGGATGTGTGTGTAAAATGGTGAGAGAATTTTGAATATCCGATACCTCATGTCGTGTATCATGTACAGGGTGACCGAGAAGTCTCTTTACATATTGTAGCATAGAACAGTTAGCCATGAAAACATTGCTATGAATAAAACAGGATATTTTTATTTTAGCATTTGTTTTGAATAAGCAATTTCTGGTTGACATTAACAATCACTGAACTCATTCAGTGAGGATGGCCAAAAACATGAAAGTTTCAAGTCTTTCCACATATGGTCTTGCATAGTTGATCGTGGGATGGCAAATTCCGCAGACTGCTTATGGGTTGACAGGCAATCATTCAATCGATTCCGTCACCGCAGCACAAGTTTCGGTGCGAGTTGTAGGCCTTCCGCTGTGTGGTGCAGCGAGAACACATGCCGTCACAAAGGTTTCCTTCTCCCATGGAATTAACGTTGGTCATGATGGCAGTGGTCTGTCATTGTCGTCTTCATATTCTAATGTTTGTGAACCCAAACAGAAGTCACGAAACGCTCCTCAACAGTGAAAACACTTGTATCTGTCATGGTTTAACTCTTTTGACTGAAGGCAGTGAGCTACGCAGCGAACCACGAGACACGACTTTCCCATGATAACTGAAGTGAACGTGTCGTGCAGGACACAGCTTATGGTGAGAAATTGTTATCTCAACAGTGTGTAACAATAAATAATGTTAATAATAAATACTTATAATACATGTCTAGCTATCCTATGCTATAACATGTAAAGGGACTTCTTGGCCACCCTGTAGATGTGTACCTACTGCTGATTTTTCATGCTTATGAAGCCGAAGTGCTGCCAGGTGTTCTTGAAATCTGATGTCAAGTCCTCTTCCAGTTTGTCCAACGTAAAAAACATTCACAGTTTTTACAGGTGATCTTATATTCAGCAGTCTGTTTGGTGTAATGATTGAGTATGGTAGAATCTGACCCAGGTTCTTTATTGTTGAGAAACTGAAGAATATATTATGAGGTGGTGATGATTATTGTTTTAAGAGGAAGTACACCTAGGCAACCATCCTCTATATAACACTAAATGGAGAGAAAAAATGGAAGGGGTCCAGCACTTCAAAAAATGAAAGTATCGGCCAAAGGAAGACAAGGGCCACGAAGGGCATGAAAATGAAAGACTCTCTAGGCCTCCATACGTAATACCGTTGGAGTCTGAAAAGAACAAGGGTTGACCAAGGGAGGTCGGATAGGATAAATGAAAGTGAGGAGCCTGGCACAAGTAAATGTAAGCAATGCCAAGACTCACCTGAGGGCCCCGTGGTCGCCAACCCTCTCTCCAAAGTTCAGAGCCTCTGAGTGTGGTGGTGGTGGTGATTGTTTTAAGAGGAAGTACAACTAGGCAACCATCCTCTATATTACACTAATCAGAGAGAAAATGGAAGGGATCCAGAACTTCAAAAAATGAAGGTATCGGCCAAAGGAAGACAAGGGCCATGAAGGGCATGAAAACGAAAGACTCCCTAGGCCTTCATACGAAACACCGTCGGGGTCTGAAAAGAACAAGGGTTGACCAAGTGAGGTCGGATAGGACAGATGAAAGTGATGAACCTGGCACAAGTGGAAGCAATGCCAGGACACAGCTGAGGGCCCCGTGGTCGACAACCCATGCTCCAAAGTTCAGAGCCCCTAAGGCCTCTTTTAGTCACTTCTTACGACAGGCAGGGGATACTGTGGATGTTATTCTATCGCCCCCACCCACAGGGGGGGAATATATTATGATTTTGAGGGTTCTGGCTATTTGGTGTGATACTTCTCCATTGAATGGTATGCAGTGGTACTGCACATCTTGTTCTTGGTGTTCATTTCCTTGCAATGAATTTTCTGCTCTTTTCTTCCTGCTGTTCCTAAAAACATTTATCTGCAGGGTGTATCAGAATTATACTGACAAAAAAATCAAGTCTATTAAAGAAATTATTTAAAATAGTTTATGTTGGGTTCACCTTGTTGATACACTTTTAATTATTGAAAATTATTTATTCTATCATACATGTTTCATGAACAATATGCATTCCCTTCATCAGTGCACTCAAATCAAGGAATAAAAAAACAATATAATCTTTTGTTTAGCCTACAATTTAAAGAAGTGAAAATGAAAATCCACAGCCTACTTCCAGTCATTCAACTGGGTCAGGAATGGAATGAATGAAGCCCCCATCTAGCAGTGAGGATAGGAATTATGCCGGCTGCCGAAGCCTGTCGCACTCCTCTGGGGCAATGATTAATGAATGATAGATGAAATGATACTGGAGAGTGTTGCCGGAATGAAAGATGACAGGGAAAACCAGAGTACCCAGAGAAAACCTGTCCTGTCTCCACTTTGTCCAGCACAAATCTTACATGGAGTGACTAGGATTTGAAGCACGGAACCCAGTGGTGAGAGGCCGGCGCGCTGCTGCTTGAGCCATGGAGGCTCAGATTTAAAGAAGTATTATATCCTAATTCACCATATCAATGAATGAACAAACTAGTGAAATATTATGAAAATTATCATTATATAAAATTTTAATATTTTGATGAATTGAATGAGAATACCTAAATAAATTTTAGATCTTCAAGCTTTTCTTCCTGTTTTTCCTTCCTTAAATGATCAAACACTAGTTTATACAACGGGTTCTCTTCTGTACTTCTTTCATTTAAACTTGATTCAAAACTTTCTAAAACATTCACGTATCTTCCCTTTTTTGGCCGAATGTATTAACTCCATATATCCACCATGGTTTAACTCTTTTGACTGAAGGCAGTGAACTGCGCAGCGAACCATGTGACATGACTTTCTCACGCTAGCTGAAGTGAACGTGTCATGTTCAGGACACAGCTTATGGTGGTAAATTGTTATCTCAACAATCAACATCATCATCACCACCATTTCCCATTATCCAGCTGTAGCTGGGTGGAGGCAAATATGGTTTCTCTCCACTTTCTTTGGTCTTTCCACCACTCCTTCTCCAACACTGTGTCCCAGTGCAGGTTTCTTTCTCTAATACTGCGTTGGATTGTTTCCTTCCAGCTCAATCGTAGTCATCTGCGGCTTCTCCTTCCTTGCATTTGCATTTCCATCACATTATTTTGGTATTCTTTCGTCACTCATTCACTTCATGTGGCCAAACCATCTTAGTTGGCTGCTCTCTATTCCATCATTCACTTTTTCCACTCCAATTTCTTCCCAGATTTTCTCATTCCTTATTTTGTCTCTTCTATTCTTCTGTATCATACTCCTCGAGAACTGCACTTCAGCTGCCTGTATTCGACTCTCATGCTTCTTTGTCATTGTCCAAGTTTCTACTCCGTAAGTTGTTATGGGTATGAAATACATCTTGTACATAGTTTCCTTTGCTTACACTGGCACATCTTTGTCCCAAAACATATTTCTTACACTATGATAGAAACAGCTTCCAGCTTGAATCCTCTTACTAATTTCAGCATCCAGTTGAGCATTCTCCATTAACTCAATTATCTCAACAATATGTAACAATAAATCATGTTAATAATAAATACTTATAATACATATCTAACTATCCTATTTACAGACATTTCTAATGACATGGATACATTTTTATGGCCATTTGCTTTATGAATTCAATTTCTTTAGTTCTACATTCTTCAGATAATGGTAGTTTTAATGCTCTATAAATCATACCTCAGAATGTTGCCTGTATTTTTTTGTTTTGTTTTTTGTGACGTTGGGTGGCATGAGCCTAGATTCTGAAACACATTGTGAAGAAGTTTCAATTAAAATTGTAACTGGAAACAGATTTAATTATTTATAAAGAATTAATTCAATCATGGACAAGACCTAAACAAAGCATGGATATGTTTAAAACTGAACAATATTTCATTCAGAAAATAAAGAGGTGGTGGTGATTATTGTTTTAAGAGGAAGTACACTAGGCAACCATCCTCTATATAATAACACCAATCAGAGAGAAAACAAGAAGGGATCCGACACTTCGAAAAATGAAGGCATTGGCCAAAGAAAGACAAGGGCCACGTAGGGCGTAAAAATGAAAGATTCCCCAGACCTTGCAACCTCATAGCGGAAAAATAACCAGAGTTGATCAAGGGAGGTCGGATAGGATAGATGAAAGTGGGGAGTCTGGCACAAATAAGTGGAAGCAATGCCAGGATTCGGCTAAGGGCCCCATGGTCGTGCTCTCTCTTCCCCCCGCCCCCAGGTTAGGAGCGGTGGTTGTGGTGGTGGTGGTGGTGATTATTTTCTTAAGAGTGAGTACAAGTAGACAACCACCCCAATATTACACTAATCAGGGAGAAAACATGGAAGGGATCTGACACTTCAAAAATGAAGGTATCAGACAAAGAAAGAAGGGTGTGTGAAAATGAGAGACTGTCTAGGCCTCGAATGCTCCAATACCATTGGAGTCAGAAAAGAACAAAAGTTGACCAAGGGAGGTTGGAGAGGATAGATGAAAGTGAGGAGCCTGGCACAGGTAAGTGGAAGGAATGGCAGGACTTAGCTCAGGGCCCTGTGCTCACCAACCCGCACTCCCAAGTTGAGAGTCCCTGGGGCCACTTGTAGTCACTTCTTACGACAGGCAGAGGGCACCGTGAGTGTTATTCTAATGCCCCCACCCACCTGGGGGACAAAATAAAGAAGCATGATACTGGAGCATTATTTACTCAAAGTCTTCATTCCTCCTGTGAAAAGGGAGGCATTTGGGATATGGAGAAGGGTGAAGTGCTTGGCAGCTATGGTCTCTGTACCAGGAGATACACCTCTACGCCGCGCATTAAAAATGAGTGCCTAAAAGAACTCTTCTATCAATCAAATGTGAAACCAATAATACAAGTTAGTACTTTAATCAGATGTCACTACTAAAATATTACGTAATTTTGTTATTATGCAGTTTCCTAACCTGAGTGATTTTCTACTTGTTTTGTCTGACATTCATCAAGAAGTTTGGACATTCTTCCACAGATGACTTCACTAAAAACTATGATCATGCACCCTGGTGTGAAGTGAAAGAACCTATAATTTAAAGAAGTTTTGTATTTCTAGTTTTTTTTTAACTAATTAATGTTCATTTATTTTTGGGTTGGCAATATTTACCTTTTCTTTCCGCCAGTTTTGAATCCAACCAATCACTAATTTCTGTAATTAATTTTCCACCTATCACAGGCTTCTTCTCCGATTCTGAGTGTTACTTTTGAAACCAACCAATAAAATTCAGAGGGTGTGTCTTGATTAATCGTGAATGATCTCAAACCTTCCCTGAGGGTTTATAAACTGCGGCTTTTTTCGTTTCTTGGCCAATTGATTGTCATCTTACTAAGTGTGTGTGTCCAAGCAGGAGGCGGGCGGTCTCTTTCATCGTCTGCATTACATCAACAAGGTAATGGCCACGTAACATCTTTCTTTCTTGCTCAGTCCGCAGTTTAACCCGAGGGAAAGGTCCGAATCATTAACTATGTAACCTGCCTTTCTAAAAGTGTAACTTTCTGCCAGCTAATATAAAAACTTCATATATCTTCAACTGTAAATCAGGGATAGAGAGTGATGTACCCTCTCGAGCTCCCCTTCATCTTGGTTTGAGGTGACTACGTTTCATATCTGTTTTTCATTCTGTAAAGTGGTAATGTAATTTCTATACGAGTAACCTCAGTAGTTTGGAAATTGCCCCTGTTTCATCGGCCTAGTACCCTTTAGGTTTTAAGTGTTCACATCTAGGAGTGCAAGTTTTCGCCTCCATTCATTTTGTGTTCGGGCCATTTATTTAACCGTTGTTCTTTTTCCATGAAGGCCCAGTAGGTTGGGTATTAAATACCCCTGTATTATCTTTTTCCAATTGTAAGTTGTGCCTTGAGAGGCCAGAAATAAAGTTGATGCTGCCTTGAGTAGGCTTGGAAAACTGAGAGCCTGGTTGCTCTTTTTCAAAGTTCTTGTAAGATTAATGAATGCCTCTTGAAGGCTAGATGTTGTAATTTTGGGAGCAAGTGCTCTTTGAATTAGGGGATTTCTTCCCCTCACTAAATAATTCCTTTTCCTTTGTAAAATTGTAAAACCAGGGACTTGAAGCCCAGAATTTGTAAAAATCACTGATCTTGGACTTTCCTACTTTTGTTTCAAGATTGCTTTTGTACCTGATATGTTGTTAAGTTTGTTTTTGGAAAATAAATATAACCTTTTAAAGTTTTAATTCAATTTTGATATTGTAGGTAGACCCATTCACCCTGGCACCTTCTTTAACCTCTTTCTGCTCCACGGGTAACCCTGTAACAGTCTCTACTAGGAACTGTCCCAGTATTCGCCTTTGGGCTCAGTTACATTGAGCAAGTTTACTAGCTAATAGCTGGCAAATTCACTAGCTGCTAGTAAACTCGCCCAGTGTAATCATGTTCACTTGCCAACTAGCAAACTGTAAACAATCTGTGAGAAAAGTTGAAAGTCGGGCTACTTTACTCACTGGTAGCCTTGTTAGCTAGTGAACTAGCCGTGTGTCATCATAGTTGCTAGAAGACTAGCTGCGAGTATCCCAGTTGTTTCAGTGTCTACAAAATGTAGATGGAACTAGTCCACGTGGGCGTCATTATTTTAGCCATTCTATCAAAAAGGAGTTAAAAACAAAAGCAGATTTGAGGCATAGAAAAGTGTCGGTAAAACCTTGGACAGAAAGACATGAGAAATATGTTGCATCGAGCGGTTTACTGAAAAAGTTGTCCGAGCTCGATAGCTGCAGTCGCTTAAGTGCAGCCAGTATCCAGTATTCGGGAGATAGTGGGTTCAAACCCCACTGTCAGCAGCCCTGAAGATGGTTTTCCATGGTTTCCCATTTTCACACCAGGCAAATGCTGGGGCTGTACCTTACTCAAGGCCACGGCCGCTTCCTTCCCAGTCCTAGCCCTTTCCTGTCTCATCGTCGCCATAAGACCTATTTGTGTCGGTGCGACATAAATCCAATAAAAAAAACTGAAGGACGAAAATCCTTTGGCTTATCAAAATATTTTGAGATCGTATTGTACCCATTTTGATGATTTACTGCTGAAGGGAAAAAGATACAAAAATGAGAATGGCAATCTCAGTGACCCTCAATTAACTGTTTTTCATTAAGTTCATTATAAAGATGTTGGAAAATATCACCTTTTAATTTTGTGTTGCAGTAACACAGGGTACTGTTGGTGGACGTTAAGGAATTCCACAATATTATTTACTTTGCACTTCATTTTTTAATGCTAGAACACCTAGAAAAGTTTAGTAAATGAAAGAAAATAAACAACAACAAACTTGCTAGCTAGTTAGCTACTGAGTGAGTGGAAAGTTTTGTGTGTCATCATGACTATCGCACTAGCTGACTTGCCCACTTCTAAACTCGCTACCTAGTAAACTTGCTCAATGTAATTGAGCCTTTAGTGCAGGAGAATGGAGAACTACAGAAAACCATTCTCAGAACAGCCAACAGTGTGGACCACCCTCTCTCCGTCTCCCGAATGCAGAGGTGTAGAGACATGGTGGAGCCGCGGCCACCCTTCCTCTGCTCAGCTGGAATGTAGAGCTGTAGTAGAGACATGGACCAGCTGTGGCCGCCTCATTCCTGCACTTGCCTACTCTTAAGAACTTCTTTTAACAACCTAGTAAATTGCTGTGAATCAATTTGAGTCGAGTTACACTAGCATAATTGTATCCTTTTACTTAATGTATGTTGAATGTTTTACCACTAAAGGAAATGAAATTTTTAAAAAATGAATTGATATATCCACAAGACGAATGTTTGCCACAATGTAATGATGTTTTCCTTTTACATAGTCTTCTAAGTACCCAGATTTCTACAAGATACTTGCCTGAAAATGAAAATAATAAGCTTAATATTTCATGAAAATTGCCAGAAGAGTGCAACACCATTCCAATTTCAGACTTTTAGATGTTTTATTTTATTATTTACTCCAGGGCAATGGAACAGGCACTCAAAGAAGGGAAAATCCCATCAAAAATGGGATGTCTGGTTACCCTACTTTAAAAGGAAGTACACCAGGCACCCTTCCTCTATTAACACTAATCAGAGGGAAAAAATTAAAAAGGTCCAACACTTTGAAAATTGAAGGTATCGGCCAAAGAAAGACAAGGGCCACAATGGGCGTGAAAATTAAAAACTCTTTAGGCCTCACATTGCTAACAATGTCGGGATTGGAAAAGAACAAGAGTTGAGTGGTGGCGGTGGTGGTAAGTACTGTTTTTAGAGGAAGTACAACTAGGCAACCATCCTCTATTACCACTAATCAGAAGGAAATAATAGAAGGATTCCGACACTTTGAGAAATGAAGGTAACAACCAAAGAAAGACAAGGCTGCAAAGGGCGTGAAAATGAAGGACTCCTTAGAACTTGGAATCTAATACCGCTGGGGTCAGAAAAGAACAAGAGTTGAGTGATGGTGGTGGTGGTGATTATTGTTTTAAGAGGAAGTATCACTAGGCAATCATCTTCTATTAACCCTAATCAGAGGGAAGTAATGGAAGGATTCTGACACTTTGAAAAATGAAGGTATCAGCCAAAGAAGGACAAAGGCCAGAAAGGGCGTGAAAATGAAACACTAGACCTCGGAACCCAATATCATCGGGGTCAGAAAAGAACAAGAGTTGAGTGGTGGTGGGGGTGATTATTGTTTTTTGTTTTTTTTGCTAGGGGCTTTACGTCGGACCGACACAGATAGGTCTTATGGTGACGATGGGATAGGCAAGGCCTAGGAGTTGGAAGGAAGCGGCCGTGGCCTTAATTAAGGTACAGCCCCAGCATTTGCCTGGTGTGAAAATGGGAAACCACGGAAAACCATCTTCAGGGCTGCCGATAGTGGGATTCGAACCTACTATCTCCCGGATGCAAGCTCACAGCCGCGCGCCTCTATGCACACGGCCAACTCGCCGTTTTAAGAGGAAGTACAAATGGGCAACAATTATGAGAGAGAAAAAATGGAAGGGGTCCGACACTTCAAAAAATGAAGGTATCGGCCAAAGGAACACAAGGGCCACGAAGGGCGTGAAAATGAAAGACTCCCTATGCCTCCATGCATAATACCGTCGGGGTCAGAAAAGAACAAGAGTTGACCAAGGGAGGTCGATAAGGATAGATGAAAGTGAGGAGCCGGGCACAAGTAAGTGGAAGCAATGCCGCTAAGGGCCCCATGGTCACCAACCCACGCTCCAAAGTTCAGAGCCCCTGGGGCTCCTTTTAGTCACCTCTAATGACAGGCAGGGGATATCGTGGGTGTTATTCCACCGCCCCCACCCACAGGGGGGCAAGTAAGTGGAAGCAATGCCAGAACTCAGCTGAGGTAGTGGTGATTATTGTTTTAAGAGGAAGTACAACTGGGCAACCATCCTCTATATAACACTAATTAGAGAGAAAACACTGAAGGGATCCGACACTTCAAAAATGAAGATATCGGCCAAAGAAAGACAAGGGCCGTGAAAATGAAAGACTCCATACGCCTCAAGTGCTCTAATATCGTCGGGGTCAGAAAAGAATAAGAGTTCACACAAGGGTGAGGAACTTGGCACAAGAAAGTGGAAGCAATCCCAGGACTCAGCTAAGGACCCTGTGGTTGCCAACCCGCTCTCCCAAGTTTCGAGCCCTGGTCCCCATTTCAATCAGTTCTTGCAGCGGTGAGAGGAGACTGTGGGAAAATGAAAAGTATACAAAGATCAGGACTGGCGAGTGTAAAATGCGTTGTGAAAATTAAAATTTCCTGTTATTGTTTAATAAATATGCAAGTTATTCGATGCTTTCAAAGAATGAAGAAAGGGAAAGGTCACAAAGGGTGTGAAAGTGAAAAATATTCTTGGTATTGGTAATTAATGTTTTTTAAGAGGAAGTGCAACTGGGCAACCATTCTCTATATAACACTAATCAGAGGGAAAAATGCAAGGGATCCGACACTTCGAAAAATGAAGATATCGGCCAAAGAAAGGCAAGGGCCATGAAGGGCGTGAAAAATGAAAGACTCCCTAGGCCTCCATACACAATACCGTATTGGGGTCAGAAAAGAACAAGGGTTGACTAAGGGAGGTTGGATAGGATAGATGAAAATGAGGAGTTTGGCACACGTACGTGGAAGTAATGCCAGGACTCAGCTAAGGGGCCCCATTTTCACCAGCCTATGCTCCCAAGTTAAGAGCTCCTGGAGCTGTTTGAAAAAGAAGAGAGAGAGAGAGAAAGCAACTGGGCAACCGTCCTGTATCAGCACTAATCGGAAGTTGTGGTGGTAGTGATTATTGTTTTAAGAGGAAGTACAACTAGGCAACCATCCTCCATATAACACTAATCAGAGGAAATAAAATGGAAGGGATCTGACACTTCAAAATATGAAGATATCAGCCAAAGGAAGACAAGGGCCACGAAGGGCGTGAAGGACAAAGACTCCCTAGCCCTCGCAAACCTAATAGCGTCAGCGTCGGAAAAGAACAAGTGTTGACCAAGGGAGGTCGGATAGGATAGATGAAAGTGAGGAGCCTGGCACAAGTAAGTGTAAGCAATGCTTGGACTTAGCTAAGGGCCCCGTGGTCGCCAACCCACGCTCCAAAGCTCAGAGCTCCTGGGGCTCCTTTTAGTCACCTCTTACGACAGGTAGGGGATACCGTGGGTGTTATTCTACCACCCGCTCCCACAGGGGGGCTAATCAGAAGGAAAATGAAAGAGATCTGATACTTCAAATAAGGAAGGTGTTGACTGAAGAAAGGGACGGACCACAAAGGGCACAGAAATGAAAGACTCCCTTGGCCTCGACACCTAATACAGTTGGGGTTGTAAAAGAATAAGAGTCAACCAAGGGAGGTCACACGTGAAAGATGATTGCGAGGAATCAGGTAGAAGTAACTGAAAGCAAGAGTGTTGTGCTACCCACAAATATTTACTGCAGAAAAGATGGCAAGAATTGTTCATCAATGGAATGCCTTAGCTCCTTTTCTCTGTTCTCAGAGATCCACTTAGTGAGAAACGAGTACAGTAGAATTCTATTAATCCGGCATCCAACGGTCCGGAATGCCCAATGGCCCGGCACCATCCCAGGATTTTTAATGTTTATTAAAGCGCACGGCGCCGTTCAAAACCACCCGGAAGTGTCCACTACGCGTCTGCTATTGTTAGACACAATCGGCATTGTTGGCTGTCACCACACACAGGTTCAGTTCATTGTTTTAATTGCGAGCAATTTCGCTACAGTATTTTTTCTTGCGATCTAGGATCCGCATTACAGTAGTGCAGTAGTGTAGTGAACATACATAACAAAGTGTCCTGTGGAAGTTTCCTTGGTATTAAGCAGTGACAATGTTCTCGAAACCTAAACCTTTTTCAAGTTCCAAATCAGGAGAGAAACGTAAGCACGTAACTCTGACCATTAACCAGAAACTGGAAATCATCAAACGCCTGGAGAAAAGTGAGATTAGGAATATTTTCTGAATTAATTTAATACTGGCTCGTCAACAATTTACGACATAAAATAAACAAAAGAATGAACTAATAAAATTTGTTTCTTAATCGTTAACAACTGAAAAATTGGCTTCCAGACAAACATTAAAAACCAAAACTGGAACAATTTGATAGCTTAGGATATTGTGCAAATGGTTCAATGCAGAAGGAAAGCCAGTAATGGTTATTGAAAAGGCAAAGAAATTTGGACAAGGCTTAGGTGTTGCAGAAAGTGAATGCAATTTTTCTGATGGTTAGCTCAGAGACTTTAAGTTTTGGCATGGAATTCGAAGACTTGATGTAACCGGAGAGACACTTTCAGGAAACCAAGATTCAGCAGAAAAATACAAAGACGAGTTTGAAGAAATGATTGCAGTTAATAATGATTCTGCTGATCAACATTTTACTACAAAACGCTGTGTTACAGCTGTTTTAGCTGTACGCCTTAACCTATATCGTAGTAAGAGATACTGCCCGATAGTCCGGCATTTTCGGTAATCCGGCACTGGACCGGTCCCGAACGTGCCGGACTATCGGACTTCTACTGTATAACAACTCCATGTTAAGAACAGGTGGCTCTCCAGAGTCCAGAGAAAACAAGGGTTAACCATAAGAGGAGCAATCTCACACTCAACTTGGGGCCTCATTGTCATCATCTTATGCTTCCAACTTGAAAAATGCTGAGGTGGTGGTATTTTAAGAGGAGGCACAACTAGGCAACTATCCTCTATTAACACTAATCAGAGACGAAAGATAGAGGAATCTGACACTTTGAAAAATGAAGATATTGGCCAAAGAAAGACAAGGGCCACGAAGACTGTGAAAATGAAAGACTTCTTAGGTCTCAAATGCTCTAACACTTTTGGGGTCGGAAAAAAAACAAGAGTTGACCAAGGGTGGTCGGATAGGATATATGAAAGTGAGGAGCCTGTCACAAGCAAGTGGAAGGTGGTGGTGGTGGTAGTGATTATTGATTTAAGAGGAAGTACAACTAGGCAACCATCCTCTATATAATACCAATCAGAGAGAAAAAAAATGTAAGGAGTCCGACACTTCAAAAATGAAGGTATCAGCCAAAGAAAGATAAGGGCCATGAAGGGCGTGAAATTGAAAGACTCCCTAGTCCTCGGAAACCTAATAGCATCGGGGTCGAGAAAGAATGAGCGTTCACCAAGGAAGGTCGGAGAGGATAAATGAAAGTGAGGAGCCTGGCACAAGTAAGTGGAAGCAATGCCAGGACTCAGTTGAGGGCCCCGTGGTCACCAATCCGCACTCCAAAGTTCAGTGCCCCTGGGGTCCCTTTCAGTCGCCTCTAATGACAGGCAGGGGATATCGTGGGCATTATTCCACCGCCCCCATCTATAGGGGGACAATTAAGTGGAAGCAATGCCAGAACTCAGCTGAGGTGGTGGTGATTATTGTTTTAAGAGGAAGTACCACTGGGCAACCATCCTCTATATAACACTCTTGAAAGAGAAAAAATGGAAGTGATCCGACACTTCAAAAATGAAGGTATCAGCCAAAGAAAGACAAGGGCCGTGAAAATGAAAAACTCCATAGGCCTCGAGTGCTCTAATATCGTCGGGGTCAGAAAAGAACAAGAGTTGACCAAGGGTGAGGAACTTGGCACAAGTAAGTGGAAGCAATTCCAGGACTCAAAGAGCCCTGTGGTTGCCAACCCACGCTCCAAAATTGAGAGCCCCTGGGGCCCTTTTAATCATCTCTTACAACAGACAGGGGATACCGTGGGTGTTATTCTACCAACCCCACCCACAGGGTGTAGTGAAGTGAGGAGCTTGGCACAGCTAAGTGGAAGCCATACCAGAATCAGCTAGGGGTACCGTGGTCGCCAACCCATGCTCCCAAGTGGTGGTGGTGATTATTGTTTTAAGAAGCAGTACAACTAGGCAACCATCCTCTATATAACACTAATCAGAGGGAAAAAATGGAAGGCATCCGACACTTCGAAAAATGAAGATATCGACCAAAGGAAGACAAGGGCCACGAAGGGCGGCAAAATGAAAGACTCCCTAGCCCTCGCAAACCTAATGGCGTCAGGGTCAGAAAATAACAAGAGTTGACAAAGGAAGGTCGAATAGGATAGATTATAGTGAGGGACCTGGCACAAGTAAGTGGAAGCAATGCCGGGACTCAGCTAAGGGACCCGTGATCGCCAACCCACGCTCCAAAGTTCAGAGCCCCTGGGACCCCTTTTAGTCACCTCTTATGACAGGCAGGGGATACCATGGGTGTTTTTCTACCGCCCCCACCCACAGGGGGAACGCTACCAAGTGTAGAGCCCCTGGTCACCCTTATAGTCGTCTCTTTTGACAGACAGGAGTTACTGTGATACAAGGGAGAATGGAAGAGAAGAAGCTGCAGAAGTGGAAGCCACATGAGAGCCAGCTAACAGCCCCCATGCTGAGAGCTCCTGAAGGTAGAAAATGAGTTGACCAAAGGAGGTCAGATAGGAAAGATGAAAAGTAGGAGTCTGGAGCAAATGAGTTGAATTAATGCTGAACTCGGCTTGGTGCCAATGGCTGCAGGTTGCGAGACTAGTGGGAAAATTTGCAATATATAAAACTGAGCAGCTATTGGTGAATTAGCAGCCCCATTCTAGAAAACCAAGAATAACAGCAGAGAGGATTTGGAGCCTTGACTACACATCAGCTTGTAATCTCAGTACTTCAGGCTGAGCAGTGGTCGCTTGGTAGTGCAAGGCTCATCAGGGCTATTCGGAAAATTTGCAATATATAAAACTGAGCAGCTATTGGTGAATTAGCAGCCCCATTCTAGAAAGCCAAGAATAACAGCAGAGAGGATTTGGAGCCTTGACTACACATCAGCTTGTAATCTCAGTACTTCAGGCTGAGCAGTGGTCGCTTGGTAGGGCAAGGCTAATCAGGGCTGTGGCGTTAAGGTGTTTGTTTACTATTGTACTGAACGATTTGACCGAGCGGTTGAGGTCGCGCAGCTGCGAGTTTACATTCGGGAGATAGCGGATTCGAATCCACTGTCGGCAGCTCTTTTTCTGTGGTTTCCCATTTTCACACCAGGCAAATGATGTACCTTAATGAAGGCCATGACCGCTACCTTCCTTTCCCATCCTTCAGTCGCCAAATAGTCTTACCTTCGATGTTTTAGTGCGACGTTAAAAAAGATAGTTTGTTTTTATTAATTCGTATGATGGGAAGGCGAGGGGAGGGACTGACTTCTCATCAGGGCGGCTGTAGGGCAATAATAATAATAATAATAATAATATTATTATTATTATTTATTTCAGCCGAATGGCCAAAGTTGCATACGTGATTGGTGTGTTCTAATTTTCGCTATTCTCAATCAGTGATTTCGTTCTTTCATGGCACTTGTGATACCATTCACATAAATTCGCACACACGCACACATGGTTCGTGAAAACCTGTTCGTATGCACGCACATTTTATGATGAAAGCCGTGCACTGCCAATCTTGTGAGAGCGCTGCTATGCGATTCTGTCCAACTGCGATACCGGGACTCATTATCTTTGCTGCGATCTAACGTCATCTGTTAAGAGTCAAGTCCAAGTGAACCTTCTCTGGCATTTCTTGTCTGTATTTGAGGAGTTCCTGTTGTGGGCGGCCAATGTATGTAGGATTTTTGAAATGAAATGTCACGACCCTATGTTCCTATGGCTATGATCACGATTTCAACCATCACGAAAAATTACAAGGTTGCTTTTGCCATTTATAAACATTGCCGATCACTGATTTGGGCTTTTTCATGTCCCGCAATAGTTCAAGTTACTGGCTAGCTTTCAAAACAAAATTTTAGAAGAAAGAAACTGTAAACAAACCTTCGTGTTGCCAGTACTATTAATAAGTTTGTCTTCTTAATTACTTTTTGGAAGTAGGAGCGGTATTAAAATTGCAATTGCAATAAAAAATTCCGATGTTAGCCCCTTAAAACAACAAGCATCATCATTACAACCAGTGATGCAACGGCGATGATAGTTAATATTTCGCATGTGGTTCATCGAATAAGATTAGCACAGGATGACTTGAACAGATCTACCATTGATCTTTTTTCTCCTCTTGAATTCGCAGAAGTAAACAACAGCACTTCTGCTTGATGACCTTGTACCATCACCGTGACTTGCCATATTTTGTAGAGGGGAGATGTCCTTGTAAATGTTTAAGCAGTGATCCATCGTCAGACTTGTATGAAATACGAAGCGTGGTAGGAGTAATTGCTGTCCCGCACCATCACATCGATTACTTAAAAATCCTTACGTAATACAGTTTCTTCTCATATTACACAACTGAAAGTCCCGGTCAGTTTACACTTTGAGCCAGTTTGCCGGTGGAACCAGCGGTGTTTGCGCATTCGGTGCGCTTTGCGATCGTCATTTGGAATACTTTCTCACTCAATTTGTATGGAGATATTTAACTTGTGGTATTATTTCAATACGTGTGTTACATGAATATTTTTCTTTATGTTTCTACACAAGTGGTAGTAGGCGGAACGTTTAAGTTTACATAATCATTTGTGGGAAGTGTCACGAGATAAGACTGCAGTTTAGTGATATTTTCAGAGCTTATAAGAAGCGCAAGGCAAACTTTGGTGTCAGTTTAGTGTGACTGATATTCGGTGTTATTCGTTCACTGCTTATTTGTGATAAAGACAAATGGGTTTACTGACAGAAGGTAGTCCGTTGAGTTGGGAAGAAACAAAAGCATTAGCTAATCATGTAAGGGAGCATGGAATTATTCAGTTTATTAACCTATATCGACGTTTGAAAGACCGTCAAGGAGACGTCCTGAAATGGGGTGACGAGGTAAAACTTTTGTAATTAGTAATAGTATTATGTATCTATCTTTTCAGTGATTTTCATAAAAAACTATTGTATTCTTTGATAGACTACCAGCAATATTCCGACAAGTTAATTTCTAGGGGAAAGTTCTCTATTTGAAGTGAGAGATCACTTGCTCGTTCGTGTTTTTTTCAGGTTGAATATATTTTGGTGAAGTTTGATGATGAAAAGAAAACTGCTCGAGTGTGTCTTCGTGCATCGGAGATTTTAGAGTCGTTGCAAGAGAAGGAACTAAAAGATCCTGAGTAAGTTACTGATATTCTCATTAAATAATTGAATGTCAGGACTAGTTTTGGACACTTTCTGTAAAGTGGTGTAAATTTCGTCTGCTATTATGAGTAATTGAATTGCCTGCTTGTGGTGATGAGCATTAACTTATAGTGTAGGAAAGGGTTATATATAAACCTGACAGCTCTTTCTAAGTTCATATAACCATGTTAGAAGTGGAATTTAAAAGTGTTACAGATCACGTACCATTTCGAATTCTCATATGTAAAACTTTCTTCTCCTTTGTCTCAACTTTCATGCACTATTAGGGCACTATGGTATCACATAACATAAGCTGTCTTAAAATATTGTAGTTGACTTAGAGCTGTACGGTACTGTGTAGTATTTGTGGTGGACATCACCACCAAGAAAGTGCATAGCCTTCTTATTTTCAATAATTTTCTTTTCTGAAAACATAAATTATATCTGAAATGGGCAAGTTCTTATATATAATAGATTTACATATTTCAAGTAGGCCTAACTTATCAAAGTACAAGTTGGAAAGTTGAGAGCATTTTTGACAGGTAAGTTACATGTTCAACTGTTCCACGTGTAGGTAGTAAATAAAGGTTACAGATCTATTCATATATGGTTATGAGAGTATTTTGGGGTTGTAGTAAGGATGTAAAGGAGAGGGTAAGACACCGGTTGGAGTATAGTTCCAGTGTATGGGACCCACACCAGGATTACATGATACGAGAACTAGAAAAGGTCCGAAAGAAAGCAAAATGATTTGTTCGGGATGATTTCCAACAGAAGAGTAGCATTACGAATATGTTGCAAACTTTGGAGTAAGGGATGAGCTGCTGGACTAAGCGACATGTTCCGAGCTGTCAGTGGTGAGATGGCGTTGAAAGACTATAGACAAATAAGCTCTGGTGGTGCTTTTAAAAAAAATGATGGGGTAAGATCATAATATGAAGATAAAGTTGGAATTCAAGAGGGAGAATTGGGGCAGATATTCATTTATAGGAAAAGGAATTAGGGATTGGAATAATTTATCAAGGGAGATGTTCATTGAAAAGTTAGGTAAAACATTGATAGGGAATCTGCCACCTGAGCAATAGTACTAAACGCAGATGAATGATTGTTGACTGATTGGCATACTGTTTGAAATCATGTGATATGCCTTTCATACATGTAAGGTGACATCTGATTGTAGCCTATATCACCAAAAATTTCAGTACTGTTTGATAGATGGTGTGTGTTATCTATGAGTTCACATAGATTCAGAGGAAGTTACTGATTGTATTATTTGGAAAGGAGTAAGCATGGAATATTTGTACTGTACAATTTTTCACTTTGACAAACTATTAACCTCATGTTAATGTGGTTTATTTACTTTTAAGGCCAAAAATTAAAACTTAAGTGGTTCAACCATTCATTCATTTCAATTAGCCTAGGCTAATTTGATATTTGGATACTGGTACATGAGCATGGCATGTATTTACACCTTTGAAAGCATGTTGTTGTTTGGGTCATCAGTCCGTAGGTTGGTTTGATGCAGCAGTTCATGCCACCCTTTCCTTTGCTAATCTTTTCATTTCTGCATAATTTCTACGTCTTATATCTGCTGTAATCTGCTTGTCATATTCATACCTCAGTCTACCCTGCTGTTTTTACGGCCTACACTTCCATCAAAAACCAAGAACAACTCCTAGGTGTCTTAGGATGTGTCCTGTCATTCTGTCTCTTCTTCTGGTCAATCTCCTCTTTACCAGTTTGATTCAATATCTCTTCATTCATGGTTTGATCTACTCATCTCACCTTCAGCATTTTTTTGTAACACCATATTTGAAAAGCTTCTGTCCTCTTTCTTTCTGAGCTAGTTATCATCCATGTTTCACATTCATACAGTGCCACGCTCCAGATGAAAGTCTTCAAAAACGTCTTTCTAATTCCTATATCAATGTTTGAAGTGAGCACGTTTCTTTTCTTAAGAAAGGCCTCTCTTGTTTGTGCTAGTCTGTATTTTATGTCCTAACTTCTGTTTTTTTTTTTTTTTTTTTTTTTTTTGTTAAGAAGGAAGCCACACTTTCCAGTGTAGACTCAGTTAAATGTATAATAGGAATCAGTTGAGGGATGTTCCACCATTCAACATTTAACATATATTAAATGAAAACTGGTTTCGATTCACTTGGAATCATCATCAGTTCAAAGCAAATAAATAAATCAAAAAGATACCTGGATTAACACACATTTAACATAAAATTTGCCTTAAAATACACTTAAAATGGTTGACGTGGGTTATATGTCATAAAAACATGCACAAATTTAAAGAACGTCCTTAGGGTTTAAGTCATAAATAATTGGAACACGTTTGCACAGTGTTGAACAGAGTTGTAAAATAATATAGGTATAAAAACTTCAAGTTGAGGATGTTATAAAGTTCTTATGATGTTGCTGTGGATATGAAAACATGTGTTAAAAATGTTCATTTATTCGTAGTCGAATGAAAAAAGAAAAGTGTGTCAAAACTTGTGAAAGTGCCGATGTTAACGCAATTTGCAGTTAAGGCAGTTTAAATGTTAAATGCTTTCAACTGATGATGAAAATGAAATGGCGTATGGATTTTAGTGTCGGGAGTGTCCGAGGAAATGTTCGGCTCGCCAAGTGCAGGTCTTTTGATTTGACGCCTGTAGGCGACCTGCACATCATGTTGAGGATGAAATGATGATGAAGACGACACATACACCCAGCCCCTGTGCCAGCAAAATTAACCAATGATGGTTAATATTCCCGACCCTGCTAGGAATCGAACCCGGGACCCCTGTGACCAAAGGCCAGCACGCTAACTATTTAGCCATGGAGCCGGACAACTGATGATGATTCCAAGTGAATCAAAACTGGTCTTCATTTAATAAATCTTACATATTATATAAAGTGTTGAATGGTGGAGCATTCCTCGAGTGATTCCTATTATAAATGAACATTATAAATTTACTCATTCAGGGCAAATATTTCAGGTTTCCTATGGGAATCAACAGCTGTATCATGATTCCTATTATATAAGTCAAACATCAACACGGAAATAAAAGTTATAAATTATGATCAGTTAAATGTAACTTAAAAGCTCTTCAGTCTGTTGAACACACAGGTCAAGTATAAATATCATACTACAACATACCTGTAAAAAAAAAAAAAAAAAAAAAAAAAAAAAAAAAAAAAAAAAAAAAAAAAAAAAAAAAAAAAAAAAAAAAACACATTATTAAACAAGGGATAAAAATACATATTATTAAACAAAGAATGACATATTTCGTTGTTAAAGGAACTAATTAATGAACCAAATAGACTTAAAATAACGGAGAACACACAAGCGACATCCTTTGACATCACCAACGTGTACACCAATGTACCAATAAATGAATCCGTTAAAATTATAGGAAACAATCTAAAAGAAAATGCATCACTACAGGAAACACAGTAAATAGTTGATCTTCTTAGAACCGCATTAAACCAGAATTGCTTTACATTCAACGACAAAATCTATTCTCAAAATGAAGTGTTGGCCATGGGCTCACCATTATCAGGTATTACAGCAAACATTTCTCTAAATAACTTAGAAAACATTTCCTTAACTGACCAGCATTCTAAAGGAGTCTTACACTGGAGCAGATTTGTAGAGACGTATTATGTATATAAGACAGTCATATCACAAATGCACATTTATTAAACAAACTAAATTCTTTAAACAAGTCAATCAAGTTCAAATGGAGCCAGAAATTGATGAGAAAATATACTTTTTAGACATCACGATCAGTAGGAATAATGACAACCTGTCATACAAAGTATACAGAAACCCCACTCAGATGTTCCACACCATTGACAACGAATCGAACCGCCCTTACACACACAAAGTAGCAGGTGTGAATACAATGATACACAGAGCTATTTCTATACCAGTGAGCACAACAGATTTCAAAGCAGAGATAAAAATAATTTAACAAATCACAAAAGAAAACTACCACCCTCCAGACATGGTAGAGAAACTATTACACAAAAGAAAATCACCAGAAAAACCACACAGGAAAGGGATAAATATGTTGTTCTCAACTACGTTAACAAGAACACATACAAAATAGTTAACATTTTCAAAAAGCAAAGTCTAAAAGTAGCCTTTAGGACGAACAACACATTACAGAAACACATCAGCAAATGCAACCTGAACAACAAAAGGCCCATTCTCCAAGTCAGGTGTCTATGATCTCAACTGCCAGGAACGTAACTGCAATGCCACTTATATTGGGCAAATGAGGCATAATTTTTACATGAGATACAAAAAACACAAAAATGCGATAAGATACAATAGACATTCAGCCTTCGGAGAGCACATATATGAGTTCACTCCATTTCACAGACATCAACACAAATCTGAAAATCGTGCACATCGAAAATAAAAGTAAATTTTTGAGTATAAAAGAAGCAGTTAAAAATTACATTGCAAAACAAAAATAATGAAAGCAACCTGAATGAACATACACTTCTTAAAAATTTGCTTCACCCTACTTAATTAACATCTGGACAACATTTACACTTTTTACATTAGCGTTTAATGAATCCCACTGAAGGTAATCTCTGGCTTAAATGTCTGAAATGTGGGTTAAAATATTCTTATCTGTAGTAAGTTCTCCAAAACTTAGGCACCATCCTTGCCACTCGAGACGATCTATAAATAGCTTGTCATATATCACTAAAATGAAATCTCACAAGGACTCTGCAAAAAAAAAAAAAAAAAAAAAAAAAGAAACTACGAATATAGTTCCACAAAAGCAGTTCACATTGACATTAATCACACAATGGAAAATTAAAGGAAAACTAAACAATCCATTAAAAAGCTTGATAGACTATCCCTTAATAATAATAATAATAATAATAATAAGAATAATAACTGTGAATATACAGTAGTTCTACAAAAGCCATTCATATAAACGTATACAAAACTAAAATTAAGGAAAACCTAAAACCCATTTAAAAAGAGCTCATTAGACTATCCCAAAATAAATCAATAAAATGAATAAATTGATAGTGATAAATGTTCTTAAAAATATGAAAGCCATTCATGTAAACGTAAATTGCATGATCATTAAGATGCTCAGTAAGAACTCTTGCATAGTTTACATAAAGAATTGACATATGAGAAATAATAATAGTAATAATGACAGGAATAAAAGTAATAAACAATGTGTTAGTGACATGACAAGAAGAGGAGCATGACGTAGCAGGGGAAGGGAAGTGACGTGGTGACTACAGCTATTGGACCTACGCCAGTGACAGAGCAACGATTATCCAAACACCCTGCAGTTAATACTGGAGTGGAGACAAAGGATGGCATTATTAAGAAAAGTTCTAGAATTGAAGTTCCTAAATATCAGTTATAAACATAAATATTACTTCTAAATATTTGATTGTGACTTGATAGAATCTGATGATGTACTTTTAAGAACGAAACACATCATTCTTTGTTTAATATTTATTTTTATCCCTTGTTTAATAATGTGTGTGTTTTTTTTTTTTTTTTTTTTTTTTTTACAGGTATGTTGTAGTATATTTATATTTAACCTGAGTATTCATCAGACTGAAGAGCTTTTAAGTAACATTCTCCAAACTTCTGCCATAATTTTATTACCCAAGTAACAACATTCAAACCGAGCATTTGGCCATGCGTTTACGGGCGCACAGCTGTGAGCTTGAATTCGGAAGAGTGTGGGTTCGAGTCCCACTGTCGGCAGCCCTCAAGATGGTTTTCCGTGGTTTCCCCATTTTCTCACCAGGCAAATGCAGGGGCTATACTTTACTTAAGGCCTCGGAGCTGCTTCCTAGCCCTTTTCTATCCCATCGTTGCCATAAGATCTACATGTGTCAATGTAATGTAAAGCAAATTATAAAAACAATATTCATCTACTTTAAGACTTCATTTCTTAATCTAATATGTCCTGCATTACCTGACTTCATTTGACTGCACTCCATTACTTTTGTTTTGGACTTATTTGTTTTCATCTTTTAGTAGTACTCCAAGACTGTGTCCATACCATTCAGCAGTTTCTACAGATCTGCTGGTCTGAGTTAAAAAGCAATATCTTTGGTAAATCTCAGCATTTTCATTTTCTCTCCTTGGATTTTCATTTCCTGTACTGCCTGCTCTATATAAACATTGAAAAGGAGGGGGAGGGGGGACAAACTGCAACCTAGCCTTGCTCCTTTGTGGATTTCTGCTTCTTTTTCAAAGTCCTTGATACTTATCACTGCAGACTGATTTTTGTACTGATTGTAGATATTTTTTCTTCTTTGTTGGTATCTGATTCCATTCACCTTCAGAATCTGTCAACATTATTGAATGCCTTTTCTAGATCTATGAACACCATGTACGTGGGCTTGTCCTTAATTTGATCCTCTTAAGATCAGACTTGAAGTCAGGATTGCTTCACATGTTCCTATATTTCTTCTGAAGCCAAACTGATCTTCTCCCAACTCAGCTTCAACTTGTCTTTCCTTTCTTCTGTAAATAATACATGTAAAAATTTTTCAGGTGTGACATTCAATACTAAACAAATGTGGTGTAGTTTTCACTCGTGTCAGACCCTTCTGTTTTGGGAATAGGTATAACATTCTGTCTAAAATCAGATGGCACATCTCGTATATCATACATCTCACACACTAAATGGAATGTTAGTTTCTCCAAGCCATTTGGTAATTCTGAGGGTATGTCATCAATTCCATATGCGTTCTTCCTATTTAGGTCTTGTCAAATTCTTACCTCAAAATTGGGTCTCCTATGTTAACAGCATCAGCAGCCTCTAACATTTCAAAATTAGGCCTCATTCCATCTGCCAGAGAATTATGAAAGTTGCAATAAAAAAATGGCAGTGCTTTTTAAGGCAACTAATAGTGATACGTCTAAAGTAGTGCTGCCCAGTTTCCTACAGGGTGTTTCAAAATTAGCCCAATGAAAATCAATCAGTCACAATCATTCGTCATTGATCTGAATTTAGGGCAGTCACAATTGTAGCAGATACCCTATCAATTCTTCACCTAGACTTTTCTTAATTTAACTAAATTTTCTTAATTATTACTTTGCATTGTGGTAGTTACGTGCACTTACTGTATATTATGAAGTTCTGTTCAAAGGCTCTCCATTTTTTTGTCTGAAACTTCAAGAACACACTACTTGACAAAATGGGTGTGCTACTTTTCTGATAATAAATGACATGAGCTTTAAAAGAAATTAACAAACACAGATTATGTTTCTTTCTTCATTAAAATACCAAATACCCATAGTGTTTTTTTATTGGATATTATAAATTTTCCAGCTAACTCATTCCTGGTAGCCAGAGTTTCACCCCAGTGTGCTAATTTGTGTTCATCAGTATGTAAATAACACACCTACCAAGACGCAGGACTAGTGGATACAGCGGAGGCAACGAGGACAAGGGAAGGTTTTCATTCCCCACCCAAAAAGGGGAGGGGCCGGCCACCTAGAATGTAACTCCTTCTCTCTGGCCAGGAGATTAGGCAGGTTAGGTGGTTTGATGGAGTATGGGGATGGGCTTTTTTTTTTTACTGGGGGGGCTTAGCCCGCTCCCTCGTCGTGGCAATCGACACAGTCTACATTGCCTCCGACATGCTATTAGTTCTAAGTAGAAAGAGATAGCTGGGAAGAGTGGGAAATGATACAAGGTGTATCTGCCTGTTTCCATGTTACACACGTTACCAGGCGAGTTTGTATTGGTTGGATGGTGTTAACGTGTGGTATTGAAGGGTCAGGGAAAAACCACATAGGCAGAAAGAGAGAACCTACATGTAAAACCTGATGGCTGGGACCTCGGGTTCGGTCACCCCGTGCTCGCGGAGTCCTTCTCCCTCGGAGCTTTCAGATTCGGCCTCCCGGGATATATCTGATAGGTCCATCACCAGTCGAGCCTCGTCCGAGTCCGAGTTTCTCGTTCGCACAGGCGGGGTTTGTACTTTATTTGGCGCCATCCGCCGAGTCCGTTTCTTCTTCTCTTTCCTTCCCTTGTGCACTATTGCCTCTGCACTCAGGTTGGCGGAACTGGGTTCCGCTTTCCCGGCGTCCGGCTGGCTGACCGCTGGGTCGGGTTTGAGGGTTCGGTTTGTTTTGGGGGGAAGAGGTAGCCTCCAGTGTGTGTTGCTCCTCCTCACTCGCTGGCTCAGCGGAGCCATGCGACTGTTCCTTCCCGTGCTCGGGTTCCGGCACTTTGGGCCTGAGCATGGGGATAGGCAGCCACTGCGTAGGCTACATGGAGCCACCAGCAGTGCCAATGCACTATGAGAGACTTTGTCTCATTTTCAAAAATTGATGCCTGCCTGGCCATCGGATGATATAGAAGTTGATTCCCATAGGGAACCTTATATATTTGTCCCCAGTTAGTAAATTTTTAAAACCAATTTCATATTTGTAAATATCTCTCAGTTCATTCTCTAACACTGAATGGTTTGCAGCACTAAAAGTGCAGAACGCTAACTTACTGTAGGTATTTTTTTGAGATAAGTACACAGATGATCATCATCATCATCATCCTAAACCATCTCCAGTTTCCCAGGTGTGGTATATGAGCCTCCTCCATCTCATCCTGTCCTTGTACACAGATGAGCAATAAAAAATTTGTTGCATCTCTTGAGAAGTAAAATGGAAGAAAGTCCACTTCGGCTATGTAACACGGCCCATTAATTGTCAGTCGTCGTGTCAAGCGCTCCTTACCCTCTCCCCTTTTCGTGACATACATTTGCGTTCACCACTGTGAAATTATAAGCACATGGCACACTTTCACATAGCACAGTGTAGGTTACAAAATTTGTGCCTAGCATAACGGCTGTTTCGAATCCCAGCGTGAATGATTCTTTTCTTTTTTCCTGAATGAATACAGTGTGAAGACGTCAGGCAATGAACACCACAAAGTTTGGCTAAGCTACTTTTGATGCTAAATGCTTAACTTCATTCTGACAAAGCACATTATTCTCGTGCATGAAGAGAGTTCTTGCTAGCTTTGTCCAACACGGCAGTATTAGCATTTGCAACACAGCGATTTGGTGTGGTGTTTTGCCTAGGGCTGCTCGGAGGTGGATACAGCAGTGGCGGGTATCAGATAGACATTGGAAGCCTACCGGGCACTGGTTGTTTAGAGCGGGTTTCTACTAAGACGAAAGGTTAGTTGAAACTTCACAGGAGAACCCCTTCTTAAACTCTGTAGATGTCATGCAGGCAACCATTGTTCCTGGATGTTCATACACAGTCCATAAACGATCACAAGAATTTGGACTCCAGCGTAGAAAAGCTGCTGCCAAATAACTTCTCTCTGATGAACTGAGGGTCGAGAGCTCGGCCTTTGCCAATATGGAGGTAAATTATATTTGGGATATTGTGATCTTCTCTGATCAGACTTTCAGTTCGGCGGAGGTCAGGCCGGTTTGTGTTTACAGGCCAGGGGGAGCCCCATATTACAAAAGATGTATGGCCAAGTATTCACAGAGTGGCCGAATATCTGTGTCGTGTTGGGGATGGGGTTGGAGTGTATCAATGGATAGATGACTGTCTCACATCAGATCAACATTTGGACATTCTGCAGAATATTATGGTTCTGAGTGTGAGAGGGCACTATCCAGATGAGGCGCTGGTAAGACAGGTTTTTTTGAGATAACTCCCCAATCCACCCGAGCGGTCATGTTCAGGGCTGGTTTTCTGAGCAGGAAGACTATACTGAACATGTGTGGGTAAGGTGGAAACTTCATACAAAGAAACACTGGCCTCGCCCTCCCCTGTGTTTTCATGATGTTTTGTGGGGTGTTACGTTGGATGCACGGGAGAAGATCGCCCTCAACAAGGAATACTTAGTAAGCTTTAATGGACTATTTTCTTAGATAACTAGCTGAAGGCTCCAGGGAATCTGAACTTGGGTGCATGGTTTGGCGACCATGGGGCCCTCAGCTGAGTCCTGGCATTGCTTCCACTTACTTATGCCAGGTTCCTCACTTTCATCTATCCTATCCGACCTCCCTTGGTCAACTCTTGCTTTTTTCTGACCCCGACGGTTTTAGAGCACTCGAGGCCTAGGGAGTCTTTCATTTTAACGCTCTTTGTGGCCCTTTTCTTTCTTTGGCCGATACCTTCATTTTTCAAAGTGTCGGATCTCTTCCATTCCTTCACTCTGATTAGTGTTATATAGAGGATGGTTGCCTAGTTGTACTTCCTCTTAGTCCGGCTCCATGGCTAAATGGTTAGCGTGCTGGCCTTTGGCCACAGGGGTCCCGGGTTCGATTCCCGGCAGGGTCGGGAATTTTAACCTTAATTGGTTAATTTCCCTGGCACGGGGGCTGGGTGTATGTGTCGTCTTCATCATTTCATCCTCATCACGACACGCAGGTCACCTACAGGTGTCATATCAAAAGACCTGCATCTGGCGAACCGAACTTGTCCTCGGACACTCCTGGCACTAAAAGCCATACGCCATTTCATTTCATTTTACTTCCTCTTAAAACAGTAAAAACCACCACCACCACCACCAACTAGCTGAAGTACTCGTTGATGGGATAATTTCTTACGGTGTGCATGATTATATTTTTTGTCCACCCTCAAGATGTTCCCCAGATTCTGAGACGCATAAGTGGACATGCCTCTCTCTGTCAGCAGCTTGTGGTGACATTCTCGCTTCCTTGCACTCTGTGGCCCTTTACAGGTTCATATTGTTTTTCGTTATTGCTGGTCTTGATTTGACCGGGCGAGTTGGCCGTGCGGTTAGGGGCGCGCAGCTGTGAGCTTGCATCTGGGAGATAGTGGGTTTGAACCATGCTGGTAGCAGCCCTGAAGATGATTTTCTGTGCTTTCCCATTTTCACACCAGGCAAATGCTGGCGCTGTACCTTAATTAAGGCCACGGCCACTTCCTTCCCACTCCTAGCATCACCATAAGACCTGTCTGTGTCGCTGCGTCGTAAAGCTAATAATAATAATAATAATAATAATAATAATAATAATAATAATAATAATAATAAATAAAATAAAGATCTTGATTTGATCTCTTCCTTCTGGTAGTATAAAAGAAAGCCGAGTATCAGGTTCCGATGTTATAGGCCCTCACATCTAGCTTTCTCTGTGATATTAGGACATCCACTGTAAAGGGACTCCTTTCATTATGTTCCTTCACGACTTTCTCATTTCAGCACTCAACTTTACAATTTTTCTTACCAATATGTGCTGATGAGGACGCGCTTTTCATTTTAAGACAATCGTGACATAAGCACCACCATCGCCAGTTAACATGACTGAACAATATTTTCATGTTGGTGATTCTTGGCCTTGCGATGGAGTAAGCAGCAGAAGTCTGAATTATGAATATCTGTATTATCATAGCTAATGCGGTTCAGTTGTATAAGACATAAATGATTGGGAAATTGTATTCTCTAAAACATTTGTCATGCAGTATTTATCGATAGGACCACTAAACTACCATTTCACCCAGCGTGAATAAAATTATCCATAGCCTAGACTGTATTGCCTTATTCCCCGACTTTATATGCCTATTTTCATTAAATTCTCTTGGGACATTTTTTGCGACTCTGCGTAGATATGGACTATACAAAAATAATGTAAATTCTTTAATATCTCTGTTATCATAGCTGGTACTGTAAAACTTTATAAACCGAGATCGATAGCTGCAGTCGCTTAAGTGTGGCCAGTATCCAGTATTCGGGACATAGTAGGTTCGAACCCCACTGTCGGCAGCCCTGAAAATGGTTTTCCATGGTTTCCCATTTTCACACCAGGCAAATGCTGGGGCTGTGCCTCAATTAAGGCCACGGCCGCTTCCTTCCCACTCCTAGCCCCACCGAGCTCGATAGCTGCAGTCGCTTAAGTGTGGCCAGTATCCAGTATTCGGGAGATAGTAGGTTCGAACCCCACTGTCGGCAGCCCTGAAAATGGTTTTCCGTGGTTTCCCAGTTCCACACCAGGCAAATGCTGGGGCTGTACCTTAATTAAAGCCACGGCCGCTTCCTTCCCGCTCCTAGCCCTTCCCTGTCCCATCGTCGCCATAAGACCTATATGTGTCGGTGCGACGTAAAGCAACTAGCAAAAAAAACTCCTTGCCCTTTCCTGTCCCATCATTGCCGTAAGACCTATCTGTGTCGCTGCGATGTAAAACAACTAGCAAAAAAAACCCTTTATAAGATCTAAGTGATGGTAAATTGTATTATCTATAACTTTTGTTATGTAGTGTTTATCGACAGAATCAATAATAACATAGATATTTGAGAATGAAACTTTAGGCCTTCCTCTAAACTACCATTTCACCCAGCCTAAATAAAATTATTTACAGCCTAAATTGTAGTGCCTTATTCCTCAGCATTGTATACCAATTTTAATTAAATCCTGTTCATCCATTCTCTCATGATCCACGTACGTACGTACATATAGAGATGACAGAAAATTACTAATTGCATTTCCTTCTCACTGTGGACATAACCGATACAGAAGTACCACTCTTGTTTAATTCTGAACAATGTACATACAGAATTCATATTTTATGTACGGTATGTAGATTTCAAATATTTAGAATGTGTGTTGTTCCAGGAAGGTAGTATAGTGAGATTGAATCAAGGTGCAGTAAAGCTAATGAAGTGAGCTCACTGTTGTGAGGAAGTCAGCTCCCGGATGAAACTATCTTTACATTGGTCTGTTTTCAAGCAAACTTTGCTTTAAGGAAGTGAATGTTGGGTGGACTCAGGATTCATAAGGTAGAAGTAACAGACGTGAAAGTAGTGAGAATCCTTGCTGGTACAAACAGATAGGAAGAATGGCAGAAAGGTACTTCGGAATAAGGAAATAACGGCTACATAAGGAATGAACTCGATGGATGAAGCTGTACGCATAAACCGGCTGCGGTGGTGGGGTCATGTGAGGCGAATGGAGGAGGTTCGGTTGACTGGGAAAAAATGAACTCTGTTATGGAAGGTGAGAGAGGTAGAGGGAGACCAAGACGATAATGGCTAAACTCAGTTTCTAACGATTTAAAGATAAGAGGTATAAAACTAAATGAGGCCACAGAACTAGTTACAAATGGAGGATTGTGACAGCGTTTAGTAAATTCACAGAGGCTTTCAGATTGAATGCTGAAAGACATAGCAGTGTATAATGAAGATGGTTGGATGAAAAGTCATCTTCAAAAACTAGTGCAATGTTTCGGCCTTTCTGTAGCCATTCCTGTTCAATCAGTAAAAAATATTTAACCACTTGAATAGTGATGCAATTTTTAGATTAAGTATATCACTAGCGCCAATTAGAATAAATTTGACACATTTTTATATAGCCTTATGTAAAATGTTTGTTTGCTTAAAATGTTCTTGAATTGACTTTGGTAAAAATTGTTATGAAGGCGCTACTGTTTGATGAGACAAATGTTGTGGCAGATGCCTGTTCAAAGGTGCTGGAAGAAGTTTCACTATGGTTGATACACTGTCAATCTTGTATATTACAATGTATTTTCAATTTGGCGTTAATATAGAACGTTATGAAGTTTGTATTGTAATAGTTAAAACTCATACGAATCTTCATAAATAGGTTGCTGAATCTAAGGGGAGGGAGAGGGTGGGGGATGAGATTGCATGATGCTGGCACAGTGGGGTCGGGTGAGTAAATGAAAATGGCAACTTATAGCCCCTGTCACGTGAAGTGGTCATCTGAGTGAGAGAGTGTTATCGCTTGCTGTAGACTGGTACTTGTGAGGTGAATTGGCAGAGAGGGGGAAGTTGGAGCAAAGGGATGGGAGAAAGTGGCTTGTTCAATGTGTGTTAAAGAAAATTTGTTCGTCTTTAAAAAAATTGATAATTCATTGGGTAATATATATATTTTCTTTCTTTCTGTAATTTCATTGAAGATATTAGGTTTGTGCCTATAGTCAAGATGTATATGTAGACTTTCGAGGACCGAGCTCGATAGCCTTTTCCTGTCCCATCATCGCCATAAGACCTGTCTATGTCAGTGCGACGTAAAGCAACTTGAGACAAAAAAATTTTCAAGGTTGTTTCAGTATTTTCCTTTATTGGCTGTTTGGATGATTTTCATGTTACCGGGCAAGTTGGTCGTGCAGTTAGGGGTGCGCAGCTGTGAGCTTGCATTCGGGAGAGAGTGGGTTCGAATCCCACTGTCGGAAACCCTGAAGATGGTTTTCCATGGTTTCTCATTTTCACACCAGGCAAATGCTGGGGCTCTACCTTAATTAAAGCCACGGCCGCTTCCTTCCCACTCCTAGGCCTTTCCTCTCCCATTGTCGCCATAAGACCTATCTCTGTTGGTGTGATGTAACAGCAGAATGTAAAAAAAAAATCATAATGTTATCCTCCTATATACAATTTCACGAGCCGCCACTGGTTCACGTAGCTGTGAACTTTCTTGGGGAAATAATGGGTTCGAATCCTACCGTCGGCAGCCCTGAAGGTGGTTTTCCGTGGTTTCCCATTTGCACACCAGGCAAATACCGGGGCTATATAGTGAGTTTCTCTCATTGGTTGGCCGGCAGGCGCGCCCAGCTTGTCTGCCTCCCGTTGACTCATCACTGCCCGTTACACAGCGCGGGAATGCCCGCACTTCGCAGTTCAGGTCCGTGCTTAGAACGTGTATTAAGTGTTGATCTGTCGCTCCAACTGTTCTCGAGTTGTGAAGTGTTACTTTGGGGTATAATTTTCATAATGCCTCCACATGTGCACACGGTACACGGTAGAGAAAAGGGTAATTATGGTCGATAATTATGTGAAAACAGAATCTTACAGGGAAGTCGTTCGGCGATTTGTAACACAATTTTCAGGTGTACGCCCTCCACATAGAGAGAGACCATGCGGAAACTCGTAAACAAATTGAGAGGAACTGGTTCTTTACTCGATAAGAAGCGAAGTGTTAAAAAACGTGTACTTAACGAAGAAAAAGTAAATGAAATCGCAGGAAGATTAGAACATACGCCTACAAAATCCCTAAAACGACTTGGACAAGAAGTCGGGGTTTCAAAGAGCTCAGCATGGCGGGCTGGGAAAATCTTCAAATTGAACATATCCAGAGAGACATAGCCTCGGGTACGGAAGACGAGCTTATGCGTGTGGTTCGGAGTTTCCTAAGACGATGCCAGACATGTGTGGATGCAGGAAGAGAACATTTCCAACATCTCCTCTCATAAGGTATGAGCTTATTTTCTTAATTTTTATGTCATATTAAGTGAGCGAAGCGCTGTCCTTGGGGAGTGATGAGTCATCTGGAGGCAAATAAGTTGGGCGCGCCTGCCGGCCAACCGGTGAGAGAAACTCACTGTGGCTATAATCTTAATTAGCGTCACGGCCGCTACCTTCTCAGTCGTTGCCCCTCCCATACTTGTTGTCACTCGCCAGTCGAGACGCTGGGTAGCGGAATGCACTTACCTTGATAAGAGGGCCTGTATGGATTTTAGAGGACGGAATTGTTTCTAGGTACTCGTTCTTATCGATGTTCAGACGAAGGCCGAACCTTTTCAGACGATCAAGCTATCTGTCCTTGGACTTAAATTTCAAGTGACTATCACCTTACAGAAGTTTGGTGTGGAAGTCTCGCAGCACTGATCGTATTGACATCTCCACGATAGATGTCTGTGAAGACCACAGTGAAGTAGTGGAAAATCACTATTTTTGCCGTCATAATTTGAACAGGAATACTTATTCCAGGTGGACAGAAATTATCATGTGCCATGAATGAACATCATAGATCGTTATTAGCTACTGGCTATACTTACGGTTAATTTTTTGACAGTTTGTTCCTTCCAGTGTTTTTTAAGGCTCCAAATTATCTCCAAGCTATCGGAAGGGTAAATTCGGAAACCACTCATGTGACATGAGTGGTATTTTTACATCTACTACCTGCAGCATGTAGGTACAAAGAAGACTGCAATCATGATAATTGGTAAGATAGATTTTTGTCAAGAAAAGTTCGAATATTGTTATTCAAATTTTCATAAATTTAGTCAGAAAATTTTATGGATCTTATTTTCATAAATAAAGAGCTACATTCATGATTATAGTCCATTTTTTAAGGTATTTGCCCACTAAAACAATGTGCCGAATTTCAGTTGTTTGTGATTAATGATTAGGTACAGGGATAGTAATGTTATTAAAAAAAAAAAAAAATCACTTTTACAGGGGAAATACAGGTCCCGTATTTCAGTAACTATTAATGATGGGCCACTGTAATTTGGCATACTGTGTAATTGACTTAATCGTTATCATGAATGAAAATCCACAGCCTGTTTCCAGTCATTCGACCGGGTCAGGGATGGAATGAATTAAGCCCCATCTAGCGGCTAGGATGGGAATTGTGCCGGCTGCCGAAGCCTGTCACACTCCTCTGGGGCAATGATTAATGAATGACAGATGAAATGAAATTATATTGGAGAGTGTTGCAGGAATGAAATATGACAGGAAAAACCGGAGTAGCGGGAGGAAAACCTGTCCCGCCTCAGCTTTGTCCAGCACAAATCTCACATGGAGTGACCGGGATTTGAACCAGGGAATCCAGCGGTGAGAGGCTGCCCTCTGAGCCGCGGAGGCTTTCACTACGATCATGAATGTAGCTATTTATGAAAGAAAAAAAAAAAGCTCAGAATATTCGACAAAATTCGATAACATTTGAATAGCAATATTTGAAATTTTCATATAAAAAATCCACAGTTCTAGCCCTTCAGGCAAGCAGCTCAATGTTGAAAACATCCTAGGGATATGAGGTTGAGGTAAGTAAAATATAATAAATTATGAGAATTTATTCTTAAAAATTCCAATCCTTTTCTCAATCATCGTTATCCGGTCGATTAGATTAGCAGTTTGCCTTTTTCTACCACTACGAGCGCTAATGTGAGTCAATGCATTGTTTCACTTATAACTACATTCGATGTGGACATTTTTCAAAAATCAAGAAACGCCTGAGGGTATTGAAGCAAGAAACACGGTACAAAAATAATTTGTAAATAAGTTAATTTGGCTAAGATTTGAATCAAAAATAAAACGAGTAAAGAAACAAGTTACGTTAGGCTGTTTTTCCGGAACTGCATTTAGGCGGGAAGTTATTTTCGAAATTCATTTTTTTAGTTTGATAGAACTATCCAAGACTCACAATTTGAAACCTTTCTGGGCCCTTTAGCCCTTCATCTTTCGGCACAATTGAGGAAAATGCTTAATTTTACGTTTTTCGTAGTATGCTTTGTCTAAGAAATGTTTTCATCATTAAAACTGTTTTACCACGAACCTACTACGCTGGCGTAGCAGGGGGAGGGGTGATTCTCCCACGTGGCGGATAGGGGAGTCCTAACCGGCTTGAGGGAAATAAAATACCTCTCGCGGACCAAACACACAACCCCCTGTGGGTGGTGGACGCAGACGAAGAATACACCCACGGTCGTAAGGGTCGTAAGGGGCGACCAAGGGATGATTGAATTAGAACCATGATACTACTTGTGATTAGTACCACCACGCGGGGAACACCCTGGGTCGCTTTTCCTTGCGCGCAGTACCGCTATGTTGGGTACCAAATAGGTTTGTGATTATGTGACGTTGCCAATATAGTATACCTTAGCACATGTGACTGGGCTATATAACAATGTCTACTTTGAGTGATATTATCTGTAGGCTATATTGTGTTTTTGAAATCAGCTAAATATTATAGTGCTTTTGTGTTCGTGTTAATAAGTGTATCGTTATCGAGGCTGGAATTCTAGTGTAGTGTAAATTTGATATAGTATTGTGTAGTATAGTGTCATTTTAACACCATCTCATTTACAGAACTCAAAATGTTGCAACCCGTTCAGAGCGCCGCTAAACAACAACGAGGGCGACCAAGAATTCATTCAACCTAGAAAAAAGGCAAGGGTAATGGGGAGGCATGGCTTCGCTATTCGTGGTCAAGCTCGCGATATGGTATGTGCCTTACGGGAATATTTTGATGCTGAAAGGGAAAATGGAGGCCCACTGATAGAAGTTAACAAAGTTGTAGAAAGAACAGCAGCAGCTTTAAAAAATTCTCAAGCTACAGTAATTACAATAGGGAAATAAAAAGAAAATAAATAAAAGGAGATCTGGACCCAGAACGTTGAGCAGGCCTGTCAAAATGCTATTCTGATACTGAAATCTACCTAAAATTAAAATCAATCTTCCGGAGATAGACTGATCAAAGCCTATGAGGAAGGGGAATGAGGAGTTTGTCTTACGATATTTGAGTTGATAAAATTACTGCTGAGCCACCTTGGAATAATAGCAACGGTATTTAATGTTTTTGTAACGCTTTCATGATCGCCGTTAATGGAAATTATTTTCCGCAGAGCCTAGCGCAGAACGGGAGATGTTAACTGTGATGTAGTAACTCCTGCCGGATCATGTGGCAACACAGCTCTCCCACTCCTTTGTTCGGCGCCACGTGCTGCGACCTGTCAGAACACGCACATTGTTTTAATAGCATTTATAGTAGCAAACGTGAGCGCGATGGCTTTTACAATACCTGTGATTTGTAGCAAATACAGTAGAGACAATACACGACACTTACGGATTTCGCCTTGCTAACATGGGAGACAATTCGACGGTGGCGCTCCTAGTGACTTGACCTGAACAAATCGCGCTAAATTCAAATATCAATGGAAATGTATATACGGAAATGGATAAATGAATTACGTCTAGAAAGAAAGTGGTATTGAGATATTAACTTTGAGGTTGCTATAGCAATTCTGGATAAATTAATGAAGAATTATTTAAAAGGTTATTATTTAAAGACTGAAATTAGACATATAAACAAGGTGTGAAATGGACTGCTGTGAAATGGCTTGATCTTTCCTTTATGCATTACTTTTTTTAGCTTTATCATATCTGCCTGAAATCTTACGGTTGGATTTGTCTTTTTCCTCATTTAAAAACATTGTATCATCACATTAAGACATTTGTCAATAAAAATATCGGCACATTCCTTACACATATGATGCAATGAATTAACATTTAATAGCTGGACAATTTTCCTCTTAACATGAAGCCTACTAACAGAAAGAAAATCTATAAAATCCCGGCTTTAATCTGAGAAGAGGGATAAAAGAAAGAAAAGTTTGAAAATGTTGTCGATAGTGATGCTTTGAGGAATATTAACGTGCAATTAGAGTAAAAATATAACATACCCTTGGCTGTATAGTCGAGGATTTTTAAAGTCGCGGGCCTGGAAATGATCTGAACAGATCTTATAATTTTTATATAAGCGTAACGTCCCTTCTTTCTTGTACACTTTATCCAAATCGCTTCTGTGACATTTCAAAACCCACAGATCACACCTACAACAACACATCGGTATTGAAGGTTAACTGCTGCACTATACAATAAAATATGCATATTATATTTTAAGCCCGTTAAAACATGGGTCGAGCAGGTCAGAAGATTATGAAGTACTATAAAAATCTCTGTCACTGGAAGAATATATATGCAAACACAATATTACTTACATGTTCTTGTCACGAGGGAACCTGAAGAACGACCGCGCATTTTTCTCTACTTCGTAATTACTGTAGCCAAACACAGCACATACCTTTCCCCTCATGTTGAGAGGAGATATCAAGGAATGATACACGCTACTATTTAATTATGTCAATTCACTGAGAACGCATAAATAACACCGAAAACTTCACACAAAAATGCACGTGCTCTTATGACAAAATCAGTACCGTTCAGGTCTATCCGCTAGAGTGAGCTCCAATAGCTGTCCCTCGATATCTCGCTCAGTGTCGTGTATTGTCTCTACTGTATTTGTTTGTAGCACTATATGAGCGACACCGTGGGATGAGGGAACCCACGGTTCTGCCTTGCCTATGATTAGTACCCACTATATGAGGAACACTACGGGATAGTAAGAGTCCCTGTGGTTAGTACACTTAGGTGATGAGCACCATAGGTTTGCGTTGCCTCTCAATGGCGCCGCAGTTTGCGAAACACAGTAGGTCTGTAATACATGTGCGAATTTTATTACCTGTGAGTAGTACCATAATGTGTGGAGTACCGCGAGTCTACACTACTCTTGATTAGTATCGGAACATGATATATACCATGGTTCTACTTTTCTAGCGATAAGTACCATTATGAGGGGCCGATGACTTGGATTTTGGACTCCTTTCGACTACAAGCATCATCGATTCAGTATCTTGCTATAGAAGCAGTCCTTTTGGTCAGTAATATTAGTGTTTTACGCTAGCTTCTGTGCATGTGAGGCACTGTGGGTCGGTTCCACTGATCGTTTTAAATTCATATCCATCCATTCATTCTTCGTCCTCACGTTTTGAATTATGGTCAGTGGAGGATTTTGGGTTTTTAATTTGTCATTTCATTTCGTACCATTAGAGATGTTAGGCCCCTCTAAACAACAAGCATCAGCATCAAAACTGTTTTACCAAATATCATGATTATAGTGTACTTTGTACCTACATGGTGTGGGTAGTAGCTGAAACAACGTCATTCATGTCAGCTGAGTACTGTAGTTTCCGGTTTACCCTTCCGACAGCTTGGAGAGAATTTGCAGCCTTAAAAAACATTGGAAGGAATGTCTTCAGAGACGTGTGTCCTTAACTTCCGTTGAATTCCTGTACAGAATTCTTTGAAAGAAAAGTCGTTCGGTACGTGTATGACTTCCTCCCCTCCAAGTTTCATGCGGACGGTATTTTGAAATTCCCAGAATGTCGATTAACGTTGGTTCGAATAAAATGAATGTAGAATTTAATAACAATGAAGACGAAGAAGTGAGTTATTTAGTGAACTGTGGCGCTATAATTTGGAATAGGTCTAAATTGTTATTCTAGACCAGGCCAGACTACTACTCTACTAAATGAGCCCGTGCCTTAAGTATGCCCACTACGCTCACTGCTCATTCAAAACAGCGCGTCAGAGTAGGGATCGAATAGCTGGAATACGATGATGAACCAGTGTGTTAAGTACCACCTGTATCAGAAAATGTATGAACTAGAGGAATGGGATGCCAAAGAAGAACGTTTTCTAACTCCCCGGCTATTTCCCGCCAGTATTCAGTCAGGCTATTATACTCTGTACGCAGGAGTAATCCCATCTATCGGAGTTGATTGGCAGCATAAGAGACAAAGAACATCACAATAAACAATGGTCAATGTAATGTTATTGTTGATCAATGTTATGCGCTTTCGATATAGTAGGCTTTCACATTTAGTTTTCTTCCGACTCTGAAGTACCAGTCTTATCATAGTCGGTACGGTAAAACTGAATAAAACATAAATGACCAGAAAATTGTGTTCTCTATAACTTTTATGTAGTACTTTTCGATAGGAAGAATAAAGTAGGTATTTAAAAATTACATTTTAGGCGCCTTCCCCTTAACTACAATTTAACCCAGGGTGAATAAAATTGTTTATAGCTTCCTTATTCCCCGACACTATATACCGATTTTCGTTAAATTGTCTTAATCCATTTTCTCGTGGCTCGGCGTTGATATGGACTTTGCAACAAAAATACAAATTCACGAATATCTATGTTATCATAGCCGGTACATTAATGGTTATGAATTTCATGTTTTTGGTCCGTATTGAACTGAGAATAATATATAAGTAATAATAATAACAACGTAAACGTTTCCACCTTTTCAATACTAAAATATATTCACAAAATTATAAATTACACGGTACTAGTTTCGACCCATCTAGGGATCATCATCAGCCGTATTGAAAGGCTTTCTGTTTTGCCTGGTAAGCTACATCATTAATGGTTATGAATTTCATGTTTTTGGTCCGTATTGAACTGAGAATAATATATAAGTAATAATAATAACAACGTAAACGTTTCCACCTTTTCAATACTAAAATATATTCACAAAATTATAAATTACACGGTACTAGTTTCGACCCATTTAGGGGTCATCATCAGCCGTATTGAAAGGCTTTCTGTTTTGCCTGGTAAGCTACATCATTAATGGTTATGAATTTCATGTTATTGGTCCGTATTGAACTGAGAATAATATATAAGTAATAATAATAACAACGTAAACGTTTCCACCTTTTCAATACTAAAATATATTCACAAAATTATAAATTACACGGTACTAGTTTCGACCCATCTAGGGGTCATCATCAGCCGTATTGAAAGGCTTTCTGTTTTGCCTGGTAAGCTACATCATTAATGGTTATGAATTTCATGTTTTTGGTCCGTATTGAACTGAGAATAATATATAAGTAATAATAATAATAACAACGTAAACGTTTCCACCTTTTCAATACTAAAATATATTCACAAAATTATAAATTACACGGTACTAGTTTCGACCCATCTAGGGGTCATCATCAGCCGTATTGAAAGGCTTTCTGTTTTGCCTGGTAAGCTACATCATTAATGGTTATGAATTTCATGTTTTTGGTCCGTATTGAACTGAGAATAATATATAAGTAATAATAATAACAACGTTTACTAAAATATATTCACAAAATTATAAATTACACGGTACTAGTTTCGACCCATTTAGGGGTCATCATCAGCCGTATTGAAAGGCTTTCTGTTTTGCCTGGTAAGCTACATCATTAATGGTTATGAATTTCATGTTATTGGTCCGTATTGAACTGAGAATAATATATAAGTAATAATATAATTTTGTGAATATATTTTAGTATTGAAAAGGTGGAAACGTTTACGTTGTTATTATTATTACTTATATATTATTCTCAGTTCAATACGGACCAAAAACATGAAATTCATAACCATTAATGATGTAGCTTACCAGGCAAAACAGAAAGCCTTTCAATACGGCTGATGATGACCCCTAGATGGGTCGAAACTAGTACCGTGTAATTTATAATTTTGTGAATATATTTTAGTATTGAAAAGGTGGAAACGTTTACGTTGTTATTATTATTACTTATATGTTATAGCCGGTACAGTTAAAATGTATAAGACGTAAATGGTCGGAAATTTAATTCTGTATAACTTTGGTTATGTAGTTTTTCGATACGACCGCTAATTTATTTGAGAATTAAATTTAAGGCCTTCCACTAAACTACCATTTCACTCAGCGTGAATACAATTATTTATAGCCTAGATTGTAGCGACTTATTCCCCGACTTTGCATACCATTTTTTTTATTAAAATAGGACCACTAATATCATAAATATTTGAAAATTAAATTTTAGGTCTTCCCTTAATCTACCATTTCACTCAGCGTGAATAAAATTATTTATGGTCTAGATTGTAGCAACTTATTCCCCGACTTTGAGTACCGATTTTCAGTGAATTCTCATTAGCCGTTTTCTAGTGATTTGTGTACATACGTACAGACCGACAGAAATTACGGAAAAGTAAAAAGTGCATTTCCTTGTTCGTGTGGACATGACCGATACAGAAATACAATTCCTTTCAAATTCTGAGCAATGTACAGACAAAAGTCTTATTTTATATATATAGATTATGTGCGAAGGGATCACGCAGTGATTTTATGATCCGCCGTCCTAGTCTTTCATATGTCTGTCATTGTTTCTCATTTGGCTTTCTTCCTTTCTTCAGCCCACTTAGTTCCTGGTCTCTTTCGAACTTCATTCTCTGGCTGTTGCGACCCATCTGTTTACGTTTTGACTAAACAGATTTCTGTCTAATATTTCTGATGATCTATCTGGGCTTTTTCCAGGCCTTTTTCGACTTGTTGGATCCATGGTATGGTCTTCAGTTGTTCGATGTATGCCATGATTTTGTGTGTGAACGTTGTTGCTGGTAGTCTTTGAACGTATCCATAGAACTTTAATTTTCGTTTCGGGAGATAGTAGGTTCGAACCCCACTGTCGGCAGCCCTGAAGATGGTTTTTCGTGGTTTCCCATTTTCACACCAGGCAAATGCTGGGGCTGTACCTTAATTAAGGCCACGACCGCTTCCTTCCCAGTCCTAGCTCTTTCCTGTCCCATCGTCGCCGTAAGACCTATCTGTGTCGGTGCGACGTAAAGCCAATAGCAAAAAAAAAAAAAAAAAAAAAAAAATTCGTTTCCTGATATGTGCTGCCAGATTGGACGCTTTATCTGTTGCTTAACGGGATTCAGTCTGTATCCGTTTTCTGGACAAACTCATCAAGGTAGTTTTTTTCCATGTTTGTACGTGTAGCTGAAGCTCCCCCTTGCTCACAGTGACTATCAATACGTAGTACAGTAATTTAGTTCTGAGACTGACCGCATGATGGCGCTGTGGTACACTATAGCGCATAGGTGACGCCGTAGTTTGGTACCATGTTAGTCTCTCGTCCCTGCAAGAGACAGTTGAGAGCATGCACTGGAAGCAGACGTACGATCGTTATTGTGACGGTGATTTGAATGCGCCTGTCGGACCTTGATATGTCACAGTTTGAGCAACGGGCAAGCATAAATTTCTGCCAGAAATTAGGCAAAACCGCTGCCGAAACGTTTGAAATGATGCAGCAAGTTTACGGCGAGGACGCATTGAGTCGCATTGTTGTGTTTAGGTGGCACCGACGTTTTGTGCAAGGACGGGACAGTTTGGAAGATGATGTGCGTACTGGTCGGCCTACTGGTCGGCCACAATCAGTTCGGACGGAACGCAAGATCCAAGAAGTTCCGTTGGTGCGTGCTAACCGCTTCCAATCCGTAGACGATCTCGCAGCAGCAATAGGGGCAGCCATGGTACTTGCCACAAAATTCTGACGGATGACATCAGCATGTCTCGTGTAACCCAGCAGAGTGTGCCACGAATCCTGTCGCAAGACCAGCGTGATGATCGCATGACGATTTGTGGTGACCTCATCAGTAGTGCTGATGATGATCCGACGTTTCTCAACCGGATAATAACTGGAGACGAAACATGGTGTTTCCTTTACGATCCGCAACTGACACGACAATCCGCCACCTGGAAAACGCTATCATCACCACGACAGAAAAATAAACCACGACAAAACAGGTCAAAAGGCAAGGTGATGCTGGAACAGCTTTTTTTAAATTCAGATGGAATCGTTCACATGGAATTCCTCCCAGACAGTGCAGTGGTAAACAAAACCCGCTACAAGGAGATCCTTGGTAGTTTACGCGATGCAATTCGCCGTGAGCGACCTGGGCTTTGGCGTACAAAGAACTGGCTGTTGCTACACGACAACGCCTCTGCACATCGCTCTGTCCTTGTCCAAGAGGAACTTGCAAGGCAACAGGCGACAGTTTTGCCACACCCTCCGTACTCACCTGATCTCGCATCATGTGATTTTTTTTCTCTTTCCTTGCCTGAAAGCACTCCTACGTGGGCGCAGATTTCAGTCCGAAGAGGTCATGACGGCCACAAGAGAAGCCATACGGGACCTTCCTGCCAACTGCTTTCAGCTGCTATACTAATGTTGGCAAACGTGCATAACGGCCAACGGCGACTATTTTGAGGGTGGATGTGGTTCTGTGTAGGTGTACGCCGTGTAATGCGGCATCGCGTGTAACATACAGAGTCGCGTGGGTGCCTATCCTCCAGGCGTCAAGTCCAGAACATAATGCCTACTACGTATGTAATCACTAATCAGTATACAGTGCAGGGTACAGTTCTTTCGATATCTTCGCTAATGGCGATGAAAAGTAGAGGTAAGAGTGCCAATTCCTGATGGACTCCCACCGAGATTGGAAACTCACTTGGTAAGCTTGTTGCTGATTGCACACAGCTTTTGGGATCTTGGTAAAAGAGCTTGACACATCATATTGTTTTCTCTATAGACTATATGACAGTAAGGAGAGAAAGGCTTCCTAAGAGACAATTGAGATGAATGATGTGGTGGCTAATGGGAATGTATAAACATAGGGGCCAGAGAGAGAGAGAATCAGTGTCTACTCTGTGGAGAAGAAATGGAAATGGCGCATTTAAGTTATTAAGAGTTTGTAGGCCAACGGAAGCACTGAGAGTAAAATACCTGAAGTGAATATAAAATAAAAATAGAAAGTGAGAGAGAATTCTATGCAATTGCTAAACTATTAAATAGAGAGTGGATTACACCGGGAATAATAGAAACATTTTTTGTATTTTAAAAAGTATGTAGAAAAAGGAAATAAAATTAAAACAAATACAAACAAAAATAATGAAGGGCGAGATGGATAAGAGGCCGGCGTGTCCTAGAATAATGAATATAATTACTAGTAGGTTAAACATAACATTAAATGTAGTAATATATAAATTGTTGTGTCATTGTCTTCTGTTCATAATTCAGCCGTCAAGTTTGGCATATTGTTAATGATAGGATACTCCAAAAGACTTCGGTCACATTCATTAAGCCGAAGAAAGAGAAGATGAATGTTGTCTTAGACAATATAGCATTGTTAACGTCTAGGACAAAATAAATTATATTTATGGCTGGTTTCTGGTACACCACAGTTAGCTGTGAGTTACGTAAATGCGCTTGTAACTTTAACTGTTCTGTTAACTTTAATGAGTTTCCGGAAACTTAAATGCAGATTTATAAGCTCTGGCAATAAACAGTGCAGTTATCGACATGTTTAGTATCTGTCGTCCTCCAATAGATGTCTCTACGCAAATGTTTCTAGAGTTATTTTGGTAATATCTAGTTACTTTTACTAGCAGAAGTTTTTTTACAATGAAAAATGGTTGGCAGATATGTACACAGTCATCTCAATCTGATTAGCATGTAATAATCTCTCATAATATGAATATATGTACGATCTAATAATGTAAACATTGGATATATTTCCCGTTCTTTCTTATTCACAGTATGCAGACATTGTCTTAAATTTTACCTTCATCGTTGTCTTCAGTAAAATTATAAAAATACATAGCAATTACCAAACAGATCACTTTTCACTGATCAAGAACACAAGCAGCGTAAACGAAAATAGTCACATAAATGAAAACGTGCAGCACACTTTGGAACTTACCATTCCGGCACTGAAGTTCTGCTCTGATGGTGCGATATCAATTTGTTCTCGCTGCACCATTCCGGCACTGAAGTTCTGCTCTGATGGTGCGATATCAATTTGTTCTCGCTGCAACTGTTGAAGATTTTTTCAGTAGACTGCAAACAAACCGAAAACTTGTACTTAAAACACGCATATGCCGTTTTTCTCTTCAAGGATGCTGGATATGTACGGCAAGATTGCAGTTTCTTCAGTTTTTCTTCCGTATCTCGACGCCGAGTCTTACGTGCAAAATGTTGCTTATTCCTGCTCGTATCTCTCTGGGAACCTACTCATTTATCATTCTTCCTTGACATGTAATTTCACCCGATCAGATGCCAACCCCTTCAAGAATTCAATTTATTTCGGGCTTTCATGGCCCAACTCGGACAGCACGAAAGCATTACAAACTGCCATCTCCAATAGCCCAAAAATAGCATATACTCCATTTTTCATTAGTACTGTAGTTCATGTACTCCTCGAACTGAGAATTTGTAGTTCATAATAACTGCAACGGACTAGTAATTTGAGATGTTTTACTTACACTGACCACGCAACATGCATTGACAAAAATACTCCCGTAACTGCTGACGTGTAGTCCACTTGAGAATTTCAATCGAACATAGCGAGCTAACCCTGACTCAGGGTGTGAAGTGTGTTGACACAGATAAAAAGATGACATAACTAGAGCCCGAATTTCCATGCACTATCAAATCTCAAAATGTGTATGCATTCATGCACTATCATACAGCAAAACATGCACGATAAACGGAAAATATGCACTATCAAAATTCATTTCCTTCGGAAACATTGTACAACAACTCATTTCTCCAAACTGTCTTGATTTAAACTCATCTGTTAATCTGTCAGCACGTCCTTAAGGACAGAAAATGATATTTCTACGTCACAAGAAGTGACAGGTGCATACTTAAACGAAGACATTTGGGACAAAATTAGGCCATATTGCACGTTTTTTGCATTTTCACCGCAATACGTCTTATATAAGCTTGACTAATTCAGAATCTGGATTTGAACAGATCACTTTCTTCAACGTTTATCTAGCTGCCCCGGCTACTTCTCCTGGCGATGATGGCAGACATATTTGAATGTCCTCAATAACTGGTAAGGATTGCCTGCTGCGGTAACAAAGTGACCATTGAGAGTTCCGGGTAGGATAATCCAGGATAACAGCGGTTTGTGAGCTGCTAACTACTCAGTAACGCGGCGTCACAGAAGTTCGATACAAGTTTTGTTTTGCTTGTCTAACATAGACGACGAAATGAGCTGTCAATAAGTAATGCACAATTTACGGTTCGATTTATGACAATGTATAATTGGAACAACTTATTCCTAAGAATTACAGAGATCGACGTCAATGTTTACTCAAGTAGCATATAAGAAAGGGTTTGATTAATTGGATTATAGGACCTCTTCCTTATGTATTATATTTGGTTGTCACATAGGATGCTAGGAATACATTTTCTCCGTCCTACTGTATAACATGGGAAAATGTACCCAAATTTAACAAACCAACATTCATAAAAGGCACTGCCATGCAAGTTAACATTATATATGCGCCAAAGTCACAAGAAAATTCATATTATGCAGTATTAAAGTCCAAATATTCGCTATTAAATCCAAAATCTTTAAAATATGCATTATGCATGATTTTTTCCTAAAAGGACAAACCATGCAAACATGCAGGGAAAAAGAACGGTTATTTGGAATCTTTAAGCCATAAAATGAATATTTACAAAGTTTGAGAATTGTAACCAGCTTATTTAAAAACATGCACTTGTATGGAAATTCGGGCTCTAGACATAACCTACAGCTCCCTGCAAGATTTTTAAGTCCAAATATTTTAGGTTTATTGGGAGTCTGAGACCTCACGTCACCGGTTAAAGAATATAATATTAAAAAAGCGATGAAAAATCGATATTTATTATTCAGCAGGCTTATATTAAATGTATACCGGTACCTAAGATATTTATTATTTAATACAAAATGAATATATTAATGGTAAATACTCCACAATTTCAGATTGGGTGTTAACTAACTGTTGGTGGGACTCATGATTCAAAGCCTGACGAAAGATATCTTAACATTATAGCTTCAGTACACTGAAAGATCAATTTGAGCCTGATAAAAATCCGCTTGATTCGAGTTCTATTTTATTTGACGATTCATTTCCCGTATTGCAAGATACATCTACATTAGAGGCGTCATGCTCCGAGGAGATTATATCATAAACAGATAACAGGGACAGATGACACTATACAAGTAGAATCAGTGACTAAAAGCCAGTGGTAATGTGGAAGTACTGTAAATGTACTGACCGAAATATTGTCGACTCTAGCACACCCAAGCATGTTAAAACTACAATGAATGACTGTTCTAGCTGCAGTTACCAGTCGTTGCGCAGATAACTGTGAAGAAGCCGTTAACTGTTGTTTCGGACATTCATTTTAAATATATCACCATATTAAGTCACTGATAACTACGCATCTACAGATAACTGTCATTCTAGAAAACGGCCATAGTGTGGTACTAGTCAAATAATTTTAAGAGGAAAATGTAATGCATGTATCAAACGTAATGAATTGCAATGAAAGAGTTCTCTCTCCCTAGTTTCAGGCGATTCGGAACTAGGGGATGGGAGTACTCCTAATCTGTTCCATTCTATTATTGTCTCTGAGACGCTATGCTTTCATTGGGTGCTCCAAACCAGCTCGTGAGATACATGATTATAAGCCTTTTTCAGATCCAGAAAGGCAAGGTGTAAATTATTTGATTTTTCACGGTGTTTTTCCATCGGCAGCATGAATAGCGTCAGTAGTACTGCAAGCTTTCACAAACCCACATTGGTTGCTTTTAATGAGGACACTCTATCTTAACCTGATTTTCATTGTTCGTTCGAATATCTTCGTATTACATGAGAGGAGATGTATCGGCATTTCCGTTTCCAAACTGGAACTGTTGTGCTGTAGATCCATTCAGCTGGTACCTGTCCTTCAGTAATTTTGTTGAATAAACCTGTCGTGTTGACATGACCTGTCCCTTATTGGCATTTCAAAAATTTAGCAATCTTGCAATCTAGCAATACCAATTAAGAATTAAGATAACAAATATATGTTATGGATATTATATTAGTAATTCCAGGAATGTCCCTGTACTAACAAACCATTTGCACACGACATACATTGATTTCGACGAAATTTAATGTATTTTCATTAGTCGCGACTTAATTTTGACAAATACAGACCACTACACTTTGAAGAGCTCCAAATCGTAACTGAATATAATTTTACCCCCCACCCCCCCGGCTCCGTGGCTAAATGGTTAGCTTGCTGGCCTTTGATCATAGGGGTGCCGGGTTCGATTCCCGGCAGGGTCGGGAATTTTAACCATCATTGCTATTTCGCTGGCACGGGGGCTGGTTGTATGTGTCGCCTTCATCATTACATCCTTATCACGACGCGGAGGTCGCCACGGGCACCTGGCGAGCCGAACATGTCCTCGGACACTCCCGGCACTAAAAACCATACGCCATTTCATTTCATTTTACCACCCCTAAAATCCCTGTAAGATGCAACCAACATTACTGGCGAGTTACTACGAGATTTAACTTCAAGGAGGAGACGGCGATTCAGGAATACTGTGTATACTTTCAAAAATTAAAATTTGAATTTTTCGAAAATCTAATAATATATAGGTAATTGATACAGTCATTTTTGAAGGGGCCTTATTCCAAATTTTGACAAAATGAGTTTTAAAAACGGTACCAGAATCAATGCACATGAGTACATCTTTCTGCATGAAAAGGACATTATTCCACACATTGTAAGTGTGTGTTTGCGACTTCGTTATAGCGACGTCATTTTTGAAAGGGCTTTACTCCAGGAATAATGCCCTTTCAGTGATGAACATTATCGCATGCTATCTATCGAATATCAAATGCATTATGCGTTACGTTTCGCTTTTCGTAGTTCTACTGTTATTTCTGAACATGTGTTGAGATGTAAAATGGCGTCAAGTATTGAGTTGGAACGTAGTGAAAGTACCAAGAAAAGAAAGAAAGGAGAAAGTGAGAAAGTAATGTTGGAAATTACGAACAGAATGTTATAAAAACAGCAAGAGTGAAAGATCATGAGTAAAGAAAAACATGTTGCACAAAGAAAAACCGGTTAACAATGCAGATCAGTACAATGCTTTCATAGCTGTATCAAAATATTATTACTTTTATTGGTGCATATTGCGTCTGAATATAGAATGATAAAGTAATGTTTTATTCGTTTTGCTTCTTTCTAGTTGCCATGACAAGTGTTTTGAAAAGCTCACAGAAAATGATATACTGCGGCACTTGAACGAGTTTAACTCAAAAAATTAACAAGACGCATATTTAATCAGTTTTCTTGTTGTAAAATCAATATGTAGAAGAAGGACGCCCACGGGAGTTGAGTCGACTAGGAAATGGTCACAGACGTCTTCCTATGAATTTTTTGTGCCAGTAAACACTGAATGACGTAAAGTGTGCCGTACGGCTTTCGTTTCTCTCCTTGGTATAACAGTGTAAAGGGTAAGGAGACTTCAGTCATTAATGCGTCAGAAAGAGATTCCACGAGATATGCGGGGAATTGGTAATAAGAACCGTGCTATGGCACTACTCGTGTGAAACTCTCATGATCTCATAGTCATTTCCTTTACAAGAGTCAAGGTACTCTTCACGTGAATTTAGATATTTGGACTCCACAATTCAGGGTATGTACGGCTTGTTTCAAACAAAACATCCCAGTTCTGGAATTACATGCAAGTACTATGCCGAATATTTCAGGAAACATTTCGGCCCACAACTAGTTGACACATGCATGTAATGCGAAGAACTCAAATTAAAAATGAAAAGTCCTATGTTAAACGATACTGCTAAAAGAGTAGCTGCCGCGGAGCTTGTTGTACACACACGCCGAGCTGAAAAGTTCTCCAAGATCATGAAAATTACTGAGGAAGAATGCAAACATAGTGATTCAATTCTTGCTATTTGTTTTGACTTCGTGCAAAACTTGCCACTGCCAAAACTGCCTATACAGGATGTATTTTATCTTCGGCAGCTATGGGTAAATGTATTTTGTATCCATAGCATAAGGAGTAACGAGTCCGTGATGCATTAATACCATAAAGGCATTACGAAGAAAGGAGCAAATGAAATGTGCTCCTTCCTATTTGATTATATAAAAGAAAATGTACCAGAAAATGTCAAAGATCTACGTTTGTTTTCCGACGGTTGCGTTGGGCAAAATAAGAATCACTGATTAGAATGTGTGCATCTTTCGTGGACACTAAACGTTTTGATAAAGTGGACCAGTTTTTTCCGATTCGTGGACATTCGTATAATGTATGTGATAGGAAATTTTCCATGGTGAAACGTATAACCAGAAGAGCCGATAGAGTGTATACGGTGAAATGATTGCCAATGCTTCCAAACACCGTAAGTTCACCCTAAAGCTAATAGAAACTGAAGATATCTTCAACTTCTCTAAGTGGTGGCCAACATAGTACAGGAAAAGGGGATTGTCGAACGAATCACAAGGTAGACATGTTCCAGAAAGTCAGGTTTCAACCATGTTCCTCTATGCATTTTGAACATAGTTGCAGTCAGGTGTTGTGGCTTCTGAATACAGACGAGGATTACAGAAGCATACATTCGATCTTTTATTTCCGAAAGTGTCTGTTGTTTTTAATTTTGAGAAGGCTTAAACTGGCCCAGTAGCTATTAACAGAAACAAAATACAAGACATTTAACGTTTACTTGATTATATTACACATGAATATAGGTATTTCTACGATGATTTGATGAAATGGCCTGTACGTAACACTGCTGCTGATGATGATCGTGATGATAATGATGATGAACAATGAAGCCATTTTGTATGTACTTTGATTAGAGTTACAACCAATACTGTGACAAAGGAGCAACTTAAAACTCTACTAAAAATATAATTTGACCATGCGTATGAATTACTTCCTCAGGGAAAAGACCTTATTCCAAAATTTGTGACTTATTTTTTTCAAAGAGATTATAAAACTTAGCAACTGCCGTAATGGCAAGATATCCATTTCATTATGTTCTTTCAACATTGGAAAGCCCATTCTGTTACATTCCATACACTCGCCCACAGATTGTTTTTCTTTGCTCCTGAAAACTTAAGATTTTGGAGTAAGGCCCTTTCAAAAATGACTTATCAATTGCTATTTTTGGACGTATCTATAGAATGGATAAAAACGGATATTGAAGTACCTTTGGGAGAAAAAATTAACAAGGTGGGTGGAAGAGTTCAAGAAAAAAATAGAAAATAAGAGAAGAGGAAACTATAGACATGATGATTTTTAAAAAGAAGTTTTAATAATTGAAGGATTCCAAGGAAGAATTAAAAAGGAAATCCGGTCCAAAGTGGTCTGAGGAGAAAAGAATAAAGCATAGTGCAGTGATGAAGAAATAATGGAAAGAACGGAAGAGGCAACAACAAGGAAGCATTGGCGATTCGTGCATGAAGGGCTTTTGGGCGCCGCACCGTCTTTTCAAAAACACTTACTGTAACATAATTTCACTCTGTAACTGAGTACCTACATAAAGAGATGGACAAATGTAGCGTAGTCGAACTCATGATGGTGTGCAATGTTATCTTTATTATTTTGGCTGTAAACATTTCGCTTTATTACTTTCAAAGATATGGCAAAAACTGTCAGACCGTGGCAGCCGTTCAGCGAGCACGATGTTTTCTCTTTAGCCTTGAGGCGGTCGGGCTCTGGCAAGAGAGCCATTAGTAGATTCCTAGAGTGTATCAAGTGTGCGGGATGCGGGAACGGCCTGGAAGGAATGTATGGGCTTGTCAGGGGAAGGAAGAGTGCAGGCAGGTGTATGGTGTGTCCGGCAGAGCCCGCAACAACATCGCCAACCACTTTACGATGTACTTGGATTTTTCCCGCCACACGTCTTGCTTGAACTTTTGTTAGAGATTAATTCCAAAACATTTTACAAAACAATGAATTCCGTTATACTGACTATAACAATTCATTTCTATAAAGAAGCTAAAACAAAGATTCAAAATGTAACCATAAGTTGACGGCTCTATTTGTATAGGTTGGTCAAATTGTTAAATACGTCTTCATGCTTTGAGATTTGTGCAAGACGAGAGAAATTCGTGCGTGGACTGTTTATTTGTTGTCGTTTGCGATCAGTGAAACAGTGCGGTGCGATAGCTGTTAGCACGCTAATGCGTGTGTATAAATGCCATTGCAGTGTACTTAATTATTTAGTGTTGTTTGAAACAAGCAGATTTCTATTCAGCCAATGTCATATTATTATTATTATTATTATTATTATTATTATTATTATTATTATTATTATTATTATTATTATTATTATTATTATTCATCTGAAAATATAGTGGTGCTGATCAGTGAATGGTGGACCGATTGGGAAGGGGGAAGAGATGGCGGCACAGCCCTGCCAGAGTAAAATGTCACGAACCGCCACGGCAAGGAAGGATGAATTGAATTTGACATGTGGTCCCTAGCAGGCGTCATAGTAAATAATAATAGGGGAGAGGTGATACTCCCACGTGGTGCGTCCCAGGTGGCGGATAGGGGGGTCCTAACCGGCTTGCCGGCGGACTTGAGGGAAATAAAATACCTCTCGTGGACCAACCACAACCCCCTGTGGGTGGGGGACGTAGACGAAGAATACACCTAGGGTATCCCCTGCCTGTCGTAAGAGGCGCTTAAAGGGGCGACCAAGGGATGATTGTCTTAGAACCGTGAAACTACTTGTGATTAGTACCACCACGCGGGGAACACCACGGGTCGCTTTTACTTGCGCGTAGTACCACTATATTAGGTACCAAATAGGTTTGTGATTAGTAGCACACAGGAGCACCGTGCGGTCGGCTTTCGCAGTACCTGTGATTAGTCCCACGATATGAGCAAGAGCATGGGATGATAGCTACCATGGTTCTGCCCTGCCTATGATTAGTACCCACTATATGAGGAACACCACGGGATAGTACGAGTCCCTGTGGTTAGTACTCTTACGTGATGCACGCCATAGGTTTGCGTTGCCTGTAAATGGCGCCGCAATGTGAGAAAAACCATAGGTCTGTATTATATGTCGAATTTCATAACCTGTGAGTAGTACCATAATGTGTGGAATACCGCGAGTCTCTGGTACTTTTGATTAGTACCGCAACATGACAAATACCATGGTTCTTTTTTCCTGGGATAAGTACCGTTATGAGGGGCCGATAACTTGGATTTTGGACCCCCTTTAGACTGCAAGCATTATCGATTCAGTGTAATGCTATAGCAGCAGTCCCTTGGTCAGTAATACTATAGTCCTGTGAATGTAAAGCATTGCGGATCGCATCCACTGATTGTTTTAAATTCATGTCCATTCATTCTTCGTCCTCACGTTTTGAATTCTGGCCAGTGGAGGATTTTGGACTTTTAATTTGTCATTCCATTTCGTCTCATTTCGTACCATTAGGGGCTGATGACCTCGATATTAGGCCCCTTTAAACAACAAGCATCATCATCAATAATAATAATAATAATAATAATAATAATAATAATAATAATGAACCAACATTTGAAGAATATCCTTCCGGTAATTGTAGAGAGAGGCCTAAGGCATGTTTCCTGAAATGCATGTTCGCTAGTGGAAGAAATCCCTTGAAATTAGCAGAAAATTCTAAAGAACAAGTGACCTGTCTTAGGTATTTGAGGGAATTCATCAGGTGTTATTAAGCAATAGATGAAGAAATGAATGAGAGTATTGCAGCAATTTGAAGATTATCTCTCCTCAATCCTGACATTCTGTTGGTTGTGTGGTGGTACATGATTTGTTTATGTAGATTAGATCATCCATTGTTCTTCCACATGTACTGATAATCCTAATCCATCTTGTTGCGACTCTTCCTCGTGGCCTGGTTGATCAGCTTTTCTACGTTTTCTGGTCCTCTTGTTACATGGCCAGAGCATTTAAGTTGACGGAGCTGAATATGGACTTGCAAGGGAAGGGCGCGTAACGGAAAATCGCCGATCTTGCGTAAATTTTGCACACACGTTAAATGAGCCAAGAATAACACAGTGGCCAAAATACTTCTTTCGGAAATTAACTCATGCGACCTACTGAATGCGTTAAATACAATGCGCATGTTTGAATTAGCGCACTCGGCTACGCAGGCCGCTGCTCCATACCCTACCCGTAATTCGCACTGTTCAACATCTGATTTGGCGCCACGCTGACATACGCTTGTATGGGACTAGTGGTTGTTTGTATAATGGTAACCAACATAGGCAAAGTTATTTTTGCTTTCGAAGAAAAATACGGAACATGTGATATTAAGCCCTTATCCTAGCTTCGTTAAATGTGGTGATGTAGAACCGCTTTGTGCTTTCAACGTTTCTATTACGAGCGTTTGTTGCGGAAGCTATGATAACTTGCTTTCGTGTGTAACGTCCCTTGTTATTCTGATTGACCTTTTTCACTGTAAGAACCCTATTCTATAGCCTTAATTGACCCACAATTAATGCAGGAATTAAGTTACTTCTCTTAACGCCGCTACATCATTTTCAGGACGTGCTACGCAATCACTAACGAAATAGAAAAGATCCGTGGCACGGTCCCTCGACGAGTGACCCTAGCACGCGCCGCAGTCCTGCTTACCTACGCGTTCCAATTCAAACGTGCGAACTTTAACGCTTTCTGCAGGTCGTATGAGTTAATTTTCGAAAGAAGTGTTTTGGCTGCTGTGTTATTCTTGGCTCATTTAACGTGTGTGCAAAATTTACGTAAAATCCGTGATTCCCCGCTTCGCGCCCTTCACTTGTTAGTCTCCTTTTAATTTAAAACTTCCTTTAGGACATAGTTATTTGTGCGGTGATCGGTCCATGGAATTCACAAAATCCTTTTACACCAAAACATTTCGGTTGGATCGATTTTATTTGTCCTATTCTTTCTCGTCGTCCATGACTGGCGCACATACATACATACAAGAGACTCCTGTTTTTTCATATTTTCTCCCACCGTCCCTGATCGCAGAGACCGGTCTCTTGATTTTGAGAGCAAATTAAGTATTCTTGCATTGCTTAAACAATTCCCCTCGTTTCCTCATTCTGTGAATAGCTAAAGAGAAATTGATGTTCGATGGGCATTAATGGGTGTTATCTCTAAGACGATGTGTGCCATTTTATCAGTGCTTAGTTATAAGTAGTAGTAGTAGTAGTAGTAGTAGTAAGTGCTGTTAATATTGTTATTATTTGAATATATTATATCATCTGAAATTGGAGAATTAATAACTCTGTTGATGATAAATACACAAATCAAATCAAAGCAATACGAAGTATGAAACTATTTTTAGCACATTTACCAGCACAAAACACTTTTAGATCAATGCCTTCTGAGAAAATTTTCAACCTTGCAATCTATTCAGTAAGTCAAGTGCTTGGAGCAGAAGAAATATGTCAGTGAAGGTGTCGAACAACGACCTGCGCTAACTTAGATACATGGTGTTCAAGAAATTGAAGGATGAGGAGTCCATGCGTTCTAAAGCTCAGATATGTTCAGTATTTTGAGCATGTACAAGTAAATAACGAAAACAGGGATGCATTAGAGTAGTATAATGTGTTAAGTATTATTGAATTGATTCAAGATAGGTATGAGTAGGGCCCGAATTCATACGTAATTACATATTCCATTCTTTACTTTTAGACACTGAGTGGCCAAACGTCACGGAAAGGGGTGTCCCATTAGAAAATATCAAATACAGTAGAGACAATACGCGACACTCAGCGAGATATCGAGGGACAGCTATTAGAGCTCTCTCTAGTGGATTGACCTGAGAACTACTGATTCTGTCATAAGAGCACGTGTATTTGTGTGTGAAGTTTTTGGTGTTATTTATGCGTTTTCAATGAGTTGACATAATTAAATAGTAGCGTGTGTCATTCCTTGATATCTCCTCTCAACATGAGGGGAAAGGTATGTACTGTGTTTGGCTGCAGTAACTATGAAGTGGAGAAGAATGCGCGGTCTTTCTTCAGTTTCCCTCGTGACAAGAAAATGTAAGTAATATTGTGTTTGCATATATATTCTTCCAGTGACAAAGAGAATTTTATAGAACTTTATAATCTTCTGACCTGCTCGACCCATTTTTTAACTGGCTTAAAATATTGTATAGTGCAGCAGTTAACCTTCAATACCGATGTGTTGTTGTAGGTGTGATCTGTGGGTTTGATTTAATTCAGGAAAATACATATGCATATCAGTGTGGCTTGTTGTGTTCCAAATTACCCCATTTGGAATGCCGTAATGCGTTGTCAAGCACTGAAGAAAATATGGGTGATTTAAGAAATGTACATATTTTGTTGAAACAACATGATGATGCAAATTTGCTTTACCCTAATGTAATGGCATTATGACAAGTATTGCTTATAGGGAAAGTTTGAATGTTTTTAAGGCTAAATTTATAGATTTTCTTTCTGTTATTAGGCTTAAAAGGAAAATTGCCCAGCTCTTAAATGTAAATTCATCGAATCATGTGTGTAAGGAATGTGCCGATATTTTTGTTGACAAGTGTTTTACTATGATGATACAATGCTTTTAAATGAGAAAGAAGAAAAATCTAGCCGTGAACGTTCAGGCAGGAATTCTAAAGCCAAAAAGGTAATGCATAAATGAAAGATCAAGCCCTTTCACAGCAGTCCATTTCACATCTTGATTATGTGTCTAATTTCAGTCCTTAAATGATAACCTGTTAAATAATTCTTCATTCATTTATCCAGAATTGCTTTAGCAACTTTGAAGTGAATATCTTAGTAACACTTTCTTCCTAGACGTAATTTATTTATCCATTTCCGTATATACATTTCCATTGATATTTGAATTTAGCGCGAATTTTCAGGTCAAGCCACTAGGAGCGCCACTTGCGTTTGTCTCCCATTTTAACATGGCTAAATCCAGAAGTGACGCGAATTGTCTCTACTGTATTTGAAAATATGCCGTTTATGACCCGTGAACGTTGCGGCTAGCTGCGGCGTAGCTGAGCAGTCTGTCACAGACACCAGTGTTGTGAAGATGGCAACACGTCGCGAGTTAACCGACTTTGAACGTGGGATGATTATCGACACACGGCGCATGGGTCATAGCATTGCGGACATTACAAGCGAATTCGGGTTTCCAAGGTCAACAATGTCGAGGGTGGATCTTCAATATCGCAGATAGAATGTTACCACCCGCGTAAGCCGCCGCACGGTAAGACCTCAGGCGTTTAACGAACGGACCTCACGTCGCCCCCGCAGGACCATACTGGGCGCTCGACAGGTTACTGTGAGTCAGATCTGCGCCCAGTTGAATGTTGGGAGTCAGAACCCATTTCTACCAAGACTGTAAGGAGGCAGCTGTACCGCATAGGCTTCACCAGCCGACGACCAACTCGTATCCCTGTACTGACACCTCGACACGGAGCTCAGCGACGTGCATGGGCTCGCGTACATCGGCAATGGACCATGGAACAGTGGCGGCGTGTTCCCGGTTCCAATTGTATCGAGCTGATAGGCACGTGAGAATGTGGCGTATGCCCCATGAAGCTATGGATCCAGCGTGTCAACAAGGTTGTGTCCAGGTGGGAGGTGGCTCAGTTCTGGTCTGGGCGGCGTTCTCATTGTCGCAATTATGCCCCATTGTCCGACTGCAGGGAGCGTTGTCAGGTGCACGTTATGTGGACATTCAGACCATCTGCATCCCTTTCTGTCCCTAGAGTACACTGATGGACATGCCATGTTTCAACAGGACAACGCATCATGTCACCGCTCTATAGTTTCACGCAGATGGTTGGAGGAGCACTCCTGTGAAGTTACGACCATGGATTGGCCCTCCAGATCCTCGATCGTAATCCAGTAGAGGATTTATGGGATGCTGTCGATGCTGGTGTACGCTCCACGAACCCGGCACCAACTACGCAAGACCAGTTGTGCAAGATGCGTGGTTCCAAATCCCTCCAGAACGATTCCAGCACCTTGTAGAATCGATGCCTCGCATTATTGCTGCCGTTTTGAGGGCTCGCGGACTAGCGACTCGTTATTAACATCACGTTCAGTGTCTTCCCATGATTTTAAGCCACTCAGTGTATGCAATACCCCCTGTGGGTGGGGGATGCAGACGAATACATCCACGGTATCCCCTGCCTGTTGTAATGGGCAACTAAAAGGGGCGGCCAAAGGGTGATGACATTAGAACCATGAGACTACTTGTGATTAGTATTATAACGTGCGGAACACCATTGGTCGACGTTACTTGCGATTAGTACCACCTTGCGAGGAAAACCGTGGGTCTACGTTACATAGGAACAGTACCATTATGTGAGGAACCCTTACGGGTCTGGGCGTTGCTTGTGATAAGTGTCATCGTGTGTATTCCACCTGTCGGTTCCACTGTGTTCAGAATGGGTCTGTGTTAGATGTGAGTAGAACCATTTTATGAGAAACACCATGAGTTTACGTTGCCTCTGATTAGTACCATTATGTCCGGTTCCATGGCTGAATGGTTAGCGTGCTGCCTTTGCTCACATGGATCCCGGGTTCGATTCCCGGCAGGGTCGGGAATTTTAACCATAATTGGCTAACTTCACTGGCACGGGGGCTGGGTGTATGTGTCTTCATCGTCATTTCATCTTCATCACGACACGAAGGTCGCCTACGGGCGTCAAATCAAAAGACGTGCATTTTGCGAGCCGAACTTGCCCTCGGACTCTCCCGGCACTAAAAGCCATACGCCATTTCAGTGCCAGTATGTGAGAAACACCACGGGTTTGTGAGGAAAACCATTTGTCTGCGTTGCTTGAGAGCGGTGCCATTTTGTGAATAACACCATGGGTTTGTGTTGAATATGAGTGTTACCATAATGTGTGGTACAACGTGGGTCTACATTGTCTATGTTTAGTACAAATATGGAGCGACACCATGAGTATACGTTGGCCTGTGATTGGATCAACTATGTGATGAACACCACGGGAATACCGGCGCCCGTGACTAGTCCCTCTATGTGGGGAAAATCATGGTGAGTAGTACCCTTCTGTGCGAAACACCACGGGTTTGTGTTACCTGTGAGTGGTGCCACTGTGTGTACATACCATGGGTCTACATTACCTATGATTAGTACCACTATAGGAGGAACACCATGGTGACCTGGATTTTGGTCTCCTTTGGACAATAAGCACCATCCCTGAAAATAAGGAATTGTGAATTGGATCCACTGACTGTTTTGGATTCATGGTCATTTTTTCATCATCATCCCTTTCAGATTCTAGTCAGTGGATAGATTTTGAAGTTTTAATTATCGTGTCATTCGTTGCACCTCGTGCCATTCGGGGCCGATGACTTAGCTGTTAGGCCCTTTTAAACAACTTAATCATCATCATAATAATATGTAAAATATTATTTTGCATAATATGTGAAGCATGCAACATTTTTGTACTTATAAGCATTTAGTAACGTTTATTTTTTCATTATCAGGTCATAACGGCAACAGGAAATTTTTATTCCCTCATGCCATTCATTGACTGATTAACTAATATGATTTCTAGCCCAATTACTTGCTGGTTGATATTGTTTAAATAGCGCCACACCTTTTCCTTTGTGAGGTAATTTACAGTATCTCTTGAATTCACGGTCATAAGAAAAGGAATAGGCCTACACGAACATTTTAATGCCTTATACTACTACATATTTTATGAATATTTACAGTAATTACATGTTTATGAATAGTATATATTTGATTGCATATTTCTCTGATTTTTTTTTTTACATTTTTGTGTACACATTTTGCACTTGGGTATTACATAAAGCAGTGAGCTTGCACCCGGGAGATAGTGGGTTCGAACCCCACTGTCGGCAGCCCTGAAGATGGTTCTCCGTGGTTTCCCATTTTCACACCAGGCATATGTTGGGGCTGTACCCTAATCAAGACCACGGCTGCTTCCTTTCAGCTCCTAGGCCTTTCCTATCCCATCATCGCCATAAGACCTATCTGTGTCGGGGCGACGTAAAGCGACTAGCAAAAAAAATTACATAAAAAATCGGGCTCTAGTCGTGAGTGATGCGTCGTAACTACATTCTCCCGATTTTTTAACTTTTGAAAGTTGGCACGTCTGCTTTAGTATGAAAAGTACTGGATAGTGTACCGGTCTTATTTTCAAGTTTTTGGAAATCGCTTCGACTTGATGTTCTAGAATGTATCAGAGATCCAAGATAAAAATGTTTTCATTGACAATTTCAAATCAGTCTGTCTGCATTTCTGAGTGGTTGTTTTCCTGTCTGTCCACTATCTCGTTTTTTCCCCGAGGTGTTCGAATTCGTAGCTCTCCTTTCCTTGATTGAAAAGCATAAAGACTATGCCATATGCCTTAAATAGGAACGTAATTATTCAAAGATAACTAACCAGAATAAAGATTTGTCTTTTACGCATTAAGTACATTCTTGCCCAAAACTCCCAGTCGTTCTCCGATAACTGCGGATAAAAACAATCTCTCTTGTTCTAATCGTTAGGGCTCACCGATATGTGGATTACTACTTTGAACTTAATCTGTGCCCTGGTCATTGGTTTTTCTCAGATAAGATAATAATTCCTGTCGCTTACGTAATACTGTGCATGGATAATAAACGCCGTTGACATTTTGCTTGCTGGCGAAATGATTTGCAGAAATCATGTGCATCAATACTGTTCGTGAGACGAAAGGATATCTTGGAGAACTTTGGGAGGGGAGCGAGGTCAAATTGACCATCAGTCTCATAAATAATAATGAACGAGTTTGCTACGCAGTACACATTGTAGTGTTACGACTTTTATAGTATTTGGAAGATGCTAGAGTCGAACCTCACCATCCACTACTTGCTCAGTCGTAGTCCTTTCCTACCCACTGTGATGATGATGCTGTAATACAGGACGCGTAGCTATGATCTTGCGTTCAAGAGATGCTAGGTTCAAACCCCGGTTCAAGTACAATGCGGTCGTAGAAGTTAAATATTCACTTGAATTAGCTCTCGACACTAAGCTTATTCTTCATATACACACTAGAATTGGAGCAGTGAAATATTATTCCTCCTCATTATTTTATTTACTTCTACACAAGAAAATTAGTAAAATTGGGCGGCTGTTAACATCATTTGCACACTGCGGGACTAGTCGCATCCTCATACCGCCTGCGGTAGAACAAACGACGCTGAAATGTAGGGAGTATAATAGAGTCGGTTTCTCTCATCGGTTGGCCGGCAGGTGCGCCCAGCTTATCTGCCTCCCGTTGACTCATCACTCCCCGCTCCGCGGCATAGCAACAAGGACAGCACTTACTTTATCCGTGCACGTCATGAGATAACAATTAAAATTAAGACAATTAGTAAACTAATTAAGAATTGAGAAAATAAGCTCGTACCTTATGACAGGAGATGTTGGAAATGTTATCCTACATCCACACATTTCTGACAACGTCTTCGGAAACTCCGATTCACACGCATAAGTTAGTCTTTCGTAATGTTAACACTTTCGTAGCCTGCCATGTTGAGCTCTTCGAAACCCTGGCTTCTATTCCAAGTCGTCTTAGGGTTTTTGTAGACGTATATTCTAATCTTTCGGCGATTTCATTTACTTTTTTCCTCCTTAAGTACTTTTTTTTTTTTTAACATTTCGCTTCTTATCGAGTAAAGAACAAGTCCTCTCAATTTGTTTACGAATTACCGCAGTCTCTCTATGCGGAGGGCGTACACATGGAAATTGTTACAAATCGCCTAACAACTTCCCTGCAAGACTGTTAATACCCCGAAGTAAGATTTCACGACTCGAGAACAGTTGGAGCGACAGGTCGACACTTAATACACGTTCTAAACACGGATCTGAACTGTGAAGTGCGGACATTCCCGTACTGTCGCTGCGCTGTGTAACGGGGAAGTGATGAGTCAACGGGAGGCAGATAATCTGGGCGCACCTGCCGGCCAACAGATGAGAGAAATTCACTGTATTGACTTCCTAGCGGAATACCGAAACATAGGAGCGCAGAAAAGCGGTGATAGCAAGCGTAGCGCCCGCAATAGCCAGCGAACATAATCATCTCAAAGAAGCGGCATTATTACGCCTATAGAAACTAAACGATGTTAATGCTAAACTCTCCAGCTACATACATGTTCAGGAAAAATAAATGAATAAATAAAGAAAAAGAAGCTAACAAATAGACTAGTAAATGAAACTGAACTCACCAGTATTTACAGAAAATGTTGAAAGTGATCCTTGAGCTGCGATGCAAGCTTCACATCTTGTGATGAGATTTCAAAACACACTTGCAGGTCACTGATGGAACACACATTGTTCCTAATTTCGATTTTTAATTCTTTTGCAGTTCGAGGATTATTGTTTTACGTTCATGATCACTCTTCATCTTCATCTTTTTGAATTCGTCAGTGGATGGATTTTGGAATTATTTTAAATTCATATTCATTCTCTCATTCTTCATCATGTTTTTGAATTTTGGTCAGTGGATAAATCTTGGCCCGGCCCTGCGGTGTAGGGGTAGCGTGCTTACCTCTTACCTGGAGGCTTCGGATTTGATTCTTAACCAGGACAGGGATTTTTGCCTGGATCTGAGGGCTGGTTCGAGGTCCACTCAGCCTACGTGATTAGAATTGAGGAGCTATCTGACGTTGAGATGGCGGCCCCAGTCTTTAGAGCCAAGAATAATGGCTGAGAGGATTCGTCGTGCTGTGCACACGACACCTGGTAATCTGCAGACCTTCGGGCTGAGCAGCAGTCGCTTGGTAGGCCGTGGCCTTGGGGATTGGTTTGGTTTGGATAAATCTTAGAATTTTAAGTGGCATTACATTTCGTTTCACGTCATACCATTAGGGGCCGATGTCCTATATGTTGGGCCCTTTATACAACAATGAGCATCATCATCATCATCATCATAATTGAGGATCAAAGATGGAAGAGGGCGAAAGTGGCAGAAACATCTTTTCGAGTAAACGCCAGCAATAGACTTCCTGAGCACAATGGCACTTTCACCCTTCTCTACCATAGGAGGCCAGGAATTAATTAGAAAACCGAGCTCGACAGCTGCAGTCGCTTAAGTGCAGCCATTATCCAGTATTCAGGAGATAGTAGGTTTGAACCCCACTGTCAGCAGCCCTGAAGATGGTTTTCCTTGGTTTCCCATTTTAACAGCAGGCTGCACCTTAATTAAGGCCACGGCCACTTCCTTCCCACTCCTAGCCCTTCCCTGTCCCATCATCGCTATAAGACCTATCTGTATTGGTGCGACGTAAAGCAACTAGCAAAAAATAAAATTAGAAAATGCACGAGTGATAGCACACTGATGATGCTTAGTGAAACATGTCCTAGTTCTAACATTTGATTAATGGTTTTATCCTAAATATAAGGATTGCTATCTATTGGAAGGGTGGTTTCTATTAATGTTGTAACTTCTAAACCCAGAAAACATTCAGATGACTGTATTTCCTCTCACTTCCATCACTAAAATCATCACTGCTTGGCTCCCTTTCGTCTTGCATTTAAACCTTCCTCAATAAATAATGCTCTATACTATGAGGAAAATCTCATAGTCCGTTCCTTGCTTTCAATCACCAGTCTGCATTTAGTGCTGTCGGCCAGGAAATTAGTCCTCATCAAACACAGGCAGACCTACCGGGGACTTCATTTTATAATATGCATAGATGCTTTCAGACTGGAAGATGAAAGACATTACAGTCTATTATGAAAAATTGTAAATGTACAATAGTGTACAGTAGCATTACATGTATGATTTTTTTTTTTTCAGTGGCGTAAAATCATTGTGGCGCCCTGAATATGGGGCATATATGATTGAGGGCACTCCTGGTAAACCTTACGGAGGCCTTTTGGCACACTTCAACATAGTGGAGGCCAACATGCGGTACAGACGGGAGGAAGCAGAGAAGCTGCTTAAAAGTGGGGAAGAACTCATGACCCTGACCAGCTTTCCAAGGTTGGTATCTAGCCTTTTTTTTTTTTTTTTTTTACTGGTGTTACAATACTTGCAATATATATAAAAGCGGATACAGATTAGCGAACTATTACTTGTAGCATATCTGTTTCTTTAACCACTTCCTTTGTATAGACTTCTCTTCATAGTTGTTGTGTAACCAACTGCGAGCGACTGGAGCCACAGTGCTTGTAGTGAACTCACCATTGAAGACTGAAGACATTATACCTTCTTCCATATCACCTAAGTTATTTGCCATCCATTACATACCTTAATTGATGATGATAAACGTTCATAAAGATTCTGGCAGCATGCATTATACAAAGTGCTAACCCAAACAAACAAGGGAAGGTGGTTTTGAATAACCAGAATTTTGGATAATAATTAAAATTACATTTTTAGAGGTTAAGAAACTTTTTTTTTTTGCATTGTAGGTGAAAGTAAATAAAAAATACATATATAGTGTTAACAAAGTATTTTAATAAACCCAAGCTACTGTACTTATTTGGAAAAAACAATGTTCCACAGTGCATATACAGCGAGTTTCTCTCATCGGTTGTCCAGCAGGCACTCCCAGCTTATCTGCCTGCCGTTGACTCATCACTTCCCATTGCACAGCACAGCGACAACATGGCAATGCCCGCACTTCGTAGTTCAGGTCCGTGCTTAGAACGTGTATTAAGTGTTGATCTGTCGCTCCAACTGTTCTCGAGTTGTGAAGTGTTACTTCGGGGTATAATTCTCATAATGCCTCCACATGTATACATGGTGGAGGAAAGGGTATGTGAAAACAGAGTCTTGCAGGGAAGTTGTTCGCTGATTTGTAACACAATTTCCAGGTGTATGCCCTCCACATAGAGAGACTGTGCATTTTTTGTTCACAGTTCAATTTTAGATGCAATCATTAATTTTCGATCAACGAGCTCGATAGCTGCAGTCGCTTAAGTGCGGCCAGTAACCAGTATTCGGGAGATAGTAGGTTTGAACCCCACTGTCGGCAGCCCTGAAAATGGTTTTCCGTGGTTTCCAATTTTCACACCAGGCAAATACTGGGGCTGTACCTTAATTAAGGCCACGGCCACTTCCTTCCCACTCCTTGCCCTTTCCTGTCCCATCGTCGCCACAAGACCTATCTGTGTCGGTGCAACGTAAAGCAAAAAAAAAATTCAGTCACCTTCCCCTAGACTTTCCATTTTAACTTTGAAGAGTGGAAACAAATCGTATTCAATCTTCAATGGGCATGCACCTTTTAATGAGGACAACAAGAAAAATCCAGATAAAGTCGAAGAATTCTGGTCTCCTGGAAAAAAGAGTTGTTGGAAACTTCGGAACATATGATTAAAATATTAATGGATGATTTTAATGCTCAAGTTGGCAAGGAAAGAAAATACAGGAAAATAGTTGGCAGTTATCCTGGGCATATAAGAACCAATAGAAATGGGGAAAGGCTTATTGAAGTGTGTGAAGTATTCAACCTCAAGTTAATGTCCACCCAATTCAAGTAAGAAAGGAAGAAATTAATGATATGGTGTTCACCAAATCCCATGTTAGGGGAATTCCAAATAGACCATGTAGCCACATCGAATCCAGCAGAAATTTTGAACGTTAAATTGTAAAAAGGTGCAAACATAGATTCTGACCGCTACCTTGTTAGAGTCAAGATAACGTTTATTCCAAAGTCCTTCAACAGACCTTCACCCAAAATCAAGAAATATTGAACTGATGAAGTCAAGATAAACCAAGAGATTGTCAAGAACTATCAACGAGAGCTTGCGGTCTTGGAATCTTCGAATGGGGGCGAAATGGCAAGGAGAATTCAAAAAGCAGCTGAAAAGACTATAATGATTGCCAAAAAGAAGAAACATCCATGGTGAAATGGCGATTGTGAAGTAGCCTTACGGGAAAGGTCTAAAGCGTGGAATATATGGTTTACTAATCACTGGAATTTTGAAGACTTCAAGGAACAATGGGAACACACAGCAAAAATTCTTCGGAATATGAAAAGAAAGTACAAGAAAGAACAGCTGCATAACATAGAAAAGATTTCTATAGAAGGTTTAAAAACAAAATCAAAAAATCTTCTCCTGTTAATCTGTGTTTCAAAAGTGAACAAGGGGAACTCATTATTGGTGACAAGAAGAATTGTGAGTATCTGGCTAACTGTTTGCAGAATCTTCTGAACTGAGAACCTCCTGAAGATGGATTGCTGTTTGGAGAGCCTCAATTCAAGTTGAAGGATTCATTACCACCAAATAAGGAAGAAATTAGGGACATCATTAAGCAACTAAAAAAACAACAAAGCTCCTGGGAAAGATTCTGTTACTGCAGAGTTATTCAAATTTGCAGGTGGAAATAATAGTGGAAAAACTAGAGGAATTTTTCGCTTTTATTTGGGAAAAAGAAGAAATACCAAGTGATTGGAAGAATGCACTCAATCATCCCTTACACAAAAAAAAGGGGACCAAACTAATGTCAACAACTACAGAGGTATCACCCTTCTTCCTATAGCATACAAAATTCTATGTAAAGCATTGCAGCAGAGGCTTGAAACACATGTAGATAAACAAATTGGTGAATACTAGGCTGGATTCAGGAAAGGGCGTTCATGTGCTGAGCAGATTTATATTCTAAAATCATGTAAAAAAATAAGATCAATGAGAAATCAGAAGAGGAGAATCATAACCTTTGTTGATTTCAAAAAGGCATATGATTCCATAGATCGTGGAGTGCTCATGAACGTTCTGCAGGAGTTTGGAGTGGATGAGAAATATCTGGCCATAATTCGACAATCTCTTACAAATACCTTTTCTCAAGTCAAATTTATGGGCAAACTCTCAAATCCATTTGAGATAAAAACTGGTTTGAGGCAAAGAGACAGGCTTTCTCCACTACTATTTAATTGCATTTTAGAAAAAGTTATTAGGGAATGGAGGTTGAGAATGACTGAAAATGGAATGAAGAATGGGGTAAAGATAGGTTGTGGAAAAAAGTGATGATGTTGGACTGCCTTGCCTTTGCAGACGACGTCGTTCTCATTAAAGACAACCGTCAAACAGCCAAGAAACAAGTTGAAGAACTACAAAATGTTGCAGTCAAAACAGGGTTAAGAATCTCCTTCGGAAAAACAGCATTCATGGATTCTATTTTTAAAAAAGCGACACGGACAGACTTGTTACACTGTGTGGGGATATACAGTGTGTGCAAAAATTTAAATACCTGGGAGAAATACTCACCCCTAATGGAGATGAAAAGGAGGGATTAAAGGAGAGGGTGAGAAGGATAGAGTTGGCATTCAGACTATGTCATGACACCTATAAGTCAAAGTCCCTCTCAATTCAGGCAAAGTTAAAACATTACTGCACAGTGGTTAGAACAGACTGCCTTTATGGAGCAGAAACCTTGACGAGGATGGCTGACCCAGTCCTTGAAAAAAGAGAAAGAAGATTCTTACGAAAAATCTTAGGCCCAAGAAAGTCGACGAGTGATCCAAACACATTCCTGTTAAGATCGAATTTGGTGCTCTACAAGACAGTAAAAAGAATCATGACTGTGATGAGGAAAAGGAGACTGAAGTTTTATGGGCATATCAAAAGAATGAACCCTGAGAGATGGGCCAACTGGATACTTCTTCTGCAGGAAAAATGGAAAAAACAACTGGGATGGCTGCATGACAGAAGGAAGATTGTGTAAACGTGGCCCACAGGTGGCCATATCGATAATTAATAATAATAATAAATAAATAGAGAGGAACTGGTTCGTTACTCGAGGAGAAGCGAAGTGTTAAAAACCATGTACTTAAGGAGAGAAAAGTAAATGAAATCGCAGAAAGATTAGAACATACACCTGCAAAATCCCTAAGATGACTTGGACAAGAAGTCAGGGTTTTGAAGAGCTCTGCAATGGGGCTACAATAGTGTTAAAGGAGGAGAACATTTCCAACATCTTCTGTCATAAGGTACAAGCTTATTTTCTTAATTCTTAATCACTAATTTTATTCTTTTTTTAAAAATATTAATTGTTACCTCACTAGATAAAGTGAGCGAAGTGCATTTCCTTGTTGCTATGCTGCAGAGCGGGGAGGGAAGAGTCAAATGGAGACAGATAAGCTGGGCGCACCTGCCGGCCAGCTGATGAGAGAAACTCACTGTACATTAACTGTACAGTATGGATGCCCATTTTTTTTGGAAAAGTCTTTTATTTTCTAACTGTTATATCACACCAATATTTCTTTAGCAGAACGTCAGAAGGCTTTGTTTTGTCTCATCTTTTGACAAACCATAATGCTATATGGAAAAGAAAAAAGAAAAAAAAACAACTGTTTGATCCAATCAGAAACGGTGAAAACACCAACACCAGAATTGGCTGCCACAGTACACAGAATCTTACCATTGTTAACTCCTTAGCTTGAAATGCATTTATTTCTGCTTCCCCCATTTGGAGGCTGCCAAGAAGACAAAGCTTACATGAAAAGTTTTAACTGTTGCTCATTTTTCTTTATCATGACCTATTTCCGCTTTGTTGACATGGTGCACAATAAAAACATGTGACATAGGAGGTGCAATCACCTCTGCGCGGACGGTTACTAGTACACTAATCAAAGAACCAAAACAGACTGAGCTAGTAACAGAGAAGGGAAGGAGGCAGTCAAGGTGAGAGTCCACACATTCCGTTACTCATCCCATTTGTCATAACATAACGTAACATAACGCAGCGTAACGTAATGTTGGAACTATTGACAGAGCAAAAATAAATTGAGTTGACAATGCAGAAGGGAAAGAGAGACATAACATAGCAAACTATGGAACTATTGAAAGAGCAAAATCGGAAATAGAGAAGGGAAGGAAGGAGTCAGTCAAGGTGAGAGTCCATGCATTGTGTTACTCATCTTCTTTGTGGTGACATAAGAAATTATTGTTCTTTAATTAGTCTTTACCAATATTTTTTTCTATTGTTTCGGTTAAACTTCATTTCAGTTGTGTTTCGGATAATGGAAATTCTACTGCAGTTTCCAAAATATAAAACCTGGCAAAAATATAATGTAATAACCGATTTGTAAAGAGGAAAGTTCACAGTGTCTACCCAAACATCTTTAAAGGTCAGACGATGCATTAGTGAGCAGCACACGCATCCACCTTTTTACCGTGAAATTCGAGCTCGGAGCATGCAGTAAAATTAGAACTTGGGATCACGAGTTGATGGGTTCTGTTACAAACTATCCACTTCATTGCTGTATCGATAATGTAATCTAATCAGTATATGAAAAAGGTTCCACCTAATCGATACCTTTCTTTTTATTTAGCCTTTGGCTATTTATAAAAACATTAATAATATCAGGACATGTTTCGATCGCTTTGCGATCATCATCAGCTGATGGTGTTAGTAAGGGACGTATAGGGTGGGGGGAGAGGTAGTGTGCGGAGGGGTACTAGGACGTTAAACTTAAAAAATAAATTAAAAATACTATCTATGAACTAGAATGTCTTTGGTTTCATCTTAAGTCCCGAAGGCTTAATAAAATCACTTGTTGTTTAAAAAATTTAATGATTTTTAGTGTTATGATCCTGAAGAAAAGTTTTTGGTTGAGTCTATTTCTTCTTTACTTGGCTTCTTGTTTCTTCCGCGTCACTTTTGTACTGTACTATGAAGCATGATTCTCTTGCTTATCCTGTTTGTTAAGTGGAAAGGGTGTGTCCACTGTTGGTTGAATTAAACAATTTTTGTGTTCAAGAATTCGTCAAGTCGTATAGCTTGTTGTATGACCTGTAACCGGCAAAAAGAAAATTGCGTCTATTAGTTAAGATCGCCTGGGGATGTGTTGCCTAAGGACAACATTCAAACAGAGAATGGCACGGCCATCTTTACGTCACAACAATGCAAGCTGTACTGATCTGATAACGCTGAAACCTACCACAGATGTAGACAGTGGTGCCATCTAGGAGCTGGTGAGCACACAACACCATAGAGCCACAATGAAGACAATTAGAGACTTGCCCTCGTACTATTTCCAGTTCCTTGTCTCCAATTTTGGTAGTTCCTTTTCCTTCCTTTACTTCTGCTACTCATCACCATTGTCTTGCTCTTCTCCACGTCAAACCTTAAGCCCCATTGTTCAATCCTTCTATTCAGTACATTCAGCTGTTGTACCACCTCCTCATCTTCTCCCGAGGTCACAGCATCATCCACAAACATCATATCCGAGCTCTCAATAAAGAGATGGTGTGGAATGATATTAGTAGATGAATGAGTTTGTGTGGTGTTTTTAAAAGTAGGAAAGATCACAATATTATAATAAAGTTGGAATTCAAGAAAAGACTAGGTAGAAAACAGATAAGGAATCTGCCTGGGCGACTGCCCTAAATGCAGAGTAGTGGTGATTGATGATTGAAACATTCATTCTTTCCCCTCTGTAATCTTTCCTTGCTGCCTTTACAATGCCATCCATCACCATTATGAACAGTAAAGATGACAGCACATCCATTGTTTTAGCCCATTGTCAATTCCAAACCATTCTGATCTTCCCACTGTTATTTTCACACAGCTGTCCAAAAAATCAGAAAAGGTGTTCGTAGAGAATTGGGTCCCAACCCCCAGCAGGATCAAAGAATGAAGTATTTAAGTTTCGGTCAGTGAGTAATATTATTATTCTGGCAAGAACAAAAGTACCTTAGTATTAATATTTACAATCTTAAAAAATTATTTTAGATATTTGGTTTCTTTCATACTAAAACATCCTACAACTATAAAGATAGAAACCAACCTGGTTTGATTTTATCATTGTTATCAGTTCCTTACCAATGCCCCTGTGTGTCAAGCTTTCCCAAACTTGTGTTCTGGGGGTGCTATCGTATGTCTTTTCTAAGTTTATAAAGAAGTCCTTCCCATATTCCCAGCTCTTTTCCGTGATCTGTCTCAGAATGAAAATGGATTCCACTGTTGACCTTAAACTTCTGAATCCAAATTGTTCCTCTTGTAAATGACTTTCTACCGTTCCTCTAATTCTTCTTTTCAGTATCCTTTCCATTATCTTGGCAACATGGGAGATGATGGCGATTCCTCAGTTGTTACTGCACATCTTCTCATCTCCTTTTTTGAAAACTGGTATTATAATTTTGTCAACATTTCCTAATTTAAAGAAGATCCAGGTCTACTGCAAGTGAAAACGAGTACTGTACAAGCAAACCAAGATAGCGTAGCACCTATTACTGCCCAAATATCTTTTTTCAGATCTTTCTTATTGTACCAAAATTTCTATGTTTTGAATTCCATAATATTGGTTTGTTCTTCCAGACTTCAGTTAACTGCAGATACTTCTCATCGTCCCACTCCATAGTGCTTTGGAACACTACTTCTGGCTCGGAAGAAACATAACGCTCACATTAACGAAATGGCGCATGTGATGTCCACGAATATACAGCAAGCCCCACTTTTTGTTTGTAATAAAAACCGACAGGGAGTGGCACACAAGTTATGATACAGAGCATGTTGGTGGCGAAGTGGGAGTTCAAGTCTAAAGAATGCACAGTTCAGTTATATTCAAATTTCTATGCAAATTCTAATGAAAATTCCACAGCCTGCTTCCAGTCACTCGACTGGGTCTGGAATGGAATGAATGAAGCCCTACCTAGCGGCGAGGATGGGAATTGTGCCGGGTGCCAAAGCCTGTCCCTGTCCTCTGGGGCAATAATTAATGACTGACAGATGAAATGAAGTGATGCTGGAGAGTGTTGCTGGAATGAAAGATGACAGGGAAAACCAGAGTACCCGGAGAGAAACCTGTCCCACCACTGCCTTGCCCAACTCAAATCTCCCATGGAGTGACAGGGATTTGAACCACAGAACTCAGCGGTAAGAGGCCGACGCCCTGCCGCCTGAGTCATGGATGCTCATGCAAATTATAATTAATTTAATAATATCATTTGATTATTCTAATTATAATGTATGGATACCCCCTAGTCCCATTTCTTGATACAGGGTCAGGGATGAGGTAAGGTGATGTTTTATGGCGTATTTTAGTGGCTGGATGTTGTTCCTGACACCAGCCTCACTTGAGGAGCCACCTTATGAAGATGAAATGAATGGTGGTGAATGAAATTGTAAAGGAGGTGGAAGGGTTCGGTTGTGGCTTATGAACAGCAACTATCCCGGCATTTGAATGGAAGTGACAACAGGAAACCACAGACAACCATTCTCAGAACAGTTGACAGTGGGGTTCGAACCCACTTGTCCCCCAAATGGAGAGCTTGGCTCTGTAGCGGTAGCATGTTAACACGCTTGGCCACTCTGCTCGTTCATATTGTAGTAGTAATATTATCATTCATTTCAAATAGTTGTATTATTAATACAAAATAAGTTCATTTAAAAAATTTAACAAGCGAGTGGCTGCAGGGTTTGAGTCACGTAGCTGTCAGCTTGAATTCAGGAGATAGTTGGTTTGAACGCAACTGTCGGCAGCCCTAAAGATGGTTTTCCATGGCTTCCCATTTTCATGCCAGGCAAATGCTTCCTTCTCGCTCCTAGCCCTTTCCTATCCCAGTGTTGTCATAAGACCTATCTGTATCGGTGCGATGTAAAGCAACTTGTTAAAAATAAACTTTAGGCTGGGAAGACTTGGGGGTAAAGGAGACGAGCTGCTTGACTAAATGATATGTTATTGGACATTATAAATTTACTCATTCAGGACAAATATTTCAAGTTCCCTATGGGAATCAACATCTGTATCATAAGTGATATGTTCTGAGCTGTCAGTGGAGAGATGGCATAGAATGACATTAGTAGTTGAATAAGTTTGAGTGGTGTTTTTAAAAGTAGGAAAGATCACAACATGTTGATAAAGTTGGAATACAAGAAGACAAATTGGGGCAAATGTTTGTTTATAGGAAGGGGAGTTAGGGATTTGAATAACTTATGAAGGGAGATCTTCAATAATTTCCAAATTCTTTGCAATTATCTAAGAAAAGACTGAGTAAACAACAGACAGGTAATCTGCCATCTGGGCGACTGCCTTTTATGCAGATTAGTGGTGATTGATGAACTTGAGCTCTTAAAAATGATAGAGAATCCAAAAAAGATGCACTTATATAACAGACATTTTTCTGTGGCTTATATATTTGGCATATGTTACAAACAACAAAGAAAATTCCTTATTTTTCACCTTTTTTTTTTAAAATAACGATGCGCAGTCTGTTGCCAACTCAAGTTACTAACCAGTTGAGCGTTGTGAGGATTGGCTTATGCACTGTTACACTTTGACTTCCATGTATTATTAGAGATATACAGGCTTTACTTTGTGTTGTCTGTTGCTGTTCAGGTTGGGCTGTCCTCACTTCACCGACCCGGTGACAGAGCCAACTCCCGGCAGCGGAGCCTCTCATTCGCTCTTCTTCCCGGATGAGGCCATCTACCCGGGCCACCCACGCTTCAAGACTTTGACGAGGAACATTAGACAGAGGCGTGGCGAGAAGGTGGCCATCAACATCCCTAGTGAGTGAAGGTGCACTCTTTGAGCTCATCCGCATGTCGAGTGATCCCCTCCTCCTCTCTCCTCCAGCCTTTTAAATGAGCAGACTGTTTGGCAAGTCTTCTGAAATTGTTAAATACTCATGAATGATATTCTTTTCTTTTTTTAATGCAAAAATTGTTTGAAAATACTGCTCGGGTACCGGTAGCTCCTGGATGAAACTATCTTTACATCGGTCTGGTTTCAGACCAACTTTGCTTTACGGGAGTGAAAGCTGGGTGGATTCAGGATATCTTATTCGTAAGTTAGAAGTAACAGACATGAAAGTAGAGAGAATGATTGTTAGTACAAGCAGGTGGGAATAATGGCAGGAGGGCTCTTGGAATGATTAGATGAAGGTTAAGTAAGGAATGAACTCGTTGGGTGAAGTTGTATGCATAAACCGGCTTCAGTGGTGGGGATCATGTGAGGAGAATGAAGGAGAAAAGTGGATTCTGTTATGGAGGGTAAGAGGAGTAGAGGGAGTCCAAGTTGACGATGGTTACACTCGGTTTCTAACGATTTAATCCTAGAACTGGCAGTATTATATCTTTTGGTGGCAGCCTTTATTTGTCTAAATAAACTACAAAATATCTGCAATATATGAAATAAGTTTACAAAATTTTATATATCTGTGTAAAGCTAATACACTGAAGATTGTTGTGATGACACAAAATTGCATAAATGTTTTGAACAGTCTGTTCAAAAAGTGTAATTTCTAAATTCAGAATAATAAAACTTTTGATCATATGTACACAAAACTGGAACGTGTCACAAACAAACCGAGATATATGGATTGTCAAGAATGTATCGGTAATGCACTAGCAAAAGTTTCATTCTTGAAAATATTAGGGAAAATGTATTGGCATGCAGTCATTTGAGGCGTGACCTTAGACCACGTCCTTATGTGAGGTTCGTCATCACTTTCATTTTGCAATATTTGATGCGAAGAAATAGCTGATAGACATTCCAAGTCTGACTCTGAAAACTGTTGGTTCGTTCTCAATAACCTGTCAGATCCGTACCTTCATCTTGAAAACTGTTGGTTTGTTCTCAATAACCTGTCAGATCCGTACCTTCATCTTCCATTAGATTTTGCACTAGTTCATTACTAATTTTCTGAATGAATATTTAGACAGACACTGTATAAAAATGGATGTAATCAATTAATAATGTATATACAGAAGTAAATAACTTTCACCGAATGGAAAAATATGAAATAAAATTAAATAGAATAGCAAAGCAGAGCCTGTGAAGCTTTGTTTACAAACACTCCAGAAATGGCTCTCAAACAGATGGTCAGAAAACTGCACTCATTTATTTCTGTGAAACTGCGCCCAAAGAGGTTGTAAATATGAATGAAACTGAACTCACGGTTGCTGTGGTGATTGAGAATGACAAGAAGTAGACTGCTATGACATCTGTTGAAGAAATGAGGAAATTACGAGAAGAAATACGAACATGTTGAATATTCGACAGTTGCCAGTTCTATGGTTAGAGATATAGAACTAAATGAGGCCACAGAACTAGTTACAAATAGAGGATTGTAGCAGTGCTTAGTAAGTTCACAAAGGCTTGCAGACTGAACGCTGAAAGGCATAACAGTCTATAATGATGATGTATGTTTTCTTATTTGTTTTACATCGCATCAACTCGGGCGGTCCTACAGCAACGATGAGATAGGACTGGGAAGGAAGTAACCATGGCCTTAATAAAGTTGCTGGTATAAAAATGGAAAGCCATCATCATGGCTGTCGACAGTGGGGTTTGAACCCATCGTCTCCCAAATGCAAGCTAACATAATTCAAACTGCTTAGCCAGTCTCACTACACTGAAGAACAGGAAATAATACGAACCAGCTTGTCATTACTATACAAAAGAAACTGATTAATACCTATTATTTGTACATTTTTGGAGAAAATATACCGTATTTACTCGAATAATCCCCGCCGGCGAATAATGCCCGCACCCTCATTTTAGGAGGGCTCATTTTGATAAAAAATGAAATGAACTAAAATTCCTTCCATCGAAAGAGTAAAGTAGGCATAAACAAACATTTCGTATCACTCTGCGAGGTCCACATGGTCTTTACACAAATATGAACATGTAAATTTACGGATCTAGCTGCTTTGCGTGAGATGATAAAAATACATTATCACTGCTATGAAATATATTTTCCATGAAAATGAGCAAGTAGGCCTACTTACGTGACAGGTATTTCATTAATCTGAACTTGCAGTAGGCTGTAGATGGGAAGATTCGTTGTCTCTTGTATCACTAGAATCCTCTCCTAAATTACTTACAAGTTCGTCACACTCCACGTCTAAAACACTTCTCACACGTGGTCTCTTTTTACTGGACAGTAACCCGACCGGTCGTGGATAATTCTTTTCGTGCAATGTAAACACTTGAAATAGAGACACCGGCAAAATCTGATGTTAGTTTTGCGATACAGTAAAACCTTGTTAATTCAATGTCTTTGTAATACAGAAATTGGACTTCCAATTACGTGATTTCCAATTAACAGCCATCTTGTAATTCAGAAATGCCAACCCTCGCCAGTTTTCGCGGATTCTGCTTTTCCGCGTACTGCCTGCTACATGATATTGTGGCGTTCCTTAAAACGCTGAATACAAAAGAATTACTATTTCACTCTATTTTCAACTATGAAACACACTATAGACATACCGAAGTGAGTGAAAGTGCGGAAAGCTACCCCCCCCTTGCACGTTCCGGAAAACGCATTCTATCATGACCCGGAGAAATTTTGAATAAAATTACTCTGTAAAATACGGTACTATTAAAAAATGTAAAGTCAGTTTAGAATTAAAAGTCTGAATTGTTTTCCGTTTAAATATGACATATGGGGACAGTTTTCTTCCATCTACGGTTGCACAAAGCATAACTGTACACTCAGCAACGAAAACTAGGTGAGCTAGGAGGGTGTTGGCAACCTTGACGCAAATAATACCCGGACCCCAGTTTCGTGCCTCAAAATAAAAAATAAAAAATATGTGGGGATTATTCGCGTAAATACGGTAATTCCCTTCTTCACTGAAAAAAGTATTTACCAAAATCACAGTGTCTTGATTATGACAAATTAATTAGTTTTTCAACTATTACTGAAAACAAACAATTGAAATACAGCTATTACATCTCTAAAGATCTTAACCCTATGCAGACAGAAGCATTTTTATGTCTGTACGCTGACCAAAAATATGGCAAATTAAAACTCATCCAGAATTACGAAATACTAGCTGTAAACCTGCATATGTACATAATATTAAGTACTTACCTTGAACATAGTATGTACTCCATTGCAGAGGTCCATAGGCAATTATCAGTTTTTTCTTTCGCAGCAGCATGTTAGTGCAAAAAAAGGCATAAGAGTCATTCCACGAATAAGTTATTATGCCAATCAAAACCCTTATGTCAGATAGTGTTTGCGATGACAAATCTTTGATTCTACATCTTCTAGTTGGAGGTGTTGCCTGTTATTTCCATTTGTTTCCATGAATTACTGTTTCCTGGTGAATTACGTCAAAAGTTTGGTATAAAAAATAGTGAAAAGTGCTCTGTAGGCTCGGTTGCCATGTCAAAATATGAATGTAAAATTGGCCCCTGATTAATATCATGTATTAGAATGGTACTTGAAGGTCCTGGGTCTAAATTCCTCACGTCAGTCCTTTCGTCAGCTCTTTCATTCTCCGGGTCACTTGAGTCGCTCTTGCATTGAAGACTCACTAGTTCAGTTTCCGTCTTTGGACTCTTCAGATGAAAAATCACTTACATATCTGAATGAATGAATGAATGAATACTGATCTGCATTTAGGGCAGTAGCCCAGGTGGCAGATTCCCTATCTGTTGCTTTCCTAGCCTTTTCCTAAATGATTTCAAAGAAATTGGAAATTTATTGAACGTCTCCTTTGGTAAGTTATTCCAATCCATAACTCCCCTTCCTATAAATGAATATTTGCCCCAGTTTGTCCTCTTGAATTCCAACTTTATCTTCATATTGTGATCTTTCCTACTTTTATAAACGCCATTCAAACTTATTCATCTACTAATGTCATTCCACGCCATCTCTCCGCTGACAGCTCGAAACATACCATTAAAAATTGCCTTAAGCAATCATTGTATCGACTAGGTGGAAAATAAATAAATACTTAATTGTGAACATACCCCTTAGTCGAGCAGCTCTTTTTCTTTCTCTCAGTTCTTCCCAACCCAAACTTTGCAACATTTATGTAATGCTACTCTTTTGTCGGAAATCACCCAGAACAAATCGAGCTGCTTTTCTTTGGATTTTTTCCAGTTCTTGAATCAGGTAATCCTGGTGAGGGTCCCATACACTGGAACCATACTCTAGTTGGGGTCTTTACATCCTTACTACAACCCCTAAACACCCTCATAACCATGTGCAGAGATCTGTACCCTTTATTTACAATCCCATTTATGTGATTACCCCAATGAAGATCTTTCCGTATATTAACACCCAGATACCTACAATGATCCCCAAAAGGAACTTTCACCCCATCAACACAGTAATTAAAACTGAGAGGACTTTTCCTATTTGTGAAACTCACAACCTGACTTTTAACCCCGTTTATCAACATACCATTGCCTGCTGTCCATCTAACAACATTTTCGAGGTCAGGTTGCACTTGCTCACAATCTTGTAACTTATTTATCACTCTATAGAGAATAACATCATCCGCAAAAAGCCTTACCTCCAATTCCACTCCTTTACATATATCATTTATATGTATAAGAAAACATAAAGGTCCGATAATACTGCCTTGAGGAATTCCCCTCTTAATTATTACAGGGTCAGATAAAGCTTCACCTACTCTAATTCTCTGAGATCTATTTTCTAGAAATATAGCAACCCATTCGGTCACTCTTTTGTCTAGTCCAATTTACATCTATGGAGTCCAAAATAGAAGCAGTCTATAGCTCATTGACTCTCTTCTTACTAATCACGTCACAAAATAGGTATATAAATGGCAAAAAGCCAGTCTCAGATCTCGCGATGCATGCTTGACAGAACACGATAACCTCTTACATCTTGTAAAGTGCTAGCAGGGAGATAATGCAACTCTATTCGCAGATTCCCCTTTCAGACAGACCTAAAAGTGTCGTTTACTGACATCTGTTGAGTTTTTAAATTACAACTTGTGCCGATAACGCTGGATCTCTGACCATTTAATATATTTAATTTCGCTCCGCTCACAGGCAACCTGTTATGGGATTTAATATATTAAATTCTGCCCTCTATGAGTTCAGATAAGAAAGGTTCCACTCAGATAACATTATACATGTGTTCTTCAGTATGTTGTTGCTAATTAAAATAATGCTTGTTGTTGACCCGATGTTGTTCTAGGACTGTGAAAGTAGATTAGCTGTGGTTAGCAATGTATTGCAGGTAATGGGAAAGTAGTAGGGGTTGTGACCTCTTTAACTCTTACTGGAAGTGTGTTTGAAACCTCGACGGGGACAAAGATCACAGATTCATTATTATTTCTTTCTTAACATACGCAGACACTCCCCCGATTTAAGCAGGAGCCTCCTTATTTTTGGTCCTTCCACCATATCTCCTGATCGCGGAGACTTACCTCCTGATTTTGAGAGCAGTTTTAATATTTCTGTATATTTTAAAAATCCCAGGTTTTTCCTTGTTCTTCAAGTAGCTGGAGAGAATTGATGTTCAGTGAGCACAGGCAAGACAGATGCAGTCAGCTGGTGGTGTTCTTAAATATGACAGACTCTAATGTAATACTTTCTATTTTATCATTTCCACATAGCAATGCCATCTGCGAGACTATTTTTCAGGTATTTACAAGGACAAAAACTCAGTTCATATCAAAGCTTCCTTAAAAATTTCTGGAAAAACTTTTAACGTTAAAACCCCTTCAACAAGGCCCGCGCTTTGAACATAAATCTAGTTCAGAAATTTATGAAGAGACCTAAGGCAGTTACAATGAAGAGTCGTGTTCTAAAGCTCAGATACATGCATATTTCAGTATTTATAAATAAATAAATAAATAAATAAATAAATAAATAAATAAATAAATAAGAGAAATTCCGTAATCGAACGGCAAAAGACGAATAAGACATAATAGAGTAGTATAATGTGTTAAATATTCTTCATTGTTAAGTCATCAATGTTGTGTTGTAACATATCAGGATATGTTGCAAAAAAAACTTGCAATTTTTGACTTTTGAATTTGCTGATTTAAACAAGTTTTCTTTTTTCAAAATTTCCTTTAAATTTAATTTTTGCGACAAGTAGATAAACAGTTTCTCCAAGTAGGAAAGATAACAATCTATATATATATTTAAAAAAAAAGAGTTTTGCCTGTACATTGCTCAGAATTTAAAAAGGATGGTATTTCTGTATCAGTCATGCCCACAGTAACAAGGAAATGCACTTTTTACTTTTCCGTAATTTCTGTCTGTCTGTCTGTCTGTCTGTCTGTCTGTCTGTCTGTCTGTCTGTCTGTCTGTCTGTCTGTCTGTCTGTCTGTCTGTCTGTCTGTCTGTACACGCATCACGAGAAAACGGCTGAAGAGAATTAAATGAAAATCGGTATACAAAGTCGGGTAATAAGTCGCTACAATCTAGGCCATAAATAATTTTATTCACACTGAGTGAAATGGTAGTTTAGGGGAAGGCCGAAAATTTAATTCTGAAATATTTAAGTTATTAGTGGCCATATCTTAATGAAAATCGGTATACAAAGTTGGGGAATGTTGCTATAATATAGGCCATAAATAATTGTATTCACATTGACTGAAATGGTAGTTTAGGGGAAGGCCTAAAATTTAATCCTCAAATATTTGTTATTAAAAGCCGTATCTTATCAAAAATCGGTACGGGAAGTCGAGGAATAAGTCACTACAATCTAGGCTATAAATAATTGTATTCACACTGAGAAAAATGGTAGTTTAGGGGGAAGCCTAAAATTAAATTCTCAACCATTTGTTATTAGTGGTCCTATCTTAATGAAAATCGGTATGAAAAGTCGGGAAATAAGTCGTTATAATCTAGGCCATAATTAATTTTATTCACGCTGAGTGAAATGATAGTTTAGGGGAAGGCCTAAAATGTAATTCTCAAATATTTATGTTATTAGTGGTCGTGTCGATAAATACTAGGCCTACATAACTAAAGTTATACAGTTTTAAATATCTGATAATTTATATCTTATGCATTGTTAGCGTACCGGCTATGATCATAGAGATATTCATGAATTTGGATTTTTGTTACTAAGTCCATATCCGCGCCAAGTCAAGAGAACGTGGGTAAACAGAATTGAATGAAAATCAGTATGTGAAGTCGGAGAATAAGGAACTACAGTCTACGCTATAAATAATTTTATAAGACGTCCTAATATCACAGAGTTGAAACAAAACTAAAGGTTAAGGCCTACAATACAGCTCATAAAACTGATCAACAATAACATTACATTGACCAATGTTTGTTGTGGTGGACTTTGTGTCTTCTGTCGCCACTCATCTACGATATATAGGATTACTGCTTTGTACTGAGTATTTTTATTAATTTACCTTATGTCGCCCCGACACATATGTCTTATGGCGACGATGGGATTGGAAAGGGCTTGGCCTTAATTGCAGTCCCAGAATTTGCCTGATGTGAAAATGGGGAACCACTGAATACCATTTTCATGTCTGCCGACAGTGGGGTTCGAATCCACGGGATGCAAGCTCACAGCTGCGCGCCCCTAACCACACGGCCAATTTGCCCGGTTGTGCCGAGTGTAACAGCCTGCTTGAATATTGTCGGGAAGTAACTGGGGAGTTAGATAACTTTCTCCTTTAGCATGCCATTCCTCTGGTTCATAAATTTTCTGATACTACTGGTACGTAACACACTGGTTCATCATAGCATTCGAGATATTCAGTCCCTACTCTGAGGCACTGATTGGAATGAGCAGTGTGCATATTTAAGTGAATTATGGCAGAGGAGTGTTCACGGCTGTCTGCGGTCTGGTCATTCCATCTCTGGAACTTTGGACTGTTAGATCAGCACCGTAGTACTGTAAGAGGCTATCCTCTTTTTTTTTCCGTATTGAATAGGGGGAAATCAAAGTTTTATTGTTCTACTTTTAACCGTTGTGCTGTTCGTTAAAAGTTGATCGAGTATTTTATATGATAGCATTGCTTTTAATCGCTGCTTACAGTAACTATTGATGTTTTTGTAATGGCCTTTGTTTACTTCAGTTAGGAAAACCAGAAGGTCAATCTTTCTGAGAATCCTGTTGTGAAGCATGGGTACATCAGCTAGTATGAATATAAAGTTGGAATTCAAGAGGACAAATTGGGGCAAATATTTGAGTATAGGAGGAGGAGGAGGAGGAGTTAGGGATTGGAATAATTTACCAAGGGAGATGTTGAATAAATTTGCAGATTCTTTGCAATATTTAAGGAAAGACTAACAAGGGAAGGGCACGAACCGGAGAATCACGGATCTTACGTAAATTTTTCACACAAGTTAAATGACCCAAGAATAACACAACAGCCAAAACATTTATTTCGGAAATTAACTCTTGCGACCTACAAAAAGCATTCAAATTTGCACGTTTGAATAAGTGCGCTTGGCTACACAGGACTGCGGCTCATGCTGGGTTCACTCGTCCAAGGACCTTGTCACTGATCTTCTTTTCTATTCTGTTATTAATTGCGTAACACGTCCTGAAAATGATGTAGTGGCATTAAGAGAAGTAATTTAATTCCTGCATTTATTGTTGGTCAATAAAGACAATAGAATAAGATTGTTATAGTGAAAATATAGGTTAATCAGTATAACAAGTGACGTTACACACAAAAGCAAGTTACTCCATATAGCTTCTGCAACAGTTATGCTTGTGATGGAAATGTTGAAAGCACAAAGCGGTTCTACACCACCACATCTAATAAAGCGAGGATAAGTGCTTGATATCACATGTTCCATATTTTTCTTCGAACGCAAAAATTATTTTGCCTATGTTCATTACCATTATACAAACAACCACTAGTTCCATACCATGACTAAAAGCATATGTCAGCACTGCCTCAAATTGGATGTTGGACTGCGAGTTGCAGGTAGGGAAGGGAGTAGTGGCCTGTGTAGCCGAGCGCGATAATTCAAACATACGAAGTTTAACGCTTTCTGTACGTTGCACGAGTTAATTTCCGATAGAAGTAATTTGGCCATTGTGTTATTCTTGGCTCATTTAACGTGTGTGCAAAATTTACTTGATCAGCAATTCCCTGGTACGCACCCTTCCCTTGTAAGAAAACAACAGATAAGGAATCTGCCTCCTGGCTGCCTGCTCTAAATTTAGATCAGTGGTGATTGATTGATTGGTCGGTCGGTCGGTCGGTCGGTTGCAAGATATTCATGTAATTCCCTTTCTGAACTGTGTACAGTAATTTCATAGCCACTCAGCCATTACCCATGGTTCACAAACTAGGACAGGGTTTCGGTAACCTACACTAAATTTGAAAAACGCTATGGACCAGGTTCACGTTTTTCTTAATATTATTAAGTTGCACAGTCCATTTCGTTGGTAATTTGCATTTATTCATTTAAAAAAAATTGATATTGCAGTTTGTATGTATAGCAAAGCACTTAGGTTCCATCTATTCATGTCAGAAAAAAGTATTTGTACTTATTTTTTGAGCTCCGTATCTAATTCTTTTTCTTGAATATCTTAACACATAAGTCATCTTTTCTTCATACGAGATCTTGCAATTTCCACGTACAGTATTTTGTCCTTGTCCTTCCCCATTCCCTGCTTTTGTTTTCTTCTGTATGAAACAATAACTTAGAAATGATTGTGCAAGGTCTCTGTTATAAACTCAGATCGTCCAGTGGCGTTCCTATTTTCTGAGGCCTAAGTAGCTGTATGGGAGGTGCGCTCATAGTTCTCGACCTCGCAAGGAGTGCGCACGTGTTCGACCTCGCATCAATAGCCAGTCTGGATCTTAGCTGTTAACATGGTTTTTCGTATGTAAAAGTTATTATTTTAAGTACGAGTCGGTTAGACGGGTACACGACGCATTTGTTCACAGCAATTTCCTGGTGAAGTGCTACCTTCACGAGCACAGATTCACATAATTATAAATAAATTTGAAATTACTGGCTCAGTGCCCAATAAAAGAAAGGAGAGAGAGAGAGAAAAAAAAAAAAGGAAAAAAACGCGCACACAAACAGTTTTAACAGATGAAAAGCTAGATGACATTGGTGTGAATCTTGAACGGTCACCGAATTAATCACTCGTAAAATTAGCACAACAAGTACGGGTTTTGGTTTCTTCTGTACACCTTTTTTCACATCAAATCACACAGGTTTACACGGACCTATTGTTTAAAACCTGCTGATCCAGCCACAAGAGTGGTATCTTGCATCATTGAATGATCGTGTATTCGACCCACAGTTTGTGTTCTTTTCGGATAAGGCCTGGTTTGGTTTCATCTTAATGGTCGTGTGAACAGTCATAACTCTCGCTATTGGTGTGCAGAAAATACGAATGGCGTTTATGAAGTCTCTCATTATGAAGGATGGCACTTCAGCATCTTTTATAAGGTAAGATTTCATGTAAGATTGTATACGCACTTAATGCAGGGCGGCTGCGTGCGACGTATGTTGGGCTGAGGCAGCAATATTAATGCAGAGTACATACACCGTGTGCTCAGTCTGGGTTTATAAGAGAGACCCTGTTCTTGTGTTAAGGATGTTAGAAATGTCTGTATCCTTGCGTGCATTCTTTGTGAACATTTTCTAGTAGCGTCTTGGAATTAATTATAGCCTTGTGTATGGCATTTTGTTAACAGTTTTCAAAGACAAGAATACCCCATCACCATTTGTGGAAAGCTTCGTGGGAGCGGGCTCCGACGGAGAGGCAGGCCGCGCTGCTCTACCTGACCACGTATACATGGATGCTATGGGGTTTGGTATGGGGTGCTGCTGTTTACAGTTGACGTTTCAAGCTTGTAACATCAACGAGGCCCGGACGTTGTACGATCAACTCACGCCTCTGTGTCCTATCATGGTAAGGATTGCAAATTTCTCTCCTCCGTGTATTGATGACTCTTGTAGGACTGAAAGCGAGTCTGGCATAGTTTTATTTTTACTTGTGCCAGGCTCCCCTTTGTCATTATTCTATCTAACCTTCATTGATTATTTTTGATGTTCTTCTCTGACCCCAGCAGTATTAGGTTTATCAAGTGACCAACCATATCCGCAGCTCTACTTGCCTTTGACAATAATACTACAAGCATCTTAGTACTTACTTCTTGAAACTTGTAGTCTCATTTTAACTTTATGATATCTGAAGATCCAACATTATGTCTTTTTAACCCTTACCCTTCAAATTAAATTTCTCTGTCTTGTCTCTACTACTCATATTTTAAATGTGAATTTCTATCTTATATGACCTGTATTCATCTTTCACAATTTTGGAGATAGCAGCTTGCTCTTAAATTGCACATATGGCTTTTATTTGCTCCAGTATAGCTTGCTGTAATCGTTTATATTATTACTATTCTTACTATCATTATCGCATAGTGATTGGTTTCGTTAGTAATTTCACTGAACAAGTTATCAGTAAAAAGCAATTTCAAATGCTAATTAGGATACAAGGAATGAGTCGTGTGAACAGTCATAACTCTTCTCGCTATTGGTGTGCAGAAAATCTGAATGGTGTGCGAAAATACTGGGGTTTTGTACAATTACCTGACGTATACAACATTGAACAGTACACTGTATATGACTAAGAGCACATGGCGACCATGTTTGTTTAGTATTGCTCGAGCCTTCGCATGCGTGAGTGGACTGGACACAGCTGACGGCTACACTGCCATCTAAATAATAGATTTTTGACTGACTCTTAAATGTTATCTGGAATTTACAAAGTTCCACGCTGCACCATAAGATTGCAGTACAGTATAGCATCGTGTATTTTGTCGGCTGAGATGGCGGACAAGCATTGGGCGATATAATGTCATGTTGGACCTTGCTCGACACGCGACCGGAAAGGTGTGAGGTAATGACGAGGTAGAGAGAGAGAGACCTGGAGTTGGAACATAGTGTACTCCTGTTGAATAACAAGGGCTTAACATCCCCAATGGACAAATCACCATCTATAGCGTATATGCCCTGACTTCATATGATCACTTTGGAGAGGTTTGGAATTTATTGCAAGCTTTTGGCATGCAATCTAGTAATTAGAAAATTTATACCACCACCTCTCCTACCCTCTCAGCCAGCATTCTGATGGTATATATATATTACTATCAAGGGGCCTCAAACCAGCTAACCTCTCCAGTTCCATGGCTGAATGGTTAGCATGCTGGCCTTTGGTCCAGTGAACCCCGGGTTCGATTCTCAACTGGGCCGGGGATTTTAAACTTCATTGGTTAATTCCGCTGGCTCGGGGGCTTGGCGTTTGTGTGTGTGCGTGCGCATGCCGTCCATATTCATTATTAGGCCCCATCCTCACAGACACACAAGTTGCCTATACAGCATCAGTACCAATATAATGGGTCCATTATTGGACGTTATAAATGCTACCTCAGACTACAGGGGTAACACTAAACAAGGCACAAACACAGTTAAAAAGGGAAGGTAAGAGTACAATACACAATATAAGAAAACACTACACACTCGGAAAAACAGTAGCTAGCATTACGCGGATCTTCAACAAAACAAGTACGTAACTATCAGTAGCGCCAACTAGTGAACAACAAACCGGGAAGATGAAAAGGCTGGGAACCTACCAAAGGCATGGACATGGCTTAGATAGCGGATTCCGAAATAAATCACCGTGATCCTTAGATTTTAAAAATATTATTTACAAGATAATTTTACAAATACATTCCAAGTTATGAGCCATAAGTTCACTGATATACATAGGTTATTTCGTAGCAGTGTAAATTCAAATTTCAAATCAACTGTACATCTAGTTACCAATGCAGTAGTACAATGCAATTTACAGGTTATCCAAAATCTAGCGTACCTCAAGTGATACAGAACTACCAGAGGCAACCCCCAAGGGAAATAATGTTAAACTACAATATACATATTTTAGTGAAACAAGAAATGGGAATGCCTCGGAAACGAACAGGTAAGTCCAGCTGAAAAACTAAGGCGTCATAAGTAACTAATTTGGTGAATCTAGGCGAGGTTAGGGCAGACTCCTGCATGAAAAGCACATCGGAACATTACCGAAATTTTAGCAGGAAAGGAATTCAAGAGTGCCCGAGGAGAGTGCCATCCCGGAAACCGGGAGACGTCAACCAGATAGGCTGCTCGCAGACAGATAGACCAAGACAGACAGAATTCAGGATACAGAATTCATGCGAACACTGCCTCGCTCACTATATATAGGAAATTCCAGCCGTGGAGGCAGCCAATCAGCGTGCACGAGTTCCCTATCGCCACCTAGACTCACCAATCACAACCTTACTTTCGATCGCGAACTTTGACAAACATTCTAGAATACGCATGATCGCGAAAGTCGTATTTTTCCAGAATAGACAGAACACACTTTCTAGAACACATACCAACAAAGTAACACACCCTGTACAAAAGTTATTTAACTTTCTGGATCTTTCCAGGAACTATAGACAGAATTCTACTATTTACAAATGGCTATGTTACAACATTATGCAGTACAGGTTAGGTCAATAAAAATAAAACATCATATCATATTTTACAAACAAAGTCTTCAAAAAAAAAATACAGTTGAACCTGACTTCTACGTATATCAAGGGGAAGAGAAAAAACTACTTGTAACTGAGAATTACTTAGAAATCAGACTTACACAATACATCACATATTTACTGAAAAACCAACGGAATAGACCTACATGTGTAAATCCTTGCAAATAATAAATACATTAAGACAGAAAATATTATTTTGAACTTGGACCGGCCTTAAAGAAATCAGATAGTTTGGCTTGTTTCACTTTTCTTGCATTAAGAATATAAACCTCCTTTAGCAAACTTGGTAATGCATTCAAAGCATTTTCACTACAACTTTTCGCACTGATGTAACGCCTATACACTTCGATTGCACTTAACACTCCACTCAGTTCAGGTGTCAAGATTCAAGTCGTTATCTCCATCTCCAACGTCACTATCGCTTGTAGCTGGTCCATCACCGCCATGTTGTTGGCATACATCAGCAATAATCTCTTCATCTGGTAGTTCTCCACATACAGCCAGATTGTCATCAAAATGCACAAAAGTATTGAATTCTACTTTTATACACCCACCGGTAGCGTTAACTCATTACCAGACAAAACTTCGTCCCCATAATCATAATTAGAGGCAGCCTCTTCTTGTAAGACACCAGTATTGCAGGAACAGTTGCTGATTGTGGAGGATGACACCTGCTTCCAGGCAGCCGAAATAAAGTTCATGGCTTGTAGCAAATTAATGGAGAGAGGTTCATTTCCTGCATTACTCAGTGTTATTAAATGTTGAACCAGCATTTTTCTTTTATGCACTTTAAAATTTGCAATGATGCCCAAATCAAGGGGTTGTAGAACACTGGTACAGTTAGGAGGGAAAAATTCCATTCGGACATTCTCCAGAAGGATTTGAGGTGGATGTACTGCACATCGATCCATAAGATGAAGGATCTTCTTCTGTTTCTTTTTCATTTTAATTTCCAGTTTTTTCAATCACTGTTCCATTGGATTCATCTTCCTTAGGTTTTGTTTTCGCACCCTTAAAACACCTCGGATTCTTCGATTTTCTTATCACAAGTGGAGGAAGTTTGTCAGATCCACCTGCATTGGTGGTGATAAGTACTGTTACACGAATTTTACTTTTCTTCCCTCCGTGGCATGAGTCACCTTTTTCAGCTGATGTCTTATTAGGAAGGAGATTGTAGAATAGGCCGGTCTCATCACAGTTGTAGATGTTTGGAGGCTGATAATTGCTTACGATACCCGGCAGAACCTCCTCTTTCCAGTGTTGCACCGTGAAGTCGTCTGCAGATTTTGAGTCACCGCAAATTGTTCTCCCTGTAATTCCATGACGATATTTAAATCCTTGCAACCATCCCGATGAAGCCTTGAAATCAGCAGTGATACTCATCATTTTAGCTAAATCTATCGCCTTTGCCTTCAGCATGTCTGCACTAATTGGTAGAGCTGCAGCCCGCTTTTGCTGGGACCATGTGAAAAGTGCTTTTTCCAAATCTACGTACCATCCTTCTTGCCGACGGCTGCGCTTTGCTGATTTTGAACTCAGTTTTAAGAACTCATCCAAACTAGCGTTTCTTTTACTGATGACTGTACATAGCGTGGTATAAGCAATGCCTAAGTCTGAAGCGATTTCAGTTTTCGTTTTGTGTGGATTACCGTCCACTTCTCATATAACTTTTCCCTTTTCTGTTCTCCATGGCTAATCAAAAGCAACTGAATGACAAAACTATTGTTCAACAGTAAACACCAGATACCGGCATCGTGGACATTTCATTCTCCGTTGTTCCCACGAAAGAAATTCTCATATTCAAACAAATTTACTGTATTTTCTTTTGTTCACGCACCGAAACCGCCCATTTTGCTTACAATGTACCTTAATCTTTGGTGGCGTGTTAAAAAAACGACGAAAGTAGAGGAGGAGCCGTCAGTAAGTAAGGGTCAACAATGTCACTTGGCGGAACTGTCTGTTCTGTTTCAGCACCGAAACCCGATCGCTCTATTTCCGCCTACGCCGACTAAGAGGAAATGTCGTAAATACAGTAGTTTCTTTTTATAAAGCACATTCTCATTACAATTACGCAAAACTCAGTTATATTTCACTGGCACTTAATACGTATAACAGCGAATTACGTATAAATGGATTACGTATAAATAAGATTTAATTAACACGCTTTTAAATTATATTTTGCCGGGACCTAAAGGAAATTACATACAAATACGAATTACGTAGAACAGAGTTACGTATAAAGCAGGTTTAACTGTACATTCCACTCGCATTACATAGTTCACTTGTAACAATAAATTTTCAGGCTAACTCATTCCTGTTAAATTTTCAGGCTAACTCATTCCTGTTGCCAGCGTTTTGCCTCAGTGTGCTAATTTGAGCTCATCAGTCGGTAAATAGCACACCTACCAAGACGCATGGCTAGTGCATATAGTGGGGGCCACTGTGGAGGCTGTTTGATGCTACCGGCAGTGCCACTGCACTATGAGAGACTTTCTCTTTTGCAAAACTTGAAGCCTGCCATGCTATCAGATGATATGGGTATAGATTGCCCTATGTAACCTGAATTATTTGTCCTGAATGAATAAATTTATAGTATGAGTATAATGGGTCTGTTATTGGACATCATAAATTTTCTGGCTAACTCATTACTGTTGCCAGCGTTTCGCCCCAGAGTTCTAATTTTGGCTCAGCAGGACCTACCAGGATGCATGGACTCGAAAAACCTGCACCAGGTCTCTCCAGAGGCCACATGCCAGTAGTAGTAGTAAACAATAAATCTTTCCATTGCAATTGCCTATTCAGGCCCCGGCGATGTGCTTTCCTCCCTGTACTATGATAATGCAAGCACAAAAGTAATTAGGAACATCCGTTACTGCCACATGTAGATTTAACTTTCCTATTGTTAAGCATAGAAAGTTAGTGTTGATAGTTGAGAGGTGCATTTGTTGAGCAATTCTGGGAAATCTGCAGCTAGGAAATTCCAGGAAGATCTAGTATGCATTCCAGAGGGATTTAAATGGCAGTACTGTAGCTGTTACCATTGATGCTTTCACGGCTTGTACTTGCAGACATGATATGGGCTTTTGGGTTTATGCCGTGTCGAAAAAACCAAGGTGAAACTCTTTATGTTTTGCAGAGAACTTTACTCTGCATCTTCAGAAGAAAATCTCAACTGTTCACGAGGAAGACTTCAACAATAATGAGGGTTTGAATTTAAGCATGCTTTACCATTGGAGCTGTAGTGGTACGTTCATTCATCACCAGGTGGCTCGCTGTATCCTTCCACAGCTCTGGTATTCCAAGCGGGACCTGATGACAACATTAGGCTCCAGTTAAGATGTTCTATCACACCCTGTGTACCTGAAAAGTAACAGAGAGGACATCAGACGAATCTCTGCATAACGTAACGAGTTTCACCTTGTTTTCTTGACACCTCATAAACCCAAAAGCCCATATTATGTCTACAAGTACTATGGCTATCAGACATGTACTTAAAACTATAGTAGCCCGTTTGTTTTGACACATTGTTGTACATTCCAAGGACTGTTGTAATTGTAGCAGTGAATCTTGACACAGTTTGGTCTTTGAGTATTTCTCTGTCTAGGAAGAATGTGAAACAGACTATCACTTCAGTTTTCTTTAACTACTGTAGTTTACAGTAGTGGAGTGCTGCATAGTCTTAACAACAATTATGCATGAAAAATTAAAATTACGTGGTTGGTATGAATGTACCCCGCTGAACATAGGTATGGGATTGTCACTTCATAATTTTATTGTATGTTCTGTTGTCATAAACCTTATAACAGCGGGAATTAAATTACATGATATGGCAGGTACTTAATGTAATTCAGTTTTCAAATAATATTGTGTTCACCAGTTGACATGAGAACCAGTTATTCTACATTCCTCTTTATAACAATAATTCCCTTGATGACAATTTTTTGTTCTTGTCTGTGCATAATCGTTGTATAGAGACTTTATTGTATACTGTTTGAAAGAGAAAAAAATTGCTCTTTCTTCAAACTTTTGTTGATTATCTAGAGTATTCAACATTGAGTGTGAATCCCTGTTATGCCATCTCCAGCCAAGCCTAGACCAGTCACACTAGTCGTGACACAGTGCGATTTGGGGGCGTGGGTTCAAATCCCACTGTTGGCAGCCCTGAAGCTGGTTTTTCTTGGTTTCCCATTTTCACACCAGGCAGATGCTAGGACTGTACCTCAAATAAGGCCATGGCCACTTCCTTCCCACTTGTAGCCCTTTCCTATCCCATTGTTAGCTATCTGTGTCAGTGTGACGTAAAGCAAATTGTAAAAAATAATTGTCGTATAGAAGACAGTTTGGTTAGCAAGCAGCATTATTCCTGAAATTCTTATCAGAAGCAAGATTGAAAGTGAGTCAGAAATGTCAGATTGTGAAATGACAGTTATGGATCTGAGAAAGGAGACGGTGAATCAGAATTCTGACAATGATGAACGCACTGTTGTGCAGCTGGGTTTGAGTAAATAAACAACAAAAAAGCAGACAAACAGACAGACAGAAATGGGGAGAAAGGTAGCAAAAAAAAAGAATTCTAGTATTAGTGATATGTACCTCTGATATTATTCAGGCAACTCTGTGGCCAGAAAAGTCCTTACTTGACCAATATGAATGCGATACATGTCTCATGGGTCTGCACATCCCTGACTGCTTCAGAACTTCCCTCCCCCATGGGAAGCTACTGAATGCAATACTACTACTACTACTACTACTACTACTACTACTACTACTACTACTACTGCTGCTGCTGCTGCTGCTGCTGAAGGTGAGATTTAAGATTCTTTCATTTTATAAATTAAAATTTGCATGATAATTACGTATAGTTATGATGTGCTAAAATTAAATAATAATGAGTCTGGCCATATGAAGGGCCTGAAAATGAGTATGCTGATGGGTTAAGTAGAGAGATGGGTAAATGTCGTTGTTATCAACTGTTCATTCGCTTTCTATATTATTTCTTTGTTTTACAATGCACTGACAGATAGGTCTTATGGTGATGATGGGATAGGAAGCGGCTAGGAGTGGGGAGGAAGTGATTGTGGCCTTAATTAAGGTAAAGCCGCAGTATTTCCATGGTGTGAACATGGAAAACCATGGGAAAACTATTTCCAGGGCTGTCGACAGTGAGGTTTGAACCATTCTTCTTCTGCTTCTTATTATTACTTCATGATGATGCAACCAGCTTTGGGAAACAAATACAGAAGCTATACCCTTTTCTTTACATTTCCTATCAAAGTTTTTTCAATCTTAAGCTCCTCCTCTGTTGTTCTCCACTAATATGCTCCATACTTTGTGAGGTTTTACAGGATTTTCCCTCTAAACTGCAACTTTCCTTCTAAACACTGTTCTGTTGTGAATTTCAACTGGTCTTGTGCTTCCTTCCTGTAGATCTCAGCCAGTATGGACTAGTTTTGTATTTCTCTATTATTGTTATTATTATTATTTTTTTTTTTGCAGTTTGCTTTATGTTGCATCGGCACACACAGGTCTTATGGTGTCGATGGGGTAGGAAAGGGTTAGGAGTGGGAAGGAATTGACCGTGGCCTTAATTAAGGTACACCGCCAGCGCTTGCCTGGTGTGAAAATGGGAAACCACGGAAAACCATCTTCAGGGCTGCCGACAATTGGGTTCGAACCTACTGTCTCCCAAACGCAAACTGATAGCTGCGTAACTCAAACTGCGCGGCCTCTTGCTCATTATTATTATTATTATTATTATTATTATTATTATTATTATTATTATTATTATTATTATTATTGTGGTCATTTAAATGACATGCAATATTTGAGTTTTCTTGCACAATAGTTAACATTGAAATGGGCTGTTTCTGCTGGACTGTAGGCATATTTGTACAACCTGAAGAGACATTTGTTGTTGTAATGCTGGTTTCTTTCAGTTTGGTGAAAAGAAATTTTTCGTTTGTTCCATCAGCTAGCCCTCACCGCAGCTGCCCCCGTCCATCGTGGCTACTTGACGGACGTGGACTGTCGGTGGAACGTCATCTCGTGCTCTGTGGATTGCAGGACTAGAGAAGAACGAGGGGAAGTCCCGCTGAAGCATAACAAGTTCCGAATTCCCAAATCTCGTTACGACTCCATAGACTCATACCTGTCGCCTCACGGAGAGAAGTAAGGATACCTTGCATTGTAGTGTAGGGGAAGGGAGGACCATGCAGCATTTATTTCCAAGACATTGTGATATTACTGGTAAAAGTAAATAAAATTATGTCACTCAATATTTATTCTGAAAAAGGAACAAGAAAAATATGTTAAAGAGCTGAAACATATTTATTTTACAGGGAATTCATCAGTTTACATATCACGGTAAAAGATTTCAGTTATTAATGAGAAACTTAATCTTGTCATTTTGTACCCAAGTTCATTTCGTGGTGGATTTCTCGTTTATCATATTTCTTGTCCTGCAATATTTCACAATATTTAACACCGGAATTAATTATTATTTACACTGTTTATACCCACATTAGAGCACCAAAATCAGCCTTATACAACAAAATCTTCAAAAAATAAGTACATTAAACATAAGTTCATTTTAAAAACTTGATAATTTCTTCTTTTCCCAAAACTTCATTTTAGACGATCTTGCAGCCCGTTTTTCTGCTGATATAACATACTGCTTACGTCTTGATGTTTTAAGTGAAAGTTTTGTATATTTGTTGTTTAGAATCTTCTTCTGTTCTCTTCTCTATTTTCAATTTGCTCTGTGGTTATTTTCAATTCATCCAAATCCATTTCTATTTCTTTAAACCAGGTGGTTTTTGTTTTACTATTCCAAAAGAAATCAAAAAGCTGTTTTAGGAGTGTAAAATTTGGCAAAAAATACAATCCTCCTTTTTCTCATCGTGTCAATAATTGATTCACTTTCCTTGTAAATTACTGAATTGGGTAAAAGTCTCCACTGGCCATCAACCTGATGTTTTTTTATTAATAATTGTCCAGAGAATTCTTCTATCCACTTTCTGCTTTTGCTAGATAGGTCTTATGGCGACGATGGGATAGGATTGGCCTAGGAGTTGGAAGGAAGCGGCCATGGCCGTAATTAAGGTACAGCCCCAGCATTTGCCTGGTGTGAAAATGGGAAACCACAGAAAACCATCTTCAGGGCTGTCGGCAGTGGGATTTGAAGCCACTATCTCCCGGATGCAAGCACTTTTCCACTTTCTGCAGTTTGTCTGTTGTTGCTTGGGTAATAAGTTTGAATAATGTTTTACTTGCATTCGTTGCTTCTTGTTTGATGACGGAGTTATTGTAGTGAAATTTAGCATTAATTGAAAGAGACTGATTTTTTGTAACTTGGCCATGTAATTTGTTGTCCTCATCTCAATTTTAGAGTTCTATTATCTATGGATGCTTTTTCATTAGCATTCCAAGTGACAATTTCACCAAGATATTTAAATTTACAGTATTTTCAACTTTTATTTTCTGAGTATTATTTAATATAATATGTGGAGTGTCAACTTTAAAGGATGGCATCATTTCTGTTTTCTCAAAAGATATTTTCAACCCAACCTTTACTGCTAATCTTCCTAGTTCCTCTACTTGAAATATTGCTTCTTGTTAATAGCGCCAGATTATCAGCAAATGCAAGACAATTCAGTCGAATATTTCTTCCAATTTGAACAGTTTTTTTTTTCTAGTTGTTTTATGTCGCACCGACACAGATAGGTCTTATGGCGACGAAAGTTACAGTTTAGAGGGAATGAGATAGCTACTGAAAGAATTCTGCTGATCGGAAAAAAATTCCAACTCGCCCTGTATGAGTTCAGTGGGCACATTTCACAAGCCGTGTCGTGACGTGTTGAATGTAAGACCGGCAAGAAAAGTGCAATGAGATCAGAGTGTGAAAAGTATTCGGTGGCATTGCATTTCCTGGAGTGTTTTAGGGTGTTTCACACCATTAAAAGCTTTTAAATTATTCTTTAGGGTGCATTCATTATCACATCAAACAAAGGTATGATTAAAATTCAGTACATTGCGGATTACATGTATAAATCTTAGTAGTGTAAAACTGTATCTAAAGTATGAAAAAAAATGGGATATATGCTCATGCTCAGTACATTAAAATTAGTATGTCAATGGATTTTAAAAAAAGTTTGTAGATGTCAAATTGATGTTCTCAAAACAAACCAGAACATGAATGAAGTGCTGTGAGCTTGCATCCGGGAGATAGTGGGTTCGAATCCCACTGTCAGCAGCCCTGAAGATGGTTTTCCGTGGTTTCCTATTTTCACACCAGGCTAATGCTGGGGCGTGCCTTAATTAAGACCACAGCCGCTTCCTTCCCATTCTTAGGCCTTTCCCGTCCCATCGTCGCCATAAGACCTATCTGTGTTGGTGCAACGTAAAGCAGAATAGCAAAAAGAAAAAGAAAAAATGAATGAAGTAGTGTTGCTACTGCAAGCCTGCAAACAAATGACTGCTGAAGGCAAGACTGTCTCTACTTTATTGTTTCCACTGTAGGCACCCCTGAAGATGGTTTTCCACTTTTTCCCATTTTCACACCAGGCAAATACTGGGGCTGTACCTTAACCCCTTGAAGGTCACGGCGTAATATATTGCGTGTAGCGGTAAGTGCTGCTGTGGTTACGGCACAATATATTGCGTGTCGGAATTTGAAGTGATATATCTTCGTAACTGTATGTCTTTGGAGAACGATTGAAAAACGGATAGCTCCCTACATCTGTTGGCTATAATTTGAAGTCCTTAGGTTATTGTTATCACCACAGGGAGTGCTCGAAATATGTTTTTAAGCGGATGTCTTCAGCTTTAGCGAGTCGGTTGCAAACAGTTGAACATGGCTGCGCGAAGTCGAGCTGACTTGCTTATAAGCGACGATACAGTTCGTGAAGTTCTTATGAATACTGAAAGTGATTGTTCAGTATTTGAAGACAGTGATGAAGCCGATGTAGGAGGTATATCTAGAAATAATTCAAATGGCAAAGACTTAAATGAAAGTGAGGATGAGGTCTTACAGCCGCCACGTCCGAAGCGAACGAACATAAATAAAGGGCCTAGTAATTACAGAGTTTGGGATGACGACACTATAACTAACACGCAAACCGCTTTAGCTTCGATGGCAGTAAGTCAGGAATTCAGAATATTTCACTGACAAAAAATTCTTCAGAAATTGACATTTTCAAAAAATTGTTGTCCGCCTCTGTGGTGTAGTGGTTAGTGTGATTAGCTGCCACCCCTAGAGGCCTGGGTTCGATTCCGGCTCTGCCACGAAATTTGAAAAGTGGTACGAGGGCTGGAACGGGGTCCACTCAGCCTCGGGAGGTCAACTGAGTAGAGGTGGGTTTGATTCCCACCTCAGCCATCCTGGAAGTGGTTTCCCACTTCTCCTCCAGGCAAATGCCGGGATGGTACCTAACTTAAGGCCACGGCCGCTTCCTTCCCTCTTACTTGCCTATCCTTTCCAACCTTCCCATCCCCCACAAGGCCCCTGTTCAGCATAGCAGGTGAGGCCTCCTGGGCGAGATACTTGTCATTCTCCCCAGTTTTATCCCACGACCCAATGTCTCGCGCTCCAGGACACTGCCCTCGAGGTGGTATAGAGGTGGGGTCCCTCGTTGAGTCCGAGGGAAAAACCAACCCTGGAGGGTAAGCAGATTAAGTAAGCAAGTAAAAAATTGTTCCCTTTACCTTGTTTTGAGGATTATCATACCAAAAATAATTTTTCGCAATTTTTGTGCTCAAACTAGTTGTTTGATGTCTTGTTAACATACTATGTTAAATTCATTTGTTTCATTAAAATATACTGCCTCTTGAGGGTTGTTTTGCAAACATGTGCAAAAACATAAATTTCGAGGTGTGCTGTGGACTAAGAAACCTGACTCTCAAAGGGTTAAGGCCACGGCTGCTTCCTTCCCACTTCTAGCCCTTTCCTGTCTCGTCATTGCCATAAGACCTATCCGTGTCAGTGCAACGTAAAGCCAATTGTAAAAAAAGAAAGAAATTGTTGCCAACTGTTAATCACTGTACTGCAGGAACTCGCTACAAAGGATAGTGTACCGTGAAAAATGAAACATTAGAAACTACTGATTTAAAAGATGATAGAATTCCACTTCAGCACCAGGTGGTAAACTAGAAACAGAGGCTGGATAAAAATAGGCTTTGACTCAACATCAAAAAGTCAGAATATCTAGAATGTGGCCTCCAAACCAATAGCACCATTTCCACCAGTGGACAGACCTTACAAAAAGTCACCAATTTTAAATACTGTATCTTGGATCTTTGGTCAGATCAGATAATGATGCTACATCTGACACAAGGATGAGGGTCGACACAGCATGATCCAAGTAGAGACAGGTAAATGTTGCCCAAATACCTGAAGGCTGAAATGTACAAGACAGTGATAAGACTGGTTGCTGTCTATGGAGTAGGATGTCACTCTTTGGTAAGGAAACACGGACAGATCCTCCATGCTGTGATGTTGTGATTGTCGCTGAGGCTGACTCTCTTGGACTCAATCTTGAAGATGTGCGATATAGACTTGGTGTGGTGCCAGTCATGGAGAATAATACCAGTATAGTTGGTCTGTTATTGGACATAAAATTTTTCCCGCCAACTCATTCCTGGTTGTCGGCATTTCGCTGCGGTGTGCTAATTTGGGCTCATCAGTTGGTAAATAGCACACCTACCAAGACACATGGCTAGAGCATTCCATGGAGGCCATTGTGTAGGCTACACGGAGCTACCAGCAGTGCCAATGAACTGTTGAGAGACTTTGTTTCATTTTCAAAAGTTGATGCCTGCCTGGACATCAGATGATACAGATGGTGATCCCCATAGGGAACCGGAAATATTTATCCCAAATGAGTAAATTTAGCTGGAAAATTTACAGTGTCCAATAACAGACCAACTATATTGGTATTTGAAATATTTGTTCCGAATGAGTAAATTTATGTTGTGAAGAAAGTGAAAGCTTGACTCTGGTGGTATGGCCATGTCATGCGAAGCAACAATGATTCAGTTATTAAAACGGTATTCCACCTTGACCCAAATGGACGTGGACCATGAGGGAGACCGCCGAAGCAGTGGATTGACAACGTTATGGAAGATATGCGTGCTGCGGAGCTTAACCCTATAGATGTCCTATACAGGGCCAAATGGCGAAAAATGTAGCTGAATAACGGACTTGATTTGATGGGGAAAATACTAGGAGAGAGAGAATTGTGAAAAATTTGGCACAGTAACAGGTCAGGTGCATAACAGAAATTTTCGCAGGGGAGACAAAGATTGCTTTTGAGGGAGAGAGAGAGAGAGATTTATTAAAGAAATAAATCATCCATCCTCCAATGAGGGTGACCATTCAGATCTAGAATACAGTTTCAATGGAGTTTAAAAATATTAAACACTGGAAATTTAATTGTTAACACTTTCAACACTACCATATTTTAACATGGATCCTGGCTGTGAACTGGGTATTTTTGCTAATTTTTAACACGTTATTATGGAACAGCGGAACGTATTAGATGCCTGATTTTTGTACCGTATGAAGGTGTCAACCATCCAAAATGAAGATGTTAATCAACAAGTGAATATCTGAAGTAATTTAATTATACTAGTCTTATGAAAAACATGAAAAAAAATACTACGGATTTTTTTTTACATTGAGGTTATACCACTAAGCTTGCTCAAACAATAACAAATAATCATTTAATGCGACTACTTAGGCCACAAATAAACACAAATGTAGTGGAATAAAATATTTACCTATTTAGGAATAGTTTGTTTTTGTACGGTAGTCCTGAAAACATTGGACTATATGCAGTCCTACTTTGCACTACTTGCACCACCATCTACTCTCTTTTCTGACGCGCTTACCACTTTCAGTAGACCAATAATCACTAAGTTTGGGTAGCTTCACCACACACATATGCAAAATTGTTGCAAAAAAACAATAAATTTCGTGAAGTTTTACGGCAGACCACCGGTGCCACATGGAATTTTCCTTCAGTTTACCCTGACGTTTCATTGCAGCAATTGTCGTACCTGCATATCTGTTAGTTTCTGTTTTTATATTTTTGATTACATCGTCACTAAACAAATTACTGAAACAATCCATTTCGTCACTCCCCGCGCAAAACTGAGTAGAACCAGATGCCGACTGGAAGACAGGTAGCTGTGGTTGGTCATCTGTTTCTGACCATTCATCATCAGGCTTAGATATCTAGCAGATGTTCACGGCACAGGTGAATCAGCAGCCTGCATCTCTTCGTCTAAACGAAAACAAAATAAACCCAAATTTCTGTAGGCGAAGTATTTCTATCGTTTGTAATCGGAGTAAAATGATACAGCTAAACACTTACGTTCCAAAGCGACGTAATAAATAAAAATCTTACCTGAACTATCGCTTGATACGTTATCCGGTTCGTAAGCAGGGTCGTTGTCACTTTCATCCATCTCTGAACCCGCTTCTCCCGATAAAATATCCAAAATATCACTATCATTGAGCCGGCGTGAAGACATGTTTACACAGTAACACAGCTGACAGCGTGACAGATTTGGCGCGCGCAGCACACGGCACACCGAGATCTTCGGTAGAGGTCACGGCAAGGAGAAAATACCCTGTTTATCGTTTCAGTTCGAAATTCCCGATAACTGCTGCATTCTATTGGTCACTAGATGAACTATTACCTCCAACCAAGGGACGGGAACCGTACGTGATACGTGCAGCTGGATATAAACACACGAGAAAATCACGCCCGTATCACATACGGGCGCCGTCCAGAAGCAGGAAAGCAGCGCGCCCGTATCCCGTACGGGCATAGTGTTGAAAGTGTTAATGCTGTTATCTTCTTTTTTTCCCAGGGTTAGTGGGGGAGGAATGTTAGTCACGTTCTCAGGTAGAGATGGAAGTGAATGATTTGTAGTGTCCCTCAATATCTTTGTTACTATTTCTTCTATTTCGGAGATTGGATCTTTCAAATTTTCTAGGAAGGTCGATGTCTGAATCTGAATGTTTAGCTGTCATAACTGCAGTTTACTCAAAATAGATTCCACCAAGTAAGTTGGCTACAGAATTTGGGTCAGGAAATGGTGGGTTCATATCCCATCGTCAGCAGCCCTGAAGATGGTTTCCCATTTTCACACAGAACAAATTCTGGAATTGCACCTTACCTAAGACCACAGCCGCTACCTCCCCAATCCTAGTCCTCCCCCGTTCATGCATCGTCGAAAACCTTCGATAGGTTATCCACGGTTATCCCTGTGTGTCGGCAGAGTTCAACGGTAATGGTAATAATACTACTATTTTAATACAAAGCCGTACGCAGGAATTTTTAGGAGGGATTAGGATTTGAGTTGGGGCGGGGGGGGGGAGGGGGTGTCTGAAAGCAAAAACTATAGGAGGAAATATTTTTTACTTTCTAATAGATTTTGCAGACAGAAAGTTTGAAATAGTTTTAGAACAGTACCTTTTACAACTCAGCGGGTGAAGTAGCAGTCTGGTGGGTAGAACACGCTTTAACACATGCGTGCAGTGTGACACAAAGATATGTGTAATTTGTTTAAAAATGGAGAACACGCTTTAACACATGCGTGCAGTGTGACACAAAGATTTGTGTAATTTGTTTAAAAATGGAGCTAACAATATGTTTCACTGTATTAAAAATATTTAGAGGTTTGATTAATTTTTTTAAAATCTTCTAGTGGCTTGATAACATGAAAATATTTCTATATGTTTATAGAAATTACTTATGGTGAAATGTATATTAAGAACATAAAAAACAAAGAATCCGTATCTCTCACCAAAATTAAAATTTCCATTTTATGTTTTCAGAAAATTTGTTAACTATATTCATAGAGAAACATTTAAAGATGACACAGATTTTATAGGTTAAATTCAATTGTTTATTTTGCAAATAATTGTTTTTCTAATATTTCTCATTTATTGTAGGCTATTTCAAAACCCGTACATGCTGTTTAAATTTGTCAAATTCACTCTTATTTCGGAGTGGGTTTGAACCCTCGTAAACTCCCCCCCCTTCCGATACGGCCTTGCTGTAATATATGTAAGAGTTACTTTTGAGATTAATTTCTTTTAAGTATTACTGTTATTAGAAAAGCTATCTATGTATATAGTAATCAAGAGTCCTGTGAATATGTGAACAACGTAATGGGTGAATTATTACTACTACAAGTACTAATTACCTAAAAGGAATGTTTATTTGCTGACAATTTGGTAAAACTTTCAAGAAAAGTGATAATGTTTCGCTTGTTTCACTCCACCTTTAACATATTAGGCTGTTTAACACAAGGACAGAGTGAGAGACTGGCACGAAGAAGGTTAATACTGAAGAACAAGATTGTTATTGTAAGTTCCTTTTGCAGATACAATGACGTCCCAGTGATATACGATGAAGCTGTGTACCAGCAGCTGAGGAATGCAGATATAGACCACCTCCTGGCTCAGCACATTGCACACCTCTTCATCCGGGATACAGTGTCTCTCTTCAGCGAGAAAGTTCATCAAGACGATGAACGGGACACGGATCACTTTGAGGTTAGTTGTCTTCCCTAACAAGGAGAGGCCAGACCCTGCGTCCAACCGATTTAAACGAGCTTCACTATACCTCTGGCGGCACTCTACATTAACTGGTGTCTAAGGGTTTAGTTCAGTATGCTTTCATTTTAGAAAAAAAATTTGTCAACTATCTTGACATAGGATCTGCTTCGGACAAAATGGAGGTGATAGAACACCCAAAGGCAAACAAACTTAAACATGTTGAGTCTGCAATCTAATAATTTTTGAAAAATTGATCATTCCCCGATTCCAATGCAACGCATATATACTTGGAGAGTTTCATCACAGTCAGCCGGAGTGGTGGTGTAATGGCCACAGTACTTATATGCGAACCTCGAAGACGTGAGTTCGAGTCTCGATGCAGCTACATTTCTTGTACAAAATGAATTAATATTTGAGGGAACGTGAAGATAAAAATGGGTACAAAAATATTATGTAATTTGAGGTAGAAAACTGCAGTTTGCCTAAGATTTTTATTTACATTTTTATCTCTGTTCCCTCAAATAATAATTTACTTTGCACAAAAGAAAATATAGCTATGACAAGACTCGAACTCACGTCGTCGAGGTTCATAGTCAAGTATGGTGACCACTCGGCCACCAGTCCACATGACTATGTTGTAACTCTCCAAGTATAAATGTGCATTGCATTGGAATTGGGGGATTCATCAATTTTTTGGAAATTACTAAGTTGCAGACCTGACATGTTTAAGTAAGATGTATTTGCCTTTTAGTGTTCTATCATCTCCACTCAGTCCGAAGTGAATCCTGCATCATGACATTTGTCTTCAATTTTTTTGAGAACAAAAGCATATTGACCTGAACCCTTTACAGGAGTTACTGTTGACTGCCCCCCAACAAGTACATTGAAGCTCATTGAAATCGGTTGGACGTAGGGTCTGGCCTCTCCTTGTAAGATAAAATTTATTGATCTTTAAAAACGTTTCTATCTGTCCTATATAATACCTTTTTGCATTCTGATTTGTTCTTCAGAATATTCAGTCAACGAATTGGCAGACTATGAGGTTCAAACCACCACCGCCTAACTCGTCCATTGGTTGGAGGGTGGAGTTCAGACCCTGTGAAGTGCAGATCACTGAATTTGAGAATGCAGCCATAGTGTGTTTTGTCGTCCTGATGACACGCGTCATATTGTCGTACCAACTAAACTTCATTATTCCCATAAGTAAGGTAAGATTAGCTCGTTCTTTATGCTCATTGTTTGAAACATTTTGGTAAACATCTGTGCTATATTTTTTAATGCTTGATTTGAGTCTCTATAGACTCTGTGTCAACACATTGACGATGGGTCCCGAACGGAGGCTGCTATACCATGCAGACCGGATAGTTCAAGCCTCCAAAAAAGAAATTACGCTGCTGCACTCAAATTACTGCAACTCAAAATTTATTCAAGATACCAACCTCAAACATGGAACATGCACTCACTAGGTTGTAGTCTGTACGTTCTAATATGGTACTTTTCAAAGCAATACCATTCAGGGCTCCCTTTAATAATCTTTCTAAGCATAGTGTAAGTATGAATGCCTTATTTGTGCCATTCGTATACTCATCATTTTCAAGTACGCAAGGATTTCTCTTTGTGGCTACTCCGTGTTTAGTGTTAGACATTAATTATTAGAAATATCTAATTTAATGTCACTCGGTACCTACTATAACCGGTCTGTGCATAATTAATCATAATTATCGGTAGCTGTCGGCAACTAAATACGCTGCACCATGTTGTCATCCGCACCAGAGCTCCAGAGAATAGGTCTACATATCCAACATTATTTTGTTAATTACATGAAGGTTTAAAGAAAGAAAGATGCAGCTATAATTTATATTCCATGACTACACCGTTTGAAACTCATAATCTCAACCACAATCTCATCAATAATCAAGGAAACACAAGGTGCATAAAAGCGAGAATTCTCACCTACTGTCTGCTGTCACCTACTGTCAGTTGAGAAACTATGAGAATTCTCAGGGCTCATCACCCATGTGGCACATCAGACAATGATTTTGCATATAAATGTTGAAATACTTGTCGTCACATAGGGCATGTTGCCATCTCGTACAATGACGACGCCAGTGTATATACCAAGTTTCCATGGCTACGAAGACCGTATAATTTAAAAAAATACGTCAACACTAAAATCTACAATTCCTCTACTACATGACATGATTTAAAGAAGTTAAAATTATAGCCAATAGATAGCACAGCAAGGTACAAACTATTCCCGTGCGTAAAAACGGAGATCTCCGGAGCCCGTCAACAACCGCTGGCCACAGTACTACGGAGATCTCCGGGGCCGGTCGTCAATGTGTTAACAAACAATCCCTTTTGCAGTGTCTTGGTCTTGCTCATCTGCCAGCTTTTGATATTCAGCCAGTATTTCTTAAGTCCATCGATCAGTGTTCTTCTTTTGCTCTATCCATCTCTTGGATTATGATTCCACTTTAAACCCCTAAACTTCTAAATTTATTTCTAATATTGACCCATGTTACCAAACTAACAGATGACATATTAAAGCTTTTGAGTTTTTCCATATCAGGAAAACAAGGCAAAATTCTTAAATCTTGTCGTTCATGAGGAAAATTTTCTTCTGAAGATGCAGAGCTAAGTTCTCTGTAAAACGTAAAGAATTTCACCTTGTTTTCTTGACATGGCAAAAGCCCAAGAGCTTTATTATCATGTCTATTATTACAGGCAGTGAAAGCATCAGTCTAAAAATAATGGTTCCTTGAAATGTGCAAGTGGAAGCCCTAACTTTACAGTGTTTTACTCAAATATTTTGCACAGGAAATTGGAAAGGTATATGACAGAGTATCAAGGGAGAGAAGTTCTTGGCCATACTGAGGGATTAGGGGTTCAAGGGTAGGTTATTACAGGCAATCAAAGGTGTTTATGTAGACAATCAGGCAGCAGTATAATTGATTGTAGAAACAGGTCCTTGTACAAAGTTATATGGATCATTTATTATAAAAAGTATAAAGTGGCAGGGAGGGTTTCAGTTGGGTGGAAATGTGATCACTAGGGCTCGGATATTTAGGAAAAGTCATATTTTTTCTTTGTCTCTATTTTCTTGCCTGATTGGATTATGGTGCAAATCAGGTGATTATCGTCACAATTAAATGATTTTTATTTGTCATATAAATGCATTTTTGCTATTTTTTTTGTCATAAGGTCACATTTTGAGTAATTTTCGTAGAGACATCATATTTCAGTGGTTTGACGACACCTAAAGCTCTGAAAAATCATCAACTTTCAGAATGAGAACTAATATTCACAAAACTGCTTTTCCGTATCACATCTGTAGTTAATACAAGCCCCTTCTATCATGATTGTGCAGGAATTGTTTTCCAGCAGTCTGTCAGAAAGTCTTGATTTCATCCATTGAGATTATATTACATTAAGTCGAACTTTGGAATTATATCGAGTGCAATTGCTCGTTTAGAAGCTGCTAGCTTAGAAATTCATGCAAAGTATTGAAATTGCGAGAAGTACTGAACTTTCAGCACAACGATCACATGGAATAGTTGGCGTTAGTATAAAACGGAAACTTCAAAATGTGCTCAATTGAAGTGAAGGTTTTCACTGTGTGTGCAAGTTAAATGATGTTCTTCAATCAATCAATCAATCAATCAATCAATCAATACTGATCTGCATTTAGGGCAGTCGCCCAGGTGGCAGATACCCTATCTGTTGCTTTCCTAGCCTTTTCCTAAATGATTTCAAAGAAATTGGAAATTTATTGAATGTCTCCCTTGGTAAGTTATTCCAATCCCTAACTCCCCTTCCTATAAATGAATATTTGCCCCAGTTTGTCCTCTTGAATTCCAACTTTATCTTCATATTGTGATCTTTCCTACTTTTATAAACGCCATTCAAACTTATTCGTCTACTAATGTCATTCCACGCCAACTCTCCGCTGACAGCTCGGAACATACCACTTAGTCGAGCAGCTCTTCTTCTTTCTCTCAATTCTTCCCAACCCAAACATTGCAACATTTTTTGTAACGCTACTCTTTTGTCGGAAATCACCCAGAACAAATCGAGCTGCCCTTCTTTGGATTTTTTCCAGTTCTTGAATCAGGTAATCCTGGTGAGGGTCCCATACACTGGAACCATACTCTAGTTGGGGTCTTACCAGAGACTTATATGCCCTCTCCTTTACATCCTTACTACAACCCCTAAACACCCTCATAACCGTGTGCAGAGATCTGTACCCTTTATTTACAATCCCATTTATGTGATTACCCCAATGAAGATCTTTCCTTATATTAACACGTAGATACTTACAATGATCCCCAAAAGGAACTTTCACCCCATCAACGCAGTAATTAAAACTGAGAGGACTTTTCCTATTTGTGAAACTCACAACCTGACTTTTAACCCCGTTTATCATCATACCTTTGCCTGCTGTCCATCTCACAACATTTTCGAGGTCACGCTGCAGTTGCTCACAATCTTGTAACTTATTTATCACTCTATAGAGAATAACATCATCCGCAAAAAGCCTTACCTCCGATTCCACTCCTTTACTCATACCATTTATATATATAAGAAAACATAAAGGTCCGATAATACTGCCTTGAGGAATTCCCCTCTTAATTATTACAGGGTCAGATAAAGCTTCACCTACCCTAATTCTCTGAGATCTATTTTCTAGAAATATAGCAACCCATTCAGTCACTCTTTTGTCTAGTCCAATTGCACTCATTTTTGCCAGTAGTCTCCCATGATCCACCCTATCAAATGCTTTAGACAGGTCAATCGCGATACAGTCCATTTGACCTCCAGAATCCAAGATATCTGCTATATCTTGCTGGAATCCTACAAGTTGAGCTTCAGTGGAATAACCTTTCCTAAAACCGAATTGCCTTCTATCGAACCAGTTATTAATTTCGCAAACATGTCTAATATAATCAGAAAGAATGCCTTCCCAAAGCTTACATACAATTCATGTCAAACTTACTGGCCTGTAATTTTCAGCTTTATGTCTATCACCCTTTCCTTTATACACAAGGGCTACTATAGCAACTCTCCATTCATCTGGTATAGCTCCTTCGACCAAACAATAATCAAATAAGTACTTCAGATATGGTACTATATCCCAACCCATTGTCTTTAGTATATCCCCAGAAATCTGATCAATTTGAGCCGCTTTTCTAGTTTTCAACTTTTGTATCTTATTGTAAATGTCATTGTTATGATATGTAAATTTTATTACTTTTTTGGCTTTAGTCTCCTCCTCTATCTCGACATTTTCCTTGTAACCAACAATCTTTACATACTGCTGACTGAATACTTCTGCCTTTTGAAGATCCTCACATACACACTCCCCTTGTTCATTAATTATTCCTGGAATGTCCTTCTTAGAGAAGAAGGTACCAGTACATTTCGAGGTGAGTGCATACTTGACAGCAATGATTTAATATTATTTAAATATGGACCAATAACGTCTTATGACATAGAAAGGAGCTTCTCTTCTTACAAGAATGTGTTAAGTGATAATCGGAGGTCTTTTGTGCCTGACGCTTTGAAGATGAATCTTGTCATACACTTCAATACCACCCGTGGGAAAGAATGAAAAAGTTATGCTAGTTTGCACTATTTGCCCTGCCGCCCTACCATAATGTATCGACAGACATCTACTTAATTCATTTTGTGGAGCTCAATTTAACCTTTAACGCATTTACGCATTTGAGTAATATTAATGTAGTCTGGGCTTAAACGTTCCAAAATATTTTTAAGAAATAGATTGATTTCGAGTTTTCTCGTGTTTGAAACCTCCAATGAAAGGGTGCAAACATGTTTTGGCTTTTAAAATATTGTGTGATTTGATCATCTTAGCGAACTTAGTACTTTATAGGTATATATTCACAAATGTTTAATAAATTAATCGAGGACAATAGACTGTGAATAACTGCTAAACATGTATATTCGAAAAATTGATATAAAAGTAAGAATAAAGAACGTAGTTAACAAATATGTATTAAAAAGTTGCCGTTCCGATTTATAACTTTTTTTAAAATGGCCATATTTATATTAATCATTTTTGGGTCATATTTTGTCATTTTTATGTCATATTTCATCACTTTTGAGATTATATTTGCTTGCTTATTTGGGCTATTTTTAGGTCTTAAACATCCGAGCCCTAGTGATCACTAATCATCATCATCATCATCATCATCATTAGTCATTTTGCTCCCTGCTGAGAATTGTGAGCTCACTTTTTATCATTTTAATAGTGTATCCATGATGAGATGCCTCCACCCTCTTTCTGCATAGTCCAGAGAGGCAGGGCAGTGGTCTTCTTTGCTTGATCTAACCATCTACTTGCTGTTCTTCCTAATAGTTATTTTAAATATACTCTACATTGCCATTAATGACCAGACACCTATAGGAACTGGCTTAACTGGAGTTGGTGTAGTGACAGTATGGTGTAGGTACGCCTTCGCCGCTATCACAGCCTCCACTCTTCGTGGTATATTTACAGCCAAGTTTCATAGATGTCTGCAGGTTTTTTCATCCATTCCTCCTGCTAAATGGTGAACAGTTCTTTGGGCAGTGTGGACTGTAACTCATTCCAGAGACGCTCGGTTGGGTTTAGATCAGGGCTTTAGGTGAACCATTCTACAAAGTATATTTTTAAAATAAGCACCGTTTTTAAATATTACCACTGGCAGTGCTTCAATCATTGTTCAGAGGATGCACGCTCAGTACGTACATCTGTAGGATAGCCACAAACACCGTTACGGAAGTATTTGCCCATATTTACGTTCGTTTGTGCGTATTGAAAATGCCTCTGAAAATTAACGTCCCGCCAAGCCATTGCTAAAGAGTTGATGCAAAGGTTCAAGAAAACAGACGCTTTATGATTTCATCATTAAGTTATGAATTGCCTAAAATTTCAAGGAGTGTTCTTTATGAAATTGTCAGGACACTTAGATTATCAGAAGTCGTGCTCATGGTGGGTACCAAGGATGTTGACAGGTGCACAAAACCAAGCGCGTAGGCAGTGCTTTGACTTTCCTTGAACGGTATAGTAATGAAAATGCAGCATTGCCACACGATTGAAGGAGCACAATAGACATAACTGGCTGGGACAAGCAGATAATCATCAGTCACTGAACACTCGCTGCTAGCAGGCCATGACATACAGTACAGTGTCACCAATGTACTCTCAACTACTGCGTCGTATCACGCCCGACTGCAGAGGGAAGCTATTGAAATGCTTAAGCACACCAACAGCTTTAACCATAAGGAGGAATCTGAACGGGTAAACAAAGCCTGGTTTCCAGGCCTGAAAGCCTTAAATCCTGAAGGACACGATGGCCGAGACAAAACAGAAAAATCAACGGGTGATCAGCTGCCTGTCTCCGCCAAGGCAGGTCGATGTACATCGGGCTCTTTAATACTTCAATCATTAGCCGAAAAACAGCAGATCAGCAACTACCCCCCTTACCCATCCCCAGCATGGTGGACCAAGAGGTGAGTAGCGTACCGTAGCCTGCACTATATAATGAGGTGGAATTACAACACCACTTAATTCCACTGAGAGCTTTGCTTCTATCTAAGTCAGTCGGAACCTTGACATTAATACCAATATAACACCACTTCCCCATTGTTCAACGCAGTCTGTGGTGAAACGTTGGGACCCTTACATGCTCCTGGACCATGGCCGACAAGCCCGGAAAGCACCAACATGATCTGTAGCTCTGGCCGTGAAAGCTTCGATTACTAAATAAAGGTGATGCATTCCTAAGCTGAATTGTCACCGGCGATAAAACATGGATGGCTTATGTTACACCAGAATCAGAACAGCAATCCATAGAATGGAGAAACTCAACATCACTCAAGAAAGTGATGTGCAAGCAAACAATTTCTTCTCGCACACGCATGTGCACTGTGTTTTGGGATAGGCAGGATGTGTTGCACCGGGGTGACACAATAAATGCTAAGGCTTATTGTGAGACCATGCGTAAACTCCATTGTGCAATCCAAAACAAACAACATGGCATGCTCACAAGGGGGATTCTTTTGCTTCATGACAATGCGCGACCTTAGACGGCTAATCAAACCCGAGAACTCATCGCTTAGTTTGGTTGGGAACAATTTGATCATCCTCTGTATAGTCCCCACTTGTTCCTGCACTTGAAAAAAACATTTAGGAGCTCAACACCACGATGATGATGATGATGATGATGATGATGATGTGGTGATGACCTAAAAATGACCGTGCTGCAGTGGCTGGCACATCAGGTGGCATATTTCTATGAGGATGGACTTCAGAAGCTGGTTTCACGATATGCCAAGTGCCTTAATATGCTTGGAACTTATGTTGGGAAGTAGTTTAAGGTACAGGCTTACATGTAAAAAAAATTTAAAAAATTGCATTACCTTTTTAAATCAAAACACTACTTACTTAAAAAACATGCCTCTTTATTTATTCGCACTCATTTTTTACAGAGCACTCGGTTATGGTCTTCTCTGTAGGAATGGATGCATTGTCGTGTTGAAAATGATAAGGACTAGTTTCAAATTGTTTCCACAGGTTGGATAGCATAGAATTCTCCAATATTGTCTGATAGGCTTCAGCATTTATGGTTCGAGGAATTAAAACCTGTGGACTGAGATCAAATCACAAAAAGCAGGCCCACACCACAATGCCTCTTCCAGCAAATTTCACACTGGGAACAGTGTACTCCGACAAGTAGTGCTAGGTCCATACACGTTCATCAGACTGCTGCAGCTTGTAATGCGATGCTCTTCTGTTGTTCCAGAATCCACAGACTGTAATTGGTGATGAGCATTCAGTTTAGCAGTTCTTGGTTTATGTGCTGCAGCTCGCCCATGGAATCAAAGTGTAAACTCTTTCCAATGAATGATATGAGTACTGGAATCGCCCTTAGATGCCAGTAGCAAGTGTGGATTTTAACGAACCTTATCGTTTTGACTTCACCACACTTCGAAGGCATCAATGGTTCCCATCTGTTAACTGTGTTGGCTTCCCCGGTTGAGGTAGGGTTTCAATAATTCCATTTCACCTCTTCATCACCCACTATTGAACGTAATAGCTGAAGCTTGCCAGAACTCTCGTGGATGGAATAACCAAATTGGTGGACACCAGTAATCGTGCACTGAGCTATTGTTAAATCCATTTCGACCGAGCATTCACAGCCATTTGTACAATCATGACATTCTTGAGCAGGGCTTCTCAGGGTGCGTGCACTAGTGCATTGCGCGGCGCAAGGTGCATAAGATGACTTCGCTAGGGTGACCAGAGTGCAGATCTCCCACTCCTTCATTTTGAACAATAGCTCTGTCTCACTCTGTCCCTACGCCTGTCTCTCTTGCTCCATCTGTCTCCCCCTTCCACACTTGCTCTGCAATGTTCCACCATCCGAGCCGAGTTGAGCCGAGCTTAGTGGAGTCGGCCCGAGACAAAATGCTGATCCAAACCAATTCGATTTGGACCGATGCACTGTGCACAGAACCTCTGCGCTTCGTTTTACATGCGTGAGATCTTGGGCGTTTGAGAGACCCTGTTCTTGAGGTACATATAGGATCGGTCTTTCATTTCAGGGGTGTTTAGTCGTTAATGACAGTATGTAGGTATCGACATAATTTTCTTTATATGCTTTGTCTTGAAGTGCTGTTTTTTCTTTCCTACTCCACATTGTTGTATTTCCTGCTGTATCGTGTCTTTATTTGATTATTTCTATGCACATCAGGTGGATGAAAACATGGCGAGAGCTCAGAAACGTGACGCGCTGCGGCAAGAACATTTCTGGTTCCGGAAGGACATCACTACCTGTGTTTCACCACCAGTGGCCACCTCTTGCTGTCAGAAGAGTGACTGTGATGCCTATGAACAAATGACTTTAGACCAGATCATAAATGGCAAGGTTTGTTCTACTTTGTGAGTGTAGTGAATAGTAGAGGAGGGAAGTTCATGGCAAGAAGATCTGTAAGTGATGTGTTTGAGTGCTTAGGTACCAGACAGAATAACATGTTCCTTGATAGGCTTAAAGTCATAAATGATTAGAGTTTCGGATTTCATCACAAAAATAACTTATTTCCTGATTATATTAGTGTATCATTTTTCAGAAATTCAGTCTACCTAGTCTTACCATAAATAGTGTCATAAAGTTTTCAATAAATGCCCGCCTAGTGGCCATGATCGTAGACATCGAGAAATCAGGTTTGAATGGTCTGACTCCATGGTTAGCCTGTGTGAGTCCCATTAATGGGAAAATTTTCACCATCAGAATGTTGGCCTGCAGGGTAGGAAAGGTGGTGGTATACAATTTCCAATCACTAGATTGTGTGCCAAAAGCTTGTGTTCATTTCCAAACCTCTTTGCAGTTTTTATATGGAACGAGGGCATACGATGCTGTTCGTGGCGATTCCCCACTTAATTTTAGACTATTATCGGGGGAACATATAATCAGAAAAAAATCACAGAAATCTTTCAAGTGACCAGACAGCAAGTGCCACATTTCAGCTAAGGGTAAAACCCACGCTTCTGCACCATCTGTGCATTGACCTTGGCTACTCTCTCCCACTACCCTACATTTCTCAATGCCCTCCTAGGTTCCGAAGTCGCGTCCCACGCGGCAGCATGTCCTGGCTAATTGGGAAGCGTCCAGTACACAAGCAGGACTAAAAATGAGCAGGAAAACAAGTTTTACAGCATTCTTTAAGTTGAATGTGTTAGACTATCAATAAAATATTGATTGCTTCAGAAAGAACTGTGACAATCGCAATTACCAGACGCGAACAAGAAGTAATTGATCTTTATCGAGCACAAGACATGCCTTGAGACATGTAGACTGAGTTGGGATCAGATTATATAATAAGCTTCCAAATAAGGTTAGCGATATTACTCCAGTTCATTCACCAAAGTGCTGAGTACCTGTTTCTATAGTACTGAAGAATACTCATGAAGAAGTGTTTGTAATGCTGGTGTTATTAACTTGTAATTTTTTTTACAAGTTGCTTTATGTTGCACCAACACAGATAGGTCTTATGGTGATGATGGGATAGGAAGCGGCCGTGGCCTTAATTAAGATACAGCCCCAGTGTCTGCCTGGTGTGAAAATGGGAGACCACGGAAAAACATCTTCAGGGCTGCCGACAGTGGATTCACTTGTAAACCTTAGTTAGTATCGAAGTCGTTAGCTTCTCCTCTGTAGCGTCCACTTCCATTTCAATTCAGATATCACATTCAGCACGTAATGTAACTGTAAAGCTTTTCAGCCAGTTAAAAACACTCATATAACACTATAACATATCTGAAAGAAGAAAAAAAACACTCTAATAAACAAAGAATGACATGTTTCATTCAACAAGAACATCCTCAGGTTCAATCATATCAATTTAAAGCATGTGTATATATATAAATATTTACAGTATTGTTTATGTTGTATAAACTTGTCAACGATTGAGAATTGGTGGTGTTGTGAGCAAGTGAGACAAATTATGATTGTAGTAGTCCTCTTCTGTCACCTTAAGATAGTAACTTCGAGAAAGTTTTCAGTACTTAACCTAAGCTACTAAACGTCCATTACCTCCATTGACTAAGTTTTGGGATAAAAAAGTATGTGATAGGATGTGAGGAAAGAGAACAGGTATCGGCCTTCAAGTTGTTGGCTTCCCTCACAAGTTGAGCATAGTAGAGATAGAGCTGTGCCTAAATAACTTTAACAGGGAAGACAGCTTCAAGTTGTCAATTGCACAGAAACCTGTACTCCAGAAATATAAACGTAATACCGTCACGGCACAGCACAACGATTCCCGGGTCCAGTCAGTAGGAGGTGGTGAATAATCAGTTTGTGATTCAATCAACAGACTTGCACATTCCATGAACAACTACAGACCTTATCTTTGCTGTCGGGATGTTAATGGAAAAGCACTGGGAAAAAGAGAAACCAATTTTTCTACCATTCGTAGATATCGAAAAGGCTTATGATAGCATACCAAGGAAGTGTATTGGGAATGCTTAAAAGAGCTGGCAGTTCATAATAGTCTTATTGCAAAAGTGAAGATGCTCTATGAAAAAGAAAAAAAACAGAAGTTGTGTGCAAGTGGGTTGCGGGCTGTCCAAATAATTTGAAACAAAGAGAGGAGTACAGCAAGGCAGTGTTTTGTCGCCCCTTCCTATTTATCACTGTGATGGATGCAATAACAAAGGCACTATAAAGGAAGGAGCAGCAGGACTTCCAAGCTTTCATCTTTGCAGACGATGTGATGATGTGGGGTGAAACCGAAAAATGATGTGGAGGAAAAGCTGCAGAATTTGAGTCAAGAGTTCAAAAGATATTATTTAAATATCAACAAGGATAAAACGGTGGTGATGAAGTTCAGAGGGGAGATGACAAACCACAAATCAGAATAAATTGACACCAAACTGGACAGTGTTCTAACGTTTAAGTACTTGGGTAGCATAGTATTAAGACAACTTTGCAAAATATGAGGTGGACAGTCGAATTAGCAAGGCAACTCAATTTTACAAAAAAGTAAGAGTACTGCTGTGGGATAAACAAGTACCATTGAAAGCTAAGATGGCATTATATAAATCATATTATACGCCCATCCTCACGTATAGCTTGGAAACGACCACGTTAGCGAGAAAAGACAACTCAAAACTCCAAGCTGCAGAAATGATGTTCCTATGCACCATGATACAGAAGACTAGAAAGACAAGTTCAGGAATGAAAAAGTCCAAGAGGAGGTGGGTGGGAATATGAGACTCCCTACTACAGAAGATCCAGAAAGCAAGACTGAATTGTAAGAAGAATGAGTGCAAGCAGGACTGTAAGAAGAGAATATGAAAGAGAAGTAAAAGGGAAAACCAGTGGGCAGACCCAGAGGAAAATGGACTAATCTGGTGAAGAAAGATGTCAAGGAGAGAGGACAAGGCAAGGACAAGGAGAAGATTATGAGAGAACAGTGGTTCATGCACAGAAAAGATGGAGAGGCTCGTACACCACACCCGGGCAACTGGTGTTGGTCAAAGATGACGATGATGATGATGATGATGATGATGATTAAGCATTTCTACGCTTACTGTCAGCAGCAAACCATCTTATCCATTGCCTTCATGAAAGCCAATGAAACCAATCTGAAAACTCTGCTTTTCTTGGCATGAATATGTCTTATGGTTGGGGGTCATCTGAACATTTGTGTAACACGAAAAATTGTGTGACGGAAGGAATGTCATATTAGTCATTACCGTAGGCCTTGGTTGCCAAAGTTACTCTATGAAATGATATAAATAAATCATTTGTTATCAATATTTGAGTTTTATTTACTGAAAGACATTCATGTTCATTAGTTTTTTTGCAAAAGGAGAAGTTTCTTTTTAGTTTTTGTTACTAACACATTGGTGACTGGGTCAGAACGGAGGCTGCTACCCGCTGTTAACTGGATAGTTCAGCCTGCAAGAACAAAATTACATTGCTGAACTCAAACTCGTGTAACATGAAAAGAATTCTAGATAACAACCTCAAACTTCTAAATTGTCTGTCTGTTAGGTCATCAGCCCAGAGGCTGGTTGGATCCTCAAATAGCACCACCAAAGGTTATGCGGTTATAAGGAAACCGCAAAAACCAATGGCAGCACCAAAATGAGGCGTACTAGGCAAGACGAGGAGTGAGGTAGTTTGCCATTGCTTTCCTCACTGGGTCAGAAAGTGCTATTGCAGCACGACTGACCCTATGAGCAACACCTTTCATAACACTCAGATGCACTAGTCGTGCTCTGAATGTCATTACTCAGCACCACCCATACCCCAGCAGCTTCCATATTGTCACAGCCATGGATGAGACTGGGACTTCGGTGGAAGCTACACTTTACTCTGGTCTGTGCTAAGAGATAGATACAAAAGTACTGTATCCATCATGAAATGGCAGCACTTCTAAATTACGAACTGGATTATCTTTTGAGAAGCCGTCGACTGTATCTGTTCCTTCTATCTACATACTACAAGTGCTATCTATACTCGACTTGTGTATATCTGAGTCATTGCTGTACCGGTATTCCAAAACACAAGATTGCTGTCCACAATTTGACATAGAAGGACAAAAATCATTGCAAGAATCACTCATAATAATTAGAAATATCTAATTCACTATCTCTAGCTACTTCTGATAGTCGGTCTGCACATAATTAGTCACAAATATCCATATCTGTTAGCAGCTACATGCGCCGTGCCATGTTGACAGCTACCTTGATGCTCCAAGGAATAGCTAGATGAAGGTTTAAAGAAAAGATGATGGAGCAATAGCTGCGTTATACTATTTATTCCATGACTACACTATTTAAAACTTATATCACCACCAGATTGTTGCAGTGATCGAGGAAACATGAGGTCCATAAAAACGAGAATTCTCGTAGCCCATCATGTACGGTCGGCCGAGAAAGTATAAGAATTTTTGGGGCCAGTAACCAATGTGTTAAAGATTTGTTAAATATATGTATGTGGTTTGGGGAGAGGATAAAATGGAGTTACAAGAACAAGTATGAATCAGGAGATAGAGGAATATGGAATGAAAATAAGTGTCGAGATGGGTAGGACAGTTGTGATGACAAGAGGTAATAGAGAAGGAAGAGGGATATTGAAGTAAAGGAAAGACGATTAGAAGTTGTGAAAATCTTCAAATATTTCAATCAATCAATCAATCAATCAATCAATCAGTTACTACTGATCTGCATTCAGACAGTCGCCCAGGTAGCAGGTAGCCTTTTCTTAAGTGATTGCAAAAAGATTGGAAATTTATCGAACATCTCCCTTGGTAAGTTATTCCAGTCCTTAACTCCCCTAACAGTAAACGAATATTTGCCCCAATTTGTCCTCCTGAATTCCAACTTTATCTTCATATTGTGATCTTTCCTACTTTTAAAGATACCACTCACACTTACTCGTCTATTAATGTCATTTCACGCCATCGCTCCGCTGACAGTTCGGAACGTACCACTTAAAATAAAAAACAATATTAGGTTCAATGGTCCACCCAACCAATATACCTCACTTTACAAGTGAACACTGTTTAATATAAAATCATATTAAACATACCCTGGAATATGTTTTATCTCATTTGAGACTTCATCAGCCATAACGTCTCGTAGTAGATTACAAAGCTCATTGTTGCTGTCTAATAATTTGAAAAAATGGAAGAACCCATGTCCTTTAAGAATTATTTGAGAATACACTAAAGATGAAATATACACATTATTTACACAAAATAATTTTATCTTCAATGTTAAAATTTGAAACATTTCTTGAAACATGACATTCCAGTCCAGTCGCCCAGGTAGCAGGTAGCCTTTTCTTAAGTGATTGCAAAAAGATTGGAAATTTATCGAACATCTCCCTTGGTAAGTTATTCCAGTCCTGAACTCCCCTAACAGTAAACAAATATTTGCCCCAATTCTTGAAACATGACATTCCAGTCCAGTCGCCCAGGTAGCAGGTAGCCTTTTCTTAAGTGATTGCAAAAAGATTGGAAATTTATCGAACATCTCCCTTGGTAAGTTATTCCAGTCCTTAACTCCCCTAACAGTAAACGAATATTTGCCCCAATTTGTCCTCCTGAATTCCAACTTTATCTTCATACTGTGATCTTTCCTACTTTCCTATTTACAATTCTCATAACAGAATACAAATCTCAGTGTTGCTGTCTAGTAATTTAAAAATGGATGAACTCTTGTACTTTATGAACTCTTGAGAATAACTGAAGACAAAATATATGCACACTATTTACAATAAAATAGTTCAACTTCTTGCAAAAAATCTTTCTTCAATGTTAAGTTTTGAATGACCATCACTTGTGTTCCTTTTAGCGTCTTTCACTGAGCTCGATAGCTGTAGTCGCTTAAGTGCTGCCAGTATCCAGTATTCGGGAGATAGTAGATTTGACTCCCATGCTTCATATATCCATATCAAACTGAGGAACTTAAATCCTACACTGTTTCCTAGGACTTCATATATGACCTTGCTTAGCAACAACTGTACACAAGCGGCATCTCTCAAGATCAATCTTTTAACGAGTCATCCCTCAAGATTTTATGTTGGAACAAGCTTTTTAACTCGTTATTTACCATCATTTCAACGTCTTTTTACGTGATTACAGCACAGCAGGAATATACAAGACTGTCACATTACAAATGAACTTCAACTGAATTTACTTCTTCGTAAAAAGTTTTGATATTTCTACTTACACCGTTTTGACTGTGAATAACATCTCATATATGTGTTATGTGTTTTTATAATTGTTTATGATTTAGTCCTTTTGCCCTGTTCTCTTAATCGGCTGATGATGACACTTTAAATGTGTTGAAACCAGTCCCAAAGTTAACATATTGTAAATTAATATTGGTACAACTTAATAACAGTGTATTTGAAATGTGGAACCTCCTCTATACTTTCCTTTTAGTATTGTGATTCTCAGTTCAATACGGAACAATTATGAAGTTTTTAACTATAAATAAGCAGTGCCAGGACTCGGTCGCCAAACAACGCTCCCAAGTTCACAGCCCCTGGACCTATTTTAGCCGCCTCTTATCGACAGGCAGGGGATACCGTGGTTGTTATTCTACCGCCCCCACCCACACGTTGTTATATGATCATCCCTCTCAAGTTGTCTCCTCTCCTTTTCATTTTATAACAACTTTCCTTTCCTGTCGTCTCGAGCTAGCCGTTCGCTTCATATGTTTTGAGATTGGGCCGGGCTGAGTGCTCAGATACATCAGCCTCGTATCGGTAGATTTACTGGCACACTCCTACAGGACTAAATTCCGGCACCTCGGCGTCTCCAAAAACCGTAAAAGTAATTAGTGGGACGTAGAGCCAGTAACATTATTATTGTTATTTGCGGTTCGTATCTCTCTTCATTCTGTCTGACTCCTTGGCTGTATCAGATGTAAGGCTTTTTTAAGGCATTTCCATGGGAACTTAGAATTTCCTTGGCTGTATGGTCAGCTTTGAGGCCTCAGTTCAGAGTCGGGGGTTTTAATCGCATCTGATTAATAATTCTTCTGGCTGGGGGACTGGGTGTTTCTGTTTGTCCCAACACACTACACTACCAACCACCACAGAAACACGCAATAGTGATTACGTCCCTCCATGTAGGTTTTGCGTCAGGAAGAGCATGCGGTCGTAAACTGGGTCAGATCCACATGTGCAACACGAGTGTGGGAAAGTGGTAAAAGAAGATGATCTCTGTTCATTCTGTCCATAAAAATTGTTCTAGACTGAAGTCTTTTTTTATTCTTTCTTTCTTTTTTATTAGTCTGTTCCTCCAATATTGTTAGTACAAGGCTACCATGTCTGCCCAGGTGTCCAAGTCAGCATTCTGGAGGGGTTCTGTGATGATGATTTTCCACTGATCATAATTACTTTTTAATAACTCCCTCCCATGCCTCTCTTATCAGCCATATCTGTCATATTTATTTTTAACTATGACAAAAGCACTTCAGTTTCACTATAGAGAACATTTTCCCTTCAGTTTTGTTCTGTCATTTTCTGATTCTGCTGTCCTTCCCAAATTAACTTATTTACCAATTCTTTGAATATTTAACATATGGCTATAGGACTCCATACAGAATTAGGCAATAAATATATACAATATGTACAGCAGTGAGTCCATTGGAAAGATAAAGAATGCCGGTTTATACTTGAACATAAAGTCCATTCAGGCACCGGATTAATGCTGGTGGACAATTTACAAGGTCTGCCCATGGTCCTTGGTATGATTGCAGCAGACTTTCTGAAATTATGTGTTCTAGAGTCTGCTGGGAAGTTCCATAACCACAGTCCGGCGATATCCAGAAGCCCCACTAATGAAGAATGAATGTACATTGACCGTGTGTTATGCGAAACTGATTCAGTGTCGACCAAGTCCTTTGAGGTAGATCAAAGATTGTTGGAGCATGATTTGTATTGAGCAGCCTGAACTGCCCTGGAGCTACATGTGTCCATTGATTTTTCCATCTCTCACTGTTTCTGACAGCTGCTTGCCTGTGATGATTGAGGGGTGGCAGGATTTTAGTCTGCATCTGCAAATGTTGTTGATGTTTCTGTGGATAGATAGGAGAATGTTGGATGAGAACTTATTGTACTCCTAAAGCAATGCGTTTGAACACCGCAGATCTGGTGGAGCAATATGTGAGGGGAATGGTAGCCAGTATGTTGGGGTGGTCCGAATTGTTCCCGAGATTATCCTCATTGAATTATTCAGCTGGACATCTACCGTCTTTGTATATGTACTATGTAACCATACCGGGAACAGTATTCAGCTGTTGAATATACAAGGCCAAGGGTAGAGTATCGCAAAGTATCAGCTGAAGCACCCCATGAGGTTCCATACAATTTATGGAGGATGTTGTTTCAGGTCTAGGATTACACCCAGACATTTTGGATGAGGATTGTGATAAAGCATGATTGAGAGACACTTTCAACTGTGTGTCTGCCATCTTGTTACCAAAATGGAAACAGACAGCTCGGCTGAATGGCTCAGACGGTTGAGGCTCTGGCCTTCTGACCCCAACTTGGCAGGTTCGATCCTGACTCAGTCCGGTGGGTTTTGAAGGTGCTAAAATACGTCAGCCTCATGTCAGTAGATTTACTGGCACGTAAAAAAGCTCTTGCAGGACTAAATTCTAGCACCTCAGTGTCTCCGAAGACAGTAAAAGTAGTTAGTGGGATGTAAAGCCAATAACATTATTTAGACAGACTCTATCTTGTTCATCCTTGGCTGTAGTCCCATTTATGGAAATACAATGCCAGTACACTCATATCCTTGGTTGGTTAAGGTGACCTCAGCAGACTTCTTATAGGTATTATGAATGGTAATTGCTAAGTCATCTGCATAAGCAAATTTAGGACACACAGCTGGAGTAAGGTCAGATGTTTGCAGTAGCTTTAATATTAGTCCCCGTCTCCAAACAATGTCACGGGCTGCTTTCAAATTTTTAAAAAAATGCTGCACACATCTTTTTGCATCTTTAAAAACCAGCTTCAATATATTTTGTGACCATCAGGTGGTCAACACAACTATGGTTCGGTCTGAAGCCAGCTTGCTGTCTCCCAATGTGTGGGAGCGGTAGAATAACACCCACGCTATCCCCTCTCTGTTGTAAGATGTGACCAAAAGGGGCTGGAGGGGCTCTTAAATTGGGAGCGTGGGTTGGCGACCACAGGGTCCTTAGCCGAGTCCTGGTATTGCCTCCACTTACTTGTGCCAGGCTCCTCACCTTCATCTATCCTATCTGGCCTCCATTGGTCGACTCGGCTTTTTCAGACCCCAACGATTTTCGGTTTGCGAGGCCTAGGGAGTCTTTCATTTTCACGCCCCTTGTGGCACTTGTCTTTCTTTGGCTGATATCTTCAGTTTTCAAAGTATCGGACCCCTTCCATTTTTCTCCATCTGATTACTGTTAACCTTCTCACTGGTGTGATTGAGTATACTCGAGCCAGACTTCGCGCCGCCAGTGCTTTAGTCGAATATACCCAATTTGCCTTATAATAACTGTACTATATGCTTCTGCCATCTATTAGTCCCACTTTAAACTAAGTAGTTCATATTAATTTCGCAAGTAGTTCTGCAGGAAAATGTTTTTCTTTTGCCATAGTTGTAAACATCATGTCTGAATGATGGCAGCTGCGTACGAATGTAAGATGCATCCAGAGGAAACCGTACACGTTTAGAAAAGACTGAGTCCGATGTGGATTTTGACAGTGATGGTAGTGATATTGAGGTTATTAGTGAAGTGATAGGGAGTGATAATAATGTTGATAGAGGTGATGATTTGCTGCCAGAGAGAGGAAGAAATGACAATGACCTAGGCCTGCCCACATGGTCGGACGATGAGTTTACTTTGCAAGTGACTAATCTCATAATGTATTGAACAGGTGGATCATAATAAAACTTTGTTATTGTAAATCGATGACTTTGCGCCGAAGGCACATGTATTTCAAGCGCCAAATCTAGCTATGTCAAATAATAATTTGACCCCTGAATGCCCTGAAGTGGATTACAGTATTTTGAGGTATTTGTAAATGAAGAGATGTCAGTGAAGGTAGCTGATGAAGCAAACAGATAGTTCATGCTAAGTTCCGCTCTACTTCGATCAGTATTGTGTGTGTAATTTAATCTTTCTGCTGTTAATCATGTGTATGGTTTGGTTACGTGCATACATATAGTAGGCATAGCCCATAATTGAAATGTATATTTCGAAGGATCTTCCCAATGGAAAAGATTTTTGCTACATCATGTGGAATTGAACCCTGGATCCCAAACATGAACTGTCACCAACACTGTAGGAACAAACTGGTGAGTTAAAATATCATCTCAAAATATTACTCTGTGGTTGGTGCTTGTATTTTACGTTCAAATTGGCCATCGTTTTTGTTGAGGTTGTTGGCTGAAATAATCCAGCGCTGAGGTCACACCAGCCTGTCTGACAGTTCAGCAGCAAAAAGGTTAATAGAGGATGATTGCTCAATTGTACTTCCTCTTAAAACAATAACCACCACCAGCAGCAGCTTGCTCTGTTGGAATGATTTCATTAACCACTGTACTGGTTCTGTATAGGTATTGTGAAGTGATTTTTTTAAAATTAATCTGTGCACAACGATGAACAACAGATAATATTAATTAATAGTAATAAGTAATACTGTCCGACTCATTGGCTGAATGATCAGTGTTGAGGCCTTCGATTCAAAGGGTCCCGGGTTCGATTCCCAGTCGGGTCAAGGATTTTAATTGCCTCTGATTCATTCTTCTTGCTCGGGCACTGGGTGTTTGTGTTTATCCCAACACTTTCCTCTTCATATTCATACAACACACTACACTACCGACCACCACAGAAACATGCAATAGTGATGATAATTTTGTGTGTTATTTCTAACCGAGTGCAGCCCTTGTAAGGCAGACCCTCCAATGAGGGTGGGCGTCATCTGTCATGTGTAGGTAACTGCGTGTTATTTTGGTGGAGGATAGTGTTATGTATGGTATGTGAGTTGCAGGGATGTTGGGGACGGCATGAACACCCAGCCCACGGGCCATTGGAATTGAGCAATGAAGGTTAAAATCCCTGACCCAGCCGGGAATCAAACCCGGGACCCTCTGAACTGAAGGCTAGAATGCTGACCATTCAGCCAACGAGTCGGATGCAATAGCGATTACATCCTTCAATATAGGGTTGGCGTCAGGAAGGGCATCTGGCTGTAAAACAGGGCCAAATCCATATGTGCGACACAGTTTGCACCCGCGACCCCACAGGTGTGGGAAAAGCAGTAGGAAAAGTAATAAATTATAATATTATTGGTATTTACACGAGGGAAAATAAAAATCTATAGAGGAGGAATTAACAATAGTGAGACATAACGTAGTTTTTAAAGCTAATTACTAGATATTAAGATTTACAAGTTAATAACAGCATCATTAGCAGCACTTCTTCGTGTATTCTTTAGTACTACGGAAACAGTTACTCAGCAAGAGATTCTTTAGCGCTGTTATGAATGAACTGAAGGAACTAATATTCTTAACCTTATTTGTAAGCTTATTATATAATCTGATTCCAACTTGAGTCTACATGTTTCAAAGCGACTGTTTTACTCTTGTGCTCAGCAAATATATTATTACCACCGATGATTTCATGGCCCATAATTATAGACAAGTCTTTCTCGTGAACAGTCAAAATTTTATTCTGAAGATTTGGAACAAAGTTCTCTGAGAAACGTAAAGAATTTTCCCTTATTTTCTGGATATGGCATAAGCCCAAAAAGCTTATATCATGTCTAAGGATATTATTTCTTGCTTGTGCCTGGTAATTTTGATTGTCACAGTTCTTTCTGAAGCATCATTTTTTTTTTTTTTTTTAGTTGTTAGGATATCAGAAAAGAATGCAGTTAGTCATAGCCTTGGTTTAGGCCCACTACTGAATAGAAACTCGGAATATTCCATCAAAACCAGTTGCTTTGCCCAGTTGAGAACAACACCTAACTCCAACTTTGTGAAAGAGTGAGAAAGATGCGGTGCTTGGAGATTTAGTTGCTTCAGAAGTTTCTTCACTTGAACAGTGTGTTTCTTATCAGCAGGATTCCCTGAAACATTCACAGTGTGGTCTGAACCCTGATTTGGGGAGATATGAACCTTGTCATTTGTACAGTTAGCGTTGCGCCGCCAAGTGTCCGTAGGAGGCTCCACGGTTTCCTGCTGAAATGTTTGAAATCCATTGTCTAAACTCTACTCTTCCACTTCTGTCTTCTGGGCATATCAGGCTGTGTAGCAGATTGTCAGCTACTTCGGAATCTCCACTGAGTAAGTACCACTGGTACAGTTCCTCACTGGATTAATTTCATCTGAGTATGTATTCTATGAGTGTTTCTCTTAGTAGGTGTTTCTTCACTATTGAGAGCATAGCAACAGTGAAATGGCTGTAGCTTGATGCAACTGGGGAATAAAACTTTCATTTGAAAAATCATAAATTCTGCTAACTCAACTTCCGTTTACAAACAAAATTTAGCTGGGAGACCAAGAAATAAAAATTGTAGAAAAATTTAAATATTGAAGTGAAATAATCATATATAACCTGAACGAGAAACCAGCATGGCAAAGTAGAATAGATAAACTTGTTATAGCACAGCATGTTAACAAGAATACATATAATAAAAGGTGTTGCAATAGCAACCAAATTTTAACACTACAAAACAGTCACACAGTTGCAATAGGTAGAGTACTCAAGTTAGAAAGGAGAATGGTGAGAACCTGTTTAAATAAACATTATCTTGTAAATGGAGTCTGAAGACTAGCTTCCAATAAAACAGTTTATAAAGAAATAGAACCTGTGACTAGCACAATGAAAAAGAAATGAATATCATTCTTAGGGCATCTAATATGGTCACCAGAAAATAGAATCAGTAGAAAAATAATAGAAAAATTATGGAAGAGTAAGAATAATAATATTAGATGGATCACAGAACTCAAAGAAGACATGAGAGAGTTACATATTACACTATAGAAGATTTAAAATACAAAACAAATACACTCAAGATATTGAAAGATAAACACACTAGACAACAGACGAAAATCAACAAGCAGAAAATAGGAAGAGTGATTCCAGAAGTAGAAAGAAAATTATGTTCAGAAAGGATGAAACAGTACTGGGCTGACAAAAAGAAGAAAAACCTCCATAAACCTAACTAAAGTTGTCCTATGTTGCCTAAAAAATTAAAATAAATAAATAGGAATATTGTCATCAACACTATAGACATGAATTCTCAGTTAGGGACAATGTAATGTTCCCTATTTGCATTCAGTATCCACAGCCTTTTTAGCAACTTGACTTTTTCTTTACATAATCTGTTTTCAGACTGACTCTGTTGTATGTGAGTGCAAGCTGGAATAACAGGCATTAAAGTACTGAGTAAGTGATTGCTGTTAAAGGCAAGGATATGTTGGTTAGACATTTAGAACTCGACAAGGCCACAGAGCTAGTTACAAATAAAGGATTGTGGAGGCTTGCAGACTGAATGCTGAATGGCACAACAGCCTGTAACAAAGATGTGTGATATGATTTTTATAACATACTTCCTGAAATTGTGTGATAGTATGAACATTTTATTTTGCCACTTTTTAACAAAATGGTGCCAGATGAATTTTTAACCCCCACCCCCACAGCACGTAACGCCCTTGAAAGGGCTTTGGCTTGTTCAGCCCGAAGGCCTGGAGATTACGAGGGGTCGTGTGGTCAGCACAATACATCCTCTTGGCCGTTATTCTGGGCTTTCAAGACCGGGGCTGCCATCTCACCATCAGATAGCTCCTCATTTCTAATCACGTAGGCTGAGTGAACCTCGAACCAGCCCTCAGATCGAGAGAAAAATCCCTGACCTGGCCGTAATCGAACCCAGGGCCTCCGGGCGAGAGGCAGGCACGCTATTCCTACACCACAGGGCTGGCAATTTTTAACTTCACTACGTTCTATTTTCCTACTAAGCAAATTAGCTATGTGATTTGGGTCACGTAGCTGTGTGCTTGCATTCAGGAGATAGTGGGTTCGAACTCCACTGTCTGCAGCCCTGAAGATAGTTTTCTCTGGTTTCACTTTTTTTTAATTTTCTCTTTTTTACAATCTGCATTACGTTGCATTGGCATAGATAGGTCTTATGACGATGATGGTACAGGAAAGGGCTTGGAGTGGGAAGGAAGTAACCATGCCTGAAGTAAGGTACAGCCCCACATTTGCCTGGTGTGAAAATGGGAAACCACAGAAAATCATCTTCAGGGCTGCTGGCAGTGAAGTTTGGACCCACTATCTCTTGAATGCAAGCTGATAGCTACGTGACCCAAACCAGACAGCTATTTGCTTGGTTTTTCCCATTTTCACATGGGACAAGTGATGAGGCTGTACCTTAATCCTTCCCAGTCCTAACCTTTCTTGTCCCATCATTGCCATAAGGTCTATGGGAGATTAATCTCTGAGACCTGTATATGCTTTGAAATGGCATCATTTGAAAGATAAGAATGCAAGTCTGCTTTCGTAATTATGTTGTTTTGTTTAATGGCATTTCTTAATTTGGCTTTAAGAAGATCGGTGTATCCTTAAACTGTTCTCGATATGCGAGATGTTCGTCACTGCCATCATCATTAATTTCTAATGCAGTTTGTACCACTTGTAATTATTAATTTACTACGAGCAATCTTTCAAGTTTTGCTTCAACCAAGTTAACATCAGCAGAATTCATTTCTGATATTATGAATTTTCGTATACGAGTTAAAGTAGGATTGTATGCCTCTTCTTTTAATTCATTCGCGTCTACGAGTTTAGTTCATTTTGATGTGAATGTACAACACATATAAGTGGGCCTTGGTTGTATTCTTTACTCTCTGAAAGCTATGGACCATCTCTTCTGTTGGACAAGTCTTGAAATAATCGAAGAATGACGAATCGGCATGCCGTTTAAGAGAACGTCACATTTGCATTTAGAAGGCTGTGAATTCTGACATTGACTACATCTACAATTTTTGTATTGAAATAGCAGTTCTATATGAAGATGCAATTATGAATAATGTGTTACAAAATAGTTTAGTTATTCTTTAGTGCCTCGAATTGATGGATAATGCCTGGTTCTTGGAGTTACTGTGAATCCCATCCAGCCTGGATGACCAAAATTAACATGAATGTTGTTTGCTAGTAGCCATTTTTACAATACAAATCCTTAATACATATTGACAACTTAATAAAGAAAAATTATTGAAGATATAAAGTAATTCACCTTTAAATATCAAACAATGTGTTTGTGTTGGTGTGATTTGAAACAAATGTTTTTCTTGCTAGAAATGTCTGCTAACACATTCCTGTGATAATGTACTTTGTATGTACAGGAAGGTGAGTTTCCTGGTCTCATCCCTCTTATCAACAGTTACTTGAGCAGTATGGACGTCGATGCAGACACGCACTGCACCATCCAACAGTATCTCAAGTTGATACAGCGGAGAGCATCCGGGGACCTCCAGACCACCGCCACGTGGATACGGCAGTTTGTACGCAGCCACCCAGACTACAAGTGAGTATCTATTTATGAAAGAGATCTGACTTATGATTCAGTGGATGCTGTACACACATGGTCCCCCCCTATAGTCTTTGACCAGTCTGATGGCCTTGGTTGTTTATTCTGCAACTGTCAGCCGTGTGGCATGAAGCACTTTGTTTAGAGTTAAGATGGCAACATCACTTCCTACTTGAAATATAGTAGCGCACATTGAGTTACCTGGTAACAGGCAAGAGTAATTTAATCAGTAATTTTCCTGTTTCAAACACAGTTATATCACATTAAAAGCTTAATTAAATATGAATGTCCACCTTGTCTACACTAATATGAAATTTATTACTATTTCAATACACTGAGCATGTTTCGAGATCCAAAGTTCTCTTCTTCATTGGCTTAAACTACCATTACAAATCTCAGAACTTATTATTATAAATATTTCTTATAGTATTAGGCTTGACAGTCCAGTAGGTGCTGACAGATTCTCACACGATTGAGTTTCTGCTCTTCATTGAATTCATATTTATGCATTCAAAATTATGCATAAAGGACCCCTCCTTAACATAACTGAAAAACTGCTTCATACATTTAGACCAATATTTTAATCCAAATTACAATCAGAATGACATTTCCGAAAAACCAAACATTATATTTGACCTCCTTATTCATACTTTCAGGGACACTTTATCTAGCGATCAGAGTCCGATTTTCCATTCTGTTTACAGTACCTTACTTAGGCAATTGCTTATATTCCCGCATCCATCGGCCCCTCCTTAATCCCCTTTCCTTTCCTTCCTACACCAGTATTTTCTTCTTTTTTTTTTTTACCTCGCCGCACCTCCCCCTAAAGACGTCGGTAGAACCTCATAGATTCCTCTCCTCAACCTTTATTCACATCCAACTTCAATTCCACACGTTGCAGCACGAAGTGATTCCCATACAACATATGTGATTTATTATATTCCCCCTATCATAACTTTCTCTTCTTAACCATCATCTATACAAATAAAAAGTTTTACGGTCTGCATTGAACTGCGAAATCCCACCAGCTTATAGATACTACTAATGTATTTGGACCTCCCTGCGCAACAATCATCATCATTCAGGATTCTTTAAGGAGAAGAGCCTTTATAACATCATTCATCGCATTCACATGAATCGAATGTATAGTTTTGTGTACACAACCCAAATATTTTAATATCATGTATGTGAAGACACCTTAATTTTGGCTCAGTTACTCTTTGAACAGACTACAACGTATTTAAAGAGCCAGTTTCAATCGCATTTCTATGCGTTAACTGCAACCTACGTTTTTTTTATTATCTATCAAAAGCACCTTTTAGTATATTGCAGCACACCAACATTTTATGAACCTCTATCAAAAGCAATTCTTTAAAAGCAAGAAACAGAAGAGCCTTCTGCTTAAACTTTTTACAGAAATTATTTTATTCAACCAGCCTTAAAATTATATTGATTGTACGTACAGATTTTTAAGACCATTGTGTCGTTACATTGTTTATTTTATTTGATACATTTGTATAATTTGCTTCATGGCTGATGATGACGTATGATTTTGGTCGAAACTAGTCTCTGAATGTTAATATAAATGTGTATCATTTATAATTTGTGTGGACCTTAAATACAAAATATTTAACTACTATTGCAAGTGCCTTGTCACCACTCCTGTTCATCATTGTTATGAACCGGATCATAAAGTCCATCAAAAACATTGCAAAGAGCCTAACACTCTAATATTTGCAGATGATGATGTGATTTGTGGAGAAAATGAAGCAGATGTACAGGAGAAACTAAATGTCTGGAATGGCAAGTGTGAAGAATATGGACTATACATCAGTAAAACAAAAACTGTTGAAATGACTATCAACAGGAAAGGCAAAGAAAGATTCAAACATTTTCCTGGAGGGAACTCTGTTACAGTCTCTTTCTAACTTCAAATACCTTGGAAATATCATTTCAAAAGAAAACACAATAGGATTTGGAAAGCTTCTGAATTTTATTTTCAAGTGAGAAATCTATTCTGGGATGATAAATTACCGTAGAAAGTAAAACTGACCCTGTTTCATACCTACTTCATTCCAGTTCTCACATATGGACTCTAAACATGTACCCTGCATAACAAGGCGAATAGTAAAATCCAGTCAACAGAAATGACATTCATCAGAACAATGAACCAAAAGATCAGGAAGGACAAGATTAGAAATAAAGCAAACAGGAAAGTGCTGGCATCAAAATACCTGTTACCGAGTTGTTAGGAAGACACAAGTTACAATGATTTGGACATGTTACGAGGATGGACGGAACGACAACAGCAAGGAATTACTTTGACAGTGTAGTGAAAGGGGAGAGGCCAGTTGGGAGACCAAGGAATAGATCGATAGACAGCCAGAGTGAAATCGGAGGTCAGCAAGAGGAATGCCAAGTGGGAGGACATAGAGGAATAGAAACTATACTTTAACAAGAAGTGGCGTGTGCTTGTACACCACAAATGGAGCTGGAAGATTATGATGATCAATGATTGATGATGCAGAACTGTAAATACCACCTTTTACAAGTAATTCTCCAAGGGAAAATTAATGGTAAACGTGCTCCAGGCTTGGCAACTTCAGCTAGTGAAGAATAAGAAGAAGAAGAACCCTCAATGGGTGATAAGACCTGGCCTCTTGATGAAGCTGGGAAAAGGAAACAAGCTTTATTGGGAGCTGAGAAGATGATGCGGAACTGAGATTGATGGGAGATTGTTCTTGTTATTTTGCATTTTTATGTTTCTCCCTCTTCTTCCCACAGTGATCTTTCATTGTGTTTATCCTATGATGTGTTCCCTTTCATGTTGCTATAATTCTGTGTGAGGAATAGGTTAACCATAAAGATGCTATGACTGCAAAATATTTGCCTGTTTATAACATCACTGTTCTGGTAGAATTAAATTTGCTCTAATGTCATCTTTTGCAGGTTTGACTCGGTGGTTTCGGAGCGGATCAACTACGACCTCCTCAAGCAAATTCAGGGCATCCAGTGTGGCGAAATCCCATGTCCGGAGCTGCTGGGTACCAGTCTGCAGTCGAAAACGCAAGAAAACATTCCTGCCGCGGTAGAGAAGGCGGAGGCGTGTAATGGTGCCTGCTGACCCCTGCCGAACTAGAGACTAAAAGTACTTGTTATCAGTTTTAGTGTGATGTTCTTCACCATACATAGAGAGAGATTGAGCCGACCAAAGTGCGAACCAGTGTGTAGCCCGGGGCAAATGCGGATAGTGCTTAAATATTTTATAAAGGGAAAAGAAAGCAAGAAATTATAGAATCTATATAAGGCATTCCATGAGTTATTACTCTGCTTTGTTATTTTAGTTATGTTTCTTTCAAGATATTTGGAAGGTTTCCTGCTTTGCAATATAATAATCTTCAAATCGCCCCAAGCACCTTTGCAAAAATGTACTTCAATCCCTTTTATTAGCATATTTAATCCTGAATAGGGAGACTTACCTCTATTCTGTCACCTTAGGCATAGCCTTCAATTCTTTACTTCAGAGAATGGTAAAACTAACAGTATTCGAGAAAATTGTTTACCTCATCATATTTTTGAAGCTAAATTCACCAGTTTGTGTAAAAATGTATTTGAGCACAGCACAACCATTAACACTTTGTGGATCCTGATGTATAATACATTTTGTGAGGTGCGGCTTGAAAAAAAGAACTGATTTAGTGTTCTAAAAGTTGTTGTTCATTGGAAATGTTATTACCTTCAGTGTAGTCCCCTCCTCGATCCTTACAATATTCCATGCAAATATGACACTTTTGAAAGCAATGTTGCAGAGCAGTGTTCAAGTAGTCAGTGAATTTTTCTAAGGAGTATACAAGAAAAGACAAGGCAAGACAGAATTTGGAAAAAAGTGTGTATACGTAAGAACTGACAGACCAAAGCTAAAGGTGGTTTGGATGTATGATGGGAATGTAAAACGAAAGGATTCCAAAGAAAGCCTTTGGGAAGACGATCATCAGAAAGAGATTTAGAGGACTGTTTGAAGAAGTATAATGGAAAGACAGAATGAAGTGGATGCTTGTCTAGAGATAGGAATGGATGAAGAAGTTGCAGTTCATCGTGTGAGATATTTGCAAGTTCCCTCACTTTTGCTTCACTGCATCTTCAGAATAAAAATGGTCTCTTTTAAAGCTGGCTTCACCACATACCACATTGTATCCACACCACAATCACAAAACAGTCGCATGCCTCAGGAGTAATTCCAATATAACGGTCCGCTATTGGAAATTATAAATTTTCCAGCTAACTCATTCTTGGTTGCCAGCGTTTAGTCCCAGTGTGCCAATTTGGACTCATCAGTTGGGTAACTAGCACACAGTTTCTCATAGTGCATTGGCACTGCCTGTGGCTGCAAGTAGCCTACGCAGTGGCCTCCAGTGTATGCACTAGCCATGCGTCTTGATAGATGTGCTAGTTACCAACTTTTTTCTTCTCCTTCTCTTTTCTTGAAATGTTTCTGCTTATGCAGGTCGTTCACAGAGCCTCTTCCAATCTTCTCCTTTTTCCAACAGTCTATTGTTCATCACTGTCTCCCAATGTAGTCCTCTCTGATTTACGTCATCCTCCACCTGATTCCTCCATCTTGTTCATGGTTTTCCAAATGGTCGTCTTCCAGATTCTGTCCATTCCACCACAACTCTTCTTGGTAATCTTTCTTGTCCCATTCTTTTGACATGGCCAAACAATTTCAGCCCATTGCTCTCCCTAGTTTCTTTTAGGGGGTTGATCTGTAGCATATTTCGTATTGTTTCATTTCTCATCTTGTCCCTCGTTATTTTACCCAAGATCCCTCGCAGAAGTGGCATCTCTATCGCTTGTAATGTTTCTTGTCCAAGTCCAACATTCAGAGCCATAGGTCAGTATTGGCAAATATGATTTATATATCATGATATTAGCTTTGGTAGGTAATTTCCAATTTCTAATTATGTCTGATACACAGTAATAAAATTTTGAGCAATGTCCTATCCTCTCCGAAACTTCTTTCTTTGATGTTTCCTTTCCCAGTTAGCTTACTTCCTAGATATTTAAAAGCATCTACTTCTTTTTAAAAAAAAATTTCCATTACACGTAACATCCTACATTTTTCTTTTTTCTCTACTGATTTTCATTACCTCACTTTTCGTTAAACTTATTTCCATGCTTGCTTCGTCAATTGCCCTCTGCCAGGTATTAAGTTGTTCTTCCAATTTTTATTCATTTTCTTCCAATATGACATCATCTGCACATACTATGACTTTCATATCATTTGCTGTTGACCCTTGGCAAACTTTCCTCATAATGTTGTCCATCACTATATTAAAGAGCACTGGTGAAAGTACACCTCCTTGTTGATGATGTTGATTGAAGTTTGTTGTTTAAAGGGGCCTAACATCGAGGTCATCGGCCCCTAATGGTACGAAATGAGACTAAATGAAATAACAAATTATGGTACGAAATGAGACGAAGTGAGATGGCAAATTAAAAGTCCAAAATCCTCCACTGACCAGAATTCAAAGCGTGAGGATGAAGAATGAATGGATGGATTGATATGAAGTTAGTGGATCCGACCCACAGTGCCTCACATGCACAGAAGCTGGCACAAAACATTAGTAGTACGGACCAAGGGACTGCTTCTATAGCACGTTGTTGAATCGATTAGAATATGCTCATTCTCGAAACGGGTCCAAAATCCAGGTCATCGGCCCTCATAATGGTATTTATCACTAGAAAAATAGAACCATGGTAATTCCCATGTTGCGGTACTAATCAAGAGTAGCGTAGACTTGCGGTATTCCATACATTATGGTATGACTCACAGGTAATGAAATTCGCACATGTATTACAGACCTAATGTGTTTCGCACATTGCAAGGCCCTTGACAGGCAATGCAAACCTATGGTGTTCATCACCTAAGTGTACTAACCACAGGGACTCGTACTATCCCGTGGTGTTCCTCATATAGTGGGTACTAATTATAGGCAAGCCAGAACCATGGGTTCCTTCATCCCATGGTGTCGCTCATATAGTGCTACTAATCACAGGTACTGTAAAAGCCATCGTGCCCATGTTTGCTACTAATCACAAACCTATTTGGTACCCAACATAGGGGTACTACGCGCAAGTAAAGGCGACCCACGGTGTTCCCCGCGTGGTGGTACTAATCACAAATAGTTTAACGGTTCTAATTTGATCATCCCTTGGTCGCCTCTTACGACAGGCAGGGATACCGTGGGTGTATTCTTCGTCTGCGTCCCCCACCCACAGGGGGTCTTTCTTGTTGAACTCCTCTGTCTGTCCTTACCATTCTGATTTTTTGTTATACCTGTTTCTAATTCTGAATTGCATTTCTCTATAAAATTCCATTCTATACAGACCTTGCCAACTGATGAGCCAAAATTGGCACACTGGGGCGAAATGCTGACAACGAAGAATGAGTTAGCTGGAAAATTTATAATTTCCAGTAACGGACCAATTATATTGGAATTACGAATTTACTCATTCAGGACAAATATTCAGGTTCCCTATGGGAATAGAAATCTTTATCAGCTTTAGGAGCCTCAAGTTTGTATGGAAATGTACTATTGTGTTCACACACACTAAACTTTGCAGTCACTTGCAACCAGTGTCGCAACGTGTGGGCGATATTTTCTTCCACTCGTCCATCCTGGACGCCTTCCTGATCCATCCTTTCATTCCCAGAACTTTCACAAGTTATGGGAAAAAGCATTATAGTGTATGCAGGCCATCCCAGAGTGGACTTCTGGGTGCCAGGCAGCAGGCAAGTAATCTGAGGTAAAAAAATGAAATGGCGTATGGCTTTTAGTGCCGGGAGTGTCCGAGGAGATGTTCGGCTCGCCAGGTACAGGTCTTTTGATTTGACTCCCGTAGGCGACCTGCGCGTCATGATGATGATGAAATGATGATGAAGAAGACAACACATACACCCAGCCCCAGTGCCAGAGAAATTAACCAATGATGGTTAAAATTCCCGACCCTGCCGGGAATGGAACCTGGGACCCCTGTGACCAAAGTCCAGCACGCTAACCATTTAGCCATGGAGCCGGACATCTGAGGTCTGAAGTGGTAAAAGTGGACTGTGAAATGTGAAAGTCTGTGTGATCTTTCATCTTTCATCGTGCAACATTTCCGTGGTTTGTGCACTCCCCTGGGAGATTTCCAGGCACCAAGCCACTGCCATCATTCAGACTGTGGGGAGATCAAAACTTAAGGGCAAGTGCTAGGATTCTGTCATAAGGGAGAACTGAAAAGGTATCTTTGCTGCTGCAAAGTGAGAACAGCTCTGGCATCTGCAATGTGGGAATCAGGCTGACAAATCCATGAAGTAGTTCACTTTCTACCTGTTACTGGAGCTCTAAGAAGAGCAGGCATCGTTGTTGGTCAGTCGCATTGAATGATGGTGGCAGATCCAATTGTCCACTTTGAGATGAATTTTAAACAAGCCGGCATGTCCATGATCTTGGAAAAAAATATATCCATGCTACCCTTCCTCACAGCACATGCTACATGCTGCTGTGGGAGTCTCCTCAGTGTGTGCATTTTCATTAAAATTGTCTCAGTATTCTTAGCACAACCACTACATTACAGCTTGGCATCAAAAGGGTCAAACAAGCCGGCAAGGTCCATGCTGGAAAGATGATCCTCTGCGAACCGTGTGTCCCATACTTGTAAGCATTACAACATCCATCCTGACTCTCTAACTATGTGCCCTACCCATGCTAGCATAGGTATACTCTGTAGTGGTGATTGGGAATTAGAGGTGATGGAGCACAAACATTTATAGACAATGAAAAATACCTGGGTTTGAGGGATACAGCAGGCGGTTGGGGGGTACACATCAAAACTAAAAACAATTCCTACAAAGTGGTAAGTTTATTCAATGATGATAATGTTATTGGCTTTAGGTCCCACTAACTACTTTCATGGATTTCGGAGATGCAGAGTACCAAAAGTTATTCCCACAGGAGTTTGTTTGCATGCCAGTAAATCTACTGACACAAAGCTCACTTATTTGAGCATCTTAAAATACCATTGGACTGAGCCAGGGCGGTTTTTTCTTTTGCTCTCTGAGTGAATGTCGACAGAGTGGTAAAGGTTGGCAGTCTACCAACCTACGTGCAGTAGTAATAGGCTTTTCTTATTTTTTATATTTTGATTAAATACTATGCAGTGTTTTCCCCAGAAATTTTCGTCAGCCAGGTGGCAGGAATGAGTAGCCTTGCGGGAAATACTATGGTATAAATGTCAATGTATTCCCTTCAGGGCATTAACAGTAATATGACAGGTAAACATTAAATGCAAAACTGAACTATTTTAGTGTTATCATGAACAAGATATAACGGACTATTTTGAACTTCTGTTGTTCTACTGGTCGTTAAATCGCATAACACCGGGGCTTACCACTCGATTTCTGTGTAGTGCCATATGGGATCGAGTGTTCGCATGCGATTTCACAGTAATCCAGACACCACTCGCGCATGACTACGTGATAGTCAAGTTAAATATTTAAACTCCTATGCAGTTGGTGGAATCATGCTGTCACTAATTATTTAAATAAACAATTTTACAGTATTTACATTTTAATTGGAGCATCCAATGATTTAAATATGTATTCATATTATGTAACTAGCACATCTCTAGGTTATGTTAGCCTAGGCAGGGTGGTGCACCCATTGAAAAGGTTCTAGGGAGAACACTGCTATGCAATAAAAAAACTTTCACCAAAGGAACAAATAGATGTATTACATTTAAATAGAAGTACGGTGAGATCATACAATTAATCATTTAGATTTGACTACGCGTGAACAAACTAACAGACACTAAGAAGACTGCCAGACTGACGAATGTGCTCGGCAAGCAGTGTCCGTGACCTTGAAAAGATATACCCCTTCTACCCTTCCTCACAGCACATGCTACACGCTGCTGTGGGAGTCTCCACTACTTGCTGTGGTGCTCTACGAATCGTTTGCGACAAACAACATTTTGTATGTATTTCCGCTAAGAATTTTGTTAATACTGTAATTAAAGAAATTAAAGGAATGAATTAGCTGATAAGACAACGGGGCTTGTTCACATTACGTTTCCTTTTTATAATTCCTAGTTTCAGGTAGCTAAAATGGAATTAAAATGTAATGTTTTCTCCAAGGCCCCAAACAACTGGCTGCGCAGTAGCGTGTGACCGAGGAAGAGATGTCCATGCGCTGCCGCCATGTTGAGGACACTCCTGAGCTCACCGAGATCATAGTATGGAATACATGCATGAAAACACCAGTCGATGTTGTTATTATTTCTGTGACACGAGATAACACGGTAAGAACGAATGTTGATTAGGTGCAAAAATATTTTAAAAAGGGACCGCAATAGGAAAACGGAAAATATTCTCGTCAGTTCGCAAATCAGTTGCTTGTTTTAAATCAAACGCCAGGTAGAAGTTGTATACAGGGAAGTAATCCGAGGTCTGAAGTCGTCAAAGTGGACCATGAAGTGTGAAAGTCTGTTCTTTCATGTTGATTTTCGGTAAATGTCCAACAATGTCTCCTTAAGGTATCAGGGAAACACAGCCATTCCCAAGTAATAAATGAAAGACACAGCCTACACCAATTGCTGTGCACACAAATAAAAACTCGTCACATTTTTCATTGTTTTTTTTTTTTCGCTAGTTGCTTTACGTCGCACCGACACAGATAGGTCTTATGGCAATCATGGGACAGGAAAGGGCTAGGAGTGGGAAGGAAGCGGCCGTGGACTTAATTAAGGTACAGCCCCAGCATTTGCCTGGTGTGAAAATGGGAAACCACGGAAAACCATCTTCAGGGCTGCCGATAGTGGGGTTCGAACCTACGGTAAATGTCCAACAATGTCTCCTTAAGGTATCAGGGAAACACAGCCATTCCCAAGTAATGAATGAAAGACACAGCCTACACCAATTGCTGTGCACACAAATAAAAACTCATCACTTTTTTTTTTTTTTTCTTCCACTAGTTGCTTTACGTCGCACCAACACACTTAAGCGACTGCAGTTATCGAGCTTGGTTTTTTCATTGTTATTGAACAATTAAATTAAATTAGGAGAACAGACCATCAAATGTATACATTGTAACCTAAACCCGCGTTCTGGTCATAAATGTGAATTTACAACTCAGGAAATATGTCCCAAATTTATACTTGGTATGGGCCGTGTGAACATTTCACGCAGCCTCAGTCAAGGATGGATGAGAGCTTCAATTGTTAAGACCTTATAATCTTAATAAGGATGGAACTCAAGGGAAACTGTTGCATTATGATCATTTTGATCAGTTGTACAGTAATCCAATAATTGCTAGTGTGATAGAATAAAACGTATTGTCACATCATTGAAATGTGTGCAACATCTTGCAGATTAATGGTTAATAAGCAAGACACCAAAGTGAGGGGATTGCCAATAGTTATATTCTTGTGCAGGAAGTTCGGAAACCATCGTATGTATTTCCAACCCTTGTCCTGTTTTCTTACGGGGCCTGGTATGAACCGAGATGAATCTTTGTAGTGAGTTTTTACGACCAGATGCCCTTCCAGACATCAACATTCTTGTATTATTATTAACTTTATTTGTATTAAATCTAATTGTTGAAAGTAGTACATATATATTTCAGTGCCCAGTTAGATGGAAGGGAAGGCCTGAAAGCCTTAACCTTGCCAGGTAAAATAAAACTAGACTAAACTTCATCACAGGAGTTTAATGAGATGAATGAATGACATGATTTATGATAGTGCTGGTCCCACAGTGTAGGGGTAGCATGCCTGTCTCTTATCTGGAGGCTCCGGGTTCGATTCCCAGCCAGGTCACACACATTTTCACACCAGGCAAATGCTGGGGCTGTACCTTAATTACGGCCACGGCCGCTTCCTTTCAACTCCTAGGCCTTTCCTATCCCATCATCGCCATAAGATCTGTCTGTGTCAGTGCGCTGTAAAACCACTAGCAAAAAAAAAAAAAAAAAATTACCTGGATTGAGGGCTGGTTCGAGGTCCACTCAGCTCACGTGATCACAATAGGGATGTATCACGCAAAACTTTTCCGCTAGGCAGCGTAATGGTAGTAACCGGTATGCGCTTTCCGCTGCTCAATTGTTTTACATGAAACTTATATGGAGTATTCCTACATTTGCGATCATCGAAACGAAACTTTTGCTTTAAATGCATTAAAATGGAGTTACCATATTCTGCTAATGTTTTCAACAAGACAGGAAATGGTATAGGTGCAATGACGATTGCGGATTTGGAAGCAGAATTGAAGAAAAGGGGCGAAAAAATGCAAGTTGATTGAAAGGTACCAGTAAGGAATAAATGCAGCAACTCCTCCTTTTAGCATTTTTGTTAAGATTGAATTCTTAAAGTACAAATAGCATTTTGAAAACATTCCTAATATGGTATTTTTTCTTTTCTTTGCCGGTTATAGGCGTACATAAGGCACGACATTGGTGTGACAGCAGTGCCTGGGGCTACATCCAGTACGACTGAACTTCACTTCCATGTAGCGCACGAGTTTCGGGATCTTGTTTCGGACCATAAGACAAATACCGGTATAAAAATTTCAAATTTGGAAGTAATGAATTATTTCCTGTTCAGGAAGTCTGAAATTGATGGTGCTCCAGTGTCAAATTATAGGTCACTGTGTGATTCAGCGTACCGTACCGCACACGATGTTATGGCTGTTTTTCTACTATATCTTCTTGCTCTTGGAGTTATTTCCAAGGTACCGGTGCCATACCATGACAATATCGAAGGTACAGCGTTCTCCTTAAGTCTTCATCTTTCACCTAAAATTATTGAAATAGGTCATATTAACTTTTCAGAATGTACTACCTTATTATAAAATTATTTCTTAATTAGTACTAATTAGCTTGCTTACCAGTTTCAGTAATGACGATCTTCAACTGTAAAATGTTTTGAGCAGATTTTGATATTAGGAGTCATTTTTATTTCATAGGTCCTGCCTACGAATCGCATGCAACCACTTTTTACGGAAAGGATTCTGCTTAGGAAATTGATGGTATGAATACGGTCCACCTTGATTTTGGGACATTGGGACACAGCAATAGTCAGGCATCACAATTTTCTTGTCGTCTTTGTTGCCGTAACGATATATTAAATCTTTAACTTCAGCATTTAACTAGGTAACTTCCATTAAAAACACATACAAACAAATGACGATCGACAAGCGCATACCGGGTACTACATGTAAGACATCTATCGGTAGTGTTTCAGTACATCCCTATTGAGGTGCTATCTGACATTGAGTTTGCGGCCCCGGTCTAGAAAGCCAAGAATAATGACTGTGAGGATTCTTGAAATTCTATTTTTTGATATATGGAAGCTTTGGTTAATCTTACATAAAACGGAAATATTTTCTCGTCCCTCGCAATTTTGGTTTAAACAGGTTTTACTGTACCACCTTTCACAGCTTATATTACAAGGGAAAATTGAGGTTCATATTCACACATGTTCATTAGTATGTTCTGCAGAAATGATTAGCATTTCAGTCACCTAGATTCAGCATGTCTTGTTGCCTAGTAGGCACTGGGTCCTTCATGGGCACTGATAACTTGTTTCATGCGTGAATGTCATCCTGGGGTATAGCCATCCATGCTGCATTCACTTGGTTCCACAGTTCATCTTTGGTGGTTGGCTTTGGGTCACAGCGCCGCACCAGTCTTTTCACCATGAAAATGAAAACCTACAACCTCTTTTCCAGTCTTTGACCGGGTCAGGGATGTGATGAATGAATCGTATATAGGCTGTTATTACGATGGGGTCGCCACTCCCAAAATGATTTATTTTAATGAGTGGTAGATGCTATGAAATGAGAATGGAGAGTGTTGCTGGAATGAAAGATGACAGGGAAAACCGGAGTACCCGGAGAAAAACCTGCCCCGCCTCCGCTTTGTCCAGCACAAATCTCACATGGAGTGACCGGGATTTGAACCACGGTATCCAGCGGTGAGAGGCCGACGCGCTGCCGTCTGAGCCACAGAGGCTCCTCTTTTCACCATATCCCATACATTTTCGATTGGTGACAAGTCCGGTGATCGGGCGGGCCAGGGCAACGGTCTGACATCCTGTGACAACAAGAAGGCTGGTGGTCGCGCATTGTCCTTCTGAAATATGGCATCTGGGGTGTCATGCAGACAGCATATGGCTACGGGTCGCAGGATGTCATTCACGTAGGTCAAACTGGTCACAGTGCCATGGGTATGCACCAACTGTGATTTATGGTTGTACCCAATAGCACCCACACAATAAGGCCTTGAGTTGGCACTGTATGTCTTGTGTGAATGCAGTCATTGTGATGCCTCTTCCCCTGTCTGCGGTGAACCAAACTGCAACCATCATTTTCAAACAAACAGAACCTTGATTCGTCTGAAAACACTATCTCCTGCCATTTCCGTCCCCAGTGGCATCGTTCCATATTCCACTGCAGTCTAGCATGTTTATGCACATTAGTCAAAGGTAAGCGGAGAAGTGGACGACATGCCGGTAACCCAAACCGTAATAAACGGTGACGGACTGTCACTCCTGATAGTGTACAATGTGTTACACTGTTCCACTGTCGGGCCATAGCCGAGGAGGATACAGATCTGTTCTGCAATGCCATTCGGATGAGGTGTTCATCACCCTGGGGTGTGTTCTCTGTTAGGTTCCAAATCCCCCCCCATAAAATAAGACAGAAAATACATAACACCGAAGTAAATGGAGACAGAGATTGATATTAAAGTCCCTGTTACAGAGAAATTTGCACATTCTCTTGAATGCAGTCCTTGCCTCTTCAATCCAGGACCTAATTTCAACAGCATTGTTCCAGCTGTGATCACGTACGCTGTCAAGATACTTAAAACGTTGGACTTGCTCCAGTGATGAGCCAGCTATTGACCATGACCATTACTTTGTTCTTTTCCATGTTTAAACGCAGACCTGCTGCAGCACTGTGTTCAACCACACAGTTTAGTCGTCTGCAGATCTTGAGCACTTGTTGCAAACAGAACAGTATCATCTGCATATGGCAGATTATTTATTGTGATCCCATTAACAATGATGCCCTCCTGTTCTCCTTCTAGTGCTTCAGGAAATACCCTTTCAAAGTAAATATTGAAGAGGAGTGAAGATAGAACACAGCCTTGCCTCACTCCTTGCTTTATTTCAATAGCCGGGCTGAGGCTCAGACGGTTAAGGTGCTGGCCTTCTGACCCCAATGTGGCAGGTTCGATCCTGGCTCAGTCTGATGGTATTTGAAGGTGCTCAAATACATCAGCCTCGTGTCGGTAGATTTACTAGCACGTAAAAGAACTACTGCGGGACTAAATTCCGGCACCTCGGCGTCTCCGAAGACCGAAAAAGTAGTTAGTGGGACGTAAAGCAAATAACATTAATTAATTTAATTATTTCAATAGCTCAGGTGTTTGTGCTGTCAACCTTAACTGATGTGGTCTGATTCCCAATACAGGTTGGCACAAAATATACTGAAAACTAGCTAAATCAGGCCACGCTTCGCTGTGACTCAGTCTGATGTGAAATGAATGGGTAAGTAAATTAATGTATTCTAGTGAACATGAGATCAGTCACACTTTTGAATATCTGAATTAAACTATTGTTGTCATGTAACATTTCTTTGCAACGGTTCAACAGTATGCCTTCTGATTCCAGTAGAGATTTTGCAGCGTGCACTCAATTGGTAATTTTTATCTCCGATGAAATAGATTTGGAGAAATGTATACTTATTGGTGGGAAAAGGAAGCAAAGACTAATGAAAATGAAAATGAAAACCTACAACCTGTTTTCCAGTCTTAGACCAGGTCAGGAATGTAATGAATGAAACATATATAGGCTACTATTACAATGGGGTCACCACTCCCAAGGTGATTATTAATAACTGATAGATGGAATGAAATGATAATGGAGAGTGTTGCTTGAATGAAAGATGACAGGGAAAACCGGAGTACCTGGAGAAAAACCTGTCTCGCCTCTGCTTTGTCCAGAACAAATCTCACATGGAGTGACCGGGATAAAGACTAATGATAGGTGACAAATTTGTCCCTGAATTTCAAATGTCGGCATAAAATGCTCTGGTATAATATTAGTGCCAAATGAAGACATCTGAAAACAGGAATTGTAATTTATGTTTTTCAGGAAATGTTTTGAATCGTGAGTAATTCCTTTTAACAAACTTTTCAGTTGTTCTTTTGGCTACTCAAGTTCAGGTAGCTTCACTTTTCCGCTCGCACAGCACATTCCTGGGGTTCCTCCTTTAAATTTCATTGCTGTGCAGTGCGGACTGCCCATATTTCCCATTTGAACAAATTACGTGAGGTATTGCATTCAATATCCGGTTTGTATGAAAAAACAATTTGGTGATAATGAAACTCGATCATTCAGATATTGCAACTACATACGTCTTAGCAGTTGATCTAATTGTTCTTGGTGTTGCTGAGACTATTGTGCTGCTCTTCTTCTTCTTCTCGATTCAACTTATAAAATTACATAAAATCAGCTATAAACTCGTACTATGGCTGGCGAAAACACAGACGATGATCGACTACTTTTATTGTTTTGTGGGCAGAGGACACATTTATTCATGTTGATTCACATTTATTCATATTTACAATAACAGGCAATGAGTTGCCTAATTATATAAACCTTCTAGCAACAAATGTCCTTCATAAAACATGGCGGCATGTTCCCATCCTATATACAGTACAGTACTGGACTATAATGATATAGCGTAAGTTCTTGTTGCCTAGCGACAGTCTGTCCAAGGTGAATCCAATCTTGGTGCAGATTTGGAATTAAATTAATTCCATAAAAATACTCATTACAAAAATCTGCCTATCTGATTTCGTTCAAACCACTTCCTAAACATGCTCGTATTCGAATGCAACGTTGTGTCAAAATTTCAAGTCAATTGACCAACTACTTTTAGAGTTTTGCGATCACAAACATACACAGGCTGAATTTTTACATGTAAAGATGACTTTACAGAGAACCATCTCCGTAGAAGCCACACGGGCCCTTGGAAAACCATAACCACAGCTCTTCTGAATTTATTTACTTCACTGATTTCCTCTTGTATGGGGCATCCATGAAACATCTTCATTGTGGTTTTTGATTTGCCAATGCTTCAACCTCCTTCCAATTCTTCCTCATTTCAAAGGCCTTTCGTTCAGGCTTCCTAAAGGCTCCCAATCCAAAGCAATCTTCTTTACTGGTTGAGTTGTTTTAGAGCGTGACCAATTCATTTCCACTTTCTTCTTTCAATCCTACCTGCAACTGGAAGATGATCAGTAGCTTTCCAGAGTTCTTCATTGGATATGATTTTTGGAATTCTTCCATTTTAGTTGTGCTTGGAATGAAGATACTGGCTATATTCATGATTTTTCTGAAATATTTTGAAATGAATGTGCTTCTATTTACTGTATGTTAATGAATCATCTTTCCTCTTTTTAATGAGGTATTTTACTGGGTGAGTTGGCCGTGCGGTTAGGAGCGCGCAGCTGTGAGCTTGCATCCGGAAGGTAGTAGGTTCGAACCCCACTGTATGCAGCCCTGAAGATGGTTTTCCGTGTTTCCCCATTTTCACACCAGGCAAATGTTGGGGCTGTACCTTAATTAAGGCCACAGCTGCTTCCTTCACACTCCTAGCCTTTTCCTATCCCATCGTCACCATAAAACCTATCTGTGCCGGTGCGACGTAAAGCAAAAAAAAAAAAAGGTAGACTAATGTAATTTTTAAACAATTCTTTTTTTTACATGTAAGCCTGTACCTTAAACTACTTCTCAATGTAAATTCCAGGCATATTAAAGCACTTATATCCTGAAGCCAGTTTCTGAATTCCATCCGCACAGTAATCTGCCGCCTGATGTTGCAGCCACTGCCATGTGGTCCTTTTTAGGTTTTCATCATCTTCGTGGCGCTCACTTCCTAAATGCTTTTTCAGGTGCAGGAACCAGTGGTAGTCACTAGACACTAGATGACGACTATGCAGAGAATGATCAAATTGTCCCCAACCAAATAAAGCGATGAGGTCTCGGGTTTGATTAGCCGTGTGAGGTCGCGCATCGTCATGAAGCAAAAGAAACCCCCCTTGTGGCCATGACAAGCCATTTGTTTTGGATGCGTGAGCACAACTTCCGATAATCTAAGCATCCTGATGCAATTTCATAAAGAACATTCCTTGAAATTTCAGGCAACTCATAACTTAATGACAAAATCTTAAAGCATCTGTTTTCTTAAACATTTTGCACCAAGTCTTCAGTATTGACAGACGGTCATCCCCTACGCTTCTCATTGTGGACATTATTACGGCCTTCTTTAAATGCTTTTACCCATTTTCTTACCATTCCTTTGCTCATAGTGTGTTCTCCATACACTTCACTAATCTGCCGATCAACAGCTTTCACGCCTTATCGACTTAAAATTGAATCACAGTGCGTACTTCACACTCGGCGGGGGCCATTAATTGTCAGTGGCATTTTCAGTAGGCACAAACAAACGTAAATACAGGCAAATGCTTCTGTAATGGCGTTTGTGGCTAGCCTAGAGATGTCCGTACTGAGCGCGCATGGTCTGAACGACGATCAAAGCGCTGCAGCGGCCATATTTAAGCACGGTACTTACTTTAAAAACATGCTTCGTATACTGTAATATTAGAAACCTCCTCAAAATATTTTTGAAAAAGTGTACTTTTAGGAAATTATCAAATACATAGGAAAATTGATAACACAAATGGAAGGGTGAAGGGACAGTTAAGTCAACTTCCTTCAGAAGTTAAAAAAAAAAAAAAATCAAAACATTACTACATTAACAAGAAAATTGAAGAGAATGGTATGGAAAGCAATGCAGAGAAAAGCAAGACCATGGTGATATCAAGAGAGAAAGACAGGGAAAAGGCATCATGAAAATTGGTCAAAGCCCTTGAACTGTTGACAGTTTCAATACGTAGGGTGTGAATCAATGCAGAGTACAAGGCAGGACATGGAGATTAGCAAGAAGGTGCAACAGGGTAATGCATTCCACCAGAGTGTACGGAACCTTGTCTGGAATAAAAACCAAAGAAGTCTAAAGAGATAATGTACAAAATGTATTCTTCTTCTTCATCCATTCCCTTTTCCAGATTCTCTCTGGATAAGGTAGTGTACCAAAGCCCTCTACCCTACTCAATCTTTCCACCACTCCTCTTCTGGTACTTTATTGCTATCGACTCTTCTATTTGCAATACAGTCCACAACAGAGCTCTTCTATCTCATCGTAGGCCATCCTCTAGGCCTCTGCAGTCTCTGTATCCATGAATGTTCCCTTTGGTATTCTTGTCATATCTCCAAACAATTTTAGCTTTGCTATATCAATCTCTTCTTGAAGTTTACACACTCCCACACTTCTCCTTATTTCTTCTTGTCATTCCCTGTATGCTCCTCAAGAACCTCATTTCAACTGCTTGTATCTTACTTTGGTTCCGCTTAGTCAACGTCCAGGCTGCTGAAGCATAGGTCAATATAGGTTTGTAATAGGACGAGTATAAAACCTCCTTGCACTTCATTGGCACATCTTTGTTCCATTCAATGTCTCTCACACACTGGTAGAAGCTTGCAGACTGCTGTATTCTTAAATCAATTTCTTCATCCAAATTTCCATCTTGTGACATCATGCTGCCCAAATATTAAACATTTTTCACTACTTCACGAGGTTCATTTCCTATTTTTATCACTCCCCTGGATTTTCTGTTACCTCTCGTCATGATCAAAGTCTTGCTTTTTGCAGTACTAATCTTTTATTCCAAAATTTCTTACTTCCACATTCCATGAATCAACTTTTGTCCGTACCCAAACTATAATGTCATCAGCAAAGAGCATAGACTTTACTTGCTCGCCCATAATCTTCTCCTTGACATTATGTAGAATTCTATCCATGATGATAATGAAGAGTAAGGGAGGCAATACACTTCCCTGTCTCAACTCTGAACCATTTAGTTTGACTCACTTTGTATTATGCACCTATATTGACCTAAGTGGCCAAGACCTGGAGAATGACAGTTACGGAGGAGAGTAGAATTGAAGCCAGCAAAATGAAATACCTAAGAAGTAGGATAGGAAAGACAAGGAAAGCCAGATTGAGAATGATGTGAGAAAGTAAGTCAGAATGGAAAACATAAATGAGAGAATTGATAGGAATAAATTAAGATGGTTTGAACATGTAAAGAGGATAGAGGAGAAAATAATACCAAAACAGATGATGGAAATAAAATTCAAGGGAAAGAGAGTTAGAGGTTGATCTATTCAATAAAGAGGTGTGCAAGAAGAAGAAACCTGGACTGAGACAAAATGGTGGAAGAAGAGAGGAAGGTGCACTGACACGGCAGAAGCTGGATAACGGAAAAAAGAGGATGATAATGACTAGACAAACAAAAAGTTACAAAATCATGTATGTGGTTTGAATAACTGAAGTTCGAATTGTGGTCAACTGAATTAAGAGCTTGGTCCAATGCCCAGTGTATCACCGCTAACTACCACAACAGTATTAGAGCACTCGAGGCCTAGGGAGTCTTTCATTTTCACGCCCTTCGTGGCCCTCATCTGCCTCTGGCCGATACCTTCATTTTTCGGAGTCTCAAATCCCTTCCATTTTTTCTCTCTGACTAGTGTTATATAGAGGATGGTTGCCCAGTTGTACTTCCTCTTAAAACAGTAATTATTTATTTATTTATTTATTTAGCTTATGATGCTTCATTTGACAATGGTTTGAAATGTATTTTACATATAAGTATTAGAAAAATATAAACATATTTAAATACATGGATATAGAGTATTTACAGACTAACTAGGAGGTAAAAAAAAAAACACACACACATACACACACCCCCCATCCCCCCTGCAGGTTCTGAGATTTCATCACAAGCTGATGTCAAGTCCTTCCAGCCAAGTGAGTGCCGTAGGGGTTACTTGATGTAGCTCCTCCATAGGCCCAGTGAATGCTCGGAGAGGACATTCTTTCACAATGTGGCTGATGGTTTGCACTTTGGCACCACAGTTGCAGGAAGGAGACTCCAACCACCCCCATTGGTGTAGTGCAGAAGCAGTTCTTCCAACACCGCAGCGTATCCTGTTTAATCTAATCCAGATGGTGCGTGGGAGGTTGAACCCAGGAGGTTTTGCTGTTGGGTCATCAATGTTGATTAGACCATGTAGGTGTAATCTGGCCCATTCTTGCTTCCATGCTTCGTTAGGTCTAAAAGATATGTCAGTTCCCTGGCCGTCTTCCAGGCATGTTTCTGGGATTTCAGTATCGCAACGGCGTTTTCTTCTGCATCCTGGTGGATGGGAAATGAGCTGTTCATCATCACCTTAGTCCATAATCTGACAAGAGCATTTTGTCGTCTGATGTGAGGAGGTTGAATGTGGCTCAGTACGGGTAACCACTGTACAGGAGTGGAGTGCAGGGTGCCAGATATGATTCTCATTGTATGGCGCAGCTGGACATCGACCAGATGAGTATGGGAACTATTCAGCCATACAGCAAAACAGTATTCAGATGAAGAATATACTAGTGCTAAAGCAGTTGTTCGCAGTGAATTCGCATTTGCACCCCATGATGTTCCAGCTAGTCTACCCAGAAGGTTGTTACGACTTTTCAGTTTAGCTGCCAGTTTCTAAAGGTGATGGCGGTAGGTTAGGGATCTATCTAAAGTTACACCGAGGTTTTTTGGGGGTAATATTACACCGCAGTGTGTGATTTCTGAACCTGATTGTCGGTTGGTAATTTGCATTCCTGTTACTGAGGTGAAACGTAGCTACTTCTGTCTTTAGAGGGCTAGGTGTCAATCGCCACTTTGTGAAATAACCATCCATCTTCTCAAGGTCCTGGGATAGGATTTCTTCAGCTTCAATGAAGTCTGCTCTTTGTATGGTGAGGTTGATGTCATCTGCATAGATGAACTTGCGAGATGTGGTTTCTGGAAGGTCGTGTATGTACAAGTTAAAAAGAATTGGAGACAGCACTGAACCCTGTGGCAAACTATTGTTGAGTTTGTGGAAACGACTGCGGACATGTTCTGTATGAACCTGGAAAAATCTATTTCCCAGCATATTTTTTATTAGAGTGAAGATCTTGAGACATGGTATTGCTCTGCTAAGTTTCAGGAGGAGGCCTTCTTTCCAGACTGTGTCATAGGTGGTGGTAAGATCGAGGAACACAGAGATACTTTGCTTCTTCCTCTCAAATCCATTTTCTATAAAGGAAACAATAATCACCACCACTAACTTAATTACGACAAAAAGTTGACTTACTTGTTTTTCCCCCTGACCCTTCAAATGACAAGTAGGAAAAGAGAAAATATACACTGAAGAAAATGGAAATTGCAACACCCAGAAGAAGTGGTGCTACATTGCTGCAATTGAACATGCAGGGTGTGTGTTCGGTTGTGATTCGATTATTACACTTCAGGTCCCTCTGACCGCAAGTTTGGACAATAATCAATACAGGATGTGCCCACCACGAGCTGCAATACATTGATGAATTCATCGAGGCATGGAGTCAATAAGGCCCTGGATCGCTTCCTGAGGAATTGTGGCCCATGCTTGCTGCACTGCACGGGTCACTTGTTCCAGAGTTGAGGGTGGCTGAGGACGGTTGGCCAGTTGTCGACCCATCATGTCCCACCACACATGCTCAATAGGACTGAGGTCCGGGGATCTGGCGGGCCATTCTAAGGTTGTGATGTCGTGGAGAGCTTCTTTGGAGATGCGTGCAGTGTGAACCCGGGGATTGTCCTGCTGAAATATCCCATTAGCAATGTTCACCATCATAGGGACAACCACTGGATTGAGTACCCTATCAACGTACTGTTGAGCAGTCATAGTGCCCTCAACAAGCACTAATTGTGATTTCACATTAAAGCCAATAGCTCCCCAGACCATAATGCTTGGTGTTGGCCCTGTATGCCTCTCGACAATAAGATCTGGGCGGTCCCTCTCCCCAGTACATTGGCGCACACGATTCCGGCGATCACTGCGGGCAAGACAGAAGCACGATTCATCACTAAAGACGACCCTATTCCATTCGTCGACCCACGTCGATCTTTCTCGACACCAGGCCAGCCTTACACATCGCTGTTGTGGGGTCAATGGAACACCTTCTGCAGGGACATGGCTCGTAAGCCAGCTGCATGCAGGTGATTACCAACTGTTTGTTGTGTAACATGGGGTGCCACAGCTGCTTGAATTTGTGCTGCTGTTGCATGGGTTCCATCCGGGCCTCTCTTACAGTTGTCTGTCGCGCTGGTCCTGTGCCAGTTCTACGAGTGTGGGTACCTTCATTTGACCACTGCTGCCATACACGTTGTACCGTACATGCCTGTCGGCCAACACGTGCAGTGACAGTCCTTAGCGATAATCCAGCTTCACACAGCCCAATTATCCGAGCCCTCTCAAACGGCGACAGTTGTTGATAGTGTGCTCTTCTCTGTTGTCAAGGTATGTTTGACGGGGAACACTTCACTGCACAGACTGCAAGTGAACTACGTTACACCAGAGTCCGTATACTGGAGTTGATTCCTCCGTGACCAATCACTCCATATCTTGAAAATCAACACAAGTGTATTACATGGTTACAATAACATCATAGGCATTGACGGGGTCAAAAAAATTACTGTCAGTTTGAGTAATCCTGTCCGGAATGGAATTTTTGCAAGCACTCAGGAAGACACAGATCAACATAACACACCTCACATACCCACCTGTTGTTTTCATATCCTAAGACTGGTGTCTTTTTTCTTGCATCTAAACAGACCTTACACACTTCTTCTCTCTGCTGGGTATCTTGGATGAAAAGTGCTTCATTGTCACTCTTGAGGCAAAAGATGGGTGCAGTAAAGTACTCTCTCATTCTGCTGCAGCACTACTGGCAAGAGAAAGTATCGTCTCCTGCATGAAATCTGCAGATATCTTCATTCCATTTTAAATTATAATTTTCTGCTTCTGAGGTTGGCAGTTGCAGAGGTGGCTTCGCCCTACAAATGGCCGCTGGCTCTGCACCTCTGCATTCAGGTGACAGAGAGGGTCTCGTCCCCACAGTCGGCTGTCCTGAGAATGGTTTTCCGTGGTTTCCTATTCTGCACTAAGGCAAATGCCAGGACAGTTCCTATTATAGGCTGTGGCTAAAGCTCTGCACGGATGTGGATATCCGTGAAGTTAGTGTCTTGGCGAATACAAACTGCATGGCAGTGCAGATAAGTTTGCTGATAATTTCTCTAAGTAATGACATTTATTGATTTTCACTCAGGTATACTCTTGTTTTTGCTTGTGGTTAGGCCACTCTTCACATTGGTATGGGAGAATGGTGATATATAAACAACCTTGAAACCATAAAGCCATAAATCTGACCTAAGCCTAACTGGCTCATGCCCGCAATTAATGGAAGGAAGGAACAAAGGTCAATACATTGGTAGTTGTCGCAAGAGAAAATCCCTCATAAGCCTGCGACTGTAGGGGTTCTGGTGCCAGGTGTCAGGCCTATTGTATTATGTTAATAGATCCATCCATTTCAATACCTTGGGTGTAATGTACTGTAGTTAAATATTTAAATTATCCGCAGATAACCGTTTTGTGGATGCGGATAACCATTCGCAGATACGAATGAAGAAAGTACGGATATTATTTGTATATCTGCGCAGGGCTCTAGCTATGGCCATCAACCCCTTCACCTTCCCCACAACATCTCCATCACCACCGCAAATCTCCTGGCCTGAGACAGATGGCATCACCATCCACGAGGCCCGCCTTCTCCTCCAGGAGAGGAATGAAAATAATTTAGTATTAGTTCTACCAGGGTTCAAAATTAGAAAGAAATGGTGGGGGCAGAACGATCATAGGGCTTAACTACTAGTGTTTATTTCAGGTAGTATCCGACAGGGGAGGGGGTATATAGTACCCCTGTAAGAAAATTACCTCCTCCCCCAGAAAAAATGTAAATTTCAAATCTTTTTGTTTGAATTCTGTTGTTATAACAAGAATAATAAGCATTAGAAAGTTATTCCAATCGGCTGAGAAGTTTATGAGAGACTGTCCCTTTCTGAAGAAAGGTCAGACGAGGTTCAATTTGTCCTGATTTATTGCTTTATTAGTGGAACCTTCCTCTACCAGGGCTAAGAGCTGACTGAACAAATTTGTCAGTTTGTACACTCCTTAAGTGAATATTGTCCTATTCTACCTATTGGAAACACCCTCTCCAAGAAGTACAGGAGTGGTTTAAGCTAGACCTGCTTAGAGCGATGACAAGGGAGGAGGACTTCAAGTAAGTTGTATTTTTGTGCGGGTTCCAGATGGACTTGCCAGAGTGAAACATGAACAACAGGCTTCAGGTGCGGATTGCCACCACTACGTTGTTTTATTGCTGAAGTTCTGGCAGTCCTTCTCTTACTTCTATACTGAAAATCCACAGCCTGTTTCCAGTTGTTTGACTGGGTCAGGAATCGAATGAATGAATCCCCAATCTAGCAGCGAGGATCAGAATTGTACTGGCTGCCGAAGCCTGTCGCACTCCTCTGGGGCAATGATTAATGACTGACAAATGAAATTAAATGATATTGGACAGTGTTGCTAGAATGAAAGATGACAGGGAAAACCGGGATACCCGGTTATTTCTATATTATGTCTATTAATTGAGGCGCTCGGGGCTAGATAATGGTAAGCTACATTGAGGAAATTTTACAGGAAGGTTCAAAAAATTCCAAAAATCAGGTGATAGACATAAGAGATATGTTTATTGAATGATAAGGTACTATATACATTGAGGTATTATTGTAACTTGAAATAGAACCTTTTTAACTAATGTACATAATATAAAAAACAATAATACACATAATTTTGTGGCTTGTCATTGTCTATCACCAAAGTTTCAGTGCCAACATTTGGCTTTACTGATCACCAATCACTTCACTCTCACCGTCATCTAAGAAACTGCCGTCAATTAATTCAGGCTCCTCAACCTGCTCTATGGTTTCGTACTGAGTCAGAGATAAATAATATCCATGGTGCACTGCAGGTATGTAGGGAAGCTGGTCCATGACGTCAGACAGTTTCTTATGCCGCATAGGAATGGGCCTACGATTTTTTGGTGTTAAGGTCGCAATCCACGATGTCTGTGTAGGACAGCCATGCTTCTTGACATTAATTTCACAGAAGTCTCCGTGAACAGTGTACTCTTCACCCTTAAAAATAAAAAAATAATGTCCATCTTACAACGTGTTTATGAAACATATTGTATTTCTAATTTAATATTATTTCGATATTCTGTGCTGGCTCTCCTAAATAATAATATTAATTATTATTATTATTTAATTAAAGTAATTATTTTTCTAATATTTTTAATTCTGGTTAATAGCTATGTTTAAGTGCATACCCGATTACACCAGCGTTTTCGTTTAGCCCTTTTACTCAACTCTGGTATTTACTGCCACCATCGATGCCTTCCATTCTTAGCAGGTGAGATGGGCTCCTCTCTAACAAGGGGAGCTAAGTCTTCATCCTTGTGGAAGAAAAAAAGAATAAAAAATGAATAGCATGAACCTATGAAACTGCACTGAACAATACAGCAATTCAACAGCTATATAATAGCAAGCCACAATAACCCCTATCGCAGTCACTTAGTGATGCCCATCTTAGTCCAACAGTCGTTTATGGTTACTTGGCTCCTTATAAATATCTTAGAAGTAGTCCCATAGTTCATACTTCCATTAAATATTAGCATTATCTTACAGTACTACATGTACTGCATTGTCATGATATGCCTCACTGTCATATGCTATAATATGGCATGCCACATAATAACATGTTGTTGATGCTTACCTCTGACCGGGCGAGTTGGCCGTGCACGTAGAGGCGCGCGGCTGTGAGCTTGCATCTGGGAGATAGTAGGTTCGAATCCCACTATCGGGAGCCCTGAAGATGGTTTTCCGTGGTTTCCCATTTTCACACCAGGCAAATGCTGGGGGCTGTACCTTAATTAAGGCCACGGCCGCTTCCTTCCAACTCCTAGGCCTTTCTTATCCCGTCGTCGCCATAAGACCTATCTGTGTCGGTGCGACGTAAAGCCCCTAGCAAAAAAAAAAGTAGCTTACCTCTGATGAAGATGAGATATCACATGGATTTGGCTGATAATCCACAACACTGGCATCACACGAGGATTCACTCTCAAGACAATTGGCTTCCGTCTCGGTTCCAAAATGCATTTTTCATCGAAACAACAGCTCACACTGTTTCCTCTGCAAGACACCATCTTGCTGCGGCTTACCATACTAAAGCACAAAAATGACGTGCTGTGTCTTGGTGCAATACATAACAACAGTGCGTGTGCTGCCTGCCATCTCTTGGTTTCTTCAAATAGCACTCTGCCAGTGGCTTGCCATCCTCTAGCAGATACGAAATGCGTATAAATCTAAATATTGCTCAATGTGTGGCTTACTATTATCTAGCCCCGAGCGCCTCAATTATTGCTGATGTTTTTTATGAAAATATGCACTGTAAAAGACATTCATTCCAGTAATAAATTATATTTGTTCTATGTTTTCCACATTATTTTATAATGAAAGAAACCCCCTGGGCAATTTTAGTGGGGAGGAACCTTTGAGATAAAATCATCGGTGTGTGTGTGTGTGTGTGTGTGCGTGTGTGCGTGCGTGCGTGTGTGTGTGTGTGTGCACGTGCATGCGTGTGTGTGGGGGGGCGTTCCCCCGCGATTTTGCACCCTGAGTTCTAATAGATCCAGAATCGATCAAAACGACTTGTTGGCAGCCATTTTACTCATGGAGCTCTGCCTGACAGCAACCAATTACAACATGTGGTTATGGGCGACACAAGTAGTTTCCAATAGGTTCTGCCACCTAGTTTTTATTTTTTAATTTTTTATAAGTACTTGAAAACCCTATGCCACACCATCAACAAGTGGCATTAATTTAAACTAACACTCTGCTATAATACAAACTCTTCAATGTGGAAAACGACGCTTGGGCTTGATACACAAGGAAGTTCTAGCTGACCCGAGCGGTGTTCAGGCATAGAGGGGAAAGTGTTCATGAGACATGGCAGACAACTGTTTATTAAAGTCTCTGGTGAGTTAGTGGTCCATTACACTGAAGTGGTAAAGAGGCCTACATGCCTAGATTTGAGTTGTGAGCTTGCATAAGATGAACCAAGGCCTTGGCTGGACGACAAGGAAAATCCAGTTTGAAGAAATTATTGTAAAATTCAGATTAATTCTAAGCTACATAAAATCTCTATTATTACACTTGAAAACTCTTACTGATACTTTGGCTCTCTAGTGCTGAATGATGCTTGTGTTCTCTATGATCTGTTTTTAAACTTTTTGCTTGGCTTTCCTCTTGGTTTCTTTCCAGTGATATAATGTTTATCATCAGAGTGTTGTAGTGTATGGCTCACCATGAAAGGCATCAGTTTTTCATTGTTTTGAGCAGTGATTTCCTTTGTTTTACCATTTGCATTGTTATTTTTCCTGTCAATGAAGTTTTTAACATCCCTCTGAAGCACTACATTTCAAATGCCTCAAGTCTGCTGGTATCGCTTTTATTTAATGTCCGAGTGCATACTTTTCTCCTATTTGCCCTTTTTGCTTGTTCTATACAGTATCAAATGTAACTTAAAAGTTTTTCTGTCTGTTGAACACACAACTTCAATATAAATATTACACTAGAACATAAATGTCTGCAATGTGGGGTTTTTTACAGGTAAGTCAGAGATTACCTCTTGTGGGACTCATTAAGTGCTGATCCAAAAAGTGTGAATGTTATCCATATGCTTGTTAAGTAGGCTGAATAGGGGAAATAACAAAAATAAAGGTATGGTCATTCCAGATTATGATGGTTGGATATTGTTATCTGTAGTAGAATTTACGCACCATCTTCGCCACTCAAGACTATCTTTTAGATTAACATTTATCAAACCAAATAAAATCTAATATTCCATATAGTATTCAAGAACGTAGATACAATTCAAAATTCAGTCTTGATGAGATGCGGAAATGGGCATATATGCAAAGTATTGCCTTAGTAAAATGTGAGTTGAACAAATATATATGTTATTGCAGTGGAAAGGAAATTCTATAAATATAAATATTACACTAGAAAATACATGTAAAAAAATCCACATTGCAGACATTTTAAGTCAGAACTCACCTCTTGCAGGATTCATTAACACGTTCCCTGCTTTGCAAGTCACATGTGACTCGTACAGCACAAAATTGTGGTGCTGGACAAAAATACACATTTTATTCCTATGATGCTACAGTGATAACTTTTTGTAACAGTACAGCAGTGAGTCACAGGTGGTATCTATGTTGTTCTATGACATAGGTTATGTTTAACAACTACCTTACACCACGAGGCACAGGTGACTTGTGACGCAAGGATGTAATACAGCTTTTACTATTTGCTATACCAGTCACCAGTGTCGCATGTTTTTACTAGATGTCCCGCTCAAATGTGGTGGACAATAAGAGCTATACAGTACTTTGTTGATCAAGTATTATCATGCTGTGGTCGTCATTGTAGGCTGGTGGACATCTGGTGTGACAGCGTGTGAATACCCTTGTCATTATGTGAAGTAACTACACAATATACATTTGGGCAACTTTTCTATACAGCATCACCGTAAGAACGTTACTTATGTACAGATTTCATCATCTTATTCTCAACTATAAGCATAGAAAGCTAAGGAATATATGTGAATTGTTTCAGATGAAACGTAGATTAGCAGACTTCCAGCTACCCAAAGAGTGTTCCAGTTTAGACTCTTCACAATGAGCCAGGAGATCTCGATTAGAGAAACCATTAGAAGACTCGGATATTGATGGTCTTTTAGGAGATGAAGATATCCAATATAGGGATACTGAAGATCCCAATTTCATCATCTTCACCAGTGTCCTCAGAAACCGACACAGAGGTACATGATAGCCACAGTGAAAGTGACAGTGAACAAGTTAAAATACAATCAGTTAAATCAGACTGCAATTGGTGTGATATAACCAGGAATGATTTAGGCTTTACTGTTTTCCTGGGGAAGCAAAAGTTCAGCTACATTTAGAAGAGGGACAGCCCATTGATATATACTCTCATTTTGTGGATGACAGCCTATTAGAAATGATGGTTCAGGAAACCAACAGGTATGCCAATCAATTTAAACAAAGTCATAATGAGAAAAGCAAGTCCAGAAGTTTGAAATGGAAGGAAACTAATGTTGAGGAAACGAAACAGTTTCTAGGAATTATCATGTGTATGGTCTTGTTCCTCACCCAACTATTAACTCATACTGGTCTAAGAATGACTTATATGATGTGCGACTTATTAGACGGGCAATGCCATGGGATCATTTCCTTCTTCTCTTGAGATTCTGGCTCTTCACAGACAATGAAGCTAACCAACAACCAGGTCACTGTCTTTATTGAATCCAACCCCTCCGCGATAAATTAAACTAAAATTTTGAGAATGCCTTGACAATGGGGAAAGAAATAGTTATAGATGAAACTATGGTTCCTTGGAGAGGCCGTTTAGTTTTCAGAATGTATATTCCTAACAAAACTCACAAATATGGAGTTAAGGTGTAAAAACTGTGTACAAAAGAAGGCTACACTGTTAGAGCAAAGATCTATGCAGGAAAATCCAGTGAGAGTGAAAGCTGAGTAGGTCATGTTCATTCTGTTGTAATGGAGCTTCTACGTGGATTCCTAAATGAAGGACGTATCCTCTATGCCAACAATTTCTACAGCAGTGTGCCTCAGGCAGAAGAACTTCTGAGGAACGAAACATTTGTGTGTGGGACCCTTTGTAGCAATAGACATGGACTACTGATGATAGTGAAACAGAAAATGAAGAAAGGAGAGATGGTGGGTAAGATGTTTCAGCACAGTACTCGAGTTATCAAGTGGGTTGACAAGCGACCTGTTCTAATGCTTTCAACACTGTCGTGCCATAGTGACTGTCTGGTAGACTCTGGAAAGAAAAAACAGAGACAGTGAACCTGTCAGGAAGCCTCTCTCTGTTCTTGATTACAATGGAGCTAAAAAGGGGGTCGATTTCAGCGATCAGATGTCTTCCTATTATTCAGGTCTATGGAAAGGTTTAAAATGGTACAGGAAAGTAGCCCTAAAAGTTATCATTGATATGGCCTTGGTTAATGCTTGGATACTTCACACCATGACGTCTGCAAAAAAAATGCCACTACTGCAATTTCAAGAGAAGGTCGCAAGAAGCCTAGTTGGACCACAGACAGAACCTGGGAGGTGACATGCGCGCACACTCTCTGAAAGATGGAAGGACCAGCCAGAAAAGTTTGAAGATAATGCGTGGTTTGCTATAAAGCTCAGTGAGAATGTGGCACATTGAAACACGCTAACAAGAAAACAAAGCAGGTGACAACGTACTGTGAGGAATGCCCAAACAAACCATCCATGTTCATTAGATGTTTTAATAAGGTTCATAAATGCTTAACTTGAACTTACTGTGTTCAAAATAAAAATTGCTGTTGTATAATAAGAAAATTAGTGAGATCATGAATGTAAATAGTTTAGGGAGTTTTGAGATCAGTGAAAAGATATAAACAGTTGAGTTCAAATAGAGAACAATGTTATTTAAAGAATACTATTTTAAATTTTATATGCAGTGCCTTTATTATAAAGCAAATAAATATGTTCATTTATTGTTTCTGTAAAAATGCATTTATGCTCATGTAAATCAACCTTTACCAACATGTCCTGTGCTACGCGAGGCACGGGTGACTTGGTGAATCGTGACGCACTCACGCTTAATGTCAACAGTGTAACAGTAGCAGCGAACGTGTTAAGCGCAAATTCAAAAAGTTGAATGTTGTCCATGTGTTTATTAAGTAGGCTGAATAGGAAAAAAAAAAAAAAGGTCATTCCTACTTAATAAACATGTGGACAACATTCACACTTTTTGCATTAGTGCTTCCCACTCATTATTTTATTTGGTTTAATCAAAGTTCAATACAGACCCATAAATTGACATTCATTTTTCTAGATAACATTTATCACTAAAAATAACATCTTACAAGAACTATTTCTTTTTTTTAATATCTGTATAATATGCAAACCATTAAATGCTCACTAAGAATCCTTGTATAGTTTTTAAAAATAATTGTAATATGAGAAATAATAATAGAAACAACAACGATAATACTCAGGGAACACTAGGATAAAGCACCTGAAAGGGAAGTACATAGGGTCATTGACCTGACCAGGAAGGAGGGGTGTAATTAGAAAGTCAGCGGACAGGCACCGTTTTGGATACAAGCCAGTGAAGAGCAACGGTTTTTAATAACCTTGCATTGGATGCTGGAGTGGAGACAAAGCAGTTCATTAACCCTTTCATCCCGGTCGACTGCTCTAGCAGTTGGGTGGTAGCTGTGGAGTACCCGGTGGAGTGCTGTAGCAATCATACTGGAGCCGTGCCCCCTAGCCCGTCGACTGCTGTAGAAGTCCCGTGTCCTTCGGCTGTTTTCCGTTTCACTACAATAGGCTGCTGGGGAAGTTCAGGCTTGGAGGTCTCTTGTGACTGTCTTGGGAGTCTATAGTTACGGTTTTGATCACCAGACAACAGGAGTAACCAGTATAGTTGGTCCGTTATTGGACATAATAAATTTTCCAGCTAACTCATTGCTGGTTGCCAGCGTTTCGCCCCAGTGTGCTAAGTTGGGCTCATCTGATGGCCAAGAAGGCATCAATTTTTGAGAATGAGACAAAGTCTCTCACAGTGCATTGGCATTGCCGGTGGCTCCAAGTAGGCTACGCAGTGGCCTCTACGGTATGCACTAGCCATGCATCTTAGTAGGTGTGCTATTTACCAACTGATGAGCCCAACTTAACACACTGGGGCGAAATGCTGGCAACCAGAAATGAGTTAGCTGGAAAATTTATAATGTCCAATAACAGACCAACTATATCTATATATATATATATATATATATATATATATATATATATAAAATAAGAGTTTTGTCTGTGCATTGCTCAGAATTTGAAAAGATTTGTATTTCTGTATTGTCATGTCCACAGTAACAAGGAAATGCATTTTTTACTTTTCCATAATTTCTGTCTGTCTGTATGTATGTATGTAGACGCATCACAAGAAAACAGCTGAAGAGAATTTAATGAAAATCAGAATGTAAAGTCGGATGATGAACCACTACAATCTAGGCTATAAATTATTTTATTCATGCTGAGTGAAATGGTAGTTTAGGGGAAGGCCTGAAATTTAATTCTCAAATATTTATGCTATTAGTGGTCGTGTCTTAATGAAAATTAGTATGCAACGTCGGGGTAATAAGTCAATATAATCTAGGCCATAAATAATTGTAACTACACTGAGTGAAATGGCAGTTTAGGGGAGTGCCTAAAATTTAATTTTCAAATATTTATGTTATTAGTGGTCGTATCTTACTGGAAATCAGTAGACAAAGACAGGAAATAAGTCGCTACAATATAGGCTATACATAATTGTATTTGCGCTGAGAAAAATGGTAGTTTAGGGGCAGGCCTAAAATTTAATTCTCAAATATTTATTATATTAGTGGTCGTATCTTCACGAAAATTGGTATGCAAAGTCAGCGGAATAAGTCGCTATAATCTAGGCCATCAATCATTTTATTCACACTGAGTGAAATGTCAGTTTAGGGGAAAGCCTGAAATGTAATCTATATATCTATATACCAGGTGGTACAGCTGCCCCTATTTTTTCCCGAATATATGCAACCAGCTAGGACATAAATGCCTCTTAGTCCCATCTTGCGCAACACCTTACAGCAATGTTATGTGCAGTTAACCCGATGTAGACTTCTCCGCACAATGGAAAAATGGTACAAGAGGCAGTAAGTGAGGTCCATCTCAAAAACACTGTACCATTGTATGTAGAGTGGTGTCCAATACTCTACTAATTTTTACGAAATGTTACTATACTGTACAAACCATAAACACGCCTATAGCTGTCAGTAGAGAATTGCGCACCTGAGTGGTCCAAGAGGCCATTTTCTTTTGATAGAAAGGGCGGTCGTGGTATCATAGAAAACGTGATAGGGTAAGACCAATTACAGACATGTCAATGCACCACCATTTTGTACAGTCTCATCACATCGAAATTGATAGAAACGTGTTTTGCACTGTAGTTTATAATCTGTGGCACGCAAATGCTGTACAGCAGATGTGATAGCTTACGCCATGTAATTACTACCATTAGAGTAATCAAAAAAGGCATAAAACGGGACCGTAAGGTTGTAACTCATCAATAACTTGTCGAAGCGGGAACTTCCGCTTTCCTCGTAAATACAGAGTTACAAGGATGGCGCTTGTACGTTGCAAATAGCTGCGCGGAATTACTTATGGAAGACGTACCCTGATAGGTTACTTGAAGCAGGAAGGGTTCCAACCATTCTTGAGTCATGCATTTTTTAATGTCATTTCGTATTCGCCTAGGCATCGTTTACAAAGACCTTTCTGAAGTCTCCGATATTCTTCTACGGAAGTTATAATAAACAGGTATCATAAATATCGCCACATACGCACCGATTGTGAATACCACCCGAAACATAACGCTGGACTCATTCAACCAAGTAACGCGTAGAAAATGGTTGCAACTATCTGGGCGTAAGAGAGACGCGATTCTTTAGTTCACTGTGGTGTTTGCACATTCGAGTTCTGAACTTTTAACATCAACGATCAGTATCGAAGCGATAGCCTAGGTAATTCCATTAGTACAGAGCTACGAGACCAATTCTTTGTCGCCTGCAGTGGCAACATGGCACCAATCACAGCGAGCATACGATATATTAGCAGGCATTTAGAGTTTGAATCTAGTTACGAGCTTTTCAATTTTATTTTTATATCATACTTGTAAGGCCATTCGTAATAAATATTTAACGTTCTTAAGTCTCAAAAGTAATTTGCCACCTTTACAAAGAAAGCATACATACGAAAGTAATAATAACATGCGACTTTCATATGGCAAACGACTACAGGGAATGAAGCGCAGTGCACGTGTTGTCAACATTTTGACCCACCCATTCAACCAAGCAACTCCGCACGTTCGACTCGAAGACCAACTAACAGCGGTCTACACTTCATACGTAGGGCACATGAAACAGCATATCGTAATCCTAGCAGCAACGTGTGAGCACGTACTGTAAGGTTAGCACGAAAGCAAACATTATGTATTCACGGGATGATTATGTGAATATGGTACTACTTTATGGAGAAGCAAGGCAAAATGCACGGGAAGCCAGACGCTTGTATCAAGAACGATTTCCTGGACGAAGTCTGCCAATTGCAGATATATTTCGACGTGTTGAAAGACGGTTGCGTGCAACGGGGTCATTTCATACATTACCCCCCGTTCGGGATGCTCCAGTGACGTCTGGAAATAACGACGAAGCTGTTCAAAATGCAATTGCATACAACCCGCACACAAGCTCACGGGCCATAGGAAATGAACTGAACATCAGTCATGTATCTGTACTGCGAATATTGCACCGCCATAAATTCCACCCTTTCCATCAACAGCTGCACCAGGAACTTCACGGAGATGACTTTCCAAAACGGATAGAATTTTCGCAATGGATATTACAAAGAGTTGAAGCTGATGCGAATTTCTTAATGGACATTCTCTTTAGTGATGAATCCAGATTTCACAACAACGAAACTGTTAATCGTCGCAACTTCCATTACTGGAGCGTTGAAAATCCTCACTGGATCAGAAGAGCTCGATTTCAGGTACAATGGGGCGTCAACATGTGGTGCGGGATACTAGGTGACAAGATAATTGGACCATATTTCTTCGAAGGAAACCTCACGGGACGATGCTATCTAGAGTTTCTTCGTGAGTACCTCCCACTCTTATTGGAGGATGTGCCCCTTATGACACGGTTACGGATGTGGTTCCAGCAGGATGGAGCTCCCCCACACTGTTCGTTGGCAGTACGGAACCACTTGCATAGGACATATCCTGGACGATGGATTGGACGAGGGGGTCCGGTCACATGGCCGGCTAGATCACCTGACCTTACTCCACTCGACTTTTTCCTCTGGTGTTATTTAAAGGAAAGAGTCTATGAGCAGGAGCCTGAGAGCCCGAATCATTTACGGCGGCTCATCACGGAAGCCTGCAGGCAGGTTCCACCACATATGTTGCAGCAAGCAAGAATGTCTCTCCTCCACCGTGCTCAGATGTGCATTAACGAAGCAGGTGGTCATTTTGAACATTTGCTTCATTAATCGAATGGCCATGCATAAGCCCATCGCACCGCTGTCGGTACAATCTCACTTTATTGCAAATAGCTCTTTTAAGAGCTCCTTAAAAAACAAACATAGCTGAGTACCTGCAATATGAGAACTGATCATGATTTAGATTTGTCGTCAACAACACGACTCTCACGAACATCAACAACGCAATAAAAATATTCGTCGTACACAGGACTCGAACCGCCTACTAACGAACACCGGTACTCTCCTCTAACTTTTAGCAAGCTCGGCTATCACGGGTTGCTGTTTAGCGCTGTTGTGTTGCTGCTACTTCTAGTCATTCACCAATAATATTCTCTGTACAGGACGTTTCTGCGACACATAATTTTCACGATTCTTTACCATCAATCGGTATTTTATCATTAATGCTGATTTGCTTGACACGAATAAACAAATTATGGAAAGCGTTGTAAGAGCAGACATTGTAGTGAGTAGTCAAGGTCAATATTTTTAGGTTCGACTATAATCTGCGGGTTGCATAAAACTGCGTGAATAGGGGCACCACCCGGTATATAAAATAAGAGTTTTGTCTGTACATTGCTCAGAATTTGAAAAGAATGGCATTTCTGCATCGGTCATGTCCACAGTAACAAGAAAATGCACTTTTTACTTTTCCGTAATTTTTGTCTATCTGCCTGTCTGTCTGTCTGTCTGTCTGTCTGTCTGTCTGTCTGTCTGTCTGTCTGTCTGTCTGTCTGTATGTATGTATGTATGTAGGTACACGCATCATTAGAAAACGGCTAAAGAGAATTTAATAAAAATCAGTATGCAAAGTCAGGGAATAAGTCGCTACAATCTAAGCCATAAATATTTTTATTCACGCTGATAGAAATGGCAGTTTAGTGGAAGGCCTAAAATTTAATTTTCAAATATTTATGTTATTAGTGGTCCTATCTTAATAAAAATTGGTATGCAAAGTCGGAGAATAAGTCGCTACACTATGGGTTATAAATAATTTTATTTACGCTGAGTGAAATGGTAGTTTAGGGGAAGGCCTGAAATGTAATTCTTAAATATTTACGTCATTAGTGGTCCTATCTCATTGAAAACTGGTATACAAAGTCGGAGAATTAGCCACTACAATCTAGGCTGTACATAGTTTTTCACGCTGAATTAAATGGTAGTTTAAGGGAAGGCCTAAAATGTAATTCTTAAATACTTGTGTTATTAGTGGTCCTATCGATAAATACTACATAAATGTCAAAAACATATCAGATGTAAGGCTTTTCAGGCGTTTGCTCTATTAACCAGCGTTTCATCTTAAGTCTAACACTAGACTCATCAGAGTGGGATGTGTCAGACCCTACCCACTGACGCTGGGGTGTATGCTGGTGAACTTATCAGAAGCCCTTATAAGAGGCACAGTCTGATAACTGCATACGGGAGATAAATCTCCACAATGGAATTATTTTCCACCTAGCAATTCCGAATGGAAAATTCTAAATTCCCATGGAGGGAATTAGATATTTTTCAGCAATAGAGCATGTCAAAAATGACAAACACATATCAGATGTAAGGCTTTTCAGGCGTTTGCTCTATTAACCAGCGTTTCATCTTAGGTCTAACACTAGACTCATCAGAGTGGGATGTGTCAGACCCTACCCACTGACTAGAATTTTCCATTTGGAATTGCTAGGCGGGCAATAATTCCATTGTGGAGATTTATCTCCCGTATGCAGTTATCAGACTGTGCCTCTTAAAAGGGCTTCTGATAAGTTCACCTGCATACACCCCAGCGTCAGTGGGTAGGATCTGACACATCCCACTCTGCTGAGTCTAGTGTCAGACCTAAGATGAAACGCTGGTTAATAGAGCAAACGCCTGAAAAGCCTTACATCTGATATGTTTTTGACATTTTTGACATGCTCTATTGGTGAAAAATATCTAATTCCCTCCATGGGAATTTAGAATTTTCCATTCGGAAATACAACATAACCAAAGTTATACAGAATTAAATTTCCGACCATTTATATCTTAAGCTGCGTTTACACTTAAGCGCAATTTCCTCGCGAAATAATTTCGCGAGGGAATTGCGCCTAGTGTAGACGCTCCCTCACCCCTGAGTAATTGCGGAGTGAGGGCCCTCGCTGCGAGCCGGAGGTCAGTCGGTTTTTGTCCGCGCATCAAAGAGTTTCGCTCATCGAATTTCTCTCAGTGTAAACGTGGTCCCCGTAGTTGTGCGAGGGATGAATAAAGAACAGTGCTTGCAGCTCATCGAGCTCTACAAAAATAGAGATTTTATGTGTAATCCGAAAAACTAAAACTATTTCAATCCCAATAAAAGGGAAGATGCATGGAAGGAAATTAGTTCTCAACTAAACATTCCTATCTCTACAGTGAAAGCGAAGATGAAAGCGCTACTGGGATCATATCGAAGTGAAAAGAGCAGAGTCACTGGATCAGGTAAGCTATTACTATTAGTTTATAATGCAAAATTGTGTCAGTTTATTACTTTTTTGATCCTACCGCCACCTATTTTGAAGCATTCTTGGGTCATTGTGAAGAACTTCCACTAGTGGGCAGACAACACCAATTTCAGAAGGCACAAGCCCTGAACATTTGGATTCGTCATATTTAGATGGGCTATTGCACCTGCGACTAATTTTACTTGGTTTGTGATTTATTTTTTCTTCCATTATTTTATCTTTATTTTACATTTTCACCCATTTTTTTATTGATCCACAACAATTAACAAATATATCGTCGTTGCCGGGACAAAACCTCCTATGTGATATTATTTTTGGAGATATACTGACCCGCAGCACACACATTATGAAGAGCGAGAATGCCTTGACAATTGTCACACAATATTGCACCTTAGATGACAGAACCTTACCGACCAAATTTCTAAGCTAAAATATTTCACATAGGAGGTTTCGTCCCGGCAGCGACGATATTAACGTTATTTTTAAATGGGTGCGGTTTGGATACGAAATGTATTTCTAAATTATTGAATTAATATTGTGTGATTTTTTATTTTTAACATTCCTATTTGTTCATTTAACATTTTTAAATACATATATAATACCGAGTCGATTTACTGTTTTAAATGCGATTAATTATTATCCTTACCTTCACATAATCCTGAAGTGTTTCAATCAACGCATCACAAATTTCTGGGACGATTATTGATATTGTGCACTTCGATATTTTAAATAAATACTGCAAACTTGTGTACGAATCACCAGTTGCTAAGAAACGCAGTGTGACATACAACCTTCCTCTCACTTTTACTGCTTCTCTGAATGTTGTGTCTTGTTTTTCAACTTTTCGACTGATCAGTGAAACGAGTTGTTCAAAATCTTGGGTATTCATGCGGACGAAGTTCTTAATTGTATCATCAATAGGTTCCTGTACCATTTCTCTCATAAGGCTGTTTCCACCTTGGCTTCTTCCAAGGAATAATTGTTTGCTCCACCATCGTCGAGGGCGCCAATTTTTCTTCTTCCCTTTCTTGATAAAAAATGGCATTGATATGTTGGAAAACGCGGCTGCAGCGGCTGGAAGGACAAACCAAGTTTCCATGTTGGTTGCAAAACAAGAACAGAAGCGTTCAGGCTTGTCGAAGGCGGCTCGCCCGACTCGCGCTATTTTTCGCTCTGAATTGCGCTCTGTTCTGGGTACTGCGAAATTTCACACGAAGCGAGTAAGTTTCGCCCGAGCGACTTTTGCGAGGGAGTTTCGCTAGTGTAAACGCAGCTTTATACATTTTTACCGTACCGGCTATGATAAGACAGATATTCATGAATTTGTATTTTAGTTGCTAAGTCCATATCGACGCCGAGCCACGAGAAAATGGGGTAACAGAATTTAATGAAAATCGGTATATAGAGTCGGGGAATAAGAAACTACAGTCTAAGCTATAAACAATTTTATTCACCCTGGATGAAATTGTAGTTTACCGGGCGAGTTGGCCGTGCGGTTAAAGGCGCACGACTGTGAGCTTGCATCCGGGAGATAGTGGGTTCGAATCCCACTGTCGGCAGCCCTGAAGATGGTTTTACATGGTTTCCCATTTTTACACCAGGCAAATGATGGGGCTGTACCTAAATTAAGGCCACGGCCGCTTCCTTCCAACTCCTAGGCGTTTCCTATCCCATCGCCGCTATAAGACCTCTCTGTGTCGGTGTGACATAAAGCCACTAGCAAAATAACAAGAAATTGTAGTTTAGGGGAAGGCGCCTAAAATTTAAATACCTATTTTTTTGGTCCTATCGAAACATACTGCATAACAAAAGATACAGATAATACAATTTCCGATCATTTATGTTTTATTCAGTTTTACGGTACCGACTATGATGAGTGGTATTTCAGATTCGGAAGAAAACTAAATGTGAAGGCCTACAATATCGAAAGCGCATAACATTGATCAACAATAACATTACATTGACCATTGTTTGTTGTGATGTTATATGTTTCTCATGCTGCCTCTCAACTCCGATACATGGGATTACTGCTGCGTACCGAGTATAACAGCCTGACTGAATATTGGCGGGAAATAGCCTGGGAGTTAGAAAACTTTCTTCTTTAGCATGTCATTCCTCTGGTCCATACATTTTCTGATACAGCTGGTAGGTACGTAACTGGTATTCCAGTTATTCGATCCCTACTCTGACAAGCTCTTTTGAATGAGCAGTGTGCATACTTAAGGCAGAGGCTGACTTAGTAGTAGTATGGCCTGGTCTAGAATAACAATTTAGGCATATTCCAAATTATAGCACCACAATCTATATATATAAAATAAGAGTTTTGTCTGTATATTGCTCAGAATTTTAAAATGATGGTATTTCTGTATCAGTCGTGCCCACAGTAACAAGGAAATTCACTTTCTACTTTTCCGTAATTTCCGTCTGTCTGTCTGTCTGTCTATCTGTCTGTCTGTATTATGTATGCATGTATGTACACGCATCACGAGGAAACGGCTGAAGAGAATTTAATGGAAATCGGTATACAAAGTCGGGTAATAAGTCGCTACAATTTAGGCCATAAATAATCATTCACGCTGACTGAAATGGTAGCTTAGGGGAAGGCCTAAAGTTTAATTCTCGAATATTTGTTATTAATAGTCGTATCTTAACGAAAATCGGTAGGGGAAGTCGAGGAATAAGTTGCTACAGTCTAGGCCATAATTAATTGTATTCACGCTGAGAAAAAATATAGTTTAGGGGAAGGCCTACAATGGAATTCTCAAATATTTATGTTATTAGTGGTCCTATCTTAATGAAAATCAGTATGCAAAATCGAGGAATTAGTCGCTATAAGCTAGGCCATAAATAATGTTATTCACGCTGAATGAAATCCTAGTTTAGGGGTAGGCCTAAAATTTAATTCCCAAATAATTATGTTATTAGTGGTCGTATCGTTAATGACTACATTATATTTTAGTTATGTAGTATTGTACCAGTAAAAGAGCCCGACTTTAAGATTTATTTTCAACGTAAGCATGGAATAGTTCTCAGGGCTAAACTGGATGAATATTAGCTAGGGCTTGGTACAGGAGGCAGGGTCCTATCTACAAGAAAAGTTTGAATCTGATTTGATAAGAGTTTATTCATGTAATGCATATTAAATTGCACATCACCTCATGGTAGATAGGGGTTGTCTTCCACATTGTCCTTTAAATGGCCCGGGTCTCCAGCTCACCAGGCCGCACCGGCTGGAACACGTTCCAGAAGATGCCCAAGTACTCCGTCAAGATGCGGACGGACCATCCAGGTTGGTTGCATGGAATACGCCTCAAATTCCCGATGCTCGTGATGACCTCCGATGGTTCCTGACGATGTTGCAGGTAATCACATTACCCAAGTACAACGAGGTTGATAGAATCAATGTCCACAAAACTCCGGAAATGTGTTCTTCGTCACTCGCAGAATTTATAAGTCAAAGTTCATGAAAACCTTGAATAATTAGTTTTCTCACCACTAGTAAAATCACTAGTCAATGTTCATAAAGACTTTCAAGAATTCACTCTTTAACACTCATGGAAATGACAAGTCCATGTTCTTGAAGACTTTCAATAATATATAGTTCATCAATGGCAAAAATCACAAGTCTATGCTCATGAAAATTTTGAATAATGTTAGAGTTCATCACTCGTAAATATCACAAGTCTTTGAAAAATCACTGGTGAAAGTTTAGAGTCCATCACTGGTAAAAATCACTGGAGAAAATTTAGAGTCCATCACTGGTAAATATTACAAGTCCCATTTATAAAGACTTAGAAGAATTCAGAGTTCCTCAACACTCGTAAATATTACAAGTCCCATTTATAAAGACTTAGAAGAATTCGTTCCTCAACACTCGTAAATATTACAAGTCCCATTTATAAAGACTTAGAAGAATTCAGAGTTCCTCAACACTCGTAAATATTGCAAGTCCCATTTATAAACACTTAGAAGAATTCGTTCCTCACCACTCGTAAATATTACAAGTACCATTTATAAAGACTTAGAAGAATTCGTTCCTTAACACTCGTAAATATTACAAGTCCCATTTATAAAGACTTAGAAGAATTCGTTTCTCAACACTCGTAAATATTACAAGTACCATTTATAAAGACTTAGAAGAATTCGTTCCTCAACACTCGTAAATATTACAAGTCCCATTTATAAAGACTTAGAAGAATTCGAGGAAATTCTCAGTGAGACTATAACCACACGAAGATAGCTTCCGACGATTATGGCAGCGAGTAGAGCCACGTTGACTACTCGACTGTGACTGACTGACTGACTGACTGAGGTATCAGGCTATATTGAGCCCTCCTTATATTCGGTTTGGTGACATCTACGTCACATATGCCGTGAAGCTAGTTATCTCCTGAATCCCTCGACGGATTTTCTTGAAATTTAAGCATTGCGACGTTTATGCTATTCCCATTAAAATGACATGTTACTCAAGTCGCTACCATAATTATTATAGGAGTTTTAAATGTTTTCTCTGTCGAATGTTCGGGAAGGTGTGACGCTTGAATCTAGAACATACGAGTTCAGGCCAGCTGCACGCGGCATGACAGGCGGGTGATCTAACTAGCCCCTGCAGCTACGTCAAACATACAGCTGTCCTCAGCTTGCTCGCTCGTCCCGCTGAATGTAAACAAACCACGCTTGCACGGAGTAATACGCGTGATGATTAAATACAATTAACTCTCAAAAAATATGCATGTACAGGTCGCAACCGGTACAGTATTATATTTCCGATCATTTATGTATTATACATTGTTTCCATAGCGGCTATGATCAGAGATATTCATGAATTTGGATTTTTTATTACGAAGTCCTTATCAGCGCCGAGTCACGAGAAAATGGGTAAACAGGATTTAATGAAAATCGGTATGTAAAGTCGGAGAATAAGGGATTACAGTCTACGCTATAAACAATTTTATAAGACGCCCTAATATCACAGAGTTGAAAGAAAACTAAATGTGAAGGCCTACAATAGAGAAAGCTCAAAAAATTGATCAACAATAACATTACATTGACCATTGTTTGTTGTGATGTGCTTTGTTTTCTGTTGCCACTCATCTCCTATAGATAGGGTTACTGCTGCGTACCGAGTATTTTTTAAAATTTGCCTTACGTCGCACCGACACAGTTAGGTCTCATGGCGACGATGGGATAGGAAAGGGCTATTTAGTATTAAAAACTTCATTTTTTGTCCGTATTGACTCAAGATTTTACAATGCTTGGTAAAGCTAAAGGTTCCACCTATTCAATACATTATCATAATGGTCTGTTTAGAACATCACATATTTATTTAACTTATTGTAAAATACATCTTTGGGACCGGTTTCGGCAATCCACTATGCCATCATCAGCCATTGAAAGTTTAATAGCAAGGAACATTCAAAAAAGTAAAAATATGCTATAGAATCAGTATAGAATATATGCTTGGCATACTTTTAACAGCAAGTCCTATTCTACATGAAAAACATCAAAAATAGCTAGATAACATTGACCCATTGTACTAAGGTTAAGTCGATATTCCACCTTTACAATACCATAAGTTTATTGTTTATTTATTTAAACAATATTATTTAAACAACGACAATACGGACTTTACGATGAAATTTATTTTATGAAACCACTGTACTATACAAATAACATATCTTTTTTGAAAAAGGGCTATGAATGTGAAGGAAGCATTATTATTTAATAATGTTGTTTAAATAAATAAACAATAAACTTATGGTATTGCAAAGGTGGAATATTGACTTAACCTTAAAGTATACGTACGACAATACGGACTTTACGATGAAATTTATTTTATGTAACAATTGTACTATACAAATAACATATCTTTTTTGAAAAAGGGCTATGAATGTGAGGGAAGCAGCCTTCGCAGCATTTGTCGGGTGTGAAAATGGGAATCCACGGAATAACATCTTCAAGGCTACCGAGAGTGGGATTCGAATCCTCTATCTCCCGGATGCAAGCTCACAGCTGCGCGCCCCTAACCACACGGCCAACTCGCCCAATCGTACGAGTGTAACAGTCTGCCTAAATATTGGCGAGAAGTAGCTGTGGAATTAGGTAACTTTCTTCTTTAGAATGCCATTCCTCTGTTTCATAAATTTCCCGATACTACTGGCACGTAACACACTGGTTCATCATAGCATTCGAGCTATTCAGTCTGAGGCACTGATTGGAATAAGAGGTGTGCATATTTAACGGAATATTGGCAGAGGAGTGTTTACGGCTGCCTGCGGCCTGGTCATTCCAGCTCTGGAACTTTGAACTCTTAGATCGGCACCATAGTACTGTTATAATTCTCATATTTTGGTCCGTATTGAAATGTACAATGAAGTCAAATAAATAATAAAGTTTAATTATTCCACCTATTCAATATATAAAAAGAGATGTTAATAAAGAATTAAATCTGTAAATAAAACTATAGGGACATGTTTCGCCCTTTAATTAAGGGCATCTTCAGCCTAATCTCAATCTGAAATTTAATTAATCAGGTACCTGATTGTAATTAAATTACGTATGAATATGAAGACTGATGTTGGAAATATGTTTTAAATGGTGAGCGAAATGGTTGACAATAGTTTTGAATTCTTAAAATGAAACCTTAATAAAGACTAATATACAAATAGTCGTAAATTTATGAATGTCCTCGTTTAAAAACTGGTAACAAATTGTATACTGGTAGTTTTTTAAGAACGTAAATTTTGTAAAGAGACGTTTCCGTTGCTCACTTCAAGTGAGGTTTGAAATAAATTGTTATGTTGAAACAAGTAAAGCGGGACCTTTTGATGGTTGAGGGTGTTAGAGAAAATTTATCGGGTATTAAACAGTTCAAACGTCACCATAAAAATTGTTAGACTGTTGAAACTCTCATGTGAAGAGATGAAACTGCAGTCTTGTAGAAGCACGAGTGAAAAAGAGTGAAGTAGCTGTGTTAAATATGAAGTCTCTTTATTAATGTTGACGTAAAGAAGAGTTGGAGAGAAATTTTCTCGTTCTTAAAAAACTACCAGTATACAATTTGTTTAAACAAGAACATTAATAAATTTACGACTATTTGTATATTAGACTTTATTAAGGTTTCATTTTAAGAATTCAAAACCATTGTCAACCTTCGCTCACCATTTGAATCACATTTCCATCATTCTTCATATTCATATGTAATTTAATTACAATCAGGTACCTGATTAATTAACTTTCAGATTGAGATTTGGCTGAAGATGCCCTTAATTAAACGGCGAAACATGTCCCTATAGTTTTATTTTCAGATTTAATTATTTTTTAACATCTCTTTTTATGTATTGAATAGGTGGAATAATTAAACTTTATTATTTATTTGACTTCACCGTAGTACTGTTCGTTGAAAGCGAGAAAATGTGTAGTTTTTAATTTGATCGAGTATTAAACGTGATAAAATTGCTTTTAATCGCTACATTCCTACTGACGTTTTTGTAATGACTTATGTTGACTTCAGTTA